>NC_136069.1:161804901-163004901 GCF_964261635.1 Lissotriton helveticus
CTGGTCTCAAGACCTGTCTGCTTCGTGGATCACCTGCAGCTCAGAATACATAAGGTTTTTGATCCTTAATTGCTTGAAAAACACTGAATAGATTTTCACCAAATCCCAAAAAGCACGCTTTCTGGACCAAGAATTTGCTTTATGCCAAATTAGGTGAAAATCCTTTGCTGTTTGGGCTGTAGCTGTGTCTAAATTGCCTATGGAAAAAAATGAATGGAAAAAATTGTTTTGGGACCCTCCATCCCATTCGAGCCACGCTCGACGGATCACTCTAAAACTTTCTAGGAAAGAGCTAAGGTGTATGAGACTTTTTGGGAAAGTTTTAAGAAGATTTGTCAAATGGCGTCAAAATTATAAGCAGACCCAAAGGAAATGTCCTCTGGAAACTCGATTCTAATAATACCCTGTGGAGACTGCCACATTGGGACATGTATAGGACGGGGGTGGTAAAGGTTGGTAAGGGTATTTTTAGGTTTAGGGGTGGGTAGGGGTAAAGTGTGTTAAAAGTAATTAAAATAGGGGGGGGGGGAGATTTTTTTTTTTTAAAGATATGTACGAGTTTACTTACATTATGTTTACTTGACATATGTGGTAAAGGCATACATCACTTTCTATCCCATGGCCATTGCAATGAAGACCTTGATGTGGTTTTTGGTCTAATTATGAAGGAAATAGGATCAGATACTGCAATCAAAGTGTTACAAAAGGGGGTGGTGATGGACGGAGCATCTGAACCAATCAAACACTCGCACCCAGTCAAAAGATCTGGGTTTGATCCATCACCGTTCTTTAGCCCACTCTGCCACCCCAGTTCAGACATGGCTATATGCAAATCAGTCTGACCCTGTGCCTCATGGGAACAGTCAATCAAAGGGGGCCTGGGCTAATGGTGGCTTCCTTTTCTGAACTCGGTGTGCATTTCAACCATGGGCCTTCAGTGGCAACCATGTGACAACGCACTTCCATGTTGAAACTAAATGTCGTGCGTAATGTATCACATGTAGGAAGGGTGGCCATAAAGCTCTTGAAGATCTCACTAGTCAAAAAAATACCCAATTACATGCAAGTGGACGGTTTCAATGACAGATGTCTGCTTCACAGACCAGAACGATTTATCTGCATAAAACACCTGTAATACTCACTTGTCAGAATCGAAGAATGCGCTTATGTCAGGGTTTGGAGTACCGGCCACTGCGAAATTACTGCTTCCAGTGTCGACCAAAATATTTAACTGAAATAAAAAGAAAGTGTTCTTGTAATATCTTCGCATTACTAATACAATCAGAGATATTTTTAAATACACATGCACAAGAGGGACCGCTGCAACACCAAGCAACGGGGTAGCAGCAGTAACTCTACAAGGGGCGCAAAAGTTTACTTCCACATCCTTTTGCCACTAGATGTGCGCCGTTGGGTCTAGAGGGCCGGATCCATTCAGATTTTGAAGGAATGTACATGGGATACTTTTATATACGATGTAGCGGAGTGAGAACCAATTACACTGGTAGTGGTTCTGCTTGAAATTATGGGGATCCGGACGCACTGGACCAACATTGGGCAGTCTGGTGTAAGCCTATTCAATGGTTAAGTAAACATATACCTCAATGCTAAAAGTTTCTTCAAAATTAAACTAGAGCATTCTACAATCACACTTTAACCCAAGTTTCTTCCACACACAAACCAATCCTGCAATGCTAACCAGAGTAATGTGGTTTAGAAACGCCTGTGTCTGCTGACACCAAATGTAGTTATGCCTTCTATCGATGACTGGTTGATCGTGTAGTGGCACACGTCACTATTATGGCAGAACAGTTCCATAAGATGGTATTTCACTTGGTGACAAATGCCAGCCCCACTTCTGAGACAAACAAAGCACAACCATATATCTGATGGCTGCGCGCACACCAACGAAACAATCAGTAAGCAGTATACCTTTGTCCTCCAGAGTGGCTAGCTAGATGTGGGAATGAAAAAATGGTCCGTGACCATGAGTTTATAATGAACTCAATTCAATACTAAACAATAGGTGCTGTGTAGAGAGTCTACAACACTGTTAATGGATAACTAAACACAACAACAGATTAAACAATTTGTGCATATACTAGTTTCCTTTTATGCATGCCTATGTCAAGAGACCACACACGAAAAAAGCACCACAATATGAAATTAATTATCAAAATCACATTTATTTTAGATTAGTCATGAATTGCTTTTTCAATAGTCATACGTTGCGCGTGAAAAAAGGGGGAGAGTAGTAGGATAGTGGTGGTGGGTAGTAGAAAGTGCAAATCATGGAGATAAAGAAAAGAAAAACATTAAGGTATTCAAACAACACTGGTAGCTGAGAACAGGCTGTGAAGACCTGTCCACGTTATCACTTGCATTTACATGTATTCTGTAAATTGTGGTGTGCATTCAATGCATTTTTACATTATAAAGTAAGGAGGGTGTTGGTACAGGTTGTATTCAGAGGGGCAGCATCGACGTTTCGACTCCGCTGATGCAAGGCGGGAACTTTGGGGCCTCAGCTGTGAGTCTTCATCAGGACAGAGGGTTGTAACCTATGATGGAGAATACTAGGTTAGAAGGGGCTCTGTGTCTGTGTGTATGTGTGGTAATTAGTGGTAAGTCAGGTCGTGCTTACTGACCTAAACCTGGTGCCAAGCCTGGCTACTCAGGTGGAAGATCCATGAATGTTTCCAGGGCTCAAAGTCGCCAAGGGAAACAACGTTCTTGCTCAATTAATTAGACATCAGTCACTGAATCAGTGATTCATCCGTTCGGAACAACTTCCTAAAAAGTATTAAAACCAAGTGTCAATTGAGGCAACAAAGGAGTAATAGTCATGGGGCCAATACACCCATACTTATAGGCAAAACCTCTGCAGAACCCTCCGTAATAGTTGCTGGATAGAGGGTGGTGTTAAGTAGGGCCGGTTCTAGGTTTTGGGAGGCCCTGGGCTAAAAGGCACCCTGTGAGGCCCCCTCTAATTTAGATAAGTGGCCCCTTGCAAGGAGACCATTCAGAGACACTGTGGGGGGCCCATTGTCCAGCATTTTTGCACCCCACAGTTTTAGCTTTTACTCCACAAGCATTTCTCACACCTTCAGTCCGATAGGTGTGAGAATTGATTGTGGTCTAAAAGTTAAAACTGTGGGGGTGCCAAAATGCTGGACAATGGGCCCCCCACAGTGTCTGTGAATGGTCTCCTTGCAATTGAGGGAGCGTCTCCGGACACCATCCCTGAGAGGCCCAGGGAGGGGGGGGGGGCCTACAATGGACCTTAATTGCAGGCGACACCTTTCTTTGAAATAGATCGCCAGGGAAACAACAGGACACATCACCAGTGCGTGGCCCTGTGCAGCCGCCCACGCTGCCCATGCCTAGCGCCGGCCCTGGTGTTAAGGCTACAAAACACGCATAGTGAGTGTACATGGCCACCTATGTGTATCAACCCGGGCGGAGGCTTCCCGTTCACCCGATGTAACTGTTTAGTGTAAGCGTAGCCCCCAATGTGTGTAAGCCGGGGCTAAGGCTTCCCATTTACTCGATGTGACTGCTAGGTCCCAGCATGCAATATACAACAGCCCTCAAATTACACTAGAGACACTATCGCATTAATGCAGCAAGCCGTTATAGCTAAACCTTCAACAAGAGTCCGGGAATTGTTCAAGTTAGACCCGGATGCTGCCCACAATAAACCAGTGGCGGCGTGGCTGATACGGACAAATTACCTGTATTGAATTGTATCAGAGGTTAGCCATCCTGCTCGGTAAGCGAATGCGGCAAGGAATGGAAAGCGGGCGTCGCCGGTTAAAAGGAGGCGCGCTCGCACGTTTGCAACGTGCATGTTACCGTTTACAGAGCCCCGAAGCTCCGATTGACTCCCGGTTCCTAGACCGATGTGAGCGATAACAGAGAGGGGGAACCGCTCCCACAGGTCATTCTCGGGGTATATTTACAGTGGGGCGGGGGCCGCCACAAGGACGGGTGTATGTACAGAAGTGTAAAGGTAAAATCTATTCAAACAATATTTACAATTGCAGCATGAGTTTCCGTGATGTACAGTTATATACATATATACATAATGATAAGGTTCTCCTTGATGGGAAATGGTCATTGAACCACAAATGATGAAGACAATTATGCAATATATATTGATAATCTCCCAGTGATTGAAATTAGACAGTAAGCCACGAATGATGAAGACAAATACACAATACATATTGAAAATGTCCCAGTGATGAAATGTCGACATTAAAAAACGAATGATGAAGAAAACTGTGTAATACATCTTGGCTGTGCATAAAATGCTGTGTTTACAGGCCCCCTATGCATAGCATAACTAGTTATGTAAGACGGGGATAGAGGAAACCTATGCTGTGCGATCGCAGTGACTACTGTGATATTCTACATATACATATCTGCGTGCTGATAACGTCCTAGTGATTGGAACATAATTGGAAACATAATGGAGCACTACACATGCGCTGACTAAAGGGTATGTTGGGCAGCAGGAACCAATCCTATACTAACGGATACCCTATGACTAACAAAACTAGTTATGAATGACCACCATGGTCTGGTGAAGAACCATATGCATGTAAGTTAGTGGAGATACAGTTGGCATGGCAACCAACTACCTAGGGTCCCAAGTGTGTCTGTCCTCAAGGGGTCCTGTATTAGGAGATAAGTAGATTGGCTGCTTGTCGGGCGATTTCCTCATATTAGTTTAATCCCTCGTGTATTGTGTTGAAGATGTAAATCCACTTGCAATCGCGATAGTTTAAATTGTGAGAAAGGCACCCTCCTCTAGGGTTGGTGTGTACCCGCTCGATGACCCACCATCTTAAGCTGTCTGCGGTATGTCCAAATTTAGTGAAGTGTTCTACAAGGCGTGCCCCTTTGTGTGGCGCATCTTATTTTACTGCAATGTTGCAGGATCCTACACTTGACCTTTTGTGTAGTCTGGCCTATGTATAGAAAATCACAGGGACATTGAATTGCATATATAACTCCGGAGGAGTTGCAGTTGGTGTGTTCTTTATGGGTATACGTGTAGTCATTGTAGGTAAATGATTGTATTTCTTTGGTTAGAGAACAAGCCTTACAACCCCCGCATTTATAATGCCCCTTGATGGGGGGAATGTTCCAGAGGTGTGTCTGGGCATTCGTTGTGTTCGATGGAAGAGTGATTTGACCAGTGTGTTTCTAAGGCTTTTACCTTTGCGAAATGCATGCATAGGGCGGTCTGACATGGTAAGTTCATCTGCAACCATGTGCCAGTGTTTATTGATCGTTTTCTTGATTTGGTTGCTTTTGGTGCAGAATGTCGTGACACATGTGAGTCTTTCTTGAGTGGTGTTCTGCTTGTCCTTAGGCATAAGAAGAAATTCCCTGTAGTTATACCACGCTCTTTTTTGGGCCTTCTTCAGGAGCCCAGTGGGCTGCTATTTTCTTTGGATACAAATTTGGAATAATAAATACGAATTTGGAATACATGGATTTGTGAGCTGAATTTATATGGATACAGAATAAAAATTAACGGACTGGACTGTGCCAACTGAGGAATACTTTTTTGAGAAAGACTACTTATCTATGGAGATCAACTAATTTATTTTGTATTTGAGTGCTCAAGGAGAACTTGTTTGATATATTGCTATCTGCTTTTGTGGATTGAGGTGGGGAATTCTCTCCCTCTAAAGCAGCTCTGCTGACCTGGTTCTCTTCCTCTAAAGGAGCTCTGCTGACCTGGTTCTCTGGCTCTACAGCAGCTCTGCTGACCTGGTTCTAAGGCTCGAGATTGGCTCTACTGAACTAGTTCGCAGGCTCTAGAGCGGCTCTACTGAACCGGTTCTCAGGCTCCAGAGCAGCTCTACTGAACCGGCTCTCAGGCTCTAGAGCAGCTCTGCGGATCTGGCTCTAGAGCAGCCCTGCTGACCCAGTTCTCTGGCTCTAGAGCAGCCCTGCTGACCCGGTTCTCTGGCTCTAGAGCAGCTCTGCTGACCTGGTTCTCAGGCTCTGTCATGTAATTCCTATACCGTATCCGCGCGTTCGGATAACAAACTGTGGGATTGGTGGCAGACTGGCTCTGAGCACCCCCACCGAAAATGTTAGCCTGTTTCCATTAGCTAGCTCACAGTGCCACTAGAATCTCTTATCTGGAAGAGAATGGTTTCTGGCAACCTTAGAACATGAGAACCCTGATCCCTCAGAATCGTGGAAACAATGTACTACTTTTCGCTCAGTCACTCGTGCTCACTTATTCGGTCACAGAGAGTTACCCAGAGGAAACGGTCTGGAGTGTTACAATAATTTATTGCACAGTTGTTTTTCTACTGTAAAATAGATGTGCTGCGACAAACGTTAGACAGTAGCAGATATATAGGATTAGCAGTGCAGGGAATATGAAAGGATAGTACAGTTCTAACATCTTGCAATAATCATCAATACATACATGAATATAAAATGCATGATAAAGGAAAGTGCATACTCCTACAATGCCTATGTAGATGTACCTAAGTGTACCTAGCATGTGAGTAGGTGTGAAGCCAAGAATCCCTCTAGGTTTAGTCTTACCCCATTACCAGAAGCAAGAGTGTGTGGGACCCCATCCTGGTCTTGAGTTGGAAACCCCGCAAGGGATGTTTAGACCACTGTCAGCTGGAGCATCTGCATGCAGCAGGTGCCTCCGCGTCTCTTTGTCAGTGTGTCTGCCTGGAAGTCTCAGTTCCCTCTAAGCACTAGCAAGAGGTGCTGCATTTATACATCAAGTATTCTAGGGTTCCTTTGTGCTTTGTTTCTTGTATTAGCCATTTTTGAATTTGAGGATGACGTATGGGATAAACCTTGTACGTAGATATTATGCAGGTGGTTATAGCCCCTGCCTGGTTTCCCAGAACCCTTATGAATATTCATTCACACTATGTCAGTCTAATGATGAAGTCGTAGAATGCTATTGTTCAGGGAAACCTTCCTTCTGCGTCCAGGACTGGAACTAGGTAAAGGTTCAATCCTAAAAGGCTTGTCACTGTGTAGTGTAGGGGATGTAATGTAGGTGAAGGTATATGATATTACCCGGGCCTATAATAGGGTACCTATATGGAACATAACAGCTCTACAATAGCTCTGCTGACCTGGTTCTCAGCCTCTACAGCAGCTTGCGGACCAGGTTCTCTGGCTCTAGAGCGGCTCTGCTGCCAGGTTCTCTGGCTCTAGAGCGGCTCTGCTGCCAGGTTCTCTGGCTCCGTTGACCTGGGTCTCAGGCTCTACAGCAGCTCTGCTGACCTGGGTCTCTGGCTCTACAGCGGCTCTGCTGACCTGGGTCTCAGGCTCTACAGCGGCTCTGCTGACCTGGGTCTCAGGCTCTACAGCGGCTCTGCTGACCTGGGTCTCAGGCTCTACAGCGGCTCTGCTGACCTGGGTCTCAGGCTCTACAGCAGCTCTGCTGACCTGGGTCTCAGGCTCTACAGCAGCTCTGCTGACCTGGGTCTCAGGCTCTACAGCAGCTCTGCTGACCTGGGTCTCAGGCTCTACAGCGGCTCTGCTGACCTGGGTCTCAGGCTCTACAGCGGCTCTGCTGACCTGGATCTTAGGTTTTACAGCAGCTCTGCTGACCTGGATCTTAGGTTTTACAGCAGCTCTGCTGACCTGGATCTTAGGCTCTACAGCAGCTCTGCTGGCCTGGGTCTCAGGCTCTAGAGCAGCTCTGCTGGCCTGGGTCTCAGGCTCTACAGCAGCTCTGCTGGCCTGGGTCTCAGGCTCTACAGCAGCTCTGCTGACCTGGGTCTCAGGCTCTACAGCAGCTCTGCTGACCTGGGTCTCAGGCTCTACAGCAGCTCTGCTGACCTGGGTCTCAGGCTCTACAGCAGCTCTGCTGACCTGGGTCTCAGGCTCTACAGCAGCTCTGCTGACCTGGGTCTCAGGCTCTACAGCAGCTCTGCTGACCTGGGTCTCAGGCTCTACAGCAGCTCTGCTGACCTGGTTCTCTGGCTCTACAGCAGCTCTGCTGACCTGGGTCTCAGGCTCTACAGCAGCTCTGCTGACCTGGTTCTCTGGCTCTACAGCAGCTCTGCTGACCTGGTTCTCTGGCTCTACAGCAGCTCTGCTGACCTGGTTCTCTGGCTCTACAGCGGCTCTGCTGACCTGGGTCTCAGGCTCTACAGCAGCTCTGCTGACCTGGGTCTCAGGCTCTACAGCGGCTCTGCTGACCTGGATCTTCGGTTTTACAGCAGCTCTGCTGACCTGGATCTTAGGCTCTACAGCAGCTCTGCTGACCTTGTTCTGTGGCTCTAGAGTGGCTCTGCTGGCCTGGTTCTGTGGCTCTAGAGCAGCTCTGCTGGCCTGGTTCTGTGGCTCTACAGCGGCTCTGCTGACCTGGGTCTCAGGCTCTACAGCGGCTCTGCTGACCTGGGTCTCAGGCTCTAGAGCGGCTCTGCTGACCTGGGTCTCAGGCTCTAGAGCGGCTCTGCTGACCTGGGTCTCAGGCTCTACAGCAGCTCTGCTGACCTGGATCTTAGGCTCTACAGCAGCTCTGCTGACCTTGTTCTGTGGCTCTAGAGTGGCTCTGCTGGCCTGGTTCTGTGGCTCTAGAGCAGCTCTGCTGACCTGGTTCTGTGGCTCTAGAGCGGCTCTGCTGACCTGGTTCTAAGGCTCGAGAGCAGTTCTGCTGACCTGGTTCTAAGGCTCCAGAGCGGCTCTACTGAACCAGTTCTCAGGCTCCAGAGCAGCTCTGCTGATCTGGCTCTAGAGCGGCTCTGCTGACCAGGCTCTAGAGCGGCTCTGCTGACCTGGTTCTCTAGCTCTAGAGCGGCTCTGCTGACCTGGTTCTCTGGCTCTAGAGCGGCTCTTCTGATCTGGTTCTCAGGCTCCACAGCCGCGCGCCAAAACCCTGAATACAAATACCAAACAAGCTGTGCCCATTTTGAAAAAATTATAGTGCTTACCTGACTAATGAAGGAGATAGTAACACTGCAAGTAAAAGATCCACTCCTGAGGGAAGGTCACAAAAGGAGATAGGGCGGTAACAAGGAGGGACTAATCAGCCATATTATCAATCGGAAGCCAGCATTTACCATCAACAATGACATCAGCCAATGAAAAATATGGGCGGGGCTTCCACTGCACTTGTAAAACTTACCCTACTACAGCATCCCTCGCAAAGCGAGCAGCGAATGTGCTGCAACGTAGGATCGACCCAAAAATATAGAAGTTACCAGCAGACAGGCAGGGAATCACTTAACATACCTCTGTCCAGTGAAATCCGCAGTCCCAAAGGCCAGGTCCCTAGTCACACTGGGCTTACGTCTTAGGTGACGCAATGACACCAGAGACTCGTGACGGAGTCTGCTGACTGGGAGGGAAGCACCAAGGTCGAGTCACGCAGTACGGAGCGGACGCCCACGGCTCCCGGCCGAGGCAATGGGTCCATTCAGAAACCGGATTTTTGTAAAAGGCTAACATTTGAAACATTTTTCGCCTACACACAGCGGAGCACAGGCGCCAAACAAACACTAGCGCTTTGTGTGCACCGATGGCTTTTGGGAACATTCCCACTGTGCTGACCTTAGGTTACCGGAGCCGCACCCCCTGCGACTATGGATGCGAGGCCGAGCCCCCACGCAACTTCTATAGTGAAGCATAATTAAGGACACTCGGCCGCATGAAACTACCACTAACGGCACTGCATCGGCTGCTGGTGGGGGCAAAGCTGAGTCCTTGGCCCTTATTGTCCACAAAGGGCCAATGCACCTGCGCTCCTCCATAGGCACAAAACAGACGCCCCTGCTAACTGTGTGCACACCGCGTTACCCAGCACACTTGCAAAAGGCTTCAGCACAGAGACAGATCCCTGGAAGTTCACAGCTCTAAACTACGAAGTGCCTGGAACCCAAACCCGAGAGCTGAATCAAACTAAATAAGCAATAAAACGGGGGTCTTCAAACCGGTCAACAGGTTGGAAAGGGGTCGCGACTAAAGACCTTAAACAAAGTTCCTCTTCTGGGGTAACAGCCCCCCTCCCAACCAGCAGATGCAGACTTTAATGTTAAAAATCTCCACGCAGTTTAACAGCCATAGGGGCCAAGATAACATCCACACAACTTCTAAAGAAAGAAAGGATTCCACAGTAACAAAAGGCGCTTGTCAATGTCATGTTATGAAATTATTGGGAGGGAGAGAATGGCAGACTAAAATGAGGTCAGTACTGGTTCCAGCAGACAGAGCACCCTGCACGTCTCATTTTCCATATTCTCATAAAACACACGTGCCAAACCCTGAGGAGATGTTAGTCTTAGACTAAACACATACTGTTTCTACTGCTGCTGCTATTAGACCAGGAAATTGTTCTGTCTTTCTATTTGGAAGCAAAAAAGGGAGTGTTCTTCATTAAAATGTATTATGTCTTCAGGCAAGGTCTTGACTCTGGGGTTAAACTCTGGATACAAGCATTTCAGATGGAATAGGAGCCTCGACTGCAGCGGGGTGGATTCTTCAAGCATTTTCTTGGAATAGTGGTGAAATGGTTTGGTGATTATTTTCACAGGTTTCGAGAACTTGCAGAGAGGTGTTCTACACAACCTACTCCATGCACTCAACACTAAAGTGAGGAATTCATGAGAAAGCGGGTAGATCTAGTGGCAACAGTAAAAGTGCCCAATTTTGTTTTGCAGACACCTAGGATTACGTGTTTGTTGGTCTCGTGCTGAATTACGAACGCTGCAATTCTCACTTACGTTATTCCATTGTCAACGAAGGCAAGACTGTAGAGTGCTTGATGGCCACAGAGGATAGCATCAGTGGTGGTAAGACAATGCTATCAGACTAAGGAAGCAGTTTGTGAAAGGAGGTGAACTCAGGAGGGTATCAGCATTTTGAGAGACAGCATATGCTAGAAGGGTGGCCTTTTCTCGGTTGGGGTTTGGGGCATGCGTATTTCAGGGGGACAATAGCAGTATGATTCTGGACCTCACCACAAGAAACACTAAACAGACAAAAAACAAAGCATTTAACTAGAAACAGCCTGAAAAGGAAAAAACGAAATCCCTCTTTTGGGATCTTCTGCTCGGCAATGTAGCAAATTTGTCAAGACTGCTTTTCTTTTGTGCCGGATCCTGCTAGACCAAGTCCTCCAAATCTATCCCTGTGGTTTGCGCCAGAATTCCAGGAGACAAATAGGTAACGTTCTGGGCTCCGTCTCTTCCACCAGTGGCGTAACGCAAAGTGATCGGATCCCCTGCAAAATATGAAGAGGGCCCCCGCCCCCAGTGTACCATGGCTCACAGATATTTATTGAACTTGGGCTAAATGAGCCCCCCTGACTGCTTTGTGGCCCCTTGAAGGGTTGAGGGGCAACCTTGAGCTACAGAGGCCTGCGTTACACACCTGCCCCACCACTCCGTGGAACACAGCTCCTTTTGCCTGGAGTGTAATATCCACCAGATGCCCAAGCATCTGTAAAAGTGAGCAGAATCAATGGGCATCCCCACCCTCCCAGCTGTGGGTGCACAGATAAATACAAATACTAGCAAATACTAGCATGTCAGACTCTAGTGAGTGGGGAGTCATGGTGTGCTTCCCATGTGCCCTCCCTGGCATACCTGTATATCTTTTAAACTGTGTACCATGATTTCTAATCAGCACACCCTACTTCTTCCCAGAAGCCTCAAGCCACTTTACTACTTAAATCCTTCATTTACCTCTTCCTCATGAAACAAATATTCAACTGAAAATTGCATGCATGCCTCACAAAGCTCCACACTCCAATACCCCCAAGATATCTCGCCAGGAAGCTTGAACTTACTCTAGAAGCTCCAGCAACCTATTGCTAAAACCACAGCGCTTCTTCAAAAAGAAAATCTGCAATAGAGCTTTCTCTGACATCACCCTAAGAATTTGGAACTTTTCTCCCCCTGAAATAAGGATCCCTTCAATGGCATATTTCAAGAAAGAGGTCTAACTTTTATTTATGAACACATTTCTACCATAGACCTTAAGAATGCCTTTTTATGAGCATACTAGAATTCAGCAACCACCCACATGAACAGTTCATTTATGCTACTACTGCATTCTTTCACCGTGGATTTCTCCATTCGAAGCACAGGTGACACCATCATCTAGGATGTTGCCTGATCCTGTTCAGTTCCAGACTAAATCACTGCTGTTCATGCTCGCTTGGCATGCCTTTGTCTATTTACCACCATGCAGGAATTACCTAAACTCACCCTCCGCTTCCTCTCCACTAACAGTCACAATCATTCACAGACTCTGAATCCTAAATCACTTAGGGCAACAGCCTGAGCGGACAACTATTGCTGGACACTGAATACATCACTGGCCTGATAGGGAACCAACAACTGCACCACTCGGCTCATATCGCCAGTCAACATCTCAGTATACCTGGCAGAGCATATACAGTCTAGATTGAATGGCAGTGAAACAATCACTTCAGATGCCCTCAAAGCGCAAAAACTTGTAGACTTGTTGACCAGAGGAATCCCAAAGACCACCAGTTCACCCGGGAACACTTGAACTTTAGCTCTCTTCTACACTGCCTTTCCAGCACCCCGATCAATGAAAAACCCTTACGCCAGAAAATGATCCTTAAACGACTTACCATCTGACAACAAAGCAGAGTAACGTCCCCCTTTTTTTTCTTTTTTTTTCTTTAAGAAGAAGAATTACATGAACCTGGCTGGAAGACAATGCCTCCACGATTCCCCAGAATGCCATTAGTAGCGGGTTACCTACCTTACTCGGGAAAGAAACGGTTTGAGGTCATAGGAGTGGTCCACAACAATACTTTACAGCCCGCTAGCATCAAAGTCCACACTACACTGCAGAGCAAGTCCTTACCTGTGTTGCCATTAACTTGGCCTTTTCTCTTTTTCCTGCTCCACCTCCACAAATGCTCCTGGATTAGATTTCAACAGAATGTGCAATCTACAATTGCTCAGTATGCTCTCTTAAATACCCCAGACACATAGGTATTTCACCATAGATCCTCTAACCTCAGCTATATGGGGTTCTAGTTCATACGCGGTCATAACCTCTTTCCACCACTCATCAAATTTTGACGGATAAGCAGATTTCCAGTTTCTTTGCAGGACGTATTATTGGTGTTTAAATAATGCCCAACGAACCAACCTCAGCGACCAGAAACAACCCTACTTCTTGGAATGATCTTCACCAGGACTAATTTAAACCACAAGAACTACGTTCAGGAGCAAGGCCATTCCCATTAAGGTTCATCCCACGCTCTCAAATTATTTAGCCCAAAAGTCCCAACCATTCAACACACTGTCCATAAAAAAAGAACCTGAACTAATAAATCCATCTTTATGATGAGATCAACTGACCAACGCGCCTCCTGCATGCATTCAATGACATCCTCCAAGTGTTACCTGCTCTAATCTTAGCCCCACCAATTATTAGCTCATACCTTTCTGGAAAGCACTGCAAACTTCCTCCATTGAACACATCACAACCAGAAAGAGGAGTGGGTTCATACGCATTGCAAATCTTCAATTCTCATGACATGACGTTCATCCTTGATCTCAGACTGCTGAAATGTAAGTAAATGTTTGAGAATGACTTTAAATAAAGGGGGACTATGTAGAGCAACTGCATACATGTAGGTGCTTAGGTGGATAGTATTTGGCAGATTATCTAAACTATTATATTTTCTTGTCTGAAAGAAAACGAGATTTAAAAAAAAAAATCCCTGTACAGCTTTTCTTAATATGCAGAGGTTTGTGCCTAAACAGTCCAAAAGCCACTAGTTGTACTCACTTTCAAACTTGAGTAGTGTGCGGCCACACACCTGCACTATATTGTGCACTCATGATCAGAAGTGTTGCTTCAGCGGTCAATGCTTTCTGTCCTAGCTTTTCAAACTCTGGCTCATGTGGGTGCTTCAGCCCAGGTGTGAGATCCTCGTTTCCAGATAAGTAGTACATCAAAAGTAACTAAAGGAATAGCATACTGGTACCATAATCATGGAAAAGTTATAATACGGGGTATGCCCAGACATTGATCCCATGCTCACTGTTCCACGGGAACCAAGCTAGGCCCGGACTGATGAGCCTCAATCAGGATAAAACCGGTATTGGGCTGCTTGTGTTCCCGTTCGGGAAGGACCTGGTATGACAGTTCAAGCTGGGCTGATCCTATTGGAGCAGAGTCAAGATTGATTTACACGTAGGTAGTTCCAAACTGAGGGAGCATGAAAGATAGGTTGGAATGCTACCCCCAGAGATTGACAATGGTTAAACTGACTGCAAGCACCCTTCTGTCGCCTTGTGTATGAGAGCATTATTACTCTTTTGTGAGGATTGTGAAAGATCCTAATATGTGCAATGATAGGATTTTACAGATAGTGTGCACAATTCCACCCATCTCATGTCAAGAGTGTTTCATGTGGAACATTAAAGACATTGAGTACCCGACTGCATGGTGAGGCTAGCAGCTGTGATAAATAAAAGGCAAATGCTAACATGCCTTGGAATGTCTAGGCTGAAAGTAAAAGGTTTTAAACGGGACTAAAAAACCCAACATAACACAAAGTTAGCACCCTTAAAAAGTATGAACAATTACTAAAAAATACTTAAATGTCCAGGAGGTGGTTCCCAGTGTTTTTTAAGAATAGTACTTGGATTTATATCACACACCTCACCTAAAATCAACAGTATCACAGAACACTACAACCATCAGAACTCTTTGCGAGGTTGGCAAATATGTCAAATTAAGGACAAATACCATTAGGTCTTGGAGTATCATACCAGATTTCAAAATGCTTCCAGGAAGAGACCGGGTTGGCTTTCGGGTAAACTAAGACATACAATTCCATGCCTAACATTTTGGAAGTCAATATGCTTTCATTGTTTGGAATCGTTGAATATAGTGAGGTCAGTATCGTTTTTGGATGTCAATTTACTTGACATAAAGCATAGGTCAAAAGGTAGGTGAGGTATAATTTGGCATTTGGTTTGTGTTCTTCAAATGACAGAGCAAACTGATGGCGCAAGCAGAGGGGTAGCAGGGGTCTCACACCAGGTACAGGGAGTAAGGAGTGGGACCCTAGAAGACATGAAGGAAACACGGTGATGTCTGCTAAAGTACACCTTCATGGCTCCAAACACGAAGTCGCAATTAAAACACTGGGAAATTAAGTAATTACTCAACAAGAACATGGAAGTTATTGGACCTTTTCTGAAATAAAAAAATTAAGAAAATCCCCAAACTGGCTTTGCTGAAGCACAGATTCAAGGTGGTACTCCACTGCTTTTTGGCTAGGTCCGTGAAATACTGTATACATTCACAAGTACATAGTTGTTTACTAAGCAGGTCATTAGACTTGACAGCAATGGCATTAACCAGGTTACTTTTTTTTACTATTCTGCAATACACTTGGTATGAAACGACGCATTAATTGCGCGGCCATCGCTAAGGCAAGATCTTCACCAAGGTCATCCACTGAATGGAGGCAAGCGAATTGGAACTTTAGAGCCCGATGGACATGCATGAATTTTTTGCACATGTCCAACACGCCTTATCTTGACTGCGCATAACAAATTGATCGCGCTACACAGTCATAACTAAATGGTAACTAACTTTAAGACTATAACCAGTTGCAGGATCTGCTCACTGCCAATTATATTGGCTTTTTTCAATTCCTTGAATTTCTGGTCGGTCCCTTAAATCCTGGTGTGTGGACTTATTGATTTTATGCCCCAATCTATGACGATGGACTCACTATTTCGCTTTTGAATTATTGTATTCTCCAGCCAATTTCTTGGCATCTTTCAAATCATTGCCGAAATTCCGGTTGGCCCTTCTTCCCCATTTAAAAAGAGTGTCTTACCTAGTTGTTCTGGACGCTCAGATAGTTATTTTTCTGTCCTGATGAGGACCGTGAATGTCTACAACGGTCGAAACGTTGTCGACGCATATATGTGGCCGCAATTAATGAAGGACGCATTGTTATGCTTTGTGTTTCAGTTTTGTCCTGAACTCCCCATCTATGTATAATCCATTCCCTCAGCCACTTGTTCGATTACACATTGTATTGTTGATTATTTTAATTGTTTGTGTACTGTCTTGAGCGCCATTGTTTTACATGTTTTAGTATTTTAAAAAGTCTGCTAATACATTTTCTATGAATTTAATTTTGTTGTACGTAGGTTCCTTTATCATTTTCTTCTCTCTCCCTTTCTCCCCTCACTTCGGGTTTCTTTACTGATCCGTTAAATTGACACATTCTTTTGTAGTCGAATGTATAGTTTGTTCTTTGATGTATGTATTGTTACCTTGAACCCTTGTTAGGATTCCAGTATTTGCCCCTGGTTCAGGTTTGTCAGGGTTGCCCCTGTTGTCCATATCCACTGAATGGTGCCATTGCCTAACAGACAAACAAAGCAACATTTCAGACTGCTTCTTGTTTGAGAGTGTTAATGATTCAAGACGGGGTTAAGAGAACTGTGCTTTTCTCTTCAATGGATGGCCACTTTAATAATGAGGGAAGAGTAGGAAAGGGTTAGCTTGGATAGTAATCCAATACCTTAGAATGTTGGTTGTTAACCTCTTGGCTTCTACGGACCAACATTTAATCCCACGAAGCCCGAGACCCCAGCCCAGGAAGCTTCTTCGTCTCACCACGACATGCAAAAATACACAAACAACTAAACATAGAACAAATACTCAAATTATGAAATATTTTATTTAACTCAAAAACAAAACATACAAAAAAGTGCGAAATTTTAATGGAAAGGTTAAAGTTTTTTTTTTTTTTTACTATTGTATTTCTAAAAGCTAAAGCTATATGCTGGACTCTAGCATACTGCTTTGTCTTGTTCTGTTCCTAATGCATGCTCTCTTTTTCAGTGCTGCACTCGAGACCACCTATCTTTTCTTTACTTGTACTTCTACTAATCAAGATAAGGATACCAATGCCATTGTTGGCCTTCATTTTTAAATTCTTGCATAGCGTTTTAAAATTCTGCTTTCATTTTTGCTTTTTTTGTACATGCACATTATTAATCTTCGAATATTATTTATTTACCTAAACTATCTTGGACCCAGTCAGTACACACTGAGGATCCCCAGGGGTCCATGGACTCCAGGTTAAGAACCGCTGTCTTACAGTGCTTGTTGGTTCTGGGAAAGGGCTTGACTGCATTAAAGGTGGCCCATTGCTAGTAAGTCGCGTGACATGTATGGTTTCCCTAAGGGCACTAAATTGTGTTTTTATTGGGCAGAGCTTACAAGTCTTAATGTTCCCTCCCACTGAAAAAAGCTGGCAAAACTGCAGACGCAAGTGCAGTCAAGCTAATAACTAACATTCACACCAATCAGTGTTTTTATCTAGGAGGCTAATGCACAGGTATATTAGAGGCCATTAGAGATTACCACCTCATTTAACACAACTCCTACTTATGCTACCAGCCGCCTGCTTACAAGTGCCTGGAAGCACAAAACACTGAGTGGGCACTTTCGACTTGAGGGCGGACACTGGTACCGTGTTTGCTCAAAAGCCACCATTTTATCATGTTTAATGGGACGTATTGTGGGAATTTTGTAATTACCGTTTAATGAAGACCAAAAAAAATCCTCTCTCTGCTACCGATCACCCCGCTCCCCCCTTCCCCAACTAAAATTATTTTTGATACAGGTTCAAACCTGCCCATTCATGGTCTTAGTTTTCAACTTAGTAGGCTAATTTGGTCTAGACAGAACACATATCTATGTTTACCAGACCCATATAACTTCTACTCGTTATTGAGGGGCACGAGCTAAAGTAATTGCTGAAAAATACCAGGAGAGTGAACTGTTTTTAACTGGTTGCCGTGAGAAAAAGGGGCTGTCAAAGGCTTGAATGCGAGACCACAGGCTCTACCAAGAAGGTTCCTACTAGGATTTAAGAGATAATCATCTGCACAAACCACAGCTAGCAATTAGGTGTATGATTTTGATTCATCACTTGTTACCATCTCTCTACTTAAATCACCTCCTAAGAACACCTAGGTGTCTGCAGTAGAAGGCGGACACAAGCAAAGGAATTGCTTGTTGACACCTGCCAGGGTCAAGACGGGCCTTGAGCTACAACGTCTATTCCACAGCAACTTACAATGCTGTATGGTTATGGAACATGAAAAACACAGACATTAACCTCTTCTCCTCACGAGCTTTGAATAGATTTCAGTCTCCCAGTTGACGATTCTAATCCCACCATGAATGTCTCGCTTGATAATCTATTATTACACCTAACAAAAGGTTCAGGTGAAACAATCAAAAACAACAATTTAAACAAACATTACGCCAATAAAAAGAGAGTGAAGAAGCCTACATACACACATTGACAAATTTACAAAAGCAATTATAATTTATAATACATGTACTATTTTAAAAGGTTTACCAAGGAAAACCAATAACGCTCAAAAAAGAAATGTTGGGAAAACAAAAACGAACAATTCACATGCCAAACCAGTGGCTAACAGACAAACATTATATATACAAAAAGGAACAACAAGGGCAAAATAATGTGTCCTTTGCAAATTATGGCCACAAAAAGCGAAGACGGCGTTTCAACAGCTAGGTAACTGTACGGTCATCATCAGGACAAAAGGTTGTATTGAGCGTTTAGTTTCTTTGTATAGAAAGCCAGTCGTGAATAGAATGGCATATGGATAAAAATTCCAATTTCAGAATAATAATTGATAGGAGAACTCCTATATTTTAGGTCCAGGCATGTGAATATTGCCTGTCGATGTCTCCGAATGAATGGAGGTAGTGGGTGGCCTATAGTTCCGCCAACCAATCTGCCTAATAAATCAGCAACATTTAATTCTCAAGGTGCACACCCGGCATGGAGTATCCAAAAGATTCGCTAAACAAAAAAACTTTTATTGTCTTGATGTTTGTTTAAATTGTTGTTTTTGATTTTTTCACCTAAACCTTTTGTTAGGTGTAATAATCCATTGTCCCTGGTTCAGGGTGGTTGGACAGCCCCTGTAGTCTGTCAATAATCGCTTGATAATCTAGTATCCCTCAAACATCAAAAATCAGATAGAAACCCTCAGCTTAATCATGATATTTCGGTCATACCTTTTACCCCGGATTTCGAAAGGGTTGCTGCACAGACAATGCCTCTCTCAAAATTGCAGGCAAGGCTCTATTATTCCTGCATACAGGGAACTCCTACCTCCTCGTACTCCTAGATCTTTCCACCACATTCAACACTGTCAGCCACTTCCTGCTGATCAAAAACCTCAAATACAGAATGGGCATTGAGGAAAAGTTCTCAAATTGTTTGCTTCCGACCAATCCACCTGGTCATAAATGATAAAAATGGAGAACGCTCCCTCTAGTTGTGTTAACTTTTAACAAGGTGTCCCAGAATACCATTTTGTCCCACACTTTAAGGAGATCGTCAAGAACTCTAGCATCTTGCACTACCAATTTGCTGATGATACTGTATTTTAGGATCTCTTCTCTCACTAACATCCTCTTCAAGACCCGTCAAGCCTGGATGTTCTCCTACTACTTGCAACTTCACCCACATAAAACAAAATTTCTTGTCATCTCACCCAAGATCTCCAACCTTCCTGTGCAAACTTGGATTGACTCCCTCCATTTGAACTGCCACATCAGCCTGGTGGATTATGGTAAATTTCCGGGCGTTGTTCAGTATAGCAGATGTAATCTTCAGTCTGAAATAAAATACAAGGCAAGGAGCACCCAGTAACACATTGGGTAATTCTGGGGCATTGGACCGTTACTTCTGGAGCAGAATCCAAAGCCTTCAGTTCATGTCCTCAAGGCTCGACTACTGTCACTCACTTTACTGATTTATAAGAGCTCCCCTCACTCCTCTCAGAGCAGTGCTGAATGCTGCAGATCGATTGTTCCCCAGCTGTAGTACGTTTAATCACATTTCTCCCATGCTTTTAACACTGCAGTGGCTCCCCACTGAAGCTAGAACTCTGTTCAAAACAGCCTGTATCTCCCACTGAGCCCTGCAAACACGAACACCCCCCTTATCTGGCAGGAAGTTCAATCTTTATGGTGGTCATCGTCCTCTCTGGAGTGCAAACTCCTTGCTTCCTTGAGCTGCCGGCCTTCAAAAAGAGAAACATTTCTCAGTTGTTCTCTGGCACCACAAGACGACTTAGGAACTCTTGTTTCAAAGAGACTTCCATGCTGTGGCTTAATTATTGCAGGTACCTCTCCCTGCATCCTTCAAACACTTACTTACTTACTGGTAGTGCTTTATCAGCTGACTGGGAGTTTGAGATCCTCGAAGGAAGCTTTATTCACTGTACCAAGTTTTCGTTTAACCCGTATGAAAGGCCGTTCCTTTGCCTACCTGGGTCCAAAACTGTGGAACTCTTTACCATTCACTAAAAGTAAGTCTTTTCTCACTTTTCGGAAAAATCTTAAAACCTGGTTATTCTAGGTTACTTTTCTGGGACATTCAATCTACGCTTGCCTTGGGCCGGGAACCCTTTGTGGCAATTGTGCGCGTTATAAGTCGATAATAATATTTACTGCTTGATGGATCAACTATTCTCTCTGGATTACTTTTATTTAGGTTAGGTTCACATTGTGAAGCACTTCAATGCCTTAGGGCCAAGTTAGTGCATAAATAAAATGTAATTTAGTAACACTGCCAATAAAATATCCCACTTATTTTGCCTTTTTTTTTTTCCACACACAATTTGGTCCCCCCTGATTTCTGTAGTGTTGCGCTCTAGTCTCCACGCCTCTGCATGATGATGGAGCGCAACCGCCATCTTGGGGACTGAGCGCTGAGTCCGATCGCCGAGCGGACACTTTCCCGGCGCTCTCCTGAATATATACTAAACCTCATGATCTACCTGCAATTTGTCTCGAGCAGATCTTTTGGGGACAACTTATGTCATTACAGTGGCGACGAGGACGAGATCGGCTGATAAGTATAATAGGAGTTGAACACAAGACCACCAAGAGCCGAACGACAGCACCCCACTAGAGGCCCATCATAGGGAGACCACAAGGTTGATCCAACCCTAGGCAGGCACCACCAGAGGTGAGCGCGGCAGAGGACAGCCCCACAACAGGAGGGCAGCCCACTGCACAAGTGAGCCCCCCTCAGTCGAGTGAATGCAGCCTAGGACGGGAGGCAGAGGACACATACCCCACCACGTGGGTAGAGTCAGAAGTCTCCACTGGCTTCCAAGACACGTACAACCCACAGACCACTGAGGTACACAGAGAAAGGGGGACTCTGCCCGCAGGGAGTACTACTCCACACCGGGAGGGAGAGACAAAAGGAGCGAGCTTCTCGCCAGGCACCGCAGAACCAGGCCTAGAGAACGCAGCAAGTCTGCTAGAGGCCCTGGCGGAGCACACGCAGCGCAGTGAAGGGGGCGATTCTGAGCCTCAACAAAACAAAGCACATCGGCGCAGTCTAAGTGCACCGGGCAGTCCCAGAGGGGAAGAAGCAATACCAGAGAGGCGACGGGAAATTTGTGCCCAGGCATCCTCGCTCACGACGCCTGTCCCATTCCTACCCAAACCAGGTATTCCCTTGATGTAGTGGGAGGATTGGAGGGAATACTTTATGAACTCCCTGGAAGCCCTGGAGGATGAGAATGGGGAGGCATTTCCCAGTAAGAGGAGGAAGAGAATATTGCTCCATAACCTAGGCCCAGAAGGCATCAGAGTGTTCCAGAATCCAGTCTCCGCACCGCGACAGGCAGCAGAGGATGACGTATTCCAACACGCGATAGAGGACCTAAACAACCACTATAGACTGGCAGTGTGCACATCCATAGACAGGTACAACTTCCAACAGAGGAAGCAAGCACTGGGAGAGTCCATAGATGAATAAGTAGCAGCTTTAAAGAAATTAGCGATCACGTGCAAGTTTGGTGCCTTACACGACAAATTCATCAAAGACCAAATAGTCATGCACACCACAAACACAGCGATCCAAGACAAACTGTGGGTAAATGGGGATGCCATCCTGAAGGAAGTCATAGCAATGGTAAAGAAGGCAGAACTATCCAAAAGGTGTGCAGACGCGGCAAAGTGGGAAACAGCCACGAGACCCATGGTCCACAGAGTCACCGAAGCAAAACCACCAGAGAGGGGTAAAGCAATAGCGATGGAAGGGAAGACACAAGCTAAGTGGACACCCCGACCAGCGCAGGCAAAGCAACCCACTAAGGAGAGCTTGAATGCGTGCTATAGGTGCGGAAGCCCCTCCCATGCAGTATATGACAAACGTTTCATAGCCTTCAGTGCCAAATGCATGTTCTGTGGAATCATGGGGCACTTTGAAAAAAGTATGTCGCCGCAAGCTGAAGAGACCCACAGTCAAGTACATAGCACAGGAGTTAGGAGCGGAAGGTGAAGAAGAAGGAGAGGAAGACAACGTGCTGTGCATCGAATAACACATACTGGGCATCGACAGCACCCACTCCAAGAAACCGCAATGCGACCTAGTCGTGGGAGGAGTACCGATCAAGATGGTGGCAGACTCAGGATCCCCGTATAACATAATACAAAGGACGGTGTGGTACGAACACTTCAAACACTGCCTAGGACCTCACCTGTTCCCTCCAGACATTTAACCGGTCACTTTTACGGGGGAGCCCATCCTCATGGTTGGACATCGAGTCCTCAAATTCGAGTTTAAGGATCGCAGTGCAGAATGCAAGCTATATGTGGCTGAAAAAGGCCCTTCGGTACTAGGACGGGTAGACCAGGGCAACCTCAGCATACAGCTGAACCCGAGCGGCACCACACAGGTTCTGATGACCAGCCCAGAACAACAGCCTGATGTCACCAGAATGAAGATGGAATTCCCCACGGTGTTCGGAGGCAGAGTTGGAAAACTAACAAAATTTACACACAGGATTGACCTCAAGACCGACGCTACACCGGTATCCCACAAGGTAAGAAATGTGCCGCTGGCAATCAGAGGCGGTGCAACAGGAATTACAGAGGCTGGAAGACAATGGCATCATCGAGCCGATAAACAGTGCGGAGTGGCTGGCCCCGCTGGTGGTGGCGATGAAACCCAATGGCAAGGTCCGCTTGTGCGTGGACCTGAGGGAATTGAATAAGAACATAATAGTTGAGATGTTCCCACTACCAAGGATAGATGAAATGCTAGCAAAAACAAAGGGGATAAGATAGTTTTCCACCATCGACCTCACCTCGACCTACAATCAGATAGTCCTACACCACACAAGCTGCAAGCTGACATCTTTCATAACACCCTTTGGATGCTACCAGTTCCGCCGGATGCTGTTTGGGCTGGCATCGGCAGCGGCTGTATTCCAGAAACTTATGCACAAACTATTCAAGGACATAGACGGAGTACAGTACTCCCAGGATGACATCTTGGTGACGGGCAAGGATCAGGCAGACCACGACAGAAAGCTGTTGGTTGTATTACAGGTCTTAGAATGAAACGGGCTCACGGCGGAATGGGAGAAGTGCCGATTCGGAATGTCGTCGGTTACCTACTTGGGCTACGAGATCAGGGATCACGGCATCACGCCCAAACATGCCAATGTCAAAACAATGTGTGAGGCACCCCCTCCGAAGAGCAAGGAAGAAGTAAGATCATTCTTAGGGATGGCTGAGTATTATAGCAAATTCATGCAGCACTTCGCCACCAAGACGCACCACCTGCGCCAAATCCTACGTGACAAAACATCCTTTGGAGTGGACAGAAGAGGCACGAGCAGAGTTTCAGAGGATAAAGGAGGATATTGATCAGCAAGGGAAATCTATACTAATAACAGACGCAAGTGAAAGGGGACTAGGAGCAGTCCTTGTGCAGGAGAGGAAGAATGGAGAGATAACCACTATCAGTTTTGTGTCCAGGTCACTATCACCCACGGAGCAGAAGTTCAGCGTGATAGAAAAGGAGGTGTTAGCTGCTGTATGGGCCATGGGGAAGTTCCGCCAATTCCTATGGGGAGGAGATTCAGGCTCAAGCCAGACCATAAACCATTGGTCAAAGAACTCACGTCCAGTGGACATACAAATGCTACTCCACGCATCGCCAAGATGACTGAAATTGCTGGACTACAGGTATGACGTCTAGTACATCCCAGGGGCAAGGAACAAAGTAGCTGACTATCTCAGCCGAGCCTCAGCCATGGAGGAGGCCCCCTAGTACACCAAAGAGGATGATGTAAGCTTCGCGTTCATGGAAGATCATGATAAGTGGGCAAGAATGGAAGAAAGCCTATGAGGAAGAATCTGACATCATAGAAGTCAAGCGCTTCATAATGCAAGGTTGGCCAGAAAAAAGACACATGAAAGCTGAGCACAGGAAGTTCTTCGAGGTGAGGGACGAATTATCCATCGGGGACCAAGGAACCTTCCTATTCAGAGGTGATAAAGTAATTCCTCCTGTGTCACTGGTACCGCACTTACTGGCCATCCTACATGAAGGGCACCTGGGCATCGTGAAAACGAAGCTGAGAGCTAAGCAGATGAACTGGTGGCCAGCAATGGATAGCCTGATAGAGAAACATGTTCGTGAATGTGAACAGTGCCTAAGAGCGGACAAATCGCAAACATTGATGCGCCCTTCGCTGGGGAAGTTCGACAACCCATCAAATCGATGGGAAGAGTTGTCGATAGACATCCTCGGTCCAGTGCTGGATGCGGAGGAAGTACCGAAATATGTAGTGGTTCTCATAGACAGGTATTCAAAGTGGCCAGAAACAGACATCCAAGAGGAAATGGACACGGAGACAGTACTGAAGTTCCTCATCGCCGTCTTCCTCCGAGAAGGCATACCCCGCTCCCTTCTGAATGACAATGGACCCCAATTCACGTTGGAAAAATGGAACAACTACATGGAAAGAAATGGCAACAAGATTAAACACACATCCATATATCACCCAGCTGGCAATGGCCTAGCAGAAAGGTTTAACCGAGTCATCATGGGTTCCATACAATCTGCTATAGGATCGGGAAAGGACTGGGAAAAGGAAGTGAAGAGTACGTTGTGGGCCTACAGAATCACCCCCTACCTGCACCGGATACAGTCCCTTCCAGATCCTGAGGGGGCGTGACCCTTTCACCAAGGATCATCTAGCGTGGAAGGAACGTACCATCACGAGCAAATGGTCCCCTGCGGTAGTCCACCACAACTTGGAAAGAGCACAAAGAATATATACAGAACACTTCAACAAAAGGCCTAACGTGAAAGAGACAGTGTTAGAAAGAGGAGAGTGGGTCAGAGTCAAACTAGCCGAGCTGAGAAGAAAAGGGGACAGCAAGTTCAGAGCGCCCTTGCAAGTAAAAAAGTGTACGACAGAGCTGCATTGCTTAGTGACGGAAAAATCTGGTCACAAGATCGAATGTCCAAGTGCACCAAAATACTGCAGTGGACCAGAGAAAAAGAATCGCTGGCTAAGGACAATCAAGTTCAACCGAGAGACTTCGTCCTGTCAAGGGAAGGTGAGATGAGCTCTGGAGTAGAGGGAAGTGAAGAGGAGTTGGAGAGTGAGGATAACCCAGTCGCCGTAGAACATCCGGGAAACTCAGGCGAAACTCCTGGGGTGTAGAAAGTCCTCTGGGAGCTGGAAGAAGGGGAGCACGAACGCCCAGAGAAAGTACTGAGAGTCCCTCCTCTACCCCGGTTAGACGTACACGGGCAGGGAGAATGTTGGTAAGGCCTGCCAAGTACCGAGACTTTGATATGGGGGAGGTGAATGGCCTAGCCAGCGGATAAATAGATCGGGCAAGTCTTTATTCGGCTTGACTCCTTGGGCACAAGTTTAGGCTGGGTCCCCAGCAATTAAATCTCTTCAATTCAATTTCTTCGTTTCAAAAGAAGTTTTTTTATTTCTTGTAATCCTTATTTTATATAACAATCTTTCACATGAGTTTATATCACTCGTGTTGTCATGATTATGATTACTTCATCCTTCTATGCATTTTTTATTTTTACGTTAGAGTGGCCTCCCAATGCATTTCGGCGCAATTGCGCCTTTGTCAAGGGGTCTGAAAATCAGAAAATGAGGTTCATTAGTACCACTGTACTATCGCCCACAACATAGTGCTAATTAATAGCTTCTAACATAATCACTCGTTTTAACATGAAAGTTCACCCATTGCGCAAAACATTATACATTGTAATTTCTGTTTAAACCACATAGCTGTTCTCAAATTATGCGTCCCCTGTGACTCTCGTTACCTTCTAAACATCAAAACAATGCGCATTTCAATGTAACATTACTTAGCCCTCAAGTGGAATAACAAACGATAACGTGAATTCTAAATGTTGTCGTGAGATATAAAATATACAAATATCTAGACCGCTGCCACACCATTAAAAGTTATGGCCTCTCCCGGTGCAAATATTTTCGTTATCTGTACGTGGACTTTCAATGTGCCGCTTACCGTAATTCAAAAGCTCCTTGTCATGGTTCAGTTACTGCTCCGCTGAACTCCGACCATTAGATGCAGAGTCGCGGGCGGGAAAATATTCAAAGGGTGCTTGCGGTGGGCTTCCGCCTATGCCTACATGCTAAGGATGCCGGGAGGTGGATTTCTCCGTAAATTTAAAGAGCCAGTATACTAATGCGCTAAGGTTGCTCGGAGATGTGTTACTCAAAATGTTTAAAGAGCCCGTGTTCCAATACGCTAGAGTCACTAAGATGTGTAATTCACCATGTGTTTAAAGGGCCAGGAATTTAATATGCTAATGCCTCTAGTTGCATTCTTCTAGGGATATAAAAATATTTGGGTACATAGGTGACATAAAACGATTAATACAAAGTGCCATAACAAGAAATTCATAAAGTTCACATCCATCTAATCACAGATAACACAAAAATTCCACTCTTTCATTTAGCCCCCCCGGTTTCAAAGTTCTCAGATGGTAAATCCAGTGGTTCTCTCTTTTCAGTAGTTGTGACTTGTTGTTAATACCATCATGTTTCTCTACAGTTTCAAGAATACATGCTTTCAATTGAGTTATGTTGTGGTTTGCTTCCATAAAGTGTGTAGCTACCGTAGACTTTAGCATTTTCGTTCTGATGTTACTTTTATGCTCGTTGAGCCTTACTTTTAATTTGCGTTCCGTGTGGCCTACGTAATATAAGTTGCAAGGGCAGCTTAATAAGTAGATAACGTTTGTGGTGTCACACGTTCCATTGACTTTCAAATGGACCTTTTCTTTGAGATTGGGGGATAGTAACTGGTTACCTTTCATAATGTTAGGACAATTGTGACAGTTCATGCACGGTTGGGTGTATGCTGTTGCAAGTTGAAACTATGGGTCTACATGGTGGGTTTTTTAAATCCTTATGTACTTTGGGTGTCATATAGAACGCAGGGCTCCTAGGTTCCGTTTGTGTGAGGTATTGCTTGGTTTTCTCTACTGTTACCCCATTTTCAACTGCATTGTTCAGGATTTGTGAGAGTATACTTTGAATTTCCTTCGTGGGGTTTTGTTGTAGTTTCATATACCAGAAAAAGCAGAGGAACAACTGAATGAAATGACAGCACGATTCCACAAAAGGGGCTGCCCCCAGCCCATACTCAATGAAGCAAGACAAAGAATTGGTATGGTCACGCGGGAAGAGCTATTTGCGAGTAAACCTACCACCAAAGAGCAGCGCATTACATGCGTTAGTAAATTTTCAACATCCAGTCAAGCTTTCAAAAACATTATAAAAAAACATTGGTCAATTTTGCGAGTAGAACCAGACTTTAAAGGAGCATTCGCTGAGGAACCGTTGTTTGCTCACACTCGGTCCAGAAATATAGGACAATTATTGAAACCTAGCAGTAAGATGACAAGCATTATGAAATTCAAGCGCACCCAACCGTGCATGAACTGTCACAATTGTCCTAACATTATGAAAGGTAACCAGTTACTATCCCCCAATCTCAAAGAAAAGGTCCATTTGAAAGTCAATGGAACGTGTGACACCACAAACGTTATCTACTTATTAAGCTGCCCTTGCAACTTATATTACGTAGGCCACACGGAACGCAAATTAAAAGTAAGGCTCAACGAGCATAAAAGTAACATCAGAACGAAAATGCTAAAGTCTACGGTAGCTACACACTTTATGGAAGCAAACCACAACATAACTCAATTGAAAGCATGTATTCTTGAAACTGTAGAGAAACATGATGGTATTAACAACAAGTCACAACTACTGAAAAGAGAGAACCACTGGATTTACCATCTGAGAACTTTGAAACCGGGGGGGCTAAATGAAAGAGTGGAATTTTTGTGTTATCTGTGATTAGATGGATGTGAACTTTATGAATTTCTTGTTATGGCACTTTGTATTAATCGTTTTATGTCACCTATGTACCCAAATATTTTTAAATCCCTAGAAGAATGCAACTAGAGGCATTAGCATATTAAATTCCTGGCCCTTTAAACACATGGTGAATTACACATCTTAGTGACTCTAGCGTATTGGAACACGGGCTCTTTAAACATTTTGAGTAACACATCTCCGAGCAACCTTAGCGCATTAGTATACTGGCTCTTTAAATTTACGGAGAAATCCACCTCCCGGCATCCTTAGCATGTAGGCATAGGCGGAAGCCCACCGCAAGCACCCTTTGAATATTTTCCCGCCCGCGACTCTGCATCTAATGGTCGGAGTTCAGCGGAGCAATAACTGAACCATGACACGGAGCTTTTGAATTACGGTAAGCGGCACATTGAAAGTCCACGTACAGATAACGAAAATATTTGCACCGGGAGAGGCCATAACTTTTAATGGTGTGGCAGCGGTCTAGATATTTGTATATTTTATATCTCACGACAACATTTAGAATTCACGTTATCGTTTGTTATTCCACTTGAGGGCTAAGTAATGTTACATTGAAATGCGCATTGTTTTGATGTTTAGAAGGTAACGAGAGTTACAGGGGACGCATAATTTGAGAACAGCTATGTGGTTTAAACAGAAATTACAATGTATAATGTTTTGCGCAATGGGTGAACTTTCATGTTAAAACGAGTGATTATGTTAGAAGCTATTAATTAGCACTATGTTGTGGGCGATAGTACAGTGGTACTAATGAACCTCATTTTCTGATTTTCAGACCCCTTGACAAAGGCGCAATTGCGCCGAAATGCATTGGGAGGCCACTCTAATGTAAAAATAAAAAATGCATAGAAGGATGAAGTAATCATAATCATGACAACACGAGTGATATAAACTTATGTGAAAGATTGTTATATAAAATAAGGATTACAAGAAATAAAAAAACTTCTTTTGAAACGAAGAAATTGAATTGAAGAGATTTAATTGCTGGGGACCCAGCCTAAACTTGTGCCCAAGGAGTCAAGCCGAATAAAGACTTGCCCGATCTATTTGTTACTCGTTTCTCCTGAGTGGGGAGAAAACCGTGGAGCACAGTAAAACACATCTAAAACGCTTCCAAATTTTCAGCAGTGCTCAGACTGAGTTCCATTTTTGCTAGCCAGCGGATAGACATTGTGACTTTCTTTTCATTCATTTGTTGATCTGTAAAGAAGGGAGATATGTAGTGTTGCGCTCTAGTCTCCATGCCTCCGCGTGATGACGCAGAGAGCAACTGCCATCTTGGGGACTGAGCGCTGAGTCCGATCGACGAGCGGACGCTTTCCCGGCGCTCTCCTTAATATATACTAACCCTCGTTATCTACCTGCAATTTGTCTTGAGCAGATCTTTTTGGGGCAACTTACGTCATTACAATTTCCAGTATCATCATGACGAAGTAACAATCCACAAACTAGTAAACTCAATTCACTGGTTGACTGTTTCCTGGGATTGACTCTCTAGAGCGCCATGCCGCCTTTGGCTAGGTTCACGCCACACAAATACTACATTTACAGGGCCCGCCTTTGTATGGGCGAGCTGGGCTTATGCTCAGGGCGGCGACCTTTTTAGAGGAGCGCAGAACTCTGCATAAGTCTGTGTAACCCACCGTTTCAGAAGGCCACCGACACCCGTGCCTATATTTTGTGCATTTTTCTCCCTCTCGTTATCCTAATTATTTCCCCCTACCCTTTACTTTTCTTCCAACATACCGACAATTAAAGATGGCAGGTGGGAGGAGGAGACGGTTTTGGTTTTGCCTAGGGCGCTATCTGCGCAAAGGCCAGCTATGACGACACACGTACACAAGCACGTAGTATCAAAAGATTTTCCCAGTCGCGTGATGAGCAGGCCTGCCCTACGCAATGCCCAAGGTGTCGTCAGATTGTAACACATTTGGTGCCATCGCAACAGGACGGGTCGACACATTGCACTTTCTTCAAAGGTGCCAACATATTTCACCGACATGCGCATGACTGCAAAATTCATCCTGCCCCGAGCCACTTTAAAAACTGGTCCTGCAGGGTCAAAACTGCGTTGGCATGTGGAGAGAAGCAAAGAACTGACCTAAATTACCCCTCAATCTCAGTTTTTAGCTACCATATGCGGCGCAGGAACAAGAGTGGCATTTAATAACGACTCATTTAAAGCAGGTCCCAATTAAGTCATCGGCCCATCTGCAGAGAAGTGCCTACGGGCACGAACACCGCCGAGTGCCTTATTTACACGTGCGGCTGGCACGTGGTTAATGTTTGTTCCAATAGCAAGAGTGGCATGATCGGGCTCTTGTTTAAGTGAGCACTTTTGCGTGTTGACGTACAGTGATGTAACTATTGGCCACAAACAGCGACAGCCTTTCTCAGCTCCTCATGCGGCTTTTCGCTCCATTCTTGGGCACCACCCTGCAAAGGTCGTGGAGGTTTACACTGCTAACAGAAGTCCTCAACTGCGTCTCTTCACACCTGGGTTGGTCATGTTACGGCGCTGTACGTAAGCCCTGGTTCCGGTTGCTCAGTCTAGAACAAGAGGTAGAAGTGGGCGAGCCAACAAGTTAATACAGAGAGCCAAGTCAGAGCCGAGCCCAGGGTCCGTCTCTGCGGTCACATCTGAGCCAAGAGTATGCAGTGCTTGGGCAGGAGCAAGCCAAAGATTTTGCCCTGCAAGTCGTCCAACAAAGATACTGCATAACTATGTCTCCAGTCTGCCCTCGGTCTGTATTGGGTTTGAAGTGCCGGGACACTCCTCGGAGTAGCTGAGCGCTATATAAAACACGTTATAACATAACATAACACTATGTGAGTCTCTTAAAAAAACGACTTCTTTAACAAGCGGAAAAGTTTCATCTTCACCAAACGTGAGCTTAGAACCATTCATACCGCCCTCCCGTCCTTACGACTTATCAGTGAACTAAGAAGCAAGTTAGTTGTTGCAAAGCACACACTCTGAACTGGTGCATTTCAAGGTGCTCTCATTTGCAATAATTATCAAAAAGGAGCACTGTGAAATAAATATTTGCCTAGGATCACAAAATCTGTTAAAGAAGACAAGCAGGGATTATTGACAGTTTGTCTGGTTTCGCATGCTGCATTTCAGCTGCTAGAAAGGTTTATGATTATCTCCCCTGTTTTACATCAAAGGTTAACGCTTTGTCTTTCATTCTTGGTGCATGAGGATAGAGTATCAGTGGCAAGGCAGAAGCCACATGAACGCTCTTAATGTTGGGTTCAAGGACCCAAAAATGACCTCGAGCCGAGCCAGAGTTGGGAATCTGGCGGGAGCCTGGCACCAGCCTTTTGAGGCTCGACCATCTCCGTAAATGGACAGCCAGTGAGACCCCAAACAAGTCTTTTCTGTTGCTTTTGCCTGTCAGCAACAAGACGGCTTAGTGCAACATAGCATCTGCTGCAGGAATGTTGCTATATACTGAAGTATATATCACACATAGGGTCTCAAGTGGAACGTTTTATCCTACCACAAAGTTACTGCTCCTAAGGACCTGTTTAAGGATCAACATCAGTGCGTTAAGGACAAGAACCCTACCTCACCAGACATGCTTCATCATTGTGCTCCCTCCTCACACAAGGAACCTTGTGTGGGCTACAACTCCCATAAATATTGTGAGGAACTGAGGTGTTTTCGATGAGCAGGATGGTAATATAGGTGGATGAGGGGCAGAGTGAAAAAAGGAGGAGGAAATAACAGTGATTAAAACTATCTCCCGGTGAGCAAAACTATTTTATTCTGGTGCCCCCTTCGAATATAGCTAAAAACAGTGAAGACAAGGGGTAACAACTGCCCCATCTCAAAAGGGTCAACATGTTTCTGCCCCTAGCTGACTACAAAAGTTCATGGGCATTCATCAGGACCAGAGATAGACTGTTAAAATGGAACATACATTAGACCTGGTGATTGCCTGGGTGTGTAAATCTCATCCTCAGGCTTCACCCATGGTACCAAATGTGATGCATCCTACTTCATAATTGTATTGACTGATCCCAAGAGGATATAAAGAGCTGGACGCGTGTGATCAGTCTCTTTCCTGGGTGGTGTAGTTATGTTAATACATTTTGTATAGCGCACAGCTGCCCCAGCAAAGAGGCGTCCCAGCGCTGAAGCATAACATAGCGGCTGGAAGTCAGAGAAGGCACTATGCTATAGGGAAGAGAAGGGTTGTAATAGCTTTGTGAAAGGCCAAGTAATTCTCCATGGCACGAATGGAGTAAGGTAGAGCATTCCAAAGCTTGGCAGCCAAAAGACGGAAAGAACGTCTGCCCGCCATACCCTCCTCATATAAGGCCCCATCGCCAGGTGTTGTCCAGTCGAGCGGAGCTGGCGTGTAGGGTGGTAAGGTGAAAGCAAATTGGTGAAGATGGCCAGAGAGGAGAGTTTGAGGATTTTAAATGCAGTACAGAGGATCTTAAATTCCACTCAGTTGGCAACAGGAAGCCAGTGCAAACGACGGATAGCAATAGAGGTGGGGCAGGTTTGGGGGGAAGGTCCAGCAGGGTTCTAGCCGCCATGTTTTGGACTCGCTGTAATCTCAGGGTTGTGATCTTATTCACCCCTAGGTACATCGCATTGGCATAGTCCAGTCTTGATAGGATGGAGGCTTGGATGATCATTTGCCTGACTGGTGGGTCAAAGAACCCAAGCATCAGTTAAAGTCCCCTAATTAGGCCAAAACAGGTCCCCGCGACCTTTTTGTTTTGGGGCTGCAAACTGAGACCCGAATCTACCCAGACTCCAAGATGTTTTACCATCCGCTTAGGAATAGGTGCACAACCCAGTATGGCTGGCCACCACCCGTCCCCCCCATAGCTCTTGATGGCTACCCACCAGCAGGACATCTGACTTGCTGGAGTTCAATTGGAAACAATGGTCAGTCATCCACTCCGCAACAGCCGTGAGATCGTCCCGAAACTTAAATGTTGCACTCCCAGTGTTGTTGGTGAGTGCTACCACTAACTGTGAATCATCAGCATATGATACGATACGATGGTGAGCCCTCTGCTTCGTGCCAAGACTGCCAAGGGTTGAACGTAGAGATTGAAAAGCAGAGGGCTCAGTACGCAGCCTTGCGGGACCCCTTGCTTATTGGCATGGGACGTAGAGGCGAATGGGGGGGGGGCTGTAACCTGGAAGGTTGTCTTTGAGAGAAAGGAAGCACACCAGGTCAAAGCTGGGCCCACAACACCTGCGTAACAAGATCTGATGAGAGACTGTCGAATGCAGCGCTGGGGTCTAACAGAATCAGAGCCGACATATGTCCCTCATCCAAAGTGGGCCTAAGATGTTCAGTGACAGCCAGGAGAGCAGACTCCATACTGTGACCTGAGCGAAAGCCATTCTGAGAGATGTCCAAACTGTTGTTTTCTTCCAGAATTCTGGCAAGAATGGAACGGGCATAGGTCTCAGTGAGTTTAGCAATCCCTGGGAGGAGGGAGATCGGGCGATAATTTTCCAATTTGCCAGCATCCAAAGTAGGCTTCTTAAGCTAAGGAATCACCTTTGCTTGCTTATAAGAATTGGGTACAGTCACACTAGACAGAGAGTTGTCAATCACCTGTCTTAGAGGTGACAAGAGCAAAGGTAGCGCCTCTAATTCATCTTACTGCTAGGTGTTGTCCAGGCGGATTATGCATATTTGATACATGCGGTCTAGGCGAGACCTCAAAAAGGAATTAACTGGGGCAGTGCTTTCCTTTGGGCTGTATGAATTGCAGTTGTCAGCTACACTTCGGGGTTGGCAGTATGAAAAGCTGCAGTTAACCCCAGCAAACCGACATTAAATTTGAGTAACTCAATAAGGATTTTCAGTTGCACTGCCTCACCACTGCTTCGACACCTTCAATATACACAAAAGTAAAATGAATGGCTTAAAAATAGCAGGTTTGTATCGCGGAGTCCCTTTGTTCTACGTATCCAACAACGTTACGCAACATCCTGTTCTGGGTATTCTGGGACATGTTGCAGTACCTTATCTAGGAGCTCAATGACTTTATGCAGCACCCTATTATGGATAGTCAGTAAGTGCTGGAAAAGGGTATTACAGCCTGCCACCAACATGTTACGTACCCTATTCTCAGAAATCAACAGCATGCTACAGGTAGCTACTGTGGGGACAAGCTGCAGTAGACAGATTCCAGGTATTCCCAGACACATGCTGCAATACCCTAATGTGGGTACTCTTGCACGCTGCACAGCCATTTTGTGGGTACTCCATGACATGCTGTTGGGCACTCCATATTGGACTTCAGGCCCTTATTGTGGGTAGTCCACAGCATGCTACAGTATCATCGCCTAAGGAGTCAATGACATGTTGCAGTACCATCTTCAGAGGAGTCAATAACACACTGCATTCTCTATTTTGGGTACTCTATGTCTTGCTGCAGTATCTTATTGTGGGCACTCAATGACATTCTGCAGCACCATCTTCTGAGGAGTCAATGACACACTCCAGGATCAGGTCTTCAAAAATATGCAGCAGTTACCTAATTGAGGTACTCAAGACATGCTACAGTACCATCTTCAGAGTCACTGACATGCTGCAGTATCCTATTTTGAGTGTTCAATGACACTCTGCAGTATCCCATTTTGGGTACTCAGTGGCATGCTACAGTACCATATTCTGAGGAGTCAAAGACACAAGGCAGTATCCTATTTTGAGTACTCAATGCTATGCACTGTATCCTATTTTAGAGTACTGAATGACAAGCTGCATTCCCACCTTCTGAGGAGTCAATGAAACCCTGCAGTATCCTATTCAGGGTATAGAGTGGCATGCTACAGCATCATTGATGGACCTGGCCCGTATTGCAGGGTTATTCCCCCATTTTTTGCCTTCTTCCTGTAATTTTTATTGACCCGCTTTTGTTGGCTTTAGGAGTCGGGGCACTTTACCACTGCTATTCACTGCTAAAGTGCATGTGCTCTCTCCTTTAAACATGGTACAATTGGCTTACACCTTTTTGGCATATTTAAATTTACCTGCAAGTCATTTCGGAAAGTAGGGCAGGGTGTGCCTCAGGGCTCGGCCATCAGCCGAATATTATTCAATCTGTACCTCCGCCCGCTGATCCAATTGATAAGTTCCTTTGGTATCTCGGTATTTAATTACGCCGACGACACTCAATTGGTCTTCTCTTTGGAAGGTAAAGAGGCCGTTTCTTTAGAGACCTTTCACCGCTGTATGACAGCAACAGCAGACTGGCTGTGCTCTAATTCACTCCAGTTTAATGGGTCTAAAACGGAGGTGTTGTATTGTTCTAACGACCGCGTCCCGCGCCCCCTGCCAGAGGGCTTCTGGTCCACCTCCTTCTCGGGGGCAGTGACGGCAGCGGAGTCTGCTCGCAACTTGGGGGTCATGTTTGGCCCCAATTTACAACTGGATGCCTTCGCCAACAAGACCGTAGCCACATGTATGATGCTGCTCCGTATGCTACGAAAAGTCCTTCCTATGCTCCCAGCACAGGCTAGACCCAAGGTGGTGCGGGGGATTATTTTAAGCAGGTTGGATTACTGCAACGCACTGCTTCTGGGAGCGCCAAAAACTCTGGTTGGTAAGTTGCAAAGCATACAAAATATGGCAGCCAAGCTGGCACTCTCTCGTCCGCGCACTGCCTCCTCTACTTCAGCGCTGCTTGATCTTCATTGGCTGCCTGTCCAGCAACGGATTCTTTTTAAAGCATCGTGTCTGGTTTTTAAAGCCTTGCATGGACAGGGACCTGTCCTGCTGCAGAACCTTTTCTCTTGGTATTCTACCTCTCGAACCCTGCGTTCTTACTCTGTATGCCTGGCAACGGTTCCCAGGTTTCAGAGGTGAATTATGGGAGGTCGCTCCTTCAGTTTCTCCGCTGCTAATCTTTGGAATTCTCTCCCGCTATCGCTGAGGAGCCAGGACGAATTTCCATCCTTTAAGAGAAGTCTGAAGACCTATTTATTTCCAAGAGTAGTGTGATCCGACCTGACCTGGTCAGAGCCGGTCGCTCCACCCGCCGCGTGGCCCATCCCTGGTGTGCCCGGTCTCCTCCGCCACCACTGCCCGTTGTGCCTCTGCTGTGCCCTGATCTTCAACCGTATAGTATCTGCCCTTTTCTCGCTTCCGTTTTGTGCCAGTAATCTGTTTCTGTAATCTCGTCTTGCCCGTTTCTGTGGGAGTAATTTGTTTTCCCCCCCGCATTGTGTCTGCCCCTGCTGTTGTGCCAGTAAATTGTATTTGTGTCCTCGCCATCTTTGCTGCCCCTCCACCCCGCTCCCTGCCGCTGCTCCCCCGCGGCCCCACCCCCGCTCCCCCCAGCATCAGCGATCCGGTCCCCTCCCCATTCGCCACCCTGCTCCCGCCTCCCAGCTGCTCCTCCCTCCCACTGGACTCATAGGGCTGTGTCCGCGAGGCGGGGAGCTGTGACCCGACCTGACCTGGTCAGAGCCGGTCGCTCCACCTGCCGCGTGGTCCATCCCTGGTGTGCCCGGTCTCCTCCGCCGCCACTGCCCGTTGTGCCTCTGCTGTGCCCTGATCTTCAACCGTATAGTATCTGCCCTGTTGTCGCTTCCATTTTGTGCCAGTAATCTGTTTCTGTAATCTGTGATCTCGTTTTGCACGTTTGTGCCAGTAATTTGTTTTCCCCCCCGCATTGTGTCTGCCCCTGCTGTTGTGCCAGTAAATTGTATTTGTGTCCTCGCCATCTTTGCTGCCCCTCCACCCCGCTCCCTGCCGCTGCTCCCCCGCGGCCCCACCCCCGCTCCCCCCAGCATCAGCGATCCGCTCCCCTCCCCACTCGCCATCCCGCTCCCGCCTCCCAGCTGCTCCTCCCTCGCTCCGCCCCCTCCACTCTCCATTTATGGCAGAGCCCGCGCGTACGCGCAGCGGGTGCGCCAAAGGCAAGCCAGTCTATGCCCGTCCGCGCCTGGACCGCGCCCAGCGCCATACCCCCTGGCCCCCGCAGATGCCATCCCACCCACCGGACGTACGACGCCACAATCCTCTGTGCACTCAGCACCGGCCGCCTCCCTGGCTGCCACCGAGCCACTCCAGGACGCACCCACGGACCCTTCACCTGCCAATCCTGCAACTTCTCCTGCATCCGGACCTGCAACTCACCCGCACCAGCCAAGTCGACCAACAACAGCAACCACCTGAAGTGCATCCTGCTCAACACCCACTCCGTCCACAGACACGCCGTGGAACTATGGAACCTGCTCGATACCACCTCCCCGGACGTCGCCTTCCTCACGGAGACCTGGATGAACGCCTCCTCAGCACCCAACATCGACATAGCCATCCTGGACGGCTACAAGATCATCCGGAAGGACCGCGTCAACCAGACGGGAGGAGGCATCGCCATCATCCACAAGAACACCATTCGCATCAAGACCAACTCCGATAACACCCTCACAGCCGCCGAACATCTTCACTTCCAGATACACACCGACCCCAAGACCACACTAAGAGGCACCCTCATCTACAGACCCCCGGGATCCCGCACACAATTCAGCGAAGACATCGCAGACTTCATCAGCCCACATGCCCTCCCCTCCGCCGACTACATCCTCCTAGGGGACCTCAACTTCCACCTGGAGAACAACAACGACAACAACAACAACACCTCCAACCTGCTGGACAATCTCGCCAACTTCTGACTCAAGCAACTGGTGAACACCCCCACCCACTACGCCGGACACACACTTGACCCAATCTTCTCCTCCAGCAAGCACATCGCCTTCAGCCACTCCACCGGACTCCACTGGACAGACCACAGCTGCGTCCACTTCAGCAAGACCACAACTCACCACCTCCCACAACAGGGCCCTCGCAGGAACTGGAACAAGATCATCACCGACCAGCTCACCACATCACTTAACCAGGACCCTCCCGCCAGATCAACGGACCCCAACCAAGCAGCCCTCAACCTCGCACAGTGGATCACCAACTGCGCCGACGACCTCACACCCCTGAAAACCAATCCCAGCAGAACCAGAAGCAAGAAAGCACCATGGTTCAACGACGACCTCAAGAACTCCAAGAAGAACTGCCGCACCCTCGAGAAACGATTCAGAAAAGGGGGTGGTGATGAACAGAGTGTCTGAATTAAGCAGACCACTCTTACCCAGTCCAAAGATCAGGGCTTGATCCATCACCGTTATTTAGCTCACTGCCCCATCCCAGCTCAGAACCTGGCTATATGCAAATTAGTCTGTCCCTGGCTTGGTAGTTTGGTTTGCCCTGTTCCCATCATGCACTGGGACAGGAACAGACTAGTTTGCATATAGCCAAGTTCTGAGCTGGGATGGCGCAGTGAGCTAAAAAACGGTGATGGATCAAGCCCTGATCTTTGGACTGGGTAAGAGTGGTCTGCTTAATTCAGGCACTCTGTTCATCACCACCCCCTTTTCTGAATCATTTTGTCCACCATAAGCGTGGAAGGGTATACTCAGATGTGAGTCCCTTGCTCATTGCACCATCAGGATTCAAGCAAGCCGGGCCGACGACGCCTGAAATGGCAGAAACCGGTCCCCGGAAGCTTGTTTCCTTCCCAGTATAAGAATTGGCTTGGTAGTTTGGTTTGCCCTGTTCCCATCATGCACTGGGACAGGAACAGACTAATTTGCATATAGCCAAGTTCTGAGCTGGGATGGTGCAGTGAGCTAAAAAACGGTGATGGATCAAGCCCTGATCTTTGGACTGGGTAAGAGTGGTCTGCTTAATTCAGGCACTCTGTTCATCACCACCCCCTTTTCTGAATCATTTTGTCCACCATAAGCGTGGAAGGGTATACTCAGATGTGAGTCCCTTGCTCATTGCACCATCAGGATTCAAGCATGCCGGGCCGACGACGCCTGAAATGGCAGAAACCGGTCCCCTGAAGCTTGTTTCCTTCCCAGTATAAGAATTGGCTTGGTAGTTTGGTTTGCCCTGTTCCCATCATGCACTGGGACAGGAACAGACTAATTTGCATATAGCCAAGTTCTGAGCTGGGATGGTGCATTGAGCTAAAAAACGGTGATGGATCAAGCCCTGATCTTTGGACTGGGTAAGAGTGGTCTGCTTAATTCAGGCACTCTGTTCATCACCACCCCCTTTTCTGAATCATTTTGTCCACCATAAGCGTGGAAGGGTATACTCAGATGTGAGTCCCTTGCTCATTGCACCATCAGGATTCAAGCAAGCCGGGCCGACGACGCCTGAAATGGCAGAAACCGGTCCCCGGAAGCTTGTTTCCTTCCCAGTATAAGAATTGGCTTGGTAGTTTGGTTTGCCCTGTTCCCATCATGCACTGGGACAGGAACAGACTAATTTGTATATAGCCAAGTTCTGAGCTGGGATGGTGCAGTGAGCTAAAAAACGGTGATGGATCAAGCCCTGATCTTTGGACTGGGTAAGAGTGGTCTGCTTAATTCAGGCACTCTGTTCATCACCACCCCCTTTTCTGAATCAGCACCCTCGAGAAAGCCTGGCGCAAAGACCCAACTGCAGACAACATGACCGCCCTCAAGCATGCCACCCGCAAACACCACCAGCTGATCTACACCACCAAAAAGACAGCATTCAAGGTACGACTGGACAACAACGCCCACAACAGCAAGGAACTCTTCAGCATCGTCAAAGAGCTCTCCAACCCCAGCGCCGGAAACAACGACATCACTCCCTCGCAAGACCTCTGCGACTCACTCGCCTCGTTCTTCCACAGCAAGATCGCAGACATACACAACAGCTTCGGCACACAGACCACGCACCCTACCACCGAACCAACGCCCCCCACCACCATCCTCCGCGCCTGGACCCCGGTCAGCACCGAAGACACCATCCGCACGATTAACACCATCCACTCTGGATCACCAACCGACCCATGCCCCCACCACGTCTTCAACAAGGCCGACTCAGTCATCGCACCCCAACTCCGGGACATAATCAACTGCTCCTTCAACACCGCCACCTTCCCGGAGAGCTGGAAACATGCCGAACTCAGCGCCCTCCTGAAGAAACCATCAGCGGACCCCACCGACCTCAAGAACTACCGCCCCATCTCGCTCCTCCCCTTTCCTGCCAAAGTCATCGAGAAGACCGTCAACAGACAGCTGGCCGCCTTCCTCGAGACAAACGGATCCCTCGACCACTCACAGTCCGGCTTCTGAGCCAACCACAGCACCGCGACCGCCCTCATCGCAGCCACTGACGACATCCGAGCCCTGCTCGACAACGGGGAAACAGCGGCCCTCATCCTCCTGGACCTCTCCGCAGCGTTCGATACGGTCTGCCATCGCACCCTAGTACAACGCCTCAGCAACGTCGGAATCCAGGAGAAGGCACTGGATTGGATCATCTCGTTTCTCGCCGGAAGAACCCAGAGAGTCCGCCTCCCCCCGTTCAGATCCGGGGCCACCAAAGTCAACTGCGGCGTACCACAAGGATCATCACTTAGCCCCACCCTGTTCAACGTATACATGAGCCCCCTCGCAGCCATCGCACGCCAACATAGCCTCAACATCATCTCCTACGCCGACGACACCCAGCTGATCCTCTCCCTCACCAACGACCCCGCCACCGCCAGAACAAACCTACACGAAGGGATGAAAGATGTAGCTGAATGGATGAAGAACAGCCGCTTGAAACTGAACTCAGACAAGATGGAACTCCTCATCCTTGGCTCATCACCGTCCGCCTGGGACGACTCCTGGTGGCCCCCGGCCCTAGGCAGCGCACCCAAACCAAAGGACCACGCGCGCAACCTGGGCTTCATCCTGGACTCCTCCCTATCGATGACTAGACAAGTCAACGCCGTCTCGTCATCGTGCTTCAACATCCTACGCATGCTCCGTAAGATCTTCCGATGGATCCCCACCGAAACCAGGAAGACGGTCACCCAGGCCTTTATCACCAGCCGACTGGACTAGGGAAACACCCTCTACACCGGAACCACAGCCAAACTGCAGAAAAAACTCCAACTAATTCAGAACGCATCAGCACGACTCATCCTGGACATCCCCCGTCACAGCCACATCTCCGGACACCTGAAAGACCTGCACTGGCTCCCCATCAGCAAAAGAATCATGTTCCGCCTGCTCACCCACGCACACAAAGCCCTCCACGACCTAGGCCCCAGGTACCTCGACAGCCGCCTTACCTTCTACACTCCCACCCGCCAACTACGATCGACCAGCCACGCCCTCGCCGCCGTTCCACGCATTCGAAGAGCCACCATGGGAGGAAGATCCTTCTCCTACCTGGCAGCCAAGACCTGGAACTCCCTCCCCATCCACCTCCGTCGTACCCAAGACCACCTCTCCTTCAGGAAGCAACTCAAGACCTGGCTGTTCGAGCAGTAGCTGACCCCCCCCCCCCCCCCCAAGCGCCTTGAGACCCTCCGGGTGAGTAGTGCGCTATACAAATTTCTTGATTGATTGATTGTGATCCCTGTGAGTGTGTATCAGCTATGCTCAGTCAAAGCCCCAGGATACCCTTTGGGTGACAGTGTTGCGCTATACAAGAATGCAATACATACATACATACATACATTTGTACAGGGTTATCCCATATAACCAGGGCCTGTAAATTAAAAGCTATGAGTGGGCCTGCAACACTGCTTGCGCTAACCACCAAAGTAGCCTTTCAAACCGGTCTCAGGCCTGCCACTGCAGGGCCTGCATGCATAGTTTAAATGCCAGGTCAATGTGTCCGTGAAGTTACTTGCCAAGTCTAAAACTCCCTTTTAACTACATATAGGTCATCCCTAAGGTACACCCTAGGTAGCCCTATGGGCATGGTGCTCTGTAGGTAAATGGTAGGACATGTGCCTTTGTTGTGTGGCATATCCCGGTAGTGACAAACAGCCTATTTCGTTTTTCAATGCAGTGAGCGCTGCTACTCTCATAGGTTAGCACTGGGAATCCCCTTATATGTTTGTAAGAGGTAACTTCTGATCTGAAAGGAGTAGCATTGCCATGTTTGGAATAGTGGTGAATAATCCTGCTTATTGTTGTAGGTGGATTTTTAATTACTATTGTACTAATGCTACTTTTAGAAAGTGTGCATTTCTATGTGCATGCTTACTACTCTGTGCTTTGGTGCTGGACTCCAATCAACATCTAGGGCAGAGTGACAGCTGGGCTGTGTGCACTTTGCCGTCACACAGGAAGGGTTGGGTGTAAGAGGGTTGCATCTGCATTCATCAGCATACTGAATGGTCTTCCTGGGCTGGGAGAGAGGGAGGCGTGGGAACACTTAAATTGGTATAGGCAGTGTCTTGCTCTCAAACAAAGGGCTCGTTTACTCCCTATTGTACGTCTGGAGCCAGAGCTGGGTTGAATGGCGGTGTTGTGCACTTCTAAGATTTCTTTTGAAGTTACCTCCACACCAAAGACATTTTGAGTAGAAGTACAGGGGCTCTGAACCCATGTTTTTAAACACTGAGGGGGACTTGTAACCAGACACTGGTGGCTACATGCTGCACCAAAGGACTGCCAGGCTGCCAGAAAAGATCACCAGTTGGACTATACTGGCTCGGTTTGCTAAACCAAACAGGCGAGCAGGTTAGCACAAGTGAAAGTCTCTAGTAGTCAGTGTTCTGGTCGGCTGCCTGCCTGCCTCTTGTGCTCCCCAGTGTTCTCCAAGGGCCTGTGGGCTCCCCCCCGGTTAGTGTGAGGGGTGTCCAGGAAGACTCCTGTAACCTGGTAAGCAGGCTCTGCAAAAGGAGTTGTTGAAGATTACCCCTCTCTGGCATGTGGCTCATAAACCGCACAGTTGGAGCGCATCGTTTGTCCCGAGACTGGGGAAGTGTTTGAGCCCAGCATGTGGTGAGTGCTGTTGGAGGCTCCTTGTGATTTCATCCCACTCAGCGCTTTACACCCGGATACTGCATGATACCACTGTGTTATGGTGGTAAAGTGCTCTGAAGGTTTATGCTCTTCATAGGTGCACTCGGACTTGGCAATCTCACTGGACCACTACTTTATTGATTGTGTGGTGGTCACCTCAGGGTTTCCTCCACTGCGGCGCACAGCAAAACCAGCCCATCTTGCCGCGTGCATCTCTTGTGTGAGAGGAACCTGGTGAGGCTGTGATCAGAGGACCACCCCCATCCCTTTCTATAACTGCATCACTCAGGTCGTAAGAGACCGCAGAGGTGCCAGGACCGAAAGAGGCTGGACTATATCTGCTGCAATGCACTCTCGCAGGCAGCTGCATTTGAGCATTTTGCAAACTTAGGAGACTGTGAGGATTCCCTGCTGTGTCCAGTGTGTGGGAGCCCCCATTTTAGCACATACCTGGGGCACCCGAGCTCAGCTGGCATTATGGGGTGACCCCTTGACAGAGGTCCCGATAGCCACTAGGAGCTTGCTGTACATGGGAGAGCCGCAATTACCATATTAATTGTAGTAGGTGTTTCTGTAGCCTATGATTTATGCCTGTATTGTTCTGTCTCCACCATCTTGGTCTGAGAGACCCAGGAGGGCTTCAGATACACAGAACTTGGGGACATTGTTCTAGTCAGGTATTGCGGGGTAAAATATCAATGGAGGCCCCCGGTAACCGCTAAGAATTTGCCAGATTGAGGATCTTTGCTAAATAATCATAGTACGCATAGTTGGTGCGCAGATAGACTGTGCCCTAGGAAATTTGATGTTGGGCGATTCAGATGTTTTGTTTTCTTTCCGTAACTGCTGCATTTTATTACCCGATGTTATGATATATATATCGTTTGCCTTGCATGGTCAGGATAAAGCGTGTGTCTATCTTTACACATTGTTCTGGGGTAAGCTTGAATGGTCGATCCATGTTACAAGGGGGTTATCCTGAGAGTGTAACTCCCTTACCATGACTGAGTGGTGGGTTCTGCCTGGCTTAGGTGCATACCCTAGCCAACCAGAAAACCCATTTCTAACCATCTGAGGAGTCAATGACACACTGCAGAATGCTATTTTGGGTACACAGTGGCATGCTACACTACCCTATTGTGATGTGTGACTGACATGTGGGAGCTGAAAGATATGTTGTTGTACCCAGCACAGGGAAATAGGCTTATGCTCACTATTATCGGTACTCTGCCATATGCTCCAGTAACATATTCTGGGCACTCAATGGAGTACCATGGTATTTAAAGAGGCTTGGTAGTTTTAAGCCTTAAAAGTGTGGCTCCATGTGCAGGCTGGAGACTTCTTCAGGGCACTGACTCGCCACTTTCATATCATCTAATAAAGGCATTATGAGCTGTGTTACTTACAGTGAGAGTTCCACTGGAAATTTTGATTATGGTTTATAGACATTCATGGTTTTTAGGATGCTGCACATGGTTATTTTATTCAAACGTTAAGGTGGTGCTTTTAGCCTAGTCATTTTTAGGTCGAAGCCTAGCGTAAGACTGCACACATGAGCAGTCTCGCTGGCGAGATTTAGTGTTATTGGGAAATTTCACTAGCGGGCTTTAAGCCCCGCCCTTCTTTCCCCATTGGCCAGCATCACCGTTCATGCTAAATCTTGGCCAGCCATTGGGAAAGAGCGTCCTTGGATGTACACTTTTCTCTTTTTTGTCCTTCCCACTTGGACTGGCTGCCCTGACTTACTGCTGGCGTAAAAGGTTTGTCATCTTCTTTATGGGTCCAAACAGATGGCCCCATAAGGAAGATGACAAACCTTTTACGCCACAAGGAAGTCAGGCCAAGCCCGTCCAAGTGGGATGGCAAAAAGAGGGAAGTCTACGTCGTGGCGGTGCCGCGATTATACCAAAATGAAAGAAATAGATGTTTTTTCTATTTCTTTACTTTTGGTATAATCGCGGCACCCGCGCTTTACTTTTAAAATGTTATAAGCAAAGCGCGGCTGCCTGGCGAGCGCTTGTTTATTTATACGGGCTACATTCCTTCTGTCTCATGAACTGAACACACATTTGACAGTAGAATGTCACTATATACACTTAAAGCATGGAAATGTTAAACATTAGCAATCTGAAAACTTGTCAGGTAGGCTCATAGTTTCCTCTATCCCTAAAAAACACGTCTTGGGAAACCTCATGCAAAGTATGTCCACAAGTGCAAATTAGCCTGCAAAGTGATCAAGGAAATAGCCACCCTATTTATAGTTAACCGCTATTTATAATTACCTTCTCCCATTTTGATGTTTTGGTCATTGACAAGGAAACCGTACAAATACAGAATAACTTGCAGGATCTTTAGGAATGCCAAAAAATTCACCATAGTGAGTTTAAAATACCCACTCTAAGATGGACGCAACTTAATGTGTAATCTCCCGCTAGAACAGGACCAAAGCAAACTTGGTTAAACTCCCCATTCTAAAATGGCGACAACTGACTGACTAACGTGACAGCTTTCAACGATTGGTGTATATTTTGGGACGGCGCAATAAGCACTCAAATGTCAACTCAGGAAACCTACAGTACAACCCGGAAGTACATCAGATGTTCTTCCTGGGTTGCAGCTGGCAAGATGGCGGAAGACACGCAAGGGAGTGTGGCCGTGTTCGATTCGGTAGAGCTGCAGTACATGTCCTCTGAGGAGGCTATGGAAGAACAAGAGCAGACTCTTAAAACTTCGGGTGGGGTCTCTACGGCACTGTTTGTGACACTTTCTTTGGGTAGGCGGGGTTGACGTCTAGTTGCGATTATGCGATAGACTTCCACCTGACATGTCAGGGCACTGACCAAATAAGAGTTAGGACAGTAAACACGGAAGCATTTATACCAAAAAGAGGACAGATTGATGTGTTTAATGCTAAAAGATGAGGTGGTTTGTGTACCTGGCTGCACTGGGGTGTAAATGGTGACAGAGAAGGGGGCAAGGGAATGAATCCCATGCACCTTACAATTGTTAGTGTATGATCTAAGTGGGATTGTGGAGCCGCTAGACATTCAGGGCACATATGTGGACAGTAAGAAGCAAAAAGGTGATGGCGCATGCCACGGTTTGCTTCAGATATGACAAATACGTACAGCGTTCAATCTCGGACCTAGGGAGGGGGGGGGTCAACATAATCTTGCTATATGAGTATGTGGCATAGTGCCATGTTGCAAATTTACTAAAGTGGGGGGGGGGGGGAAATCGAGAAAGAAGTGGCCCATGCTATGTTGTTGGTATTGGGGATATATTGATATGAGTTCAAAGCATTGTGTAAGAATTCAGAAGAGTGCCGGTACTCTCCAATCAAAATAAACAAGCATTACACATGCAATAGGTCTCGCCTTTTATTAAGTTAAAGCCATTTGCTTTGCTATACAACACCATTAGCAAAGCAAATGGCTTTAACTTAACCAAAGGCGAGACCTGTTGCATTTTCAATGCTTGTTTTTTAATGAAGTTAACTCTATTCATTTATAGTCTCTTAAGAAAAGCACAGCCAGAGGCCTTGTAAAGCGCATATTGTAGTCATCAAACCAACAAACTGTACATTTGACGTACTCTGTGGGGTTATGCTTTATAACGCAATACAATGAATGACCTTTAAACTGCAGGTAGGCTCCAGTGTTTGTATTGCCTAGGTGGGGCGCGATGGGGTGGCCAAGTTAGACAACTCTGGCTACTTGACTAGTGAAAAGTGTACTTTAGCCATGAAGAAATCAAACACAATGGTTATATAAAAACATCCAACACTGCATTCAACAAGAGGGGCCAACACAAGCAAATGAGATTTAGTGCATGCACAGTTGTGGTTCTTGGGTGGCGGTACTCTGGCAGCAAAACAAGACAGACCAGTTTTTGGGAATCCGGTCAGGGCAGCTAGAACTCGACCTGCTTCAAAAAACTTAAGAGTGTCCTGTGCATTGTGTGGTAATTAGTGTATAACAAAGCCAAAACTACCTCCAGTAACTAAGGGTGGGACTCCGCCAACAGAACGGCGCCTGCAAACCCACAAGAGCAAAAGGAGAAGATAGATAGAGAGATATATATATATTTTTTTTACCTGGATGCAGTTTAGCTTTAAAAGCATAACACCGATGTGCTTGCTCCGGCCTTCTTCAGTCCCTTGAAATAAATTAACTGGATTATTCTGCAGAACAGCGGGAGTCTAGTTAAGAGGCCAGAGCCTTGATTCAAGGAAGCGGGCCTGTACCTCAAGCCTTTACCACAAAGTGCGCCCTGAAAAAAATTACAACACGGAAAAGGCGCCTGACAGCAGTATATGGCCACCCTTACAAACAGTGTGGAGAGCAACGTGTTCCGATGTTAAGAGTGGTTATACTAAAGCATGTAGAAACAAAATTCAAGAGCCTCTAAGATTTGGTACAAACATTAGAAGAAACTTAAGTCGCGGTTGTGCAGCCCGTCCTTAAAGTAAAACACAGAAGAGGCTGAACCACGTGATCACTTCCCAGTGCTCAGCAAGACAGCCGCCATCTTCCAGAAAAACATACATAAGTACCTTGCCATTGGCTTGAATCTTGCAGTAGATGAGAACAAGGCCAGGCGAGCGCCTGTGTGGCTACAGACATGATCTATCAGCCATAAACAGGACCATGCAGCTGTGTTCTGATCTTAAAGGAAGCAAACTTACCAATGAATGTAGAAAAGAACAGATAAGCTGGTCAGGCTTGACAGGCGTGGAGATTCCTTGCACAATAAGTGTGAAGAAATCTAATTGCATTATGAAAGTTGAAAAGACGTGATGGTTGTGGGGGTCATCTGGCTGCTGTGCGCGTAACCGTTCATTGCACCACAGATTTCTTGGACTGAAGCTCACCAGACACCTTCCACGGCTGATGAGCTGGGTATGGAGTAGGAAGAGGAGGGAAGGGGGTGGTAGTCTAGGAACGGATTACTACACACCTGGTGAGCTTACAAAAGCATGCAGGCTTATTGCGAGAACACTGCTCCATAGCTGTCCAGTGAGAGCAGACCACTCTTTAGACTTGGTTGCAAAGCCTACATGGCTACTCGCCTTGATGAATCTGCCTGTGTGCTATTGGTTAGTCCCAGCTGGGGTCTCCTTACTTACTGGTGAAATATAGGGTTTGAATGTTTCGCCAGGGCAGCCCCTAAAACTATTGAAACCCCATCCTACCATCTGTATTTCCCTGGTTATTTTTTGTAATTAAGTAATTATGTATCTTGTTATTTTTGCTAGTTTTGTGTTTTACACAGTAACATTTTTAAAGCAATAGGATACAAAAGGCGTGCTTTGCGCTTACAAAAAAATGGAAATAAAGCTTTCGAAGAATATTGATGGAAAAGCAGTATTACATTAAAAGTCACGGTGTAAACAAAGGATACACCAGAAACATTTGGCAGGTTTACGGCTCAGTAGGTCATCACTGAATCACTTTGACAATAATCTAATTTGAGTGACAGTCAATAGTAACCTCTTTCATTGTTTACATGGTCGTCCATTAGGGTCACCAGGGACAGCAGCTGGTTTTCCCCTTAGGCACCTCTGACACTGCCCTTACTACCTTGGAACTCCGAGGTCATAAAGGTAGTAGCAGAATGGGAAAAAAATGCATTAGCAAAGCCAATTAGGTCTAGCTTTAACCTGCCAAAGTGTGAAAAAACAGGTTTTTAGAAATGCTGTTCACTTATATCGCATGCACCAATGCGGTTTATCATATTAAAGTGTGCCCATCGGACTTTGGCAACACTGGAGAGGGTAGTACACAAGATTAGGATTACTTTCTGCATAAAATGCATATTGGAGATAAATAACTGAGCAAAGCAGGAGGGGGCGGGGCTATCCGCCATGATACTTGGCCACAGAAGAAAAGCGCTCTACCTGCCCCGGGAACCCGGCTTGATCCAGGGCCCCCATCGGCGACTAGACTCCCAGAAGTGCCGCTTCACATCAGAACCTCCCCGGAGCTCTTACGAGGGTTCGACCTGCGCGGTGACCGGTGGGACACATGAGGAGACTACACCGCCGACCCGGAGCCCCCACTGGTGGAGAGTGGTGCACGGATGGGGTCCCGATCCGGTGGACTGCAGTGACCTTGGCGATACAACCTAGGTACACGGCCGGGGGTCTGATGCGAGACCCGTTCTCCTCCTCTGCTGGAGACCAGAGGAGCGGTGCGCCCTGAGCCGGAGGCCCGGAGTCCCTGAGTCGGAGGGCAACCTGCATGGCCATGATCACTGCAGCGCTGCAGATGCACTGACCGTATCCGGTGCTCGAGCAGAGGGCCTGGAGGACACCCTTGAGCCGCCGACAAACTGTCTGATTCAACTTCAAAGAAAACAAAACCTGTATCTGTGTTTCAGGTGAAGCTATTTTCACTCACTGAAGTCTCTGTTCTGGGCCCATAAATGGTTTGACAACTTTTCGGATAACTATACTCCGATTTTATTCTGTATCGACAGGGGCATTGGGCCTCAGATGGACATTAGTTTGCCGTAGAGAGGGGTGAGAAATCAGGATGTCCAAACTGTCAGCTACTCAGTGAGGACCAGTTAATTGGTAGCCTACTCACGAGTTACAAATGAGGTTCAAATACAGTACTCTCAGCACCATGCTAGAAAAATAAAGTATTGCAATTGGAAGACCCAACCTCCTAAAGAAGTTTAGTCTAACCAGAATTATGCAAACTAAGAGTTCTGCAGTCGCTACACAAAATAAAAGTAGCAGAATCTTATGTTTTGAAAATAATCTATGGTTCCCCCTATCGCGCATCTGGAAATCAAAATCTCATTTTGCCAGTTTGTATGGAAATAACATTAAAACACAATAGCAAGACTTAGGCAATTTTGGTAACTTGGTTATTGTATTAAAGTTCCAAAATCAAAGCATATAAGCAATATTTTAATTAGTTCAGTCCTAAATCTTACCGCTCATAGTATCAAACCACACATTTAATCAAAGTATTCATAAAGAGGATGGTTAAGGCTATAGATTCCCACTACTAAGGAAGGCAGGAGGAATTCACAAAAGAGTTCTCTCTGAAGGTGCAAAGGGATCAAGTTAGAATTTACTAGGGGAAGGTCCATGGGCATGTGTAAAGGGGAATGGAGCAAATATCTGGAAAGTTCAGATCTGGTCTCTCACCAGACAGCTCAATACAGTTCAGCAGGCAAGTTCATTGCAAGAGAGAATCAGGGGTATGAAAAGGGTAATCAATCATTCTGTCGGCAAAGAAGGATTCAAAATAGATCAGCAACCACAGTAGAAGGGCAAAAAGGTAAGAGTTTTAAATGGAAGAGCTCTGAATGAGAGTTCCCACGCCTCCTTTGGGGAGTTACTTTTTATACCCCAGTTATCTATATGTATATTTTTTTTTTTGTCCTCATATATGCCACCAGTAGATGTTTGCTCTAGATAGGCGTTCTCCAGGCCACTGACACAAACCTTCCTTTCCAACCCTTGTGTTCGTGGATAGCCAATGGAGATTGCCCAGAGGTAGGGCTGTCTATATGTGACATCAGTCGTAGTACCACAATAGTCTGATAATCATATGGTCATTCCGTTCGTCAGGTACAATTTTGATACTCCAGCATACTTTCCCCTGCTGCTGGTCATGAGAACTACCCTTGTCCATCCCGTCCTCACAGGTTAGTTTACAAACAGCTATATACTTTGTTGCTATTCATGGTTTTAGTCCAAAGTTTGAGTTCTCACCGATTCACTCACAATGAAATACTAGAAAAATGTCCCTGTAATAAAGAAAGTTGCGTAAACAGAACAGATAAAGCAGCACTTGAAGAAACGTAGCAAAGGTCCATTACCAGCCTATAAAATAGTGTAGATTACGGGGAAAGGGCAATTCAATGCATTTAAAATTAGCATTTTTTATTTATTAAAATTAAGTAATAATTAAGTTCAACCATAATTAAATAAATCGAGCATTTCATATAAAGACATAATTGTAATGTTGTCGGTGATTATTGCATAGAAATGTCTAAACCTGAATATGGCCTACTATTACGATTTTCACACACAATACATTCTTAAAAATAATTTTACTAAAATCGTTTTTAGAGATTCAAGATTATAATGCCAAGTATTCTGTACATTTCATTCATGTTACAGCTTGCCTATAACTTTTGCACCACATCCTTTCACATGATGCATTACAATAAAAGCAATAGAGATGCTAAGTCTCAGCATTCAAAATTAAACTATTGTCAGTGAAAGCATTTTCTTACCTGTTTTGCTATAATACTCAATAAGCATGTTAACTTATTGCATTTAAATTCGATTTCTAAAAAAACCAAGCACCCTTTTATGGTGCTAGTACTTCAACTTTTCGCGGTGTGCCCCTATTTTGGACAGGCCTGAACTGTGCTCGGCACAGAAGACTGAGCTTCAGCGGAATAGTGAATCAACCCTCACAAGTCCCCTTGGATCTTCAGAGGGCTCTACACCTGTTTGCTGCCTCCTCCCCAGGAAACCCTACACCAAGACTGCCAGCCCTTGAGAAAGAGCCAGGCTTGTTCATTGTTATTGTAACAGATCCATGTATCATACACAGAAGGTTAGGTCCAAACTTTTACTGTTATTGTTGAGATGCATCTTTATAAATAACACACCTTCCTGAAGCAACAAACTCCTTCAATATTTGTAAATCTTAAAAATCATTAAGCTTTACGCTCTAAGTTGATCATGTTTTTTTTAGCCATGTTTGCTGTTTAATCATTACAATATGACGTGGATTCACATAATGCGTGTCCCGCTATCATTGAGCACGAATGCATACATTTTTTTTGCTTGTCCAATTGCACTGGTTTTCCATCTTTTCCAGTCATGTTGCATGTTGAGCTCCTTCACCATTCCTCCTTTCTGTTTCTGTGTGCCTCCATTAAGTATAAAACTTTCAAAGAAAGAGGAGTTTGGAGCCTCTTGTATGCGCACATGTAGGGATGTAGGGATGCATGCATGCATGCACAAATATACTTAATCACGCGCCAGCGATTTTGGCCAGTGTTTTTCCAAACAAGCATTTTAAAAAAATTGATATTTTTTTTGTGATTCAAAACCGCATCATCAAATTGGATTAACAGCCTGATTCATGAAGCGAAATAGCGCCCGCAATGGCTGCGAAAACGCAATTGCGGGTGCAAAACACGGAATCGGCATTCAAGTACGAAATAGCGAAATCGCTAAAAAATAATAGCGAGCGGAATAGCGATTACGCTGTAAAAGTCGCAGACTCCGGGAAGTCGAGCATTAGCGATAATGAAATCGCGACCAACCACGGAATCTGCGAATTGAATAGCGAAACGCAATATTGTCTCAATCGGCATTCATGAAAGAAATACATTAGCGAAAAAGCGCTAAATCGCACATTAGCGCGGCGCAATTTAAGGACAACTCAAAGCAGGTGGTAACCATAAAAGCCATGATCAACCAAAATTTGAAAAACTGTTAGCCAATCACCAACAGGTCCAGGCCTGACCAATCACACATAAGGACATTCAGCAGCAGCAATAGGCGTTCCACAATGCCTGGGATGTACATGGTGGTGAGGCGGCGAAGGCTACAGCGAGCAGCACGGAGGAGACGCATGAGGCAGGCAAGGATTTACCGGCAGCGGGTCACCTTGCTGGGGCAAACCAGAGAACAGATTTATGCTAAATACAGGCTGAATGGGGAAATGATCACCTGGCTGATACAAGAACTCGACCCCATCATGCAGCACCCAACAAGGCGAAACAATTCTGTGCCCACACATGTGCAGGTATTGTGCAGCCTGCACCTCCTGGCATCGGCAGTTTCCAGGGCATAGTAGCCGCTGCTGGGGGGATATCCCAGCCCACCATGTCACGCTGCCTCCACACTTTTGTTGACGCCATGCTCACCCAGCTCCACCGGCACATCACATTTCCCACGAGCCAACAGGATTTGGACCTCACAAAACTACAATTTTATAATGTTGCCCATTTTCCCCATGTCCTTGGCTGCATAGACTGTACCCACGTCGCCATCTGCCCACCAGCTGGCACGGAGTATATGTACCGCAACAGGAAGTCGTACCACTCCCTCAACATACAGATGGTCTGCAATGCCAAGACCATCATCACTGACATTGTGGCCCAGTACCCAGGGAGTACCCATGACTCCTTCATCTTCAGGCACAGCGGACTCCACACACGACTGATCAGGGGAGAGTTTGGGGAAGGACACCTACTTGGTAAGTACACTTTGTCGACAATGTCACATTGCTATGAAGTAACTGCGCTGCACAGGCAATCAACATCTGCTCCTCTCATTCAGGTGACAGTGGCTACGCCCTACGGGAATACCTCCTGACCCCTTACCTCAACCCTGCCACACCTCAGCAATGCCGCTACAATGTTGCGCACATCCGGACAAGGAACTGTATTGAAAGGACATTTGGCCTGCTCAAGAGCAGGTTCCGTATACTGCACAAGACAGGTGGGGCCATGTATTACAGTCCTGCAGCGTGCTGCCGCATTGTGGCTGTCTGTGCAATGCTTCATAACATTGCAACCAAGCGCCGGATACCAGTTGACATCTCAGGCAGTGAATCTGAGGGGGACGACCGGCCACCAGCACATGCGCACCATGCACGCGGGGAGAACCCAGCTGAAGGCCACAGACGTCGCAACCACATCACAGCTAACAATTTCTAGCCCACCCCCTTCCCCCACCCCACATATCACAATTGCATGCAAACTGTAATGATTACACAAGGCGTATGTGTGCACCAAAATAAATGTATTTGTTATAATCACACAAAAAAGGGTCTTGGTAACAACTATTTACAAAATGCAGTATTCATGCATACTGCATGAGATGGTCCATGGCATGCTTAAGTTCAGCCTGCGCCTGTGTCCCTGACACAATGTCATTGGCGCATCCGGCGCACAATTCCCAGGCGCCTGTGAGGCTCTTCCTCATCCTGGGCAGCTGGAGCAGGCGTAGCCCTTGTGCTGCGCCTAGGTGGGGGGGCCTGCGTGGCAGAGTGGCTGCTGACACTGGAGGCACCCTCACTAGCATCATCACCCCCCACAATTGCCGGTAGCGCAGGTGCGTGCAGTGCGGTGACGGCGGTGGTCAAATGCTCCAGCACCCGGGTAATATCCTCGCAGCACTGGACCAGTTGGTGCTGCTGGGTCAACGAGCGCCGCGCAAGCAGGGTGGTGGCATTTGCCGAGACATAATTGGAGCGGCTATAGGTGGACAGCCGGCTCAGCAACTGGTGGTGGCGCCTGCTTGCAACACTGCGGTGCTTCACCAGCGCTGCAGTGTTGTCTTCCATAGCCGCCGTCATGCGGTCCATGGCCGCCGTCATGCGGTCCATCCTCTCCCCGACTCCAGCCACATTGCGGCCTATCTTATGAAGCTGGAGCTGGATTGCTCCTTGCTGCTGGGACTGCCGCTGGTGTATGCGGAGCATGCGCCGCTCCACGCTCATGCAGGCATGGAGATGCCCATTGCCCCGCCTGCTGTTGGGCCGCTGTGTAGCGGATGTGGCTGGCCCAGATCCTATTGGACGTGCTGCAGGTGTTGTAGCAGCTGGTGTTGCAGGTGCGGCAGCCACTGGAGGCACATTGGTGGGGTGCCTGGCTCTGGCAGACGGTGGGCCTGCAGGTGTTGTAGCAGCAGAGGCGGGGGGCCTGGCTGCTGGTGTTGTCGCTGCTGCAGGGACTGGTGGCTGTGTATCAGGTAGGGATTCCTCCTCCTGGGCCTCCTCATCGATCAGCAGCCTCTCACTGTCACTGCTGTCACCCGCACCTGTGAGGGTAAGTGGATACTCATTAGGTGCATGTGACTGTCAGACGTGCAGATGTTACATGCATGCTGGGTGTCATTCCCTGGGTGGCTGTGTATTTGCGCACTTTGGAACCTTTCTGGGCGCATTGTGGTACTACTACATTGTGGACATACTACGTCTCCCACAATGCTTCAGGGCATTTCCTGATGCACAACATAGGCATGACTAAGGGCCAATGAGTGAGCCTATTTGGTCAGGGGCGGTCATAGGGGACAGGGTCGCAGTCGCATGCCACTTACCTTGGGTGTCTTGGGTGGGGCGGGAGGAGTCCAGAGGGGTCACGCCAACACACGCCTCCCTCTCCAAGGTGTCCTCTACCTGGTCCTCCAGGGGGGTGTTGGGTGGGACAGTCGGTCCACCACCTCCGGTGCCTGATGCCTCACCAAGGCGCTCCGCCACCCTCTCCTTGGCACGCCCCCGGAGGTCGTACCACCGCTTTTTAAGCTCCTCCAGAGACCTGTCCGCAACGCCCACAGAGTTCACACTGGAGGCAATCCCCACCCATATCCTCCTCTTCTCCTGCTCTGGGACCCTCCGGGAGTTGGCACCAAACAGCTGGTCGTGGTTGGCCACCACCCCTTCGATGAGGTTCTCCAGCTCCTGTTCGGAGAATTTCAGTTTGCGCTTGCGGCCAGCGCTGTTGCTGGGGCCTGGCTGGGGTTCGTCCGACATGTCGGTCGCTATTTCGGCGGGGTTGTGAGTCGCTAACGGCGGTTTAGCGGCAGCTTTCGGTCTTCAACACTCGACTGATAGCGTCACTGTGTTGTTTGGGGGTGGGATTTGGCTGCTTCCTGGTTGTGATGTCATCACGGTGCTCGTAATGCGTCTTCCCGTTTTCCAGATCCCGCGAGATTGCGACTCGCATTCCCGATCGCACGGGATTGCGAGTCGCTATCCCGTGCAATCGGGATTGCGAGTCGCTATCCCGTGCGATCGGGATTGCGAGTCGCTATCCCGATCGCAGGTAGCCGGAAATAGCGATTTTTCTGCGTTTTTTGTCGGTCGCTAACGGCTTTAGCGCCCGCGTGCGAGTCGCTATTTTTTTCCCGAAAAGTACATGAATGCCGTTTTGCGTTTCCTCAATAGCGAGTCGCTATTAATCGCTATTAGGGACACGCAAAACGGCCCGTACATGAATCAGGCTGTATGCAACACTGATTGGTCCGGTAATGTCATTAAAAGACAACACCTATGGCGTTGCCAAAGCTTGTTTGCAATCATTTGCTTACACCCTGCTCTAGACGTACTGGCACATTGATTTTGTGAACTATGGATGATTGGGTCTGTAATTTGTTCTTACAACTGTGCTTTCTGGTGATCTGGTCATTTAGGTACTGGGTGGAATCGAACCAAGCCTTTACAGCGGGGACGTCTGGTATACACCGGTGACCGAAGAGTGGTATTACCAAGTTGAAGTCCTCAAACTGGAAGTGGGAGGAATCAACCTGAATATGGACTGCATAGAGGTAGCTAAAGTAGTTTTCTATGCCTTGTCTTGGTTGGTCATTTTCCAACCTAGCATGTCGTTACATTATTCATTTAGGATAATGTTCTATTTTTTTTTATGCTTTTGAATGAATGTCTGTTTGCACACTCTGTGCACACAAGTGTTATCAAGAACATTCTCTGTATAAATGTGCCAGTCTGTAGAATATCCAACAACCTTCCGGTTCACTGCAGTTTGACTGCTTTCTCTCAGGGGCCTCTCCTGGATAGCCAAAGTAGAAACGATGGTTTCTTCGTCTGATTGGCTTTTACACTGTGGGAGTATTTTTAACCCAACTTGTGACCAAGGAACTGCCCTACAATACGACCATACGATGGTATCTATAAACCCAGTTAGTTTGGAGGAAGTTAAATTGGCTATAGATAAATCTGTAAGCGGGAAGCCTCCGGGACCTGTTGGGGTCCCTGTAAATGTTTTCAAATCTAATATCCCATTGTGGACCCCTACACTAACTCAGGAGATAATCCCACTTACCTGGCCAGAGAGTATAATTTTCCCCATTGATGGACATATCATTTTAGACAGATTAGAAGTATGGGCATAGGAAAATCGTATACTAGCTAATACACAATATGGCTTCAGAAGGGACATCGGGTCTATCGAACAGTGCATTAACCATAATCTTAGGATTAGTAAATACACTGATTTAAGCAGGGCCATATCCACTTATGCTTTGCTGATGTGAGTATTGCCTTTGATTTAGTAAACCATGGAATGTTAAGGAAAACACTAATGGGAGCAAGGCGCATCGGTTGATATAATTTCACACATAGCCCGGATATATGCAAAGCTTACAACCCAAAAAGGATATCATATGGGAGGAGAATGTACCTCTAGCTTATTTATTTTTTTTATAAAGTTTTAGATAGCGCGAACATGACCCAAGAGGGTATCAGAGCGCTTTACATTTGGGATCGTTGCGTTACAAGTTACATCAGATACAAAAGCATAGTAATGAACAGTACACGTAAAACAATGTTGCAGTAATTCGAAGGAGGGAGGGGAGGAAGGAGTTATTGCGGGGAGACGAGGAGGAACAATGCCCAATGTCCGGCTGGGTAGGTGACAGTCAAGGGGGAAAACCAGGCCAGACTCCTCATTAGCTGTCAAACAGCACCACTGATCATCAGCCATGTTGCTCAGGTCTCAGCATTCAGGAAAAGCCAATTTTTTGTTTATTTGATATGCGAAGGTTATATGGCTCTATCTAGACACAGAGGTATCAGAGCACATAACCAGGGGAACGTTGCATTATAAGGTACATCAAAAAGAATTATAAAGCGCTGGCTAGACCTGTAGGTATCAGAGTGCTATAGGATAGGAAGATTGCGTTACTTATTAATAATAGCGTAGTAGGTACAGTAAACAAACAACGGGAGGAAGGAGAAATAGTGGGGAGACGAGGAGGAACAATGCCCAATGTCTGGCTGGGTAGGTGACGGTCAAGGGGAAAAAAAACCAGGGCCAGGCTCTTCATAAGCTGTCAAGCAGCTCCACTGGTCATCAGCCATGTTGCTCAGGTCTCGCACCCCTTTTATTTTCACTATACTTTAATGGGGTAGACAAGGCATTACAACAATGAGAAGTAGATGTTCCTAGGGTGGGTTTACGTCTGACACCTGTGCTTCTGTATATCGACAATGTGGTCCTAATCTCGAGAACTGCAAATGGCCTGCAGCTCCTGATAGGTTTTGCGGCATACATGGAGCAAAAAGATCGGAAGCTAAATCTGTCCAAAACGTTTACCATGGTGTGTGGAAGGGGAAATCCTAGAAAGAGAATGCATTTTGTGAAGGACTTGTGATTGGTCAAAGTACAGACCTTTTCTTATCTCGGTTTACTCTTCACACATGCAGGTACATGGCGTCCTCACATTAGAAACGCAAAAATTAAAATAGCCAACACTATTGAGGCCCTGTTCAGTCTTTCTAGCGAAATAGGCAACAAGCCAATTCGAGAATTGTCAAAACTATATAGGAGCAAATGCATACCCTCTGCTATACATTGGGCAGCTGTGTGGGATTTGGTCAAGAACCTACCAGAACAATCCGAGAAAAAACTGTTTTTATGTAGGGTCTGGGCAGTACCCTGCACTGTTTCTTCTTTTTATTACCCCCTGTGAGTTGAACATGCCGTACATCGAAGATTTGATTGATCTGAACTCTATTATCTGCTGGCACAATAATTGGAGAAAGACCGGTTCAAAACTTTTAAACTAAGTTATTTCAGACTGTCTACATCTCAAACATTATTACAAAATCTATGGCTAGCATACATGAGTAAGTTATTAATTGAATCACTTAAAGGTACAGAAGTAAGCAATCCAGCTAGTATTTTGCAATTTAGTAAGAAGGAAATAAAAGCAATGTTTAATACAAGAAGTGCAAGAGATTAGAGGAAGTTATAAACCCTCCGTAGTATGATGCTTGGTATGTCTGAGAAATCTGGGATTACCCATGTATCTAACTACGGTAAGTAATATCCAGTAGAGATTTTCTCTCACACAAATGCAATTGGGCATTTTGCACCAGCTGGTAGCATGCCCAAAGAAAGATGCATGGGCAAAAAATTACCAAAATGCCCTTGTGATGGCCAGGCCTCACAATCCACTGTCCATCTAATATTATTTTGTGGGGTGTATAAAGATAATAGGAAAAATCTGTTATGCCCCGTATGCTTAACCCAGAAATTCTTTTTTATCAAGATGTGTTTACATTTTTATGTAATCTGGAGAATGCATTAATCTGTCACATCGTTTCTACTTCCATTAGGCGTGTAGCAGCAAGAAGGAAAGTTTTAACTGCTCTAGATAAGAAGATATGAAATTATGTCTTATCATGACTCGGTCTTGGTCAGGCCAATTGTACATTCTTCCATACATGTTTTATAAAGTATGTATTGGTTATTGGAGAATTATCAATTGCTTTAGCTGGTTTAAGGAATTAAATTATGCCATTATTTGACTACAAGCAATGTGACCCAGAGCATATTGCCCTTTAATAGGATGTTGTATATATTATATATGCTGTCTTATACCCCTAGTTCAGTAGTACTGTATCCTATTTAGGATTTTATGATAACTTTTTATATGAAATTAATTTCCTTTTATATCTTTTATGGATCATTTAATATTTGAATAAAGATCTGTTGAATTGAATGGTCATGTTCTCCTCTGAGCACAGACATACGAAAACATTGGAATGGGATTCGGTTTCAATAAATACCAGTGGTTGCATATAATTTAATTAATTCGTTGCAGGGCTTTTGTGTTGGTTAAGCGCACCCTAGGCGACATATAGCAGAGAACTAAAGAATTAATCCCAAAACGGCGGTAGTGCTTTTTAGGTCAAGCTTGGCAAACGCAGCGCGAAAGCGCTGGCGCTAGGGAGATCTATTGTTGCTGCCTTGCCTCGGAAGTGGGACAGGAGATGGGCACGAGCATGGTGATTGGAGCTGGTGCACACGCACGTACACCCACGCAGTGTGCACATCTCCTGGCCCCCTTCCATCCTTGTAAGCCTCCTGTCCCCCCCGTCGGCTCCACGGAGACAGCTTTTCAAATTGCTCTCTGCAATAAAAGCACACGTCAAAGGCTGCTGAAAGTGTCAGATGTAACGGGGGTCAATGACCAAGGCTATGGTAGCCTCCTGTTGCTGGCCCGTCAACGCGCACCAAAGTAAGTGCTCCTCTCAGGCAATCACAGCACACCTTGGCAGCATTCACAAGTACCCACAACACCCCTGATCAGCAGCAGCATCTCTGGGGTTCTTACCTCGGAGTCCTCTCCAAACCGCGCAAGAGCAGCTAGGAATTCCAACGCAGCTGCCATGTGTCCCCGCCTTGGGCGCCCTGGCGGCCCCTTCCCTGGGCCGCACGAGCTGCGCAGCACCCATTCGAGTATGGCGAAGTCCACCGGCACTGGGCACGAGCCGCAGGCCACGCCGATGTGCACGCTCACGGCGCGCCTACAACGTGCGCATGGCGCTCCCCCACTTTTCCTTAAATAAAACAATAAATTTAAAAAAAAGTAATTTTATCTTCTAACTCTAAAAATGTTTGAACGGCAGTAAGAAAACAAAGCAGGTAAAGGTGATAAACCCCTAAAAAGCAAAAGGGAACAGCGAGATATTTAGCGTAAATTCTTTAATAAAAGTATGAAGTAGAGGAGAAGCAGGTTGCTGAAGGGAAGAGAAGGGCTGGGATAGAGGTATTGAGGGTGTTTATTATTGTTTTGTAATTGCATTTATATAGCATTTACTACCCCAGACAAGGCGTTTAATCGCTTTTTCGGCAAGTAGCACGTATTCTGTAAACAAAAATAAACCGCCCCAAAAATAGAAAATTGGAACCAAGTCCGTCATAATTTTTATTTTTTTTGATTTTAAATGAATCCTGTAGATCCCTAGCCCAGCTTTCTGTTCTAAAGGCGACAGTCTTGAAATGTATGCTCTTCGTTTGTTTCGTTCAGTACAATGCGGATAAAGCCATAGTGGACAGCGGCACCACCCTCATGCGCCTGCCTCAGAAGGTGTTTAACAGTGTTGTAGACGCAATCATACAAACCTCTTTGGTAAGTGTCCTTTCTGGAAGTACAACTTTGGACCTGTCCTTCTGCTCAGAGACTCAATAACCCAGGGTTCGTATTTTTTTCAACAATGTTTACGGGTGTTAAATAAAGCTTCTCAGTGCAAGCACTTTAGAATCATTGGAAGACAAGAGGAAATTGAGGAACTCAATTTACCTTAACCTCCTCTCAGGCTTGTGATGTTAGTTTCAATAACATGTTTTTTACTTCTGTTAGTCTTTAGCTCAGTGTGTTTGGTCGCTCCATAAGAGAGGACAAATGTGTTGGAGAGAATGGGTGGAGTAAGGCAATACAAGGGAGTGTGAGTAGAATGAGAATGTGTTCTTTATTCAGCGCTTCATACCATGCTTCTGCTGTTTCCAAGAGCTGTAAATAATAGGTGTTGCTATTACTGAATGTAGTGGCATTGGTTCTAGATCCCATAGGGATGGAAGTCTGTGTTGATCATACCTCGTTTTGAAGGTGTGACTTGCAGAACACTGTTTATGTCATCCGCAAGCATAATACTTAGTAGAGGAGGGGCTAGTAGGGTAATCAAAGATTTGGACACCAGATGTGGTTCCTGCTATGGATTGGTTGGATGAAATAGGTAAGTGGGTGGAGAAAGAACGTGGAGGGGATTTTTCCCCAGAGCAGTGCTTTCAATGTGCTGGCTCCCCAGTACGGAGTACCGGCACTTTTTTATTTTGAGAGCGCAAGTAACGGCACTTCTCAAGAGAACTGTAATAATACTTTTAATTGGAGAGTACTGCACTTCTCAGAAACAAGCAGGTACTCTGGCACAGAGCACCTGCACTTCTATTTTTTCCATTTCAAGCACTGCTCCGGAGGGAAGCCTGGTAACTTGGCGGCTACAGTAAAGGGAGCTACTGCTTGAACAGTGAGGTTCTGGATACCATTGATGAGAAAGGATGTGCTCTAATGGTCTTTCTGGGGTTGGAATGCCACACCCAGGGTGAACGGCAGCTGTAGGCCTGGCATCTTGTCGTCTTTCCTACATTTCATGTTGCTGCAGCAGCTAAAACACCTGATGCCTCTGGTAGGAAGTGTGCCTTCATGTTCATTATCATCAGTGAATGTACTTCATTACTGAAACTTAAGATCCCCTACTTTTCGTATGTACTAAGTTTACAGTTATCAGGGTGACCTTTTGAACAAGCATTGGCAAAGTTAATAGGTCTAGTCAAAAGAAGCTGGAACGATGGTTACAATCTTACTATTTTTTTAATAAAAGCATATGCCACGAACAAATATAAAGAAGGGACAAAACATGCCACCGACTAAATATGGCAGTGGTGTGCCTGCAATAAAAGCTTACATTTAAAAATGCATGGAGTGTAATTTTATTAAAACAGTATGTGTGTTTCCTGACAGGTGGGATTATTTAAAACTGGTATAGAAGCACTCTCTAGTTTAATCCAGATGGAACGAAAATATGGTTCCTACTGGGGCTAAGAAAAGATACTAATGGCTATGAATTACAGTAAACTTAAGGCATAGTTTAAACAAACAAGAATGACAAAAAACAGAAAAAAGAAAAAGCTGTGACAATAACTGACAAAGTAAAGCAGTCATTCCACCCCTGGCATTGAAGAAGGCTTTTTTTAGGCATATGTGCTCATGTGATTAGGCGGAATGCTGCCCCTCACAGAGCACAAGAGTCAGTGGCTAAAGTGGGCTGACTCATTGCCTCATGTTGTATGATGTAGTGGGAGGAAGCAAAATGTGAGTGACAGTTGAACTGACCAGTGGGGAAACAGCAATAACTAGAGCATTATAATGATGTAAAGTAAAAAAAGGACAGTTAAACTGTTAGATATAGAATGTCCATTAAACATCCATAACAGCATTAAATAAAATGTAGGTTAGATATATATTGAAAAAGCAAAAACCTGTAATTAGAACATTAACACTATCTTTCTTGTGAAAAAGGACGCGCTACAGACTGATTGAAGTGCAACGATAGAAGTAGGGAGATGACGACAAGGAGGAATAAAAGTTCAATAAAAGAACAGGAAGGCTGGAAAGTTGTTTAATCAAGGTTATTTGGCATACACTGTCTTTATCAGTGTTCTTTTACTGATTAACTTAGCTGTGTTTGGAGGAAAGCTCTTGGCACACACAATAAGATGACGTAATAAAATATTCCTGTTAAATATATAAAATGCAAACACTGGACAGGGTGTGTATCGTCTTCATGCCTGGAGGTCGTGTGCTAGAACAACACCTGCCCTGTCTAAGGACACATGCTGTGGCTATTTGTAAAGCGCACATTCCACCCGGGAGGGTATCTAGGCTCTAGAAAGAAGGGGCTCAGGCCTGCCTGGTATCTTGCATCAGGCGTGACTCTAACGCATTTCAGTGTAGTGTTCCGCATCACCGCACTCAAATGCATTATCACGCATTTTAATGCCGTCCCTCTGCTGTACCAGTGCTGAAGTATTAGCCACGCCAGGCTGCTAGCGCGTGCCTGTGGCCTGCGCCCACTCTACTCCCTGTAGATTTGCTGGCCCGGGCGCTGCCACCAGCGCAGGCTCAGTCAGTTAACAGATAATTGCTGTGCCTAATACCGAGACAGTGAAACCTGCCGGGCGGGTCCACCTGCCCTCAGTGGTTCCGTGATTATTGGGAATTGTTGGGCTCAGCAGCTGACTGTGTTGTAACCAGCTGAGACCCGCTGAACCCATTTCCTGTGGTCTGCAGTTCCAGCTTACTAGTAGCAGTCAATGTATCCAGCCAAGTGAAAAGGTTGCGCGCCTTCCGCTGTGTTGCTATTTTTCAGTATCTGGCGCTACCCCACCCACTCTCTATTCGTGTCACTGAGACCTTTTGGCGGCCACCTAGGACAAATATCTGCCAAGGATCACATGGGTATTACTATCTTGAATTGGCGCCCTCTGCTAGAGTGGGACCGCTGGCGCCTGTCGAGTCACGTTGCACGGTCCGGACTCAGGCGGGCATCAATCATTATGTTTATTTTTCCCCTTATTTCCTGCCAATTGACCTGGGCCCCTAGGAGCTGCTGCCCATTGGCGGAAGTTTGATTGCCCTCCCAGTGACCTCGACACTTCAGGGCAGCCACGGCAGCAGGATGGTGTAGTACAGAGTTGTGACACTCTCAGCTTGGCTTTCCTCGAAGTGCAGGGGCCTCCTATTCCCAAAGTTTTAAGTTGGTTCGAGTTCTAAGGTAGGAACAATTTTTTCTTTAACAATAGAGTATTGTTTGTTGAAGCTGTTGTCTTGAAGTTGTGGTGCAGGGTCCCCTAGGTGTTCAGTTTAGTTTCACTTTTATTTCTTGCAGTCAGAGGCTCCTGTGTTCTTTCTATTTGTAAGCGGTTGCAGCCATTGCTGTAACCGATTACTTTAGTTTGACAGATGCTGTGTTTTTCCAAATAAAAAAAACCTTCTGCTGAATCCCTGTCAACTGTTATTAATTTTACCCCCACCTAGTACCGAATACAGCCGATTTGGAGAAGTGACCCGGAGATTCATAGCTGCCAAGGTTTCAGATTGCCATGTGTGACATTTTCATTAATTTGATGTAATTGTGTGTGACATTTAAACAACTCTGAGTGACACTTTCTCGCAAGCAAAATCAAGCAATGAAAACGAGCAAAACATATAAATATTAGCTGTTATACCCATTTGAGCATCAAGACGTTCTAAGATGTTAAAACTGCTGGAAAGCACCAGAAACTGAAGCACCTGAATTCTCTTCTAAGCTGATCCTAATGTGAAACAAAACGAGGACTCAGATCTGCACCACTCATTGACAGTGCGCCCCGCGCCACTGCAAACAAAAATAATGTTTCTGTACATTTTAGCGGTCAGTTATTGTAATACGGTCAGATTATCTATTGCAAAAACTGACGCAGTCTGCTTGCCACTTGCTCTCCTCGAGTACAGAGAATAAATAATGACGGCTATAGTGGGGGATAAAGAGAGAAAGAGGCGGATTTGGTCTCCTCACATGAAAGCACACATCATCGCTCGCTGGGGAACGGAATGTAGCCACGGTGCCGACTCCACTACCGACATTTTCAGCAGGTGTTCTTTAATTTTTTGTTTTGCTCTGACAAACGTAAAATAACAAGCTTTAGCTAATCGCTTTCTTGACTGCTCGGCAGCTACAAATCTGGCCAATAAAATGAGCAAAGGGACATCACTTATTTAGGAGCACAGTTTTATGAGTTCACATTTTATGAATTCACTTACTTGGATTTGAGGCTGGCGACAAACTAAGACAGCAACGGGTGCCTCCCCCACCCTCCGGGCTGGTACATGCTCACAGCTGCAGTGCAGGCAGCAAGGCTTTGGTCTGGCCTGAGTTGGTTGATCATCCCTTGTCCACCATGGGATCATGATCCTACCACTCTGCACACTGCACAGAGCAGGCAGCGGACCAAAAGTGGCGAGCAGCACCTATCTCTGCTACAGGGCGGCAGCAGACTCATAACTAAGTGAGCTGTCGCCAACGCTGGTGGGGCCGGGTGAGCCTCAGAAAGACCGAGGCAAGCCTGCGGTGGTGTGAGTTCTCACACAGTGGCTTGCACATAACTTCCTCTGCCATGATGACTCAACAACCCATTCTCACTGTCCAGTTGAACGCCAGCTCGCATTATGGAAGAGTGATTTCAGCGCAAAGCGGCCGCCAGGAGAGTATCACTGGGCGGCCCTTCACTGAACTTCAGGACTGCGGCAGCCCAATCACTGTGTGGAGGCTGTGGACCGGGCGGCAAATGGTCCCGGAATCACAGCCTCACCTGAGCTGAGCCTGCCGCAGCCTGCAGTGCTGCAGCCTGCACTAGCAGGTCGGAGTGGGGTGCTGCCTAGAAGTGCCACCCATCTGCAGCCTCCGAACACACAAACATTAGGACTCATCTGGGACCAGGCAGCGGCCCAAGTTGGTATCATGTCAATATTTCTGGTCCTAGTGCTCCATTTCCCTGATGCTCCATTATTGCCCACTATAATGCCCGGTACCCGTTTATTGCACTTGCTGGTACCATATTATTGTCGTGTCCGGTTACCCTCATAGACGACTTGCCATTGTTCTCTTTTAGGCCGTATTAGCCCTTGATGACATTATAGACCCTCTGATTCGCTCCTCTGCCCTCTTGGATGGGCTATTTCTACCCAATCTGAAGCACTACTTTTATTCTCTCAGACGCCCGTTATTGTCTAAAGTAATTTGCTGTTATTCCTGCCACTGATGCTTTGTCATTGACACCTCGGAGGCCCTCTCATTGTTTTTTCTGATGCCATGTTATGCCCCCTGATGCCCTCTTAACGCCCCCTCTGATGCAGTATTAGTACCCTGTTCAAAGGTGTATGATTTCCTTATGTATTGCCCTGTTATTGACCCGTTCCATGTTCTATTATTGTTTTGCCTTATGACGTTTTTTACTGCTCTAGCTCCGTGTTAATGCCCCCTGTGATGCCTGATTGCTGCCAACTGTGATGTTAGTGTTGCCCTCTCTATTGTACAATTAATGCCTCCTCTGATGTCTCATTATTGTCCCCTTTGATGCGTTATTGCCCGCTCTACTCCCTATTAATGCTCCCTCTGATGCCTTCTTATTGCCCCCTTCGATGTTATTACCCTGTCTGAGGTCCTGTTATTTCCTCCTCTGACGACCAGTTATTGCCCCTCTCCGGATCTCTGCCCTGTCTCTGGTTTGTTTATTTTGAGGCCTCTTGGCAGGAATTTCACTGATGGGGGGGGGGGGGGTGGAGAAAAAGAGCAGTGAGGAGTTTTTAAGGTTCTTCATGATGGTGGGGCATTTAGTTGTTGCATTGAATGAAATAAAATAGATTTTGAATGTTATTAAAAAATTAGAGGAACCACAGTGCTATGAAACCTGATGGACAACAGCTTTAGAAATCCGAAAGTGCCCAATGGTGGATTTTGTGATGTAATCTAGGTGTTGCAATACATAGATGATAATTTGCTATTTTGTCCCATACACGCTTTCTTTCTAACTTCTCTTGATAACATTTTATGAAAAGTGCCACACGTGATAGACTTAAATACCACTAATAAGTAGAGTATAAACATAAAAATGTCACTGGTATGCATGCTAAAAACTTGGCAGCTGTGTGAGTTAGTCCAACTCTTGATGCGTTGTACTTAGCAGGGCTGGTGTAATTCCTGATATTGATATCTTTCTCTTGTCTTCATTGATTGATTTTGCATGTGAGAAAATGTCACTCATAGTCATTGAAATGTCACTCATAATTACACTGAAATTATGAAAATGTCACACATGGCAATCTGAAACCTTGGCTGCTATGCATTCCAATCAACGAACACGGCTCCGGAGTGTAAGAACTTGCAATGATCTGCAATAGCCAATACTACTCGTCTGTACATTGTTTTTTACGAGCAAGAAAAGCTGTGAAAAGCCATGGGTGAGAGGTTTTGGGTTGCACATGGTGGGGGTCTTGAAGCCTTGACGTAGCCAGATGTGACTTGCGGAGGGTGCTACCAATGTGCTTCCCCTTACTCCCCTTCGCCAGACATATGGAGTGATGGTGAGTGATGAATGCCGCGGTGTACTATGGGCCTGGCCACCCTGGTATTCTATGCACCCCCCCACCGCAAATGGTTGCTAAAAAAGATGCAGGAGCTCTACCCCCATGTATCCTCCCACGCACGCCTACACACCAGGGAAGGGGCCTTAGCCCACCACTGCTGTTCCTCATTTAGAGACTGGCACCGAACTTTTCGGACCACCCGACACCGGGCTGACCATGGGGAGATCCAAGCGCCAAGAGTTTGAAAATGGTTTAAGTTATAGGATTATGAATTGCTACAGCTCAGAAATGTTGGCAGGACATGTTCATGTGGATGGTAGATCAGTAGGTAGAAACATCTTGGTTTGTTCGATTCTTAAAAGTGCGAGGCTGAAGAGACCACCTAAGGCACGGGATGATGTATTATTGAACATGAATGTGGTTCAGTCAGCATTTCTAACATGGCCTATAAATAGGTATTGGGAATTAAATAAATCATCAGAAAAACTGGCTACTCCGTGTTTAATATCATGCAAAAGGATTTCTGATGTGAAGGCTTTGGAGGTGGGTAGCAAAGCTTACGGGAGTGTATTTTGAAATCTGGAAGAGGACGAAGACAATGTCGGGGACTCTGTTTTATCAGTTTTCCAGAGGAGAGAACATTGTATGTGGTGGATTGTTTAAGTGAATATGAGAGCAGAATGAGGGAGCATAGGCGACATGGAGAGAATCAGTTGCTAATTTCTTATGTAAATTCACACAGACCAGTGAGCACAGCAACGACTGCCAGATGGGTAAGAGATATTATGGAGCGAGCTGGAGCAATGGCGAGTAAGCTGTATGTGTCTGAAGGATGTTTGGAGGAGATTCTTAAGGCAGCTGATTAGTCGAATTCCAGTACATTGGCCAAGCATAACTTAAAGGCCAATAAAGCATGTGTCAAATGTGGTGCTGAAGGGCTTTCAACAAGCATAATGGTATCCACTGGTCTTGAATTGAAATGGAGATTCTCTTGTTGAAATTAATAGAAAATTCAAGATTTCATTAAAGCAGTCGTGGCCGGCACGCATCGCGTGAGGGGTTAATTTATTGATAAAGTTAAAAAAAAATTTAAAACTTACCTCCGCCTCTGGTCCCGGACTGCTGCGTCGCGCCTCCTGCTCTCTCTGCTAACAGGAAGCAGAAGCAGGCAGTCTCCCTCTCTTCCCCCAAGCCAATCATAATGCTGCAATTGCAGCGTTGTGAGTGGCTAGGACGCAGTCCTTACAGGTGTCTAAGGGGAGGCCGTTTTCTTCATGCAGGCTGCAAAGCAGCCTACATGAATAAAACCGAGAATGCCATGACTGGTTTGGTCGGCCCTGGGGCAAACCAAACAGTCAGCGCCCATAACATTGGGCTAGCCACTCTTTCCTGCCCCGCCAGCCCCAACCAGGCATATCCTTCTTCTGCTTTCTCGCAGTGCGAGAAGCAGAAACATAAAATGGTATTTGTACCATTTTACATTTCTACCTCTCGCACTGTGAGTAAGCAGTGGGGCGACGCTCTAACGCCCACATGGAGGAGCCGCCCCTGCATTAAAGACATGGAGGCTAACATTATCCCACCCTCCACATCCCTTCTTATACGTGGGGGGAAAATAAGCAGCATATTGGACTATGTTGTATTTTATTTCAAGTGAAGAATCTCTAGTAAAAGAGTAATGATAGTTCTAATTAAATGAAGTTTATAAATAGTAGAAGAGTGACCTTTTCATTTTTATACGATTCAGTTATGTAGTAGGCACTGGTTAGTGACATGTCTGGTGTTTTTGGTTGAGACAGTAGAGAATAGAAAAGGAAAGGAGGAACTAAGCACTGGCGCATGACAAAGAAGACTACACATAGGAGGAGTGATGTTTCGCCACATATAAAGAGGAAGAGCGTTCTGAGATGGAATTACTTATGGATTGGAGTGTTCTAGATTTAGGTTATTGTTTGGAAGTTCTTTAAAAGGTGCTGCAGGAGCGGTTTTAAAAGCTGTTCAGGCATAGTGTTAGCCTCCGTGTCATGAAATCTTGATTCTCTATTGATTTTAATTGAAGAATCTCCATTCTCCAACCGTTATGTAAAACTTTGGATATTATGCCCAATATCCTTGTCAATTCCCTTAACTATTTCTGTTCTAGAGCGCTCAGCAGAACAAGTTTTATGCCCGGGACCTTCCATTGTTGGCCATGACCATCCTACAGAGGCCTGGAGGGGATTGAGAGAGAGCTGGACTTATTATCGGAGGCCTCTTTAAGAATGATGAGTTCAAGGTTTTCTAAGATCTAATCTAGATGATTGAGCTCCTCCTTCCACAACTTGTTATATGGGAAAAAGATGGCCATGATTTAGAAATATTGGCAAGGGGGTGGGATGAGGGGAAGCAGACAACCCTACCCATGAAGCCCTATAGATCTTGTTCACACCGACTGGCAAAATCCAAGTCATCACTTTACTATACAAAGCTCTTCTCAAACAAGCGAAGGAAAGACTGGAGGATCTATGAGACAAGTGGGTGACCAATATGGTGCTCTCAATCTCAGAAAAAGATATGGATTCTATCTTAGAATGTACGCCATGCACATTGAGGAACACTAGGTTTAAGCTTATCCAATTTTATTTCCTGTGCAGAGTATACCCCACACCTAAAGATATAAATCTAATGTTTCGTACGGCACAAGCCATAACGGGGATGCCGATTCTTATCCCAGTCTGGGCCTGCCAGGCCCTTTCCTTGTAATGGGAACTGGTTGTACAATATGTTGAGGGGGGCCACTGACCGCCAGATTTTATCAACACGGTCATGTTGTTTATTAGGACTCTTACCCAAGGGCAAGGTGAAAGCAATAACATCCACATTTATTGACCTAGCAATCATATTAGCTTGCCCTCAGATAGCAAAGAGACAATCCTACGAAGGTTGAAACTGCACGAGGAGCAAGGCTCATGGACACTGCACAAGCCTGGCACTTTATATTACAAGATTTTCCCAGGATTGATATTGTAGAAGGACTGGTCTCTCCCCCTGCGAGCAAGGGCGATCGCGTGGATAAGACAGGATTGCATCAAGAAACTGACTAACCGTCAACACCCGTCCGACCCCTTATAGATCCAGCTCTGTATCCAGATGGGAGACAGCCATTTGAAGGCGGTCATAACCACACGTGACCGCCACCACGTAGCTATTACCATACATATGGCTTTACCACACATGCCTTTACAATGAATGTTGTTCAAATGGCATGCATGATAGTCATACAAGTGGTAAAGGTTTTACAGGCAAGTATAGGTATTAACTTTTTATATACATAAAATCACTTTTTTTTAGGGATTGGTATGGGTTTTTGGGTAGCAAGCTTATGGTTTTTGGGTGGTGAGGTTTTCTGCTGTGCAGGATGGATATGGGTGTTTAGGTGGCAAAGGCATTTAGGGTGGGGCTTTTTGGGTGGCAAGGTCGGTCTCTCTCTCCCTCTCCAGGTATATGCCTTTACCAACTAAGCCTTCACAATGACATTTTCGTGGTAAAGGTATATGCGTTGTCAACATTTTCATTGTAATTGCATGCGTGGTAGTGATACATTCATTATATTGACAGCGTTGTAAAGGCATGTACGGTAGTAATTGCATGCGTGGTTCTGTCATACAACCTATCCAGACAGCGGCCCTACAGCCTAAATGAATTTCACTGTGATATCAATGTACAATTTTGTATTTTACCAGGATGATATACCCACTTCAGGACACCATATGCCCAGTATTCCCTTTGCTATGCCTGTTAACCCCTTCGATGCTTGTGACGGAACCATTCCGTCATCAGTCACGGTTGAGCTGTGCTGATGACGGAATGGTTCCGTCACGACCACACCCTGTTCTGGAATGTCCAGCACCGGGGGGGGGGGGAGGGGGGAATCGCCGCCGCACGCAAGGTGTTAAGGTATTATTTGCTTTAGATGTTACCACTTTTTTGACCTGCACTCTCCCAACTGACAGCAACCACCCAGTGTGTTATCCTAGATCGGCACATTCGTTAGTGACACAATCTCATACATGTTGATGGGAAAACAAGCAGCGCCACTATGCCGCTCCTAACTCCCTCCCACCCCCCCGCACCCCCACCTCCGGCCCCCTGCTATTCTACCAACCCGGCTACTAATCCACAACACCAGCCTCTACTGGACTTGATACAAGGAAAGTGAAAGAGAGGTAGCCTCCCTCCTCCTAGAAAAGTCACTTACTATAGTTCCATTTTGTCTACGGTGACATCAATAGTCATTCCACAATGGTCTGGACATCATGTGATCATTATTTCGTTCTCCAAGTACAAATTGATACCCCAGTATACTTTTCCTTGCTCATCATGAGAAACAATAGTACATTCCGTCCCGCAGGTTAGTTGACAAAGACTATTTACTTTGTTGCTCTGCATGAATACAGTTTAAAGGTCACTTTCCCACCGTTCATATACATAGAAGGGCTGTAAGAATGTCTCATGAACCAGAACAAATAAAGCGAGATTTGAAGAAACATATCAAGTACATTGAACAAGGTTATGAAATAATGCAGCCTAAGGAGGAAATCAATTCCAATACTTTTTAAAGGTAACATTTCTTATTTAGTAAAATAAATCCCTAATTATGTTCAAGCATAACAAAATAAATCCCACAGATCATATACAAGCATCTTGTAATGTTGGCAGTGATTGTTACACAAAAATGTTCAACACTCACAAGGGCCTACTATCAACATTTTCAAAAAGTAGCAAGATGTAAACCATTTCTAGAAATCATTAAAATAAAATGTTTCTATAAATAAAAGATTGTTACAATGTGGGGCACTTAAACTGAAAGTTTCTGACATCACATATTGCACCAGTGTCGAGTTTGTTATGGCACTCTACAACCAAGTCAATAGCAATGCTCAGTTTCATCATTCATTTTCATGACATTTTTGTTGAGAAAGTAAAGTAATCAGTTACTCAGCATTTCAGAATCACTATTTGATTAATCCTACTGTTTCTACCTAGTCAAGCACACTTTTATGGTGATAGTATTTCAACTTTTCTGGGTTTGTGTCTTTTTCAAAGACGTGCGCAAGGTGAACATTTGTTTTTTCATTGTCAAGCTAGGTTTATGTGTTGTGCAAAGCTTGATCAGTTTTTACGCTGCATCAGTAGTAAGGCAAGAAGTAAATCAAACGGGGATTAACTAATTGATGACCAACGTGCAATCAGGAGCACATAAGAGCAATGAACCAGCAGGTTGGACATAACGCATATGTCTGGGTCACACCCTCTACAGTCAAAATCAATTCGTACTGCTCATACTCCACAGTCACTCAACCTAATCTCACAACTGCAGGACATAGAACTTCAACTCGCAGACTAAGAATAAATCAAAATATAGCATTACCTGCTCAAAAATAATACTCTCGCAAAACACTAAAATTGCAAGTGTAATTATGTTTCCTTATCCAACCATCAGGTTCTCCTTCTGGCTAGGCAGGTATGAGTCAATGCTGCATTCATCAGGAGCACAGATAAAACTGTTTCCTTGTTGCTTCAATTAACATAGTTGCAGATTAACAGGTTGAACCTTAAATTCTCCAAGGCAAAGGTAACGCTTATTGCTATTGGCGGCTGGGAAATACCAAGCTTCATATCATAGATTTGCATACATTCGTGACTTGATAACCGAAGACATGAATTGTCAAAAGTTTTGGCAACCAAAAGTCTAAAGCCTTTGCTCCAATGTCTGCTATGAAGCATTTATATTAGGCTCTTATTTACACATCTGTTGCTACCCTTGCAACATCCCCAGAACATTTACAGACTCTTCAAAATCTGGTAGAAGAATTTGAGTCGACATACATCAAAAATAAGATCGGATGTTACCGACCCAACATTCCTGATGAAAACCTATATATAAATCTACAGACCCCCCGCTATATTGCAGCATAGATTTGCAAATTTTGCAGCACAAAAACGTACATTTTGTTGCATTAATGCAGCACTATATTTTACTCTTAATCACGTCTTTTCAGCCTTATTTTAATGGAAACTGTTTTAGCAGAGTATTCCACCTTGACATAGGCATGTTTAAAGTGTCTGGGAGTGTTGGTTTGCTACATTCTCCTTTGGGGTAACATTCTGGAGCATTGGTTAAGCCAAGCACAATAACACTGGGTTGATAATTGTCCTGTTTTCTGTGGCATTGTACAGACTTGGGGCTACCGGTTCCAAGCCCCCGAGCTATATGCTGTAGGACACCAAACCTCTTCCTCAGGCACCCTAGGGTGCATGATCGTAGGGGAGGTGCATTATCACAGCTCATATAATCACGTTAAACATTGCTCTAGACAAATCAGAAGCATGGGGATTGGTGCAAGCCCAATCACAATGCAGCCCCCACCTCCATGTGACTTACAGGTGTTGTATGTGCAGTCTACACCCCAAATATGAGACTATTCCCACCACAGCCCCTCTGCTAGCACCCCCACCCACCCACCCGCCCCACTCCCCAGACTATTCATAGCAATCAATACCTCTAGCAATATGGTACAAGAATGCCATTACCAAAATATCGTCAGGCTAAAAAAGTCGGTCCTATAATTGGTTTACAAAAAGAGCATCTTTCTCATGGAATTAATCGGAGTTAATAATAGAGAAATTATGCCCATTGGGCAATATTTTTGTAAATAATATGTAGGATACTATGTTTCGGTCAGGCAATATGTTTGAAAAGGGTATTCTAAAACACAACCATCCTTAGCATGTTGGTTGCATACCTTACATAATCAGTGAAAATGCATTTCATAAAATGGGCAATCCTTCTAGCATCATTTCCTGCCTTCCCTTAATCCATAACCATTCCCACCAACCTTTATTCCTATAGACCCTTCCATTCTGTTCGATATCTGGCTTCATTCATGCTCACATTTCCCTGCTGCATCTCCATTTTCCCCTTCTGCGTCTATCTCCCCTTTCTCTTTTTCACTCATTAGAACCCTCTTACTTATCTCTATTCCTCTCTCACCTTTCTTTTCACTACTCCCCCTCACAACTGCCTCCTCCCTCCTTCACTTTTACCTTACAAAGTTCGATTGTCCAGAACTACTCATTAGTGTACACTCAGTGGTATACCAACTTTTAGAAGTGAGAACACAACATACACTGAACAAATGTTTCTCTGAAGCCGAGACTAAAGTACCTACCAAATGGCAGACTTCAAATTCGTGATGGCTGACTTTTGTATGAACCCCTTATATGTTTATTGCCTGGCCTGGAAGTTGCTGAAAAGGTGGCTCATTGGAAAAACAGGTTTGAAGCACAGTTTCTATGAAAAGCACCAAAGTTGCAAATGACAGCACATCTAGTGGAGTCCAAGCTTCTGGCAACTAAAATGAAACTTGCGCTAAGTACTGACACAGCATGGTATTCAGTTGACCAACTTCAATACACCTCTCTCGAAAAACACAACTATGCCTTTTGCAGAAAACAAAGTATAAGAAACGAACAGACCGGTCTGGGCGTATATAGCACTAGGCTTTTAAACGGCCCTCGAATCCCAGCTTCCCCTCTGGTCCGCACCATGTAATAGTAGGAAGACTAGCTTCCCTACATGTGCATCAGATCTCTATTTTGATCAACATTGCAAGAGATAAGAAGCAACTATGTTTGCAATGTGGTACACATAAAATGTAGTTCATCATCGTGCTAAATAAAGCATGAAATTGATAATAGCCCGATATTTGTTTTCACATCACTGCTCTGAGTCTCCTTGTTTGTTATTTTTTGCATATTATACCATTGTTGTTGGACACAAGAAATTGCTCTTTCCACTAGCAGAACACACAAACTGCTATACTGAGCAGTAAATTCCAAGCAAATGTGCTGCTGAATTTTGTTGCAGTCAGTACTGCATTTTTCAGGCATTCCTCCCTCCTCTAGGAACATAGGGCCAGATTTACGACTGTTTTTTGAGGTCGCAAACGGGAAATCGGCCGTTTGCGACCGCAAAAAGGTCTGCCCTATGCACAAACCCTATTTTGCAAGTCGGTAGCCTAAATAGGGTTTACAACTTGCTATTCGGAAGGGTGTGCGATAGGCGTTACTTCCTAATAGCGAGTCATTCTTCAATGTAAGATAGTTTTGCAGCAGTAATTGTGGCCACAAAACACTTGCAGTGTACCACTCATTTCAAATGGGTGGTAAGCCACTCGCAAATAAGAAGGGGTCCACAGGGGGCTACTTCCCCTTTGTGATTGGCAGGAAAATATTTTTTAAGAGCCTGCTGCTAAAAAATGAAGCAAACTTTTCATTTTTAAATGCATCCCATTTTGCATTTGAAAACAAAAATACTACTTTGAAAAGCAGTCCCAGGCATGGTAGTCTGCTGACCCCAGCGGGCCTCCATCCCTGGGACTGCTAGCCATTCCCAATGGGGTCGCAAATTGCACCTGCCTCATAAATATTAATGAGGCAGACAATTTGCGACACCATTAGGAATCGCAAACAGTATCTGAGACACTGTCATAAATTTCAATTTGTGAGTCGCAAAACGAAGCAATTTGCGCCTTGCAAATCGTAAGGGGTGTACATCTGGCCCCTAGTGCCATAACCTTATTTTAAACTCATACTTGTATTCGCGTTTAAAAGAAGGATAAATGATACAATACTCTCCACACTGTCTGTACCCGTCTATCTAGTTTTGAACTTGCGCTGAAGTTCTGTGAGGGAACTTTACTGTACGCAGTTATTTTAACTAGTGATGGCTCTCTCTTTAATCTCCACAGTGTGTGCCCACCTTTAGTTTGGGAATGTGGTAGTCTAGGACCCTAAAAGGCATGTCCACAGCACGGTGGCACAGGTGGCAGGCACACAAAGGACAGAACCCCTTGCTTGAAAGCAGATCTGTGCAGGTGGTGCTTGCTTCACTCCATGTCCCAAGCAGCAGTCAAAGTGCATAACAAATTTAATAAAAATAAAAAATAAAAACACATGGGGTCGCGAGGGTCCAGATTTCGTGGGCACTTTTGTAAAAAGTGCAGGCTTTTTCCCTTTTTTTTAAAAAAAAACCTGCTGATTTTGCAATGTTTGCAAAGCGCGACTTGCTGTAGGGTCTGAATATATACGTTGCCCTAGATACTTATGCTCATATTAAATCCTATGAACTTAAAAAAGATCTTAAAGCGCTCACTAGGTGGTTCAACTTAGAGTTCATCAAATTGAAACTAATCAAGCATAATCATTTTTTCTCTGTGTACTTTATTTTGAATTTTAAACTACCAAACATAGAATGAAGACCGGTGTGTAATTGGCATTTCAGGGACCAAATAATCAAGAAATACAAAAAAGTGAGTTGCAAAAATCGGACAATCAGAGCTACCAGTGTGTTGACAGGGGGCTGAGCAGTACAAGATGTTCTTACAGTTCTGGTTACATCATTTATAGAAGAAGAAGAAGAATTCTTTATTGCTCAGTTAATTAAAACCATTGCAATCAGCATATTTACATGTAGATGAACTTAAAATAAAACTTTTGTCTAATAAAATATTACTATCAGGCTTTTCAGTTAAATAAGTTTTAAAATGTTCTAAGAACTTACTTGAGCAAAAAAAATGTATGTTGGAAGGCGATTAGGCTTTCGATTATCTAAATGCTTAGTCATTATGTGAGCAGGAAATAAAAGGCAAGCTCGCAGGCTCCCTGCGGCCTTTACAGATACTTTAGAGTTCGTAATCTGTCCATGGTGATTGTGGCTTGAGTTTGTGGTAGAGGCTTGCTGGGGCGGTAATCGGAGTTAAATGTTGTGTGGGTTAGTGTCTTCCGGGCTCTCCCTTCTATCGTTCTGCTTCTTACCAGCTTTTTCCAGGAATTTTACCAGATGACTTGCTAGTTGGATGTTTTTTCCATCAAAGCATGCTTTGACTGCCTGCCGGCATGTCCTTATTCCCAGTTTCTTTAGGGTTGGCTTTAGATGTCGTCGGCGCTCCTTGTCCAGACCTTTGTAGATGCATATTAAGTGAAGGATGTCCTCTTTTGTGTTCCCACATAATCGACAACTTGATAGCATTTGTGGCCGTTTCCACGGGGGAAGATGGATTTGAGATGGGAGGATGCCCAGCCTTAGTTGTATAAATTTCTCCTTTGTAGACCGTGTAAAACAGGCTCCTAAGTAGCTTTGGCATGAGCTGCTGGTGTAGTTTTGGATGACGGTCCAACCGTGTGCCCTTTTCCTTAACGCAGCTTTGTCCTCTATTAGAGACATAGTCCTTACAGATTTATTTGCTAGTTGTTTGAACAAATTATGTGAGGTATTGCTCTTCCAGGCTTCTTGTAGCTCCAAAGTTTCTATGGAGTGCTTTAGATAAGTTGCGGCGGCACTCGTGTTTCTCCCTGATAGCTCATTCCAGAGATGATAATCCATGGATGAGGCATCGGCTCCTCGTATTTTGTGCCAACTTTTGGCGTAGGCCCCCGTTCTTTCTGTTACTTGGTTTCTCAGGCCAAATTCGAGTCTTATCTGTGCTTGAGAGGTGTATTTGGGCAGATTAAATAGCATGCGCATTGCCCTGGCTGTTGTGTTGTTCAGTATCTGTGTGTCCCTTCCTCGGAGGCATTCGCTTCCATAGGCGATAGCCGGTGTTAGTTTTGCTTGGATTATTTGTAGGAGTGGGGTGAAACTGCGGCCTGATACTTTCTTTTTAAGGTTTCTCAGTGCAGCTGATATTATGGTACCTCTCCTTGATATTGCTTCCTTCTGAGGGAGGAATGTCCCTTTTCTGTCAACAATTACACCCAGGTATTTGTACTCGTCCACGGTTTCCACTGTTAGGCCTCCCATTTGCCAGTGAAATTTCGATGTGGCCGACTTCTCATTTACTCTCATGGCTTTTGTTTTGGAGAGGTTTATGCTGAGGCCGTTCGTGGCTGCATGGGTGTAAGTTGTGTTGATTAGGCATTGTAGCCCTATCGGCATTCGGCTTATGAGCACGATGTCATCGGCGTACATCAAGTTTGAGACTATAAGTCCTCCTAGTTTTGGGGCGTGAGGATTACATTCGTCTAGCATTGGAGAAAGATCCGACATAAAAATATTAAAAAGGGTCGGGGCTAGAACGCACCCTTGTTTGAGGCCCTTGGTCGTCTGTACTTTTCTTGACAGGCAGTCTCCTGAACCTAGCTTGATTTGTACCCATGTGTCCGTATGTAATAGCACCAGTTGTGATAGTAAAGTTGTCGGCATTTTCCTGTTGGCAAGCTTCTCCCATAGTAAGTTTCTATTGATGTTGTCGAAAGCCGAAGTGAAATCGATGAAGCATATATAGAGGGGTAAACTGGCGAGTTTGGCGGATTCAATTAGCAGAGTTAGGGCCAGAATGTTTGTCGTTGTTCCTAGTTTTTTTTCGAAACCCTGTTTGGGTGATGGGGATTACTGCATTTTCGTTTACCCATTCTGTGAGCTCCTCTAGTAATAGACCAGCATAGTATTTGGCCTCATTGTCAATTAAGGCAACAAGTCTATAATTTTTTGGTTCATTTTTGCTGCCTTTCTTATGAATGGGAGCTATTATTGAGCCTTTCCATGAGTCGGGAATCGTTCCCGTTTCAGAAATCTGTTTGAATAGTGGCAGTAGGGCTGCTGCCCAATATTCCGGATTTTGTTTGTACAAAATGGGAGGAATTCCGTTGGGGCCTGGCGCCCCCTCTGTCTTCCCTTTTGCTGTCCTGCTTATGATTCGTTTTTCTGAGAAGTGCATTGAAGTTGGCATCATTTATAGGGTAAATACAGCTCCCCTGGACAGGAGACACCCCAACACTCCCTTTCATCCAATCAAGCGTAACCATAAAAGCGGATTGTACAAATCCAAGCTCAAAGAGGACAATGCTCACCACAAGATGCATGGGAAAGGCAAACTCCAAAAAGCCCCCCGTGCAAAATGCAAATCGATGGAGCTGGACAAGACCAATATTTATGTTAAAGATTGGAGGGATTTGTTAGGATGAGCTGAAAGCCATTTTGTATTTTGGCAGCCATTTTAGGTAGCCATGTGCTCGCCATGTGCTGTTTCCCTCTTCAGAGCCTTGCACATGCTCAGAAGGGCCTAGCTAGTAGAATGCACCTGCTCCTCTTATACAACGGCCAGGCTATTGTTGCTGCTGTATGGAGAAGTAACTCTCCTCCCACTTTGTTGAGCAAGCAGATCTTGCATGCCCATATTAATCATTTTGCATGCTTACATGTGCCAGGACCTCCTCTTGGTCTTATGTCGACTATGTAACCCTAAGCATATATAAGGCCCCTGTTTTCTGCACTCCTTAGACTGCCTCATTCATTTGCCAAGGCTTCTGTGTGACGTAGTCGCCCTCATTTGAGGTTAAGATGTTACTTTTATATTGCAGCTTCTGTGCCAATTTCTTCTTTGTTGGTTTAAAAGGACCAAGTATCAGTGCGACCCCTGAGAAGGTTTCTATTTTCTACATTTATACATCACAACTGACAGGAGTCCATCTAAGATGTAACAAGTTCCATCTCTTTCTCCTTCCTGCCTCAACTGCTCCCCACATCTGCATCTTTCACACATGTAGCAGAGGAGATAAGACGCTCAATCTGGTTGCAAGAATAAAAGGGTCCAACTCTCATTCAGACCCTCGTTCAGCTGCTTGCCTTAAACAACTCCTTCCTGCCCTTGCAAAGAGTACTACACTTATGATAAATACCTCCTTTCCCTTAGGAGCCATTGATAATGTGTGAAAGCATACCATTACCAAACTCACTTCTGAAAAAACGGACCCCAGGTTACTAGTTAACTATAGACCTATATCACCTCCCTTTCTTTAACTGGATCCTGGAAAAGCAGGTGATAAAACAGCTCGATAGACCAGGCAGACCTCCTCATCTTCGTAGGCAAAGAGGAGAGACATTATGTTCCTTGGCCCTTCTGCAGCAGACAACTGATCACACATTTTGTGCAGGACAGGCTAGAAGAAAATGGGCAGGAATTCCAAGCACTGCCCTATCCCAGATCTAGAATGATCAGGCCAATCACACTCAGAAACTCAGGGTCTCAGCAGACTAATCATCCATCTGCCGTGTACCTTGTGTCATGCCCCACAGCGGCGGTGCGTCCATTGGGGCATTTGGGCGTTGCCCTCCCAATGTGCACTGCCGCCATCCGGGACCGACACGGTGTTAAATCACACACCATTCAACAACGAGTTTCTGGCCGGCCGGTCACCGGGCCGGACCAGAAACCATCGGGAAAAGGGGGGGGGGGGGGGCTGTGCAGACGTGCTAGTGCACGTGTCCTGTTTCGGACAGATCATTTTCCTGCCCGGCGCGGACATACGAACTAGCCCCCTCTTGGGAGACCGGGGGTTGCCTCATGCCGCAGCCCCGGTCTCCTAATGGGGCGGGGAGTTTGGCTGCTCCAGCCAATCCTGTAGAGTCAGTCCGACCTGCCTAATGACGCCTGACTTCACGTCAGCTAATCCTTAGTCTCACCGTGACCCACACCCGCAGCCATTGCCACACACAGTGCTGCCCGCTTCACAATCACACCTGGTGTGCGTGCTCCTCAGCTCCTGTCCTGATGGTAACTCTTTCTGCCTCGTCGTCGTGGAGCTGGACTACTAACGAGAACTAGTACTACTGAGGTGAGCCATAATATCCTGCTCCTGCTGGTGATTACCGCTCTTTTGTAATTGTATTGTATTTTAAACTCCCGCCCATGACCCGTTAAGTATTACCCATGATGCCCCACAGCTGAACCCCTGAGAGTGCCATGGCGGGTTTGGGCATCATTCGGTCTGTAAGTTTTTTTTTTAAATATAGCGTTTCCTATCATGGCAGGTTTGATGTTTTGTAGTGCCGCTACCGCAGCAAATTACTAGTATCTCCATGGCCACATAATCCATTTTTGCGCTCTTTACACAATGTATATGTTCTACCTGTCCGGATCCGGTTTAAAGCAGAGGAGGGGGAGGGGGTTGATAATTAAAACAAAATATGTAGATAAACCCAGACCAAACGTAGTGTACTTCCATTTCCTTGGGCCAAAATTGCTTGCAAATGCACCATTTGTCCACTCGATTTTCACATTTTTCTCGGGGGGTGAGGGAGGGGGTTGGGCGGGGGGTGTTCGGACACGCGCGCCGCGCTCGCGAGCTACAGTGCGGAAATCATTTCCCGCCCTTCCAGGTTCAAATGTCACCAGCCGCCACTGATGCCCCAAGGTTAAACTAGAAAAACAAAACAAAAAAACTTGTAGATGAAACAATGAGGAGATCCCTGGGAGTACATGGACTAAGACTGCGAGTTTAGATCTCAGTGAGGGGCCGAGGAGGTTTCAAACACATGAAGTTCAGGAAACTGATATATTCAAATTAACTTCCTACTCTTCGGGGCTGTGGACAGCTTTCCACCCCGATAGGGGACTTGATCCCCAAATGTGCTTCTTTTTTTCAGACCGAACATTGCTCCTGTCCGCATAGTGATGCGAAGCAAATACACGGTTACATTAAGGGCATAATAAAAAGTAAATAAAATCATAGGAATCCCTTTAAGCAGGCTATGCTTGAGCTCTGTTTGAGTGTTTTAATTTTAACCTTCTCTAGTAGTTCAAACCTTACTCGCCTACGTCTTTCTTTTGTTTGCTTCCACACCCAAAAGCTTCCTTGTTCCGTTCTAATAAAGTGACTTCACAGGAAAGCCAACAGTGGCCACGTAACCTGCTTTATTTGTTTCCACAAGCAGTGCTATGTCAATCAAACAAACACGTTGCAAAATCACCGCAAACATTCCAAAGAAGCCCACAGCCTGCTGATGGTTCCTACCCACGAGCCATTTTTTCTTTTCTTAAACCTTGACCTACGTAGTGGACTTTGCCTTCATAGGCAAATAACTGAACTGTGTTCAATTAGGTTTACCCCACCCAATCACCACCCAAATATGGGCCACCCAGGTTGACTTCTGACAGTACAGATGGCATATACACAGCATAGACAAATCCAGTAGGCTAAGGTGTGCACATCGCTAGCCCATGAGAACCGCTATACACCAGAGGCAATATTATATATACGGCACATTTATCCTATTAGCAGCACCACCTTTTGAAAGGTGTGCCGGGTGCAAACAGTACGCTGTATTGCAAAGAATGCACTGCCCCTCCCCCCCAATACTGCTGAACTTGTTTTCTTTTTCATATTAAGAAAGCGAAAATAAACACATCCCAGTACCATGCTTTTTAAGGTAACTGTGCTAATAAAACACAATTACTAATACTGTGCAAGTCAGATTCCATGTTATTACCTCTGTACAGCGAATTTGACATGAGGCGGAAAAAAAATCCCACACTCTTAGCTGTCTCAAAGATTGCATGTTGAAAGTACTTTATACCTTGGAAATAACACCCCAAAAAGGAACTATGCTTCTTCAATGCGATTTTAAATTACTGCATATATGTAGAACCTTCGTAAGTTAACTACTTAAAAAACATACAAATACACCTAAAATAAGCAATGTCAAACTTCATAGGTCTGGCCTTGGCAAGAAGGGTATTTTTTGGTTATTTTATTGAGAGCATGGGCCACAAAGAACAACAATGAAAGAGCAATGGAAATGTCTTAGTGACTGCTAAAGTAAAGATGAGGTACGGTTTGCAAAGGTGCTTCCTGTCCTTTTGCACAGAGTGAACTTAAATAAAAAAGAAAAGTAAATATCATGCTGCCACTTTAACATGGTGGCCATATAATTAACATTTTTAGATAAAAGAATAACGGAACGTTATAGAGGTTTCCTAGAAGGCAAGTGTCCTTAGAACTGGTTTAAAGACTTTTTAGTTTAAATGGACATCATTAGACAATACGATTCTTATTAGCACAAAGAAAAGGCAAAATTGGATTTGAATTACTGTAATTTGAAGACATCATTTAAATACACCAAACTGATTAAAATTACTAAAAGAAATAAGGTAAGATAGAGATTGGAAAAAAAGCCTTGGTAAATGCTAAGCATCGCCCTATCAGCCCGAGCCCTGAGGTGCCTTTTCTTTTTAGGCAAATGTGCAGTGATTAGACAAAATGTCATCACTCACAGCATAAGATAACCAATGGCCCACACACTGTCCCATGCTTAATGTTGATGTGGATGGTGTGCATGGGCGTCCGCAGGGGGGGCAAGGAGGGGCTCTTGCCCCCCCCCCCCAGCGCCTCACCTTGCCCCCCACGCGCACGCCCATGAGCACAAATGCATCCCGGAGGGAGGCCTGACGTCGGGGCTCATCCTCAGGCAAGACATCATCCAACCGTCCACCTTAATTTTAGGCATTGCAGGGAACAGAGCTCCCTGATGGGGCCGCCTCGCACTCCTCTGAGCACAAGAGCAGCCCCACCCCGCCCATTGTCATTCTGAGTGGGGCGGATTGCCACAAACAGAATGCCAATGGGTCAGTCTGGGCTGGCACAGCATGTGGCGGCCTCCTACAGCCTCAGGGCAGGGCATTCTGTCACATGGAAGTGCAAAAACGCCCATGCTGCTGCTACCTGAGAATCCAGTTAATCGATGGAAGGCAGTGAAACAAGTTCAAAGGAAAGGATTATAGTTATAGTATAGCAGCCATGGTTGCTGCTTTTTTATTTTATGCAACTAACAACCATAGACAAAGCCAATACTTCTGGCTTGTTGTAGGTGTAACGTTAATTGTTCCAAGTGTAACGTTACTTGTTGTATTATATATCTGGATGCAATTACAGAAACAACAAAAATACCAGTCGGGAGGCACATTATATTAAGCACAGATTTTTAGCTAAAGTGTTTTAAGCCACGCATTTTATTACATCAAACACCCTTTTGGAGCGACCCCCCTAGTTTTTTCATCCCACTTAACGCTCTGGAAACAACACCATGTCAGTCGCCCCACGTCAAGGCACTGTACTTCATGCATGACTCATGCCTTCCACTTTTTCAGATTGCCTATGTGCAGGGGCACAGTGAACCCTGCTCCAGCCCACCCCTTGCCTTAGAAACTATAGCAAGGGTGGAGTTCTTGATAGGTCTCAGAATTAATGTGAAAAGGCGAGTGAGTAAGTAAGTGAAGAGATGGGTGGATGGATGGCTGGATAGATGAGTGAAATGATGGATGGACGAGTGAAAGGGTGGAGGACGGGCGAGTGAATGGGTGGATGGATGAGTGAAAGGATTGATGGTTTGATGAATTGTTAAGTGAAAGGGTGAATGGATGGACGGATGAGTGAAAGGGTGGATGCAAGGCTGGGTGAGTGAAAGGGCGGGTAGATGGACAAAAGGATGGATCAATGAGTGAAGGAGTGAAAGGGTGGATGGATGAGTGAAAGGATTGGTGAATGATAGGTTCAATGGATGGATTCATGAGTGGATGAGTAGATGGATGGGTGGGTGGATGGAAGGATGGATGGCTAAGTGAAAGGGGAATTGAAAGGGGGGATGGGTAAATGGATGACTGAACGGGTGAATGGCTGGATGGATGGAAGAGTGGATGGATGAGTATATGGATGGATAGGGTGAGAGGGTAGATGGATGGATGATGGATGAGTAAAAGGGTGGATTGAGGAATAGATAAGTGAAATGATGGATGGAAGGAAGGAAACGTGATGGATAGGTTTGTAAATGGATGAGTATGGACATTGTTGGGCACACAGATGGAAGGACAAAATGAATGGTGAAAGACTGAATGATGGATGAAAGTATGATTACACATTGTAAGCCCCATTATCTTAAGCAACATTTCCTATACATTGACTTTCCCATTTATAGGAGTGATTGTCTCTTTATAATATGTGTGTGTTGTAACGCACTCCAAAACTCTGCCGCACATACTTGGGATGAGTAGCACTATAGAAGAAATTAAATACACATGAGATAGCACTATAGAAGAAATTAAATACACATGAGATAGGGTCTATGTGAAAATGAGGGGGCGCCATTGGAGGGTGGTATCAAGGCCAGACTGGCCGGACCGGGCATCAGGTGTCTTCTCTGGGAGCTGGAAAGGTGGGGGCGGTTTTGTTACCAGAAAAAGACCTGCACATTTGCTTAAAACTGCACGTATACTGACAAACCATGAAGTGCACAATTGTCTCAACCTAATATAAACTTATTTTCACTTGTACTTTAGTGGTTGTCTATTTACTTACTTACATCAGAGAAGGTTGCGCAATAGTATATGTCTGTAAACCTTACCTTTTGTCCTGAATTTTGACCCGCTGTCCTGAATTTTGGTCCGGCATTTCGACCCTTTGTCCTGAATTTTTACACTCACTGTCCTGAATTTGCACCCATGACAGTTGTAAATCTGCCCCATAGCGTTCAGCTTTTGGAATGCCAGTGGGGTAATTTTAGGGTTCAGGGTGGGTATGGGTTTTGGGGTGGCAGTGACAATTTTAGGGTTCAGGGCGGGTATGGCTTTTGGGGGTGCCAGGGGAAATGTTAGGGTTCAGGGTGGATATGGGTTTTGGGATGCCAGGGGTAATTTTAGGGTTCAGGGTGGGTATGAGTTTTGGGTTGCAAGGGGGGACATTTTAGGGTTCAGGGCGGGTATGGGTTTTGGGGTGCCAGGGGGACAATTTTAGGGATCAGGGAATATAGGAGTTTTAAGGAACCAGGGGGGTAATATTAGGGTTCATATGTGTGCTCTAATTGTTGTCCAGTTTCAAATGCAGAATTCACCACTTTTTTTTTCTCAGCTTGAGCATTACCCGATCCTGATTGTCTGTCATTTTAGCCCCACCCCTATTAACATTAGCCACGCCCCTTCGTTTGCCAGGTTAGCTCCCCCCTGGAAAAATTTCTGCGGATGCCGATGGTGGGAGCAAAATTTGAATGACATTTAAAGAACAATGGATGAAGAGGGCCAGGGCCGGACTGGCCATAGCGGGCACCGGGGAATTCCCAGGTGCACCGCACGGGTGAGGGCCGGTTTTGGACCCCTGTGGGCCATTTTTGTTACAGGGCCGTTTTTGCAGCATGGCTGCAAAATCGTCCCTGTACCAAAATCGGCCAAAAACCGGCCCCGGCAAAGAGCTCGGAGGCACCTCCAACCACCCCCCGACCCCCCGCCAATTGGGGAGGTGGGGCCGTCCGAGCACTTTACCAGGGTCGGTTGTGGTTCCCAGTCCGGCCCTGAAGAGGGCTGACCCAAAGACACTCAACATATGATTATATGTATTTGTATTTTTAAGTTCTTTTTTGTTTGTGGTCTGATGGAACACAAAGTTGCCCTTAGGCCGGAAATACAAATGCTGTGGCATAAATGAATGCATTAGTACAGAGTTATAAATACTATTTATTGACGTTTTTGAGGGAGTGGAGGGACATTATGACCTGCTAGAAGCTTCGCCTTTTGTGCTTCTTGGCCCCTCTCCACACTCCACAATGGCATACAACGTCAACGGTGACCTAAGAACCAAGTCAGCTGCTACATCAAACCTGTGGGTGGCAAGGGTTGTTGTTATACATGGACACCATTATAGTTTCTTAAATCAAATACAAGAGAACATTTTGTTCAGTGCATATCCTAAATGCACGTATTTCAAGATGCGCTTACATATGAAATGATGAAAAGGGAGGAAAGGTGAAATAAAACAATTGCCAAGGATCACACAAGTTAACCAGGTGGGGGCGCCAGGATTGATTCCAGGTTTTTTGGTTTCACATTGTGCAATTCCCTTTCATTCCAATCAATAATGAAGTATTGTCCAATGTAGGACTCGTCTAGAGTCTAAGGGCTTAATTTAGAAGGCAGTATGGAATGAAAACCTCAAAACTCACTGACTACACCAGGACCATGATCCACTTACCCAATGCCAACCTTGCCTCTTCCCCACACCCACTCCAGCAAAGCACCACTTCCAACTTGCTGGCATCAATGCGGCCCTCGGGCACCCCGGAGGCCATACTTTGTGGCCTCTGGAAAAATGTTTGCAAGTACCCATGTTATAACTAAATTCCATTATATGGACTCCCATTATCCAACGGAAGAAAATAAATCTCACAAAGCAAGAACTGACCAGTTCGGGCAATTTTAGGTAGTACGTGTGGTTCTCACCAGCATAATGAGCTCCAGCAGAGCATGAAGCTGGAGTACTGACTAGTTCAGCCAGATCACGTGGTCATATCTTGTGATTCAACCAATAAACACTTGTAAAGCGCAGCACTGTTAAGCCAGGTCTTGAGTTTTTCTGAAGTTCACCAGGGAGAGTGCTGTTCGATGATTCTGCAGCCCACTTTTACTGGAAGGACAATATATATCTTTTTTTTTCTAACTAAATGGGTGAATTTTATGCATTCGATGTTCCCTTAAAGAGTTTCACCAACTCCATCATTGTGCGACCACAGATGCGGAAAAACACAGAATAAAACAGTGGTGCTTCTCTTGTCCATGTCATCAATCAGAGAAAATCTTCAACAGCAAATGGCTTCACTTAGTCCCAAAGACACATTAGAACTTTAGCTTTATTTTGGATTCTTCTAAAGTGTCATTAAGCCACACAAAGGTGATCCTGCAGTTTTCAAAGATCTTATTTTCCCCGGAATGTGTTTGATACCCATCTGACCGGTTTCTCCTTAAAGAATCGGAGATCAGTGCAACACAACAGATACATTTCCTTTGTCAACTAGCTCAATAGACTATAGAGCAAAATCTACTTCCGGAAGTCAGTGTCAACATAGGACAATTCGAGCACAGACGTTTTAGTCACAAATTAGCTGTAGAGGATTGAGGGAGGGGACGAAAAAGGAACTTAGGAGCAGAAGTACCCAGGCTGGTGGCCTTTGACCTAGCGGCCACCATTCACAATGTGTGAAAAGCTTCGAAAGAAGGACCTAGTTTAGGGGTGGGACCATCTTAGAAGCGGGCGAATAGCGGCCACCCAAACAAGTCCATCTAGACTGGGACTTTGCCCCACAAGGGGGTAATGGGTGTTTTGTTAATCATGGAGTAAATATTGCTACCACACAATTCACTGAAACAAACACCTGTTAAGAAAGGTGGTATTCAAATGTCATTCCTTTGATGGCTGAAGATGACAAAAATGTATACTATCCTTGGAGAGTTCAGATGTTTATCAAACATCCATTTGTCCGACATGCCGCAATCTAGAAGGGACTTTCATGGATAGAAGGTTCTCTCGTCTAACTTTATTATCAGAGACCAGCTTAAGAATGAAAAATGTGTACATTGTTAAATAATCACTTATCCTCAACATAATTGAAGCATAAAGAGGCCTTTCTTCTCCGGACAGGACATTCTGGTTGCATACACAGCGGATGTGCGTCATCTACCAAGGCCCACTCCATGCCTAGGACGTCAGTACGATGCGCTTTGGAAGGCATGTCCAAGTTACAGACTGGGGCACAGCCTCCACACTAACCCCGGGCGGTAAACTCCTCTCCGCTCGCGGAGTTTTCCGCACTACGCTTTATGCGGAACTCGCGGTGTTCCGAAAAATTCCGCCAGCGGAGTGGAGTTTTTTTTACCTCACTTGCGTTTGTCAACGTCAAGTTGGTGACCGCGAGCGAGGAAAGTTAACCTCCTGGCGAGATTTCTCAACGCAAGGGGAGGGTCAAGTTTCTCACTGCGTTTAGATTCCACGCACCCGCACACTACGGAATTTCCTCTGGAGTGGCAGTCCGACCCAGTGAGGTACTTAGGGGTATGGTACCATCGGGACCCGGAAATTGTCATCCATACAAACTATGGTTGAGCAATAAGTACTATCACTGATAAAATTGATCGCTGGATCCAATTACCCCCGTCCTTGGCTGATAGGTTAGCTATAGTAAAAATGGTGGGACTGCCAAAATTCCTGTATCTCTTTAACAACAGCCCCATTACGCCCCCGTCGGAAGTTTTCCGTCAACTATAATCATTAGTGACCAAACTTATCTGGGCCGGCAAGGAAACCAGAATTGAATTGCGTGCTCTAACCCTGCATATTCCAGAGGTGGCAAGAATTGATGCTCTTGGGTGCGGGATGCGGTAGCATGATGGTCTGTACGTTTGTTTATTTCGGACATGTTGTGTATTGGAAAATGCCAATACAATGAAAAAAAAAGTTCCTCACTGCGATTGGTCGCATATGCTCCCGAGCGCTCGGGTTGAGAAACAGCATGTTCGCGTTGAGAAAGCTGCCGCCCGAGTAAAAATCTACTAGAGCGGACAAAAAGGAAAGAAGGGACAGCTTGTGCTGTGCATACTGCGGTTTGCGATAATTGCATAGTGCGGACAAGCATCCGGCACTTTGCAATCACCGTGAAAGTCATTTTACTATCGTACTCTGCGGCTTGTGGAGCCCTGCATAGTGCGGCATATGTTTTTTTGCACTTCGCGGAGTTCCGCATAGTGCAACTCCGCGAACTATGCCCAGGGTTACTCCACACGCACGTCTGCATAATAATTCCAAGCCTATAGATGGCTTAATGTTAAGTAATCACGGCTGAAACAGACATGTGGTCGACAACTGCACGAGGCCCTCCCATCATTCCTCCACCCTCCCATAATTCCTCGGTCTGCTTCAAGGAGCTTCTTTCACCAGAACTAAGAAGCAGATAATGTTTTTCCTCCGCTGGTCAGGCATGCCTTGCTGACACGCAACACTGCCAGGTCTGGTCCAACTGGTGCCTTTCAAATTACACAGGGAATCCGACCTTCGGACAGAACGCACCTTCGGAGGTCAAAAGCCGGAGAAAAGCGGCTTCTCCTAAGGGGCCCTCCGTGAGTGAGTGAGTGAGTGAGTGAGTGAGTGAGTGAGTGAGTGAGTGTGTGTGTGTGTGTGTGTAACAATGAACCCGACTGCCTCCCTTCCTTCCTCCTTAGAATGTGGCTAATTACCACATAAAATGGTCACTCAGGCGGCCAGCCTGGGCGAGCAGATTTGTGACGGTCGTATTTAAATCTCACAATGCATGACTTCGGAATTTGTGTAACATTTAAACAATCACAAGTTAATGGATTAGGCAGACTTAAAGCGGTCAATGCGAAGGCCTGTAGTAATCCTCGTCAGCTGACACCCCAGCATCCCACAGGAATTCACCAGCGAATCACATGCAGCCAACCCCATGTCACGAGACAACAGAGCCATCAAAGAACAGACCCGGGAAACTCATTCACTGAGGCGAGCTTGGGCTGCATTCACGTTACACACACGGAGTGTAATCAAACGTCTAAGGAAACGTACTTAACACACAGTGAACAGCCCGTTACTCCGTGACCCACACAAAACATAGTACTTAACACACAGTGAACAGCCCGTTACTCCGTGACCCACACAAAACATAGCACATGTCGCCCAGGTGGACCAATCAGTGGTAGCACATTTAAAGGCGCAGTGCCTAGCTGTAATCTGGGTGTGACTTTCGTCAGTAGAAAATAAATACTCTTCAGAAAAATATTCTTTCTCCCCTAAACAAGCACTGCCCTTCATAATCCCATTTCAGTGCATTTCACTCAAAAATAGGTGCATTTTATGCAATTCCTAAATCTTTGTTTTTAGATTTTCAGGCTCTTGATTACACCGATTTGCTTATGCACTAAATATGTCCTTAATACATTTTAATAAACTACGTGTTTTCATTGGGAAGGTACTGTCGGGTACTGAGTACTTGCACTTCTTCGTTCTGAAAGGTAGAGTGCAGGCACTTCTCAGTAAGTCTACCTGCAATACATCTAATAGGACAGACACTACCTGCACTTCTCCCACACATCTTATGGGACAGTACATGCACTTCTCAGCATTGCTGCAATACATTTAAATGGAGAGTACCGGCACTTCTCAGGAGCAAAGAGGTACTCTAATTAGCGAGTATCTGTTATTTGTTATTATTATGGGTTTATATAGCGCCGGGTCACCTACAGGTCTCAGGGCGCTTTGACCACAGAACATAACATCCGAGATATAAAACGGTGGAGTGCCTAAGCTAGACTGAGTGCTGTTCTGAACAAGTTGGTCTTCAAGGCTTTCCTGAAGCGGAGTAGATTCCCCTCCTTTCGGAGTGTTTCAGGCAGGGCGTTCCAAAGATTCGGTAATAAAACCGAAAAAGATCTCCCTCCCATTGTGGCCAGCTTAAAACGAGGACATACAAGGAGTTTGGCATCAGAGGACCTGAGATTTCTTTCCGGTCTATATATCTCGATCCGTTCCTTGATGTAGGTCGGGGCCTTCCCATAGATGGCTTTGTGGGCTATGCAGAGGCCTTTAAAAACAGACCTCTGTCCAGTTGGTAGCCAGTGTAGACTTTTTAATAGTGGAGAGGCATGCGTTCTCCGCGGAAGGTTGAAGATAAGTCTAGCGGCATCGTTTAGGACTACCTGGAGTCTGTTTGTTAGCATTTTTGGCAGGCCTAGGTAGAGCGCATTGCCATAGTCGAGCCTCGACACTATGGTGGCCGTAACCACTGTGCGTAGCATCGACTGGGAGAGAAGAGGGACTAGTTTGCGCAACTGTCTTAGAAGACCTGTACAAGTGCCAACCACGGTGGAAACCTGGTTGGTCATTGAGAGGCCACTGTCCAATTTAATACCCAGACTTTTGACCGTGGCTGCTGGCTGTGGGGTTGGGCCCAGCTCCTGGGGCCAGTACATATCGCTCCAGGAGGAGCACTTAGATGGTATTATCAGCACCTCTGTCTTTTCCGGGTTAATTTTGAGCTGGTTGGTGGACATCCAGTGGACCGTGTATCTAAGTATATCCTGCGCGTGTGCCTGGGCTTGTGCTGTGTCATCTATGCCCAGCAGCAGCTGTGTATCGTCTGCATAATTAAACACCCGGCAGCCCATCCCCGCTAGTGTGTTAATCAGGGGCTGTAGGTATATGTTAAACAGGAGTGGGGATAGTGCTGAGCCCTGGGGGACGCCACAAGTCAGACTTCCCACTCCTGATACACTATCTCCCATCTGGATTCTCTGGGTTCTCCCAGATAGAAATGATTCCAGCCACCGAAGGGCTAGACCCTGAATCCCAAACCCAGCCAGCCTATTCAGCAGGATAGGATGGCTGACAGTATCGAACGCCGCTGATAGGTCTAACAAAATCAGGGCGCTCGGTCTTTTGCTGTCAGCCATCCTTCTGAGCTCATCCAGCACCGAGAGCATGACCAACTCGGTGATGTGGTGTGCACGAAAGCCTGCCTGCCTCTCATGGAGTAGATGGTTAGACTCCAGATAGCTTGACATAGATTTTAGTACATGTTGCTCAAGTACTTTAGACAGGAAGGGCAGCTGGGATATGGGTCGATAATTTTTTAAGGCATTGGGATCTACCCCCACTTTTTTTAGCAGCGGTCTTACACGAGCTTCTTTGAAGCTAGTGGGGAGCCTGCCAGTACTCAGGGATTTATTCAGTGTAGCTAGAATATGGTCCTCTAGACTTGGGCCTGCCAAGCGGAAAATACTTGGGGGGCATGGATCCGCTGGGGAGCCAGATTTTGTCTTTCTCATCAGTGACTCAAGGGTTAGTGTATCCATGGGGGGAAATGATAATAGGCAGCTGACCGTTGGATTTAGATCGATATGCTGTTCAGTTAGGCTGCACCCCGTGCTTTTTATCTCGCGCCTGATAATATCAACCTTATCCAGGAAATAATTCTGGAAGGTGTCGCAGTCTAAGCTACTTTCTGCATCCTGGGCTCTTTTTGTTAGTTCCTTCAGGATTTGAAACGTTTCCTTTTGAACATTATTCGCCCTATTTATACGGACCTCATAGAATGCGGCTTTAGTTGTCCGAATAGATTTTTTGTAACTACGGAACGCCGTCTTGTATTGTTCGCAAGTAGCTATATCCTTATTCCTCCTCCAGTTTCTCTCTATGTTCATATTTCAACTTACAGCACTGAATAAACCTGTAAAACTGAAATAGAGCTTGTAAGACTGTCCTTGTGTATAAACATCTCTTGCAGATTAATTCTTCCTCCATGTTCATTTTTAAATTTCCAAAACCATTTCTATTTCGTGAAATTGTTTAAATGAAGCTGCGTTCACGATAACCGGCGGGAAAGCTGCAGGGTGAGATTAACTAATAAAATGTTATCTCTGGGAACAAAAGTATTCAGCCTCCTCTCCCAAAATGATACGTTTATCCAAGGAGCAGTCTCTGGCAGAAGAGAGTCAGGTTTCCAAGTGTGTGCCAGGGCCAGTCCAATGTGACCTCTGCCACACTATAACACACCCAGCAGAAGAAGGGGCACAGCCACACTATATCACACCCAGCAGAAGAAGTGACACAGCCACACCATGTCACACCCAGCAGAAGAAGGGACCACACCCAGCAGAAGAAGGGATCACAGCCACACCGTGTCACACCCAGCAGAAGAAGTGACACACCCACACCGTGTCACACCCAGCAGAAGAAGGGACCACACCCAGCAGAAGAAGGGATCACAGCCACACTGTCACACTCAGCAGAAGGGACACAGCCACACCATGCCACACCCAGCAGAAGAAGGGACACAGCCACACCGTGTCACACCCAGCAGAAGAAGGGAACACAGCCACACCGTGTCACACCCAGCAAAAGAAGGGAACACAGCCACACCGTGTCACACCCAGCAGAAGAAGGGAACACAGCCACACCCAGCAGAAAAAGGGATCACAGCCACACCGTGTCACACCCAGCAGAAGAAGTGACACACCCACACCGTGTCACACCCAGCAGAAGAAGGGACCACACCCAGCAGAAGAAGGGATCACAGCCACACTGTCACACTCAGCAGAAGGGACACAGCCACACCATGCCACACCCAGCAGAAGAAGGGACACAGCCACACCGTGTCACACCCAGCAGAAGAAGGGAACACAGCCACACCGTGTCACACCCAGCAAAAGAAGGGAACACAGCCACACCCAGCAGAAGAAGGACCATAGCCACACTGTGTCACACCCAGCAGAAGAAGGGAATCACAGCCACACCGTGTCACACCCAGCAAAAGAAGGGAACACAGCCACACCCAGCAGAAGAAGGACCATAGCCATTCTGTGTCACACCCAGCAGAAGAAGGGAATCACAGCCACACCGTGTCACACCCAGCAGAAGGGAATCACAGCCACACCGTGTCACACCCAGCAGAATAAGGGAATCACAGCCACACCGTGTCACACCCAGCAGAAGAAGGGAATCGCAGCCACACCGTGTCACACCCAGCAGAAGAAGGGACTCACAGCCACACCATGTCACACCCAGCAGAAGAAGAGAATCACAGCCACACCGTGTCACACCCAGCAGAAGAAGGGATCACAGCCACACCAAGCAGAAGAAGGGACCACAGCCACACTGTCACACCCAGCAGAAGAAGGGATCACAGCCATACAGCCACACCAAGCAGAAGAAGGGGCCACAGCCACACTGTCACACTCAGCAGAAGAAGGGACACAGCCACACCAAGCAGAAGAAGGGATCACAGCCACACTGTCACACCCAGCAAAAGAAGGGACACAGCCACACCAAGCAGAAGGGACAACAGCCACACTGTCACACCCAGGAAAAGAAGGACCCACACGGTCACACCCAGCAGAAGGGACCACAGTCGCACTGTCACACCCAGCAGAAGAAGGGATCACAGCCACACTCTCACACCCAGCAGAAGAAGGGACACAGCCACACCAAGCAGAAGAAGGGATCACAGCCACACTGTCACACCCAGCAGAAGGGACCACAGACACACTGTCACATCCAGCAGAAGAAGGGACCACAGCCACACCATGTCACGCCCAGCAGAAGGGATCACAGCCACACTGTCACACCAAGCAGAAGAAGGGACACAGCCACACCAAGCAGAAGGGACACAGCCACACCCAACAGAAGAAGGTACCACAGCCACACCTTGTCACACCCAGCAGACAAAGGGCACAGCCACACCATGTCACACCCAGCAGACGAAGGGAATCACAGCCACACCGTGTCACACCCAGCAGAAGAAGGGATCACAGCCATACTGTCACACCCAGCAGAAGAAGAGATCACAGACACACCCAGCAGAAGAAGGAACCACAGCCACACTGTCACACCCAGCAGAAGGGACCAGAGCCACACCAAGCAGAAGAAGGGATGACAGCCACACTGTCACACCCAGCAGACGAAGGGCACAGCCACACCATGTCACACCCAGCAGACGAAGGGAATCACAGCCACACCGTGTCACACCCAGCAGACGAAGGGATCACAGCCATACTGTCACACCCAGCAGAAGAAGAGATCACAGACACACCCAGCAGAAGAAGGGAACACAGCCACACCGTGTTACACCCAGCAGAAGGGACCAGAGTCACACCAAGCAGAAGAAGGGATCACAGCCACACTGTCTCACCCAGCAGAAGAAGGAACACGGCCACACCAAGCAAAAGAAGGGATGACAGCCACACTGTCACACCCAGCAGAAGAAGGGGCCACACTGTCACACCCAGCAGAAGAAGGGATCACAGCCACACCAAGCAGAAGGGACACAGCCACACCGTGTCACACCCAGCAGAAGAAGGGACACAGCCACACCAAGCAGAAGAAGGAACACAGCCACACCCAACAGAAGAAGGGATCACAGCCACACTGTGTCACACCCAGCAGACGAAGGGAATCACAGCCACACCATGTCACACCCAGCAGAAGAAGGGACACAGCCACACCAAGCAGAAGAAGGGATCACAGCCATACTGTCACACCCAGCAGAAGAAGGGATCACAGACACACCCAGCAGAAGAAGGGAACACAGCCACACCGTGTCACACCCAGCAGAAGGGACCAGAGCCACACCAAGCAGAAGAAGGGATCACAGCCACACTGTCTCACCCAGCAGAAGAAGGAACACGGCCACACCAAGCAAAAGAAGGGATCACAGCCACACGGTCACACCCAGCAGAAGAAGGGGCCACACTGTCACACCCAGCAGAAGAAGGGACCATAGCCACACCATGTCACACCCAGCAGAAGGAATCACAGCCACACTGTGTCACACCCAGCAGAAGGGACACAGCCACACCGTGTCACACCCAGCAGAAGAAGGGACACAGCCACACCAAGCAGAAGAAGGGATCACAGCCATACTGTCACACCCAGCAGAAGAAGGGACCACAGCCACACCATGTCACACCCAGCAGAAGGGAACACAGCCACACCGTGTCACACCCAGCAGAAGGGACCACAGCCACACTGTCACACCCAGCAGAAGAAGGGATCACAGCCACACTGTCACACCCAGCAGAAGAAGGGATCACAGCCACACTGTCACACCCAGCAGAAGAAGGGATCACAGCCACACTGTCACACCCAGCAGAAGAAGGGATCACAGCCACACTGTGTCACACCCAGCATAAGTGTAGTTGGCATCAGTGACACTCGTAGGTTGCAGCTGCCGGGCACCTACAAGAGGTAAATACACACCGAAGCTGTACAAGGCGCTGGATGAAGGGATCTGACAGGGTGGATTAAACAAGGCAAATGATTCACTTGTGCCCCGTGGTTGCAGGCTGTGGGTGCCAGCATTCTTGTATTTATTAGCTCAGGGGCTTCTTTTTTCATCTTCAGACTTTGGACCCAGAGCTCAAAAGAAAAAAGGAGGCAAACTAGGGAGGAAATAAGTAGGAGAGAAAGATAGGAGAACGGTAACGGAGGGGAATGAGCAGGGATGAGAAGGAACCCTTTATAAACTCAGTTTCTCACTTGAACCGAACACAATACTTTACTGCCCCAAAAAGGTCACAAAAGAAGATTCAATGCGGATGAGCACTTGTGCTGAAAACAAGAAAACCAAATACCCAGAAGACACAGGGTAGAAAAAACAACCCAAGCAAACAGAAGAACAGATCAGGTGAATAGTGCTGAGAAGAGTATTTAGTGGCAGTAAGCCTGGGGACAAAACGAAAACAAGCATTGGCATAGCCAATAGGTCTCACCTTTGGGGCCTCATAAGTGTTTAGCCATGCAACGGTTGGTGTTGTTGGACCATGGATATTGTGTTGCATAACTAAATACTTATAAGGTCCCAAAAGCGAGACCTATTGGCTGTGCCAATGCTTGTTTAGCGGATGTATGTGAGCATTTAGCTTGTAAATGCACTATTTAATCCCATGTTCTTCCCTTCACTTACTCACTGCAACTCAGTGCAGTGCAAGCATTGCACCTCACCCCTTTCAAAGATCTTCAGCCACCACTGGACTAGGAAAGCTGCAAGGAGACCAATGTTGTTTGGGAAATTTGGGGAAAGAGAAGGAACACTATTCAAGTCCCATAGAGCATATAGCAATGTGTGAAATGAATCACAGAATCAAGTATGCGCTTGATTTTACAATTAAATGCCTCTTCCTTCTGGGGTGCTTGTCTTTTCCAGCAAATTGCGGATACCAGGGGGTGTGACTAACATTTCTGCCTACAACTGTTAGACAATGGAGAAAGTGAGAGCGGAAAAAATCATTTGCACAACCAATCACTTAACTTTCATAATTGTCCAAAGAAGCACCTACACATTATGAAATGTTAGTACTGACCAATTGTCCAAAGAAGCACCTAAACATTATGAAATGCTAGTACTGACCAAATATTTCTATTATAAAAGCTACAAAGTTTGTCTTGTGTTAACAAATATCCATCTTTATGTCTTTAATAATATAGTACATAATGCAAGGAATGCACTGCTGAAGTTCAGTGGCTGCAACTTAAAATGGATTGAGCATTTCTAGTTAATTTACCAAAATACTTCGCTCAGATGACTCGCTCTCTTGTACCAATTTACACATAGAAAACAAATGTGCCCTCAATCGGACTTCTGAATTCTGAGTCATTCCTATTTTTTTTTTTTGAAAATCTTTATTATGAAGAAACAATACAAAAAAAAAATTAACTTCTCAGGTGAAAGCATAAATAACAACACTTCGGTTCATTTGGCACTTTGTAGGATCAATCCATAAATAAAGTAAACATTTGGATCAAGGAAGATCTTGCACTAGTATATCAGGGTCTTCCATAGGGGCTTCACAGAGGCCTCCGCGATACTGATTCCAGGCCCCCCATACCTTCGTCCACTTCCGAGGGCAACCCCTTGCAGCATAGACCGCCCGCTCTCTCATCATACACCAGTCTAGATCTTCTTCCCATTAACATATTCGGGGCGGTTGGCGGGCACCCCACAACTGAGCTATATTTCGTTTGGCAACCATACATGACAGCGTTACCCATTGCTTCTGGTAGTCATTTAGATCTGTCGGCTCCCATATGTTCAAGAGGCATCTCCGGACTTCCATTCGTACTTCCAACCCCAAGACAGCTCTCAATTTCTCATGGATCCTCACCCAGTACGCATGTATGTACGTACAGTGCCAAAGGATATGCATCACTGTGCCCTCTTCCCCACATTCTCGCTTACATTCCGCTCCAGTTGCTCTACCCATTCGCACGAGTCGTGGCCCTGTGATATAGACTCTGTGAAGTATCTTCAACTCGACCAATCGAAGCCTCATTGAAATAGCCACTACCTTGGGGGAGGACAACGCCTCTACCCAATCCTCATCATCCATGTCAAGGCCATCTGCACACCATTGTGCTCTGAGTCTAGCCAGTGGGTCCTCTGCGTTGTTAACTAATTTGCGGTATATCAGTGAGATCGTCTTATCTGGGATGTGTCCGTCTAGCACCCGGTCCTCCACGGGGGACGCGTCAGGGAGTACCGTTCCTTTCGGGATGTGTGTCAACAAGGAGTAATGGACCTGCAGGTAACGAAAGTATTCATTCTGGTGTAGACTATATTGTCCGGCAAGCGAATCAACGTGTGTATTGTGTCTTTCCCCCACACATCCTTAATCTGGGTAATTCCTATTAGATCCCAGTTTTCGAACCCTTTTGATTTCCACAAGCTACCCAATTTCTCAGAATTTAACAGTGGAGTGGCCAGTGTAAGCCTGCCCTCCCATCCCAGGCTTCTGGTGGCAGCATGCCACACCCGTACTGTGTGCGCCGTCGGCCCCGTAAGAGGAACCTTGCCCAGTCTAGAGTATAAAGCTCTCTCTATTCTACCACCGGGGGCCTGGCCCCGATCCATAGCATAACCCGGATCTCCTCGAATACCATAGACTATATGATTCAGCGCGGCCAAGTGGGCTGCCCAGTAGTACTTCTTCAGGTCTGGGAGTCCAATTCCACCGTCATACCAGGAGCGAGTCAGCTTGCCAAAGGCTATACGCACCCCTCCGTCCCACAAGAGATGTCGCTGGAGGGCTTCTATCTCTCTAAAATAGGCAGCTGGCACGGGGTCCATCGCGTTCTGCAGTGCGTATAAAAATCTAGGCAACGCCAGCATCTTAAACAGTGTTGCCCTGCCCAACAAGGACAGCGGGAGAGTTCTCCAACGTTCCACGTCGCCCCTACAGCGAGCCAGAGGGGACGCCAGGTTATTATCGTAGCGTTGTTTTGGGTCAAGCGAAACATAAATCCCCAGATATTTACAGCCATCCTTTTCTATGCGAATGGGACAGGTGTGTGGGACCTCCGGTGGGTCTCCGTTTAAGACATAAAGCACTGATTTACTCCAATTAATAGCTATGCCGGAGTACTTCCCAAAAATAGCAAGGACGTCTAGGAAGCATCAGAAGGAGGACTTCGGCCTGGTAAGGTAAAGCAAAACATCGTCAGCATATAGCGACACTTTATCCTCCCACCCTGGCGTCCAACGCAATCCGCGTATAGTGATGTCCCATCGTACCCAAGCCGCTAACGGTTCCATGGCCAATGCAAAAAGCAACGGTGAAAGAGGACACCCCTGTCTGGTGCCTCTCCCAAGGTGATAATCTCGGGACTTACAGTTATTTACAACCACTCTCGCCAGCGGCCTCGCGTACAACAAGCGCACCCAACTCACAAAACCATCACCGAAACCCAGCTTAGTCAATACTGCAAATAAATATGGCCATTCCACTCTATCGAATGCCATCGTGGCATCCAACGATACGAGGACCGCTGGTTCCTCAAGCTTCGACACCCCACCAAGCACACCATGCAACCGTCGCAAATTTAATGCAGTGTTGCGGTTGGGCATAAAGCCGGATTGGTCCGGGTGGATCAGTGTCGTGATCACTTTCACTAATCTGGTAGCAAGTAGTTTGGCCAAAACCTTAGGTTCTACATTGAGGAGCGAGATGGGTCTATACGAGGAGCAAATAGTCTCAGGCTTAACCGGTTTGTGAATAACAGCTATGTTGGCCAGCCGTTGATCATGTGGGAGTTCTCCTTTCTCTCGGCTCTCTAGAAACATGGCACGGAGGTACGGTGCTACTCTATTGGCATTCAGCTTATATAACTCAATAGGTATCCTGTTTGGGCCAGCGGCCTATCCGGAGTTGACCTGTCTGATGGCCTGGGCAACTTCATCTACCGTAACAGCGGAGTCCAGAAAACTTTTATCCTCCTCCGAGAGGCAGGGCATAACAATATCTTTAATCATGTCTCCGTTCTCCTGTTCAGTGTAGTCGTTCCCAGCCTTATGAACTCCCTGATAATACTCTCCGAATTCTTCTGCCACCGCCTGCGGATCCTTTATCACACCTCGTTCCTGACTATACAATTCTGGGACCAACCTCGACGCACGCTCTCCTCTCTCCAACCAAGCAATGAGTTTCCCGGCCTTATCACCATGCTCGTATATGCGACTTTGTGTAACATTATGTTGCGCCACAGCGCCCTCCCTAGCCAAGATCCTGTATTCCTCTTCCCGGAGTTTCAATAAGTGGAGGTCCGCCGCCTCTGGGGATTCTGCGCAACGTCGCTCTAAACTCAGAACTTCCTCCTCCTTGCTAGTTATCTCCGCCTGTCCTTCCCTCTTGCGTCGCGATACAACGGACAACACCCCGCCCCTCACTACGGCTTTGTATGCCTCCCAGAGCGTCCCGGCAGATGAAACCGACCCTTCATTCTCTACAAAGTATCTGTCCGCCACCTTAAAAACCTCCTTCCTTACCACCGGGTCCCTCAATCTCCAAGCCCCAATTGGGGCCACCCTACCCACTGCAGGGAGTCCGAACGTTAGGCTGAGCCATAGCGGGGAGTGGTCCGATACACCTCTCCCCAAATATTTAACCTCCGAAATCGAAGATACCGCTGCTACCGGAACAATCACATAGTCTAGTTGGGACAGAGACCAGTGTGCAGCTGAAACATGAGAGTAATGAACCGATCTCGGGTTTCGCGCACGCCAGCAATCAATGAGCCCAAGCGTATCCAAGAACTCAGGAAGCCACCTCTGGGATTGCGGCAATACCCGGGGAGGCCAACGATCTAAGTCCCCGTCTAATATTGAATTGAAATCCCCGCCGATCACTAACCGCCCCAGAGGAAATGCAAGGATTATATTTCTCAAGTCTCGAAAGGTCTCGGACTGAAGAGCCGGCGGAACGTAGACTGACAATAGTGTAATTAACTGACCCCCTAACTGGCCCGTAACCCCAGCGTATCTACCCCGCTGGTCAATCCAGGTCTTCTGTACTGAAAAGGGGAAGGAGTTCTTAATCAGAATACCCACCCCCCTGGAACTGGATATGAAGCCCTCGTGTACCACCATTTTGAATCCCTCTCGATGTAGGGCCATGCATTTGTTGCCTATCAAGTTAGTTTCCTGCAGCAATACTACTTCCGGGGAGTGTCTCCTGATGAGTTGGTTGACCATACCCCTTTTGATCTTATCACCCAAGCCATTTCTTTCCAGCTCAGAACTTTCATCCCCGATCCTCGTTTCTCATGCGCCTTCGAACCCATTTGCGACAAAAATCAGTAATGGAGAATCACCCGAGTCAAAAACACACACAAACATACAATAATCAAACCAAAACAAAGATACGCCACCACGAACAAACATAGAATTCCCCACCCCAATCACACCACCCCCCTCCCTGCACCCCTGCATAATGACAATGCCCAACCCCAACTCGCAGCGTGCCTGTCGCCCAACCCTAACCATTTAACCAAAAATAGTACGAGGGGGAACCCAGACCCCAGCCCCTTCATCCCACTCCAATAAGTATCCACCCGAGTTATAGTCTCCCATAAATGTCTTGTAAATCACAACCCCCCCCAGTGATAATAAACAAATAGACAGTCCTTGTCTCACTGATCTTCCGCCGCTTCTTCTTCGGCCCTTCTCTCGGATTCCGTCTGGGAGGTGCTGTCCAGCCAGTCCGATGCAGCCTCCGGATTATCAAAAAACCATGCCTTCCCATCCACCTCCACTCTGAGCTTTGCTGGAAAAAGCATTGAGTACCGCAGTCCCTTGTCCCTCAAACTCCGTTTAACAGGAAGGAAACTCTGTCTCTGCCGTTGCACGGCCTGGGTGAAATCAGGGAAGATGGACAAGGTGGTATTTTCAAACCGGAGCAGGTCGGCGGTACGTGCCGCCTGCAGGATCGCGTCTCTGTCCCTATAGTTCAGCACTCCCGCTATCATTGGGCGTGGAGGTGCCCCAGGTTTTGGCTGGCCGCCCGGTACTCTGTGAGCACGCTCAATCGTAAAGATTTTGCTGAGGCCCTTCGGTTTCAGGTGATTCAGAATTAGGTCTTCTACCCATAAGTCTGGAGCCGGATTCTCCGATTTCTCCGGAATTTCAAGAATTCGGATATTGTTCCTCCTGTTGCGTCCCTCATACTCATCCAACTTCCACCGTGTATCTTCCCGGGCCGCGTGTAAGGCCCGGACCTCACGCTCCATCTCCGCCATGTCCTCGACTAGACTGGAAGTCTTGATGTCTAAGGATTTAACCTTTTCACTCGTCTTGGCATGGTCCGCTCTCAGTAGATTTATCTCTATTTTCACAGTGTCCAATTTAGAATCTAAAGCGTCCATTCTTTCCTCCATAGACGTCTGCACTTTGTTTGTGGCCGACATGACATCGACCAGCGTTGGCACCTCCGTTCCTCCCGGGGAGTGTCCTCCGGGCGGGGGGGGATTTCCTCCGTTCCGTCGGCGAGCCTTTGGCCTGTGCATATCGGTCTATTTTATTAGTTTGCAAGTTTTTCAAGCCTCTGTTACTCCGAGACGGGTCCTTTTCGCTGTCGGGCTTCGACGCCATGAGTGGTCTCGTGATGGCCGCCTCTCTTGTGAATCAGAGTCGGATATCACACCTCGGGCCGTGCGTCGCACCTCTGTCGTGTGCTCCCGTCGTAGTCCGTTATGGCGATGCGGTGCCAGTCGTTAGTTCCACGACTTCAAAATAACGCGAAGGAGGCCGATGTCGGAGTCGAGCCGGAACTTCCGGTGGATTCCAGCCGCTGTTGTTGCATTAGTGTCCGGCTTAGTAGTATACCTCGGCTCCCGGTCTCCGAAGACGTCAGGCCCAAATCTTCCGATGTCACTCCTGAGGGGTAGAGATATCAGAATTCGTCCCTTTTTTCGCCTGTTGATATCTTTTCGACTCAGTCGTCGAGTATCACTCTCGGGTAGCAGGATTATGACAGGATAGACTTAAAGGAGGAGCGGGCTCTACGGAGCTAAGGTCTCACGCAGCCATCTTGGTCCGCGCGTAGCTCCTCCCCCAGTGAGTCATTCCTATTTTTAATATAGGAAACAACGTCATTCAATTTAGAGCGATTCCAATCTGGAGCCTTCAGTCCTCAATAAAGGCAGCTTGAAAACCAGGGATCAAAGTTTATATGTGGGAGACCGGGAGTTACATAGGATTGTTTAAGATTATGATTACAGCCAGCAAAATCACACTGCAAACACATTGTTTGCATTGGTTTTGCAATAAAATTACCTAAAACCTATGGTGAGAGTCCTTCATAAACTGTGAAGGAGAGCCTTCCCTATAGATTAGAGGAAATTCCGCCTATATTCAATTTATAGAATTATTTGAAACCCACTCCTGTAGGTACATTGTTTTGGCAAGCTGTGTGTCAATGGTGGATAAATGCCTTACCTAGGAACTTTGTCTGTTCAAATAAAAGGTAAATGATTATTATTTCCGTTCTGAGCCTAACAAGCAAACAGCGATAAAGCCAAGAAGTCTAACTTTTACCATGTACATGGAGAACTTTATTTAAATGCTTCAGGGAGAAGGGAGCAACATATATGGGCTTATGCATGTTGAAATTGTTATAACTGAAGCACTGGGTTCATCGTGAAGTATGTTTTTATTGTAACCTGTAATGAGATACCTGTGAAAATTTACAGACATACATATAAACGGAGTAAAAATAAAACAAATATGTACAAATACGTAAGAAGAGTATTCAGGAATTGTCGTGTTCAATCAATCAATCAATCAGGTCATTTGTAGAGCGCACTACTCACCCGTAGGGTCTCAAGGCGCTGGGAGGGGGGGGGGTGCCGCTACTGCTCGAACAGCCAGGTCTTGAGCTTCTTCCTGAAGGAGAGGTGGTCTTGGGTCAGGCGCAGATCGGTGGGAAGTGAGTTCCAGGTCTTGGCGGCCAGGTAGGAGAAGGATCTTCCTCCTGTTGTCGCTCTTCGGATGCGGGGGACGGCGGCGAGGGCGTGGTTGGTTGATCTGAGGAGGCGCTTGGGAGTGTAGAAGTTGATCCGGTTGTTGAGGTAGCTCGGGCCTTGGTCGTGTAGGGCTTTGTGTGCGTGGGTGAGGAGACGGAAGGTGATTCTCTTGTTGACCGGGAGCCAGTGCAGATCTCTCAGGTGTCCGGAGATGTGGCTGCGTCGGGGGATGTCGAGGATGAGTCTCGCCGAGGCGTTCTGGATCCGCTGGAGTCTCTTCTGGAGTTTGGCAGTGGTTCCGGCGTAGAGGGCGTTGCCGTAGTCCAGTCGGCTGGTGACGAGGGCTTGGGTGACCGTCTTCCTCGTCTCGGTGGGGATCCACCGGAAGATCTTACGTAGCATGCGCAGGATGTTGAAGCATGACGAGGAGACGGCGTTGACTTGTCTGGTCATGGAGAGGGAGGAGTCCAGGATGAAGCCCAGGTTGCGTGCGTGGTCCGTCGGTTTGGGCGCGGTGCCCAGGGCGGGGGGCCACCAGGAGTCGTCCCAGGCGGAGGGCGTGGAGCCCAGGATGAGGACCTCCGTCTTGTCTGAGTTCAGTTTCAGGCGGCTGGTCGTCATCCATTCGGCTACGTCTCTCATCCCTTCGTGCAGGTTGGCTCTGGCGGTGGCGGGGTCGTTGGTCAGGGAGAGGATCAGCTGGGTGTCGTCAGCGTAGGAGATTATGTTGAGGTTGTGTTGGCGTGCGATGGCCGCGAGGGGGCTCATGTAGACGTTGAAGAGGGTGGGGCTCAGTGAGGATCCTTGAGGGACGCCGCAGATGACTTTGGTGGCCTCTGACTTGTACGGTGGTAGGCGGACTCTTTGTGTTCTTCCGTCGAGGAAGGAGGTGATCCATTCCAGTGCCTTCTCCTGGATTCCGATGTTGCTGAGGCGCTGTACTAGGGTGCAGTGGCAGACAGTGTCGAAGGCCGCGGAGAGGTCCAGGAGGATGAGGGCCGCTGTTTCTCCGTTGTCCATCAGAATTCGAAGGTCGTCGGTGGCGGCGATGAGGGCGGTCTCGGTGCTGTGGTTCGCTCGGAAGCCGGACTGTGAGGGGTCGAGGGATCCATTTGTCTCGAGGAAGGCGGCCAGCTGTTTGTTGACGGTCTTCTCGATGACTTTGGCCGGGAACGGGAGGAGCGAGATGGGACGGTAGTTCTTGAGGTCGGTGGGGTCTGCTGTGGGTTTCTTGAGGAGAGCGCCGAGTTCGGCGTGCTTCCAGCTCTCAGGGAAGGTGGCGGAGTCGAAGGAGGTGTTGATGATGTCCCGTAGGTGGGGTGCGAGGACAGCGTCGGCTTTGTTGAAGACGTGGTGAGGGCAGGGGTCAGTCGGAGATCCGGAATGGATGGAGTTCATGGTGCGGATGGTGTCTTCGGTGCTGATCGGGGTCCAGGTGCGGAGGGTGGTGGTGGGTGGCGTCGTTGCGGTTGTGGCTTGCGTTGGTTGGTTGTTGAAGCTGTTGTGTATGTCCGTGATCTTGTTGTGGAAGTAGGACGCGAGGGAGTTGCAGAGTTCTTGCGACGGGGTGATGTCATTGTTTCCGGCGTTGGGGTTGGATAGCTCTTTCACGATGTTGAAGAGTTCCTTGCAGTTGTGTGCGTTGTTGTCCAGCCGGTCCTTGTATGCATTTTTCTTGGTGGCGCGGATCAGTTGGTGGTGCTTCTGGGTGGCGAGCTTGAGGGTGGTCATGTTGTCCGTCGTTGGTTCCCTTCTCCAGGCTTTCTCGAGGGCTCGACAGTTCTTCTTGGAGCTCTTGAGTTCGTCGGTGAACCATGGTGTTTTTCTGCTGCAGGATCTGCTGGGTGGGGTTCTCAGAGGGGCGAGTTCGTCCGCGCAGTCGTTGATCCATTTCGTGAGGTTGTCGGCGGCCTGGCTGGGGTTCGCTGAGTTGGCGGGAGGGTGCTGGCTCAGGGAAGCGGTGAGCTGGTCGGCTGTGATCTTGTTCCAGCTTCTTCGAGCAACCTGTTGCTGGTGGTGGTGGATCGTCGTTCTTCTGAAGGTGAAGTGGACGCAGCTGTGGTCCGTCCAGTGGAGTCCTGTTGCGTGGCTGAAGGAGACGTCTTTGCTGGATGAGAAGACGGCGTCGAGTGTGTGTCCGGCGAGGTGGGTGGGGGTGGTCACCAGTTGCTTGAGTCCGAGGTTGTCGAGGTTGTCGAGCAGGCTGATGGTGTTGCGGTCGTTGTTGTTCTCCAGGTGGAAGTTGAGGTCCCCCAGGAGGATGTAGTCGGCGGAGGGGAGAGCGTGCGGGCTGACGAAGTCGGCGATGTCCTCGCTGAATCGTGTGCGTGGTCCCGGGGGTCGGTAGATCAGGGTGCCTCTGAGGGTGGTGGTCGGGTTGGTGTGGATCTGGAAGTGCAGGTGTTCAGCGGTGGTGAGGGTGTCATCGGTGTTGGTAGTGATGCGGATGGTGTCTCTGTGGATGATGGCGATGCCTCCTCCGGTCTGGTTGTCGCGGTCCCTCCGGGTGATCTTGTAGCCCTCTGGGATGGCGATGGCGATGTCTGGGGCTGAGGAGGCGTTCATCCAGGTCTCGGTGATGAAGGCAACGTCGGGGACGGTGGTGTCGAGCAGGTTCCAGAGTTCTACGGCGTGTCTGTGGACGGAGCGGGTGTTGAGCAGGATACACTTGAGGTGGGTGCTGCTGGAGTTCGGCTTGGCGGGTGCAGGGAAGGCCCGGATGCAGGTGAACTTGCAGGCGTGGCAGCTGAAGGGTCCGTGGGTGTGCTTCGGGGCGGCTCGGTGACATCCTGGGATGCGGCCGGTGTTGAGTGCGATGAGGTCGGCGGCGCTGTAGGTTCGTCGGGTCGGCTTCCGTCGGTGGGGGCCAGGGGTCCTGGCCCTGGGCGCGGTCCAGGCGCGGACGGGCGCAGACGGGCTTACCTTTGGCGCGCCTTCGACGCCCAATCGGCGCGCCCGCTGCGCGTTCGCACGGTCGCCATTTAAGGCGAAGTGCGCGGGTGGGCGGAGCAGCTGGGAGGCGGGAGCGGGGAGGGAAACAGAAGAGAAAAAGGGGCGGGGCTAAAGGCGGTGGCGGGAAGCGGGAGCGGCGAGGTGGCCAAAGCACGACGAGAAACGGCAAAAAACAAGCACAATTTTAAGTCAAAACAGGGGAAAAGACAGTGACACACGATCTGGGGAAGAAAAACAAGCACAAATTCAGGTAAAAATACGGGGGAAAAAGACAGTGACACACGATCTGGGGAAGAAAAAAACAAGCACAAATTCAGGTAAAAATACGGGGGAAAAAACCAAGGAGAGCGCTCAGGGCGGCAGCGAGGCCGGCGCTGAGGCAGAGGCAGGCACTGGGGGCACACGCAGCAGCTGGTGGCCGTGCGGCGCGGGGGTGTCCCACAAGTGGGTCACACTCACCTGCGTCGCACGGTCGCCATTTAAGGCCAAGTGCGCGGGTGGGCGGAGCAGCTGGGAGGCGGGAGCGGGGAGGGAAACAGAAGAGAAAAAGGGGCGGGGCTAAAGGCGGTGGCGGGAAGCGGGAGCGGGGGGCGGCGAGGTGGCCAAAGCACGACGAGAAACGGCAAAAAACAAGCACAATTTTAAGTCAAAACAGGGGAAAAGACAGTGACACACGATCTGGGGAAGAAAAACAAGCACAAATTCAGGTAAAAATACGGGGGAAAAAACCAAGGAGAGCGCTCAGGGCGGCAGCGAGGCCGGCGCTGAGGCAGAGGCAGGCACTGGGGGCACACGCAGCAGCTGGTGGCCGTGCGGCGCGGGGGTGTCCCACAAGTGTTGTACATTAAAAGCCCCCCAAGGAGGCTGGAGAGCACCACATACGCGACTGCCTGACCCAAACATGGCATGGCACCAACCATAAGACTGATCTACGGGCTCCTGAGGAGGTGAGACACAGGAGCCCAGACCTTTCTAGGCTTGCGCTGTGACGTTTGCGGCTCAGTCTTTGCCACACTCCACCCCTCAGTAATAGTAAGAGGCCACAAACCCTCCAGGCTTCATTTAATCCTTGCTTGGGGGAAAATATCCTGGTTTCCACCGAGTTTGACCTGATGGAAGTTGTCTCAAGATATAACTGCAGCTGTGCCAACAGGGGTGCCACTTCACATCCCTCCTTCCACCCTTGATTGGTGTAAATTTCCTGAAGAGATGAAAATATCCTGACCCTTAATCCTTACCCCAGTACCTTTAAAAAGGTCTTGTGGATCTTAGGAGCTTTGGGACCCCGGCCCAACCTTCTGGGCACTCCACCGAAAGCGGTTTAATTAAAACAACGAAGCAGACTCCCTAGCCTTCTTTCAATCAATGGAGGGTCAGTGACAAGGGCAACATCTTGCCCCAGGGGTCACAGTTGGACCTGAGCCCAGGTTCATGTATTGGATTGGATGCTGCTCCTCAGCAGAAGCCTCCTGACGACATGAGAGGATTCGGGCACAGCGCTTGGCTTCAACATCAAAAGACTCAAAGCCAGGGGTCGAAGTGGGGGGGGGGGGGGGAAGTAGGGGAATTGTGGGCGGAGACTCCGAAGGCGGGGATAACCCAAGGATTGGATCAGTGGGGGGAGTCAGAGGTGTGGCCAGAATGTGCCAAACATCCCAATTTTTAGTATTTGTTTCGCATTTCACCGACCAGTTACAGCTTATTGCGTTATTTAATTCAACCAATTGATACACTTTATTATTTAAGGTTTAATAGGAGTTATTGGCATTCAAATGCATTCGCAAAGTGGGATACATTTCCAATCACACAATGTCCCAAATAGGCTTAAAAGTGGAACCCACAAGCCATTTGTCTCCAAGCCATGCATTTTCTCTCATTAGCACTTTTTCCACAAGAGCAGTTCAAACATGAATGGCAAAATATCCTAGTTTGCAAATGTTTTCTTTATAATTATGGCTCTGCCTTATTTGCCACATAATACATCATCCACTGCATAATCTTACAGCTTTAACTAATCATTTTTGTAGCTCAAACAGATAAAAAGTTACTAAAAAATGTGACTCGAGTTGCTGCAAAGTGGATGGCCCTTTGCAAAGGTTGACCGTCTTCCTTTCTGCCCAGCGAAGACACGGACAATGTCCTCTTCTTTTCTGTGCTGGTAGCTGCCCCCAGCCCCTCTCTCTTCCTATTATTCCCTCTCTTTCTGTCTTGCTCCTCACTTACTGAAAACCGTGACTTGAAGAAACGGTTCACAACCTCCCTTTCCCTCTTTCATTTAGTTGCTTCCCTGTGAAATGGATCCAAAAAACGACAAGCGTGTGCCTCGCGCTGGCAGCAGGGGAGGGACGAGAGGAGGGGGCCTGAGCCTGTTGCCCTTGCGGGAGCGAGCAGGAGCCATATGGTTTCAAGGCTCGCTCCCGCAAAGGAATCGCTAAACGTGAAGGTGTTGCCATTGAAAGCAATGCAACGTGTGCACGTTTTTGGGGCCAAAACAGAATCGATCACTAAAGGTCTCCTATGCAGCGCATGTGCACTGCGTAGGCAAGACCTAAAAAGAATGACGCTACAGTGAAGCAGAATATCTAGAAAGCCAGAGAGTGTAAGCTAGGGAAAAAACTAGAGAAAAACAGAACAAATAAAGGAGAAACTGCACCCAAAATTGCAAACACCAGTGGAAGAAGCAAAAGAGTTTACAAAATAAATTAGAGTTAGTTGACATAAGCCAAGTAAAGAGGGCTGCAGGCTTTGTGTACGTACGCAAACATAGGTTGAACAGCTACCCGCTTAAGGCTACAAAGTATGTCATGTCTAGTTAGTAGGTGGGTAAATAAAAGATAAATCAGACTGATGAGATGCACGTTTGTGGGATCTGGCTAGAGCAAACCTAGCCAAAAGGCAGCGGAGTTCAGAACCAGGGCCAAAGACAAGCATACAGTGTCAACGAGTGCGCTGAGTGGTAGCTGGCTTCTGGGAACAGAAGTGGATTGGTACTGCATCGGGATGTGGTGTTCTTTAAAAAGGCGCATCTTCAACTCGTTCCTGAATTGAAGAAGCGCCGTGGTGATCAGGGAGGTTTACCAGGTTCTGGGAACATAGATGGAAAAGGCCTGCTACCTTGGTTTGGCTTACCATCTCTGGTGGCTCTCAGCACACCCATAGCCAGGACCCCATGAGCCTGGAGAGTGTGCATGTCTGCAAGGTATGCAGGGGTGCCGATCCTGATGTCTTTGTATTGGTCTGTGGTTGGACAGTACTTGGGATCAGACGCAGGTTTTTTCGCCGCCTGGTAAAAAAAAACTGCAGCGAATCCCAATTACAGTCCAACTACAGACCAATGTTTTTGTTGCCAGCCTTTTGCAAAGTGCTGGAAAAGTTTGTAAACCATCACCTTTCCTGGTATCCAGAGAGAGGAAAACAACCTTCTGTACTTAAACCAGTCTAATTGCAGCACGGAGACCACATTGTTGGAGGTTTCGGAGTACATCAGAGGTACCCTGGATGCAAGAGAGAGGGCAAAGCCAATGTTAGCTCTCTCAATGGCCTTTGACATGGTCCCCCACACCAGGCTCAATCAGACAGAGTGAAAGGTCAGGCCTTGAACTGGCTTGCATCCTTTCCGAGTGGTAGAGGACAGGAGGGATTCCTCAGATTCCCTGGAATTAACAGTGGGGGTGCCAGAAGGATCCGCCCTGAGCCCCATGCCGTTCAACATTTATCTCACAGCACTTGCACAGCAGCGGAAGACCTTGGGGCAAATGTAATTTGTTATGCAGACGAAATACAGCTACTTTTTTCCTACAAGAAGGGAGAAGAGATTGCAGGGGAATTAATTAAATCTGGTCTAGTGGCTGTATTTTATTAGATGGCCCTCAATCAATTGAAGGGTAATGCAGACAAAACCGAAATTTAGTTTTTCGATCAAAACTTCCTGGCAGTGTGACAGATCCTTTGGACAGATAAAGCCCTACACGCCCTCCCCCAGGCCCGCATGGGAGAGTTGTCAAAAAATCTAGGTGTCAAATTTGGTAGCCATCTTTGTTTCGAACCTCAAATTCATTTTGTGGTGGGCTCTTGCTTTGGTCTGCTGCACATTCTGAAAAAAAAAAAATCCTGCATTTTCCTTCTCAGTCAGAAATTCAGTCCCTTAGGCACTTATCACACCTAGGCTGAACTGTGCGAACTCCCTGTATTTGGGCTTGTCAGACTACCTGGTCAATAGACTTTAGGTAGTCCAGAATACTGCAGCCCACATCCTTCTCAACCTGCTGCTGAGAAGGCATGTGTCCCCTCATCCTCACTCCCTGCTCTGGCTTCCAGTGAGGAAAAGGATCATGTTTAAAGCGAGGGTCCTGGTTCAAAAAGCGCTTCATCACACAGGGCCGGAGTACTTGGACGCCAGAATCAGCTCTACCTCCCCACCAGGAACATGCGGTCACATCCTACAGGCAGAGGTACCCAGGATGCGCCTCGCCAGAGCAGAAGGGCGTGCTTTTTTCTGTCTGGGACCATCAGCATGGAATAATCTCCCCCTTGAGCTTCACTCACTGGAATCGATCACCAATGTTTAAAAAAAAAAAAAAAAAAGAAAAAAAAAAAAAAAAAAAAAGCTGAAGACATGGCTGTTTGTTCAACAATAAGTGATCGCGACATAATTAGTGGTTTTACCCAATAGCTTAGCGCTGGGACACTCCTAGGAGTCGCTGCGCGCTAGATAAACCCTGTTTTATTCATTCATTTGTAAGCTGGTACGGAAAAGGGTGAGGGCAGGTGATGATAGCCAATGGAGTTCCAGCAGGATGGGGAAAAAACGTGCTTTTTTTTCCCTTTGTTTTGCGTGCAACTGAAAAATATTGGTTTATAAATCTTTCGTAGACATTGCATGCCACTACTCCAGTTAAAACTTCTTAATTGAGCAGTTGACAGTTCAGAAACAAGACAAACCTCAACCAAAAGTTTCCATTTATTGCACCTTCATTTTGCAACTTTTTCTGAAATTGCACATCAACTGTTCAGTTGCAGGCCCGGTTCTAGAGGGTGGGCCGGGTGGGCCAGGCCCACCCAAACATGATGTGAGCCATTCCCCCCCCCCCCCATCAGTGTTCGTGCTGGCTCTCCTGCTCCGACTTCAAGAGGCTGCTGCAGCCTCTGCCCAGCACCGATTATCGCGTCCCATTGTCACATATAGAATGACAATGGGCCAAACCCAGCAGTCGCAGTATGTGGTGGGAGCTCCGGCCCTGGCCTTAGGGCGGAGGTCTTCAAACTGTGGGTCCCATGGCAGCAGTCCCAGGAGGGCGCAAAGGCCTCTTTAAGTACTTAAGAATGAATATGTCCTGGAAGAGCAACTTTTTTGTTTTGTTTTGAGTTTCCAGGCTGTCTTCATTTAAAGTCAACAGCTTTGCTAAAAACAACACAATATTTGATAAGTATTTTGTTGTATTTACACGTTCAGCAACTGTACTTAAAATAATGCTCACGCCTACAACTGAGTATTGAGGTGTTAAATAAATGCACATTAAACTAATTGATGGGACAAGCACATCATGAAACTTGGTTAATGTGATCCCCGAAGATGTCTGTATGAGAACAGTCACAAAATTTAATCAAGGATGGTGCAGTGCTTAATAGTGACATGTGTATTTATATAGTTTTATGGTCCCAGCATGTAACAGAAAGCAATGTGAATATGTAGGGCATTATTCTAAAATTGTAATAAACACTGTATAACATAGGTTGCCACACAATGATTATGTGATCAGGGCCAATGGAATTATGTGGAAGGGGAGCACCATAGACAAATTATGCAGTATAATGCAGCACATTTTTTACTAGTAGAAGTTAATTATTTTGACATTTTTTTTACTTGGTAGTACTGTCTGGGCAAAGATTTCATCTCATTAGTTCCAATTTAACAGCCAAATACAGAAATAAGCCACTGAAAGTTGGCCAGTTACCCTTTGAAAAGGGCTTCAAATGCGCACACACACGTCACCATGTTTTTTAGTAACTTTTGATCCATTTTAGCTTCAAACAATTGTTTTTTAAATCTGCATGTTATACTGCAGGTGGTGGATTATGTGGCAAATACATAATTATCGCATAATTTCAGCAGCCTTGTATAAAATAAAACAAGTGCTTTCAAAGAATACATAGTAGTAATAGCTAACCAGACTGTACCTATTGCAGACATTTTTTTATAAGACCGTTAAAAGTACACTTTTTAAAACTCAACAACCTTACATTGCCTCTAAAAAATAATTATTTTTTGTCATCATGATGCTTCAAGTTATTCCATAAATTAAATCACATTAGACCCCCTCCTTGAACTCTCACACAGAGGTACCTCCAGGTACCCATTACCACATCTGGGATGGTTGTTTTTAACAAAGGGTATGGGAAGTCTTTGCAAAATGGGCGCCTTAGTCCTCATACCCCAGCCAACTTGGCCTCTGTTTACATGCAGATGTCCTTTCAGGTCGGTTGAGAGGGTACAAGAGAAGAGACCCTGCGTTCAGTCCTAACCCTCACAATTACCTTAGACTTTGCATAACCTTTTGAAGGGGGGCCCGACTTCAAAAGGTTGCAATTCGCAAATGTGGGCCACTTCTTTATTGGGTCCCCGGACGTATTTCTGGTACCAATCTGACTCTTGACCCTCGCAGTGACGGCTTGAAGGCCAATAGAAAATGGCCACGTTAATTTCTTCCTGTTCTGGAAGTTTTGTGATTGGGCCCGGGCTCTTTCTCACAGGCACCCCAATAGCTCATCTCCTTTTAGTAAGGTGGGCTGTGTTGTGCCTGTATAATAGGGGCATGGCGAAGGGGACAAATTCTTTCTTTGACTTTTGTTGCCTGGATATTTCCTTTTCTATTCTGTGCTGGAGAATAAAAGTTTGCTTATCCTAATTCACCCTTCGTGACCCCTGCAGCTGCTTATCAGATCTGTCTATGAGGCAGAGTTCTATGTACAAAGTAGAAAGAAAATGTGTGACTATTTTTCTCATTTTTAAAATCTGCAAAGGCCCAGCAAGGCACACACTTTGTGTATGCTTCATTTAAATCATTTTCATCATTATATGGACCATGGATGTAAGGCAACAATAAAAATGTCCAGATAACTGATGATTACTGATCCTGCTGGAGAGTTGGTAGTTTTGAAATGCAGATAAACTGTGGGGCATATTATCAAGGACCAGTGTTAAAATTATCGCAGTTTTATCGGCAGGAAACTGCCGATAAAATGGCGATAATGGGCTTGATAATATGCCCTTGTTAATTCCCATAGAAGCCCATGTTCTGATGTTAACATGGGCTTCTATGGGAATTAACAAGGGCGTATTATCAAGCCCATTATCGCCGTTTTATCAGCAGTTTCCTGACGATAATACGGCAATAATTTTAACACCGGTCCTTGATAATATGCCCCGATATTTTATGTGGATAGCTGAGTGTGTTCTGTCTTTCTCACAGTGATTCTTGTTTTACTTGCAGCTCAGAAGTTACAATCCTAACATAGGACAGTGACCTATGAACTGTCCTCAAAGAGCTGCATACAAACCTGAATGGTTTAGTTAGAACTTCACATTTTGTTTGTGTTGCGATATAGTTAGAACTTCCTCAGTCTTTCATTATTCTAATGTTGCTAAAAAGAGTTAGCTTGGGCAGATATACATTTTTATTAGTAAAGTATTAGTAAAGCCAACCCACCAACCACTAGGGTATGCTTTAAACCCTGAATTTGGTCTTCTCCAGACCATACCTTCTTAAAATATACTGCCCACTAGTATGGATGATGTGATTCCTACACCTTCTAATCCTCATTGGCTTCTGTGACATTCCCTATAGACTGATTTACCTACTTGCATCATTCATTATCTCTGTATAATGTGTGTGTGATGTGAAGTACTGTGACACCCTACACTGATATGAGTAGCGCTATACAAAAAATGAAATGCCTATGAGGGAGGGGTTACAGAGGGATGAAGGGCACTTTTGGAGGGTAGTAGTAATGGTATCTATGGAGAAAGAGGTCATTGGTGGGGCGCCAAACAAGACTTTGGCATTAGAGCTAAAGCCGGCCCTGTAATGCCCTTTCGGTTTTTGTTCATTTAATAAGCAGTCAGGTCATGAGTGCACAAAGACTGTTTGGTCAGCCCTCTGGGGCCGCTCAAACTAGTCATGCCCACTCTGTCCTTCTCCATACAGGCTGCATTGGCTGCAGTGCAGCCTGCATACAGAACATGGCCTCCACATAAGCCCCTGGCTGGGCCGTGTCCTGACCAATCACAACACTGCTTGCAGCGTTGTGATTGGCTTTGCGGAGGGAGCCTGGCTCCAGAGGCAGGAGAGCCGGAGCCGAGAAGACGTGGGACCCGGCAGGCGGAAAGGTAAGCTACATTTTTTAATAATAATTATTATTAAATTAAACCCCACCCTGAGTGACCCCGCCCCGTGAGAACCCTCTGCCCCCTCGCCCCGCGAGTCATGCCAGCCGCGACTGCCGTAGTGGCCCACCCTAATGCACCATTGGCCCACCCAAATAAAAATTCCTGGAGACGGGCCTGTTCAGTTGACAGACAAATCTTTGGGAAGTCTTTCAAGAACGCGAACGATATTTGGGAATCTAAATGGTCTGGAACAAAAGCTTGACAAAATGATCCCGTAGTTAAACAAGCAAAGGCAAATTCAACGCACTGGGTGAATAACTCTGCATACAGCTCCCCAGTGAGTGCCGTCTTCAGTGTGAGAGGGACGGAGAAGTGCAGCGAACAGGGACGCTGGCCTCCAGAAGTTGCTTCCACTGTGGGCAGATCTGCGCTCAATCCAGGTGTGAGTTAAGAAGTACTACTTTGCCACATCACCAAAGCCATAGTGTAAAGACAATGGCACAGTGTAATCATCCGCCAAATGCGGCTGCCCCTTATTGATCGCACTAAAGCTTGCAACAGACAGCGGAAGCTGTTCACAGCCAGACGCACATCTCAGCAGTATGCTTAGAGCAATCCAATCTTGGAAGCAGCGCTTGTAGAGGGAAGCCGGCCTCCTGGCCTGTGCCAACCGGGCCACCTCCTTGAACCGGAAACAATGCACGCTTATTAGAAAGAAGGTCCAGCTAACCTCTGCCAAGGAAAGCATTGGTTTTCACTGAGCAGTTTGTTTTGATGCATAGCCCTCAAAGAGCCGCCTGCACTGACCCCTTTTGAGCGCCACTCAAATGGGTGCACATTGCCCACAAAGGTTTAAACCTGTGCAGGGAGACAAGATTTCATTAAATTGGCTTTGAGAGGGTGTGTGATCGACACAAGGAACTCCGAGGCAGCACTGTAATGTAATGTAATGTAAATTGATACTTGTATAGCGCACTACTCACCCGCAAGGGTCTCAAGGCGCTTGTACGAATACCGCTGTGGAACCCATCCTGGCTTTCCCTGTGAGGTGTCCACTCCTGGGCACCCCCAAGGTGGAGGCCAGGCATCCTTAGCGTTGTGGGGATTAAGCAAGCTATTGCCCAAAGTTGCAGAGTGGGACTCCATGATTGGAATAGGCACCAAGGCGAGAATATTCAGGTCCGTGGAATTTTTGAGCCCAAGACCCTCCGAGGCGGGGAATTGAACCCTGGTCCTGGGCTAGACCTCTGCATCAGGGTCTGCCGCTCTAGCCATTGAGCCACACTTCTCCACACAGCAGAATTCCGCATCAATACTGACTGATGTGTGAATCTGCCTTTATTTAATAACACATACTTGTGCAAGGCACAACCCACTATAAAAAATAAAAAACGTCTGCATAGAGTTGATGTGGGGAATTGCAAGGATGAAAGGCTACAAAAGAGCTTAAGTGCCTCGTGAGGGGGTCGTAAGCGCTCTGTAAATACATGTACAGAAAATATTTTGTGAACTTCTGTGTTAATGTCCCTGTACATGTCGGTGGCTCGTCCCGAGGCGAGGCGTTCTTCTAATGAAGTGTAAAAGAAGTAATCTCTGCAGAAATCACTTGTAAAAACCCCAGTGTTTATTCCCGATTGCTTCCGGGTCCCGTGCTAACGCAGAATGAGAAAGTGTTTGTCCCACACACTGAATCACGCTCAAACTCTTAAATGGTTTTGTAAACATTAACATTAAAATTATCTTAGGCCGGGTTTTTGCAAGCAAGATTGATAAAAGGTCTCAAGAAAAGCTTTCACTTCTGCAACATGTTTCCACAAGTAATTTCTCATCTTCAATGATGCTCTTTGGGGCAAGGGGTCGTCACCTGTGACTCAGTTGGGGGTCCCTGAGAAGGCACGCGCGTCAGAGAGCCAAGTGTGCAGTGTGTTGAGGGGGTCCACTGGGAAGCACGAGACGAGGCGCCTGCAAGTTCTAAGTAGCCAGAGGTATAGCAGAGGGTGCTGGGAACATATTCCAACAAAAATAACAAGCTAAAGAACAAAAAAAAAAAAAAAATAACCAAAATACAAAAACATATATTCACACATGGAATAGAAATATAACTTTCAACATATAGCAACTGAATAACAAAATAAAGAAATGTAAAACACGTCTATGGTGATTTCCTAGGGGAGACACCAACTATGATTAGGAATTATTTGACTGGTCCCGTGGAAACAGACAACTGAAGAATTAAAGGACATCATGTGAATTACATCATTTTTACCCTCAGGGGCTTCGGGAATTCCGCTCACATTGTTGATAATGCTCGTTTATTAATTATCCAGTGGCATGGTTTGTGCTTCATAAACACAAACTTCTCCCAGTACAATAAAACCAATGTGCCTAAAAGAAATGTTTGTCACAGCCCCCTTAGCCCCCGGCAATGCTCCATGTATGTTCATTCACCCAGGGTTATTACACCAGCCCCGTGCTCTCGGGTGCCTTGTTGCTAGCCTAGAACCTCAGGGTGCCTCACTGATGTCCTAGAGGCCCTGCTCTCAGGTCCCTCGTTGCTAGTCTATACTGCCAGGGTGCCTCACTCATGACCAGGAGATACCAACTTGTCATCATGGTTGGTGGGGGGAAAATCGGATTTAAAAAAAAATGTTTAAAAAAAAAAAAAAAAAAAAAAAAAAAAAGAACTTACCTTCAGGCCGGGACCTGCGTCTTCTCTGATCCTGCTCTTCTGCCTCCGACAGGAACAGGAAGCAGGCAACCAGGCTCCCTCCACTAAGCCAATCACAATGCTGCAATTCAGCTATGTGATTGGTCTGAGCGGCGTGACATAGCGCTCAGCCAGGGGCTGGAGGGGTGGGCGTATTCTCCATGCAGGCTGCAATGCAGCGTTGTGATTGGTCTGAGCGCCGTGACATAGCACTCAGCCAGGGGCTGGAGAGGTGGGCATATTCTCCATGCAGGCTGCAATGCAGCATTGTGATTGGTCTGAGCACCGTGACATAGCGCTCAGCCAGGGGCTGGAGAGGTGGGCATATTCTCCATGCAGGCTGCAATGCAGCGTGGTGATTGGTCTGAGCACTGCTATATAGCGCTCAGCCAGGGGATGGAGGAGTGGGCACGTTCTCCATGCAGGCTGTAATGCAGCCTGCATTGTAAACAGGAAAGTGCGCATGACTGGTTTGGGCGGCCTCAGAGGGCTGACCAATCAGTCATTGGGCACTTACGCGTGGGCAAACCCCTCCTCACATGCCCAGAGAGTAGGTCAGCCCCTCCCAGCAGGTCTTGGCAAAGCAGCAGGACACAAAACATAAAAGGACAAAAACCAAGTATTTATTATTTTATGTTTCTCATGGCTTAAAAGCAGTGGGGTGATGCTCTCTGCCATAGCGCAGGTGCCGCCCTGCACACAATCCATTCAAGTTGCTACAAGCCATGACTTTGAATGCCAGTAGCACAGTTCAGAGGGCCCTGCAGCTGTGGTCACGCATTTGAATACAGGCAGGTCACCTCAGCCTCTCATACAATTAGTACCATCGAGTTGGTTAACAGCGCATCCTTTTACTTCCTAATTGTGAAGCTATGGCAAAACAGGCTCTTTAAGTGTAGCCTTGTCACCAATGGTCGAGCCGTAAGAAATACACAATAAAATAAAATACTATTATCATTGTATGCCCGCTCCGGTGCTCCCCCCTGACCTCGTCATGGAGACATATGATGGCTGCAGTCAGGAGAAATGACTTCTAGGCGCATAACTATGACTTAGATGCAGTTAGTGAGAGAAGACTTCTAGGCATATAACAACTATGATTTGGCTGCAGCTAGGGAGAGCCGACTTCTAGGCACATAAAACATAGGATTTGGCTGCAGCTTGTGAGTTCTGGCTTCTAGACACAAAACTAGGATTTGTCTGCTGCTACAGAGAGCCGGCTTGTAGGCGCTTAAGTGTAGCTAGTGAGAGCTAACTTCAAAAAGCATAAGAGGATCTGGCTGCAGGTAGTGAGAGCTGGATTCTAGGAGCAGAAGATGATCTGGCTGCAGGTAGTGAGAGCTGGCTTCTAGGAGCAGAAGATGATCTGGCTGCAGGTAGTGAGAGCTGGCTTCTAGGAGCAGAAGATGATCTGGCTGCAGGTAGTGAGAGCTGGCTTCTAGGAGCAGAAGATGATCTGGCTGCAGGTAGTGAGAGCTGGCTTCTAGGAGCAGAAGATGATCTGGTTACAGGTAGTGAGAGCCGGCTTCTAGGAGCAGAAGATGATTTGGCTACAGGTAGTGAGAGCTGGCTTCTAGGAGCAGAAGATGATTTGGCTACAGGTAGTGAGAGCTGGCTTCTAGGAGCAGAAGATGATTTGGCTACAGGTAGTGAGAGCTGGCTTCTAGGAGCAGATGATGATTTGGCTACACTGGAGGTAATGAGATCTGGCTTCTAGGCGCAAGCTTGCAGCGCTTCCAGGGTGAATGGCAACAATGGAGTCCTGGAAGCGTAAACAAAGAGCAGTCAGCGCCCCTCACCATTGTTTCTAAGGTTCCCACTGCTGTCCTGTGACCAAACACAGGCTAGCCTGCAGCCAATCCGACTAATTCTTTAGTGCCGTCTCCTATGCCGTCCCCACAAGGTCTTCTCACAGGCCCCTCTTGTTCCCTCTTCCCCCAACCCTAACACTCTCACTTCTGAAGGAACTCACTCGCTACAGACTGTCACATTCATGGGTGGCATCCAAAATAAGAGACCCAACCCCCTGGGCTGACTACTCCTGCCCCCTTACAGGACACTTCAGACAGAACTTTGCCTATTACTCACTGCACCCCACAAACAGGCTTCTATCTGCACAGACCCCCGTCAGCTTTGGCGAGAAGGTAAACACGAACAGAGCTAGCAAACCATGAGAATTACAGAATGCGTGCCGTACAAATATACATAAACACAATAGGCCCTACGCATGACCAAACTGTCCAACCCCGCCTTCTGGAAGTTTGACCATCCCATTTTTTTTAATGTTCGTACATTAAAATGCCGATGAATCCAGCCGAAGTCGAGTTGTAGTTTTTCAACGTCACTATATTTCTTATACGCCAAATCCCACGATGAATACAGCTCACATTGTTTTAAGAGATAAAGCTTTTTTTATTCCTCAACCCGTGTATTGTTCTTCCCTAATGTGTCAGCGTCTGTGGCCCGTCCGCAAGCTTGCTTCTCCTGAACCCATGCACGCATGCGCTGCTGGGTAGAAAGATACCCATGGCTGGATGAAGAGGCTGGGGGGGGGGGGGGGGGGGGGGGGGGGCACGCGGTCAGCTGCGGGTACAAAGGGGCCTGTGAAGGCGCGCGCGTCAGAGCCAAGCGTAGCTCAAACTGGGAAGCACGAGACAGGGCGCCTGGGCTTCATTCAGTTTGGCGAGGGAGGAGTCCCAAGGCGAGGAGGAGAGGGCACGAGGCACAGACTGTGGTGGATCCTACGGGGAGCAGCATTTGAGGTAGGTCATAAGAACACAGCTGGGGCTACAGGGGGATCCCAAAAGGCCAGCAGGCAGGACTCAACACTGGAGAGCCACCCAGGAACAGGGCACACTTCTTATTCTCCTTGACCTTTCTGCAGCATTTGACACTGTCAATCCCAACACTCTCCTTAACACTCTTCAACAGAGAATGGGCATGGAAGGCGCTGTGCTTAAATGGTTTGCTTCCTTCCTCTCTGATAGATCCCAACTGATCAAAATAGAGAATAGTCTTTCATCTCCTTTGGCGGTTGGTCAAGGTGTTCCTCAAGGCTCTATACTTGCACCCACATTGTTCAATCTCTATTTAGAACCGTGGGGAAATCTCCTAAGGAAATCCGGGATCCACTATCATCTCTAAGCCGACTACACTCAAATCTACCTCAAGGTTGCCTCCACTCACGATCTCTCCATCCTAAAACTCTACTCCATTCAAAACTGGATGTTAACTCACCAACTGATTCTGAATCCCTCTAAAACTGAATTCCTCCTCCTCCCCTCCTCACTTTCTCCTCCCCCAGTTCAATCATGGATGGATCAGATGAATCTACTTAACAATAAACCCATCATTGTCGACAGCGCAAAATCCCTTGGTGTCACACTCGACACAAAACTCAATCTACTCTCCCACATCAATTTCATTGCAAAGTCTGCTCGATACCAACTGCGCCTTCTTCGGGGGATTTGCCGCTTCTTCCCGGAGCATGACCTTAAAACCCTGGTCAAATCTCTGGTTCCCTCCAGACTGGACTACTGCAACTCTCTTCTTACTGGTCTCCCCAAATCCCACCTATCCCCCCTTAAATCTGTTCTCCATTCAGCAGCTCATTTCATATATAGGGCCAAAAGAAGCGACCACATCACACCCATGTTATCCACCCTCCGTTGGCTTCCCATCGAGGCAAGATCTATCTACAAGACTGCCTGTATCACCCACAAAGCCTTGCACTCCTCCTCTCCTCGCTACCTGGCGAATAAATGGAAACTCTCTGGAGGCTCTAGAGACCAACACGTAATGTGTAAAATCTATTGCTTGAACCTCCCACTTTCAAGAAGGAAAGGTCGATGGCCCAATCCTTTTCAGGCAACGTGTGAAAATCTGGAACTCACTTCTGCCTCAGCTCCGGCCCAGCACCTCTTCCCAGGCCTTGAAAAAAGGACCTCAAAGCTCTCCTCCTTCAAAGACACTTCCAAATTTAATTCTCGCCCTCTCTATTATATGTAAGAAGTCCTCCCATTATAGGAAATTCTGTTCTACATGACTATAGAAGTGCCTTCCCAATGTGTTCTTGTGGTTTGAGAGTCTGCCATTTATTGCAGTATTATTCTTCTACTTGTATTGTGTACTCCTTTGTAACATGCACACGTCACTTTCCCTCTTGTAATGTATCGTTTGCTACCTCTTGTATTTTGTTTGCTTTTGATACATGCACAATTGCCACCATTGCCTCATGTAAGATAACGTTTGTTTTCTGTTTTGAGTACCAGCCATTTAGTGCAGTATTGTACCTCTATTTGTACTTTGTATGCTTTTGTAACATACACACGTCACTGTTTTCCTCTTGTAACGTATCGTTTGCTACCTCTTGTATTTTGTTTGCTCTTGATACATGCACAATCGTCACTATTGCCTCATGTTACGCAACGTTTGCTTTTGTAACATGCTCACTTGTAATTGTAGTGTTTCGCTACTGTTCTTATTGTGAAGCACTCTGACACCTTCGGGTAAAGTCCGCGCTATATAAAAACACATAAAATAAATAAAAAATCTGGGGATACTAGCCAAAAAGCATGGGGCAGCCGAGGGGTGGGGGGCAACACTGGGGATCCAGCCAGGGAGTAGGGGGGGGGGGTCACAGCACTGGGGATCCATCCAGGGACGGGTGGGGCAGCACCTGGGATCCAGCCAGGGATGAGGGACCAGCACTGGGGATCCAGCCAGGGATGAGGGACCAGCACTGGGGGTCCAGCCAGTGATGAGGGACCAGCACTGAAGGTCCAGCCAGTGATGAGGGACCAGCACTGGGGGTCCAGCCAGTGATGAGGGACCAGCACCGGGGGTCCAGCAAGGGATGAGGGACCAGCACCGGGGGTCCAGCAAGGGATGAGGGACCAGCACCGGGGGTCCAGCAAGGGATGAGGGACCAGCACCGGGGATCCAGCAAGGGATGCTGGGGATACTAGCCAAAAAGCATGGGGCAGCCGAGGGGTGGGGGGCAACACTGGGGATCCAGCCAGGGAGTAGGGGGGGGATCACAGCACTGGGGATCCATCCAGGGACGGGTGGGGCAGCACCTGGGATCCAGCCAGGGATGAGGGACCAGCACTGGGGATCCAGCCAGGGATGACGGACCAGCACTGGGGATCCTGCCAGGAACCAGGGGGGGCAGCACTGGGGATCCAGCCAGGAACCAGGGGAGGCAGCACTGGGGATCCAGCCAGGGATGAGGGACCAGCACTGGGGATCCAGCCAGGGATGAGGGACCAGCACGGGGGATCCAGCCAGGGATGATGGACCAGCACGGGGGATCCAGCCAGGAACCAGGGGGGCAGCACTGGGGATCCAGCCAGCGATGAGGGACCAGCACTGGGGGGTCCAGCCAGTGATGAGGGACCAGCACTGAAGGTCCAGCCAGTGATGAGGGACCAGCACTGGGGGTCCAGCCAGTGATGAGGGACCAGCACTGGGGGTCCAGCAAGGGATGAGGGACCAGCACCGGGGGTCCAGCAAGGGATGAGGGACCAGCACCGGGGGTCCAGCCAGGGATGAGGGACCAGCACCGGGGGTCCAGCCAGGGATGAGGGACCAGCACCGGGGATCCAGCCAGGGATGAGGGACCAGCACCGGGGATCCAGCCAGGGATGAGGGACCAGCACCGGGGGTCCAGCCCGGGATGAGGGACCAGCACCGGGGATCCAGATAAAAGCAGCAACGATGCATATGCCTCTGAAGATCAACACCAGCTGGTACTGGGCAAATGGGGACCTATGGCCACTCCATTCACCTTGGCTCCTGCTGATGGGTAAAGTGTGTATGCAGCGGCTGCAGCAATCAGGCGCTGAAAGATTCATGGGATCAGGGTGAAGCAACAGACTTATGATGAATATGGTAAAATTAGCTTTGCTAGCACAGGCCGCAACATTATACCAACCATTTTTGACGAGGATCATCCGGTCCTCTCGCACCATAATATGCATGTAACGCGAGCTGAAAGGTCCACTAATTGTGGCAAACGCAAAGAGAAGGAGAAGCAAAAACCTGAGAAATTAAGGGATGCAGAACGTAGGACGAGCAAACCATAGGAAGTGACAAATCAAAAACTGAAAAAAGGTAAAAGGAACCAAAAGGGATAAGAATGAAATCTGTGTAAAATAGGCAGGAGCTGGGATGTTGCTTGATTGGTTATCGGTGGCAGATGTCCTTGTGGCTTAGTTATGTGGCTTCACGGACTGCAGAGAACCATGTGTACAACCTGTAAGCCACAGATTATACTTTCAGTCTGTAAACTCAGCGGGTACATGCACCACCGGAGAAATGCCTTTATTCCCTTAAGGAAAGTAAGAGATTCTGATCCCATTGAGAAACCACGGTAGGTTAATGCGCCTACCCAAATCACTTAAGTACAAACCATTGGTCACAGGGTTCAGCCATAGAGACGTAGATAAGCGGGTTAATGAACCGAGTGTTAAGATCCGTTTGCAATGTGTATGTAAGACAGCTGCCTCCTGGACTAAGCGAAACATACGGTGACCAGTGAATAAATGTGTAACCATATCACATTCTGCTGATGTGCTTAAATGCATACGCTTTAGAAAGTGAATAAAACTTGTTTAACTATCCTCCAAGCGTGGAGTGGGACAAGTATTATACACGCACTTACTTTGAAACTAAAGCATAGTTACGAAATATTTACTCTCGTTAGCAACGCTGCTGGCCAAACCCGCATCACCCTTACATCGACTTCGAGGTGACAGTTCCTTCGCTGTTTGTTTCCCATACGCTTCTACTAGAGGAAAGGGGTAAAGCATGACTGGCTAGATGTAACGAGGTGGTTAATACAGTTGACGACCACTGAGGGGTAGGTGTTTACGCAGAGTTAAATAGTCACGTCGTATTCGGCACCTGTAACCAGCCCTCGCCTTTTAGCCAAAACCACTTTGTAGATTGAGGGAAATTCGACCCATTGCTTGAGAACAAAACTACAGATCCCAGAATGCAACATGGGGATAGCTGAAAACTCACGACTGCCTCACGGTGGCAAACTTGCCATTGACTTAGTAGCAGCTATATGTAAATATTGGTGGGACATTGAATTAATTCATCCGTGAACCGTAGGGTAACAAGTGACCAAAGGGTAAATGAGACATTTTACATAGAATTATTACTCGCCCAATATAAGCCAGCCTCCTCACCTTCTGGGGTGGAGTCCCGATGTTCAGCTCCAGGTAGTAGCCCCTTCCGGAGTCCCCCTGTAGATTGTCCACCATGGCCAGGAAGTTGATGCTGCCGCCGGGCTCCGACGCCAGGGACAAACCGGGGGCATTCGGCTCGTTCTCGCGGGAGGCGTTCAGGAGAGGTCCCCACTGCGCCCTGGCCGGAGGCGAGTAGACCCTCAGAGGGACGGAGATATAAGCCCGGCAGACCCCTAGCCAGAGAAACCAGCAGCAGCAGCCGGCCCACGGGACCCCCATACTGCCTCGCCGGGGTGGGGAGTCCAGACGCAGCTCCCCTGCACCCGACTAACCCCGAAGAGACCTGGATCCAGACCGGGGCGCGGCCCGAGTACAGCCCATGGTGTCCCCTCCCTGCCTCGGAAACTTTAGTTTCTCTTCCGAACAAACTTCCCTGATCACACAGCCGCGGGCGGAGGCTCGGGGCCGGCCCGGCAACTAATTAACTCACGGGACGGCCAGGCTCCCAGTCAGACGGATGTGACGAGGGACCTTAAAACAGGCAAACTTTGGTCAAAAGTCTTAAAGGCGCATTGGCCCGAGCGCCCCTCCCCGCGAAAAGAAGGCAGACCTGGGGCTGGCCTGAGCTAGGAGGGGCAAACAGCTGCTCTCTCACTGCAGACCAACCCACCAGGACCACGCGCTGCCCACGGGAGTGGTTTAAAAAAATATGTATCTTGTATAATGTGTTCTTTGTGCCCAACTTCTTGTATGGGAATAATGGGATTATATGTCTGGGTGCCCGACAGAGCGTCACTGTTTACTCAAAACACACCTCTTCTTGGAAGTGTACCTATTCTTTTTCCTATCATTAACTTGTTTTTACAGTGCTTCGCGCCTGCTGTTTCTGAGCGCTGGAAAATAATTGTTGCAGTTATCCACAATGTAACATTGCTTAATTTACCGATCTCCGAAGGATGGAAGTGTTGTGCAGCCTAACGAGGTTGACTGGCAGATCACGTCTTGGACCAGCCAAGCGTTTTATAAATCCCCAAATTGTCCGACTCGCTTTTTAGTGCTGATTTGGAGAATGTATTTGTCCCTTTTAAAAATAATTTCGGAAAAATGCACTTTCAGTCAGCGAATTGTGTGAAGCCTTCACTCCGTACCAGTCGGTGGCCGGGAGGAAGAGGAGGGTGCGACATGTATCTCGCCCTATAAAACCCGACGGTGCAAGTGTCTGAGGTTGTAGGGTGCGTTTAATAGCTCCTTTTTACAGGTTTCCCACTCCCGATAATAAGTGGTGATACTGTAGCCCTCTATGTAAGATTTACGGTTAATTGCAGTATATGCGTTAAGTGCATATACCGTACATGTCGCAAATAGGAGTTTTCTGATAAATATTCGCATGATGTCAAACCTGCGGATATGTATCTGGGGGAAAATGCATGCTATAACACGGTAACATGCGGTAAACAGCCACATCTGCTTGTCATTCCCACAAGGTTTGCAAGTACCACACATCTAGAAATCAACCAAGCTGCTCTTAATGAGGGTCATAAAATCAAACTGTTAGGCCCTCATTACCAGTTGGCAGAATATGATGGGGCATTCTCCACATATAATAAACACTATTATTCCAGGGTGAGGTATTTGCCAGAAAGAGGTATTTACCAATCTGGTAAATACCTCCTATTCCGAGTTTTCAACAAGAAAAGGAGGCATAACATTCAGAATCAGTATTTAACGCTCATAATTCCACGTTTTGCCTTGAGCCTTTTCCCCTACACATTTCTGCAGGTTTGACCTGCTGAAATTTATCTGGGGAAAACCGAGAGGTGGTGATAATTATCACACTATGCGTAGTTATAATCCCTGTGCAAACACTTGTTTGCACAGGGATCCGAATTGAGCCCCATAATCGTTACAAGGCCCTTAATCTCCATGTGCATCAGAGCACAAATTGGACAATTTTCAAAACGACCAAACCGCAACGGATTTCCTTGCTTTTACAATTGTACGTAGGCCTGTGTGCATGTATGTACTTGTTTTTTGTTGATGTTTCATATAGCTATACACAGTTATAAGACATTGGGTTATTGGTTGAGGGAGGTGGACGCCCAAAATGCTGAAAAATATTTCGGGGGGGGGGGCTAATTCTTCCAACCACGGACAGAGTGGCTGTAAGAAGGGGTCAACACACAACAAAAGCCTAATTTGCAAGTAAATGGTCTTTTAAAGACCTGTTAAGTACTCGGGTGCGGCTGCAATAAGATGCTCGCCAGCCCACGGAGCTGTCTCCGCCGGTCTGACACACACGAGGGGGGGGGGGGGGCTGAAGCCCCGTGAGCCCAATGGGTGTTGCGCGCCTGTAAGCCACCCCCTCGTTCTCCCACCATTAGGGAAGACCCCTCAGTTGATGACATCCTGGTACCGCCCTGGCTCCTCCCAGGGCGCTCCCACCAGGAATACACCCCCCCACCCCCCTGGAGATGAGTAAGAGGCATCCTGGACCTCGGTCCACCACTACTTTTCCCCCTTCCTTCCAGACGAGATAGAGGACCCCACATGCCTCCAACTCCATGGGGAATTGCCCACGCTCATCTGTACCTCCCACACCTTTGGTAAGGGACCACCGGAGCCACTCACATTAGGTTTCTTCCCAAGTACCTGCCCACCACGCTGGACCCAGTTGACGTGCAGCCACCACCTTGGCCAGACCTACCCACCCTGGCTTGCGAATTCGACCCTGCTGCACTCAACCCCAGAGCCAACATACCTTTCCTTGCCTTCATGCCACACCATCTCTTTTCCCTTGCCCGTCTATGTTTCCATTGGAATCTACCAGGCTCCACCTTGAGCCCCCTTTCTCCCCGCCTGCCTCCCAGTTCCCTGGAGGATCGACACCTAGAGGCGACACTGCTTTCTGCCTGGGGTGGGGCACCACACCCCATCCCCGCAGCTCCTGATTCTGGAAAGCCTCAAGAGGCAGATCCTGTCCCATTCCTGACAAAACCTCCCCACAGCAAGTAAACCTGCTGGCTCTACAGACCTAGACACAACTGTTGATAACAAAGACATGTTTCCAAACTACAAGGGCAAACCACAGAAAAAACAAAGCCCAAGGAAAGAAAACAATATTGTACCCTGGAGTCATAGCAAACAACTGTGTGGCTAGGGCTTGTGTCAACACACGTCCTATCCAGACTGCTGATCACCAAATGTTAGGCTCAGCTGTTTTCGGCTGGCTGGGACTCATCAAAGCCAATCAGAATCCACCATTCTAGATGGGATGAGAAGAATACACATGTCCAATGACCTGTGCTCACCCTTGGGTAGCTTTGCACAGAGCAGTCAGGCTTATCGTCAGGGCCCAAGTGTAAAGTATTGGCACAACACCCACATTGAAATCTAAATGAAATACACATTGTATATATACAGTTTACAGTTATATGCAATTGTCAGACTTTACCGTTAGCAGCAGAACGGCATGAACATGCATGCCCTAAGCAGAGGTATTCATCCAAAAAGACATGCCCCAACACCCCGTGCAGCTTTGGCCGTCCTTCGAAAGGAGGTGCACCGGCGCGTGCATCCTCGGTGGGTGCCCACCCCGCTCTGCGTCGCCGCCGCCTGCTATCATCAGCACTTGAAGCAGCGCCCGAGGTGAGGCCGAATCTGCCCTGCGCGTGTCAGCGCTGCCTGGGATTGTAGCTCCGGCCCAAGCAGAGTCTCTCCGATGCCCCTGCGGTTTCAAAGCCCGGCCGCGCTCCCACAATCATGTGGTCGAGCCGGCGGGTGAAGTGCAAGCTCGTCGCAGCGTGCTGGACGTCTGGCCCCGCAGCACTCTGTTCTCACACGAGCGTGCTCACTGCCCCGACCCCCATCACAGACTACAGAGTCTGGGACCGGTAGACGTCGAGGGACACAAAGCGAACAGAAGATATTAAAAACGGACAACTAAGAGAAGGAAAGGAGGGGCCAGACATACAGGGAAACAAATAGGGAGCACATAACCCTGCAATTTGGTCCCCTAAAAAGAGGACGTTTTTCCTCAGCACAGGACAGGCAGTACCTAGGCCCAACATGACCCACAGCCAGCTCTGCCACCCTTCAAGGACACTCCAGTTCAGCGCTGGAAGCAAGAGAACACCCCGCGGTGAACATTGCCACAGAGCACACCACAGACACCGTGTGCTTGCCACACACGCTCCACAGTGGCGGAGCATCGATACCGTACAAAGGCCCGGGCCCATCAGCATACCCAGAAGTTACCGCCCATGAACACCAGCAAGCGTGCTGACGACAGAAGATTAGCGGCCTAACTGCAAACGGAGGGGGCTCTCCCCTGGTCGCGCAACCGCCACCCCTTCAGCAGGTGGACCCACCTGCTCAGGCGCGGCCTGGCCAGGCCAAGGCTGCCCCTTTACCGCCCTTCAGTGAACTTTCCGACCCGTCCACAGCCGCGGCGTGCTGGAAATCCTGGATTGGCTGCCTAGATCACTACTTCGTGGGTGTGCGAGAGACCGACGGGAGAGTGAAAAGGTCGCTCCTCATGTGCTATGGAGGAGGTAAATTGTACGACCTTTTTGAAACGTTGCCGGACAGAGGGGCAGACGACGACTACAACGGAGTGGTGGCCGCCCTAAACAGGCATTTCGATCCCTAGATAAACCCCGACTTCGAACAGTTCAAGCTCCAGCAGGCACAGCAAGGGGCGGCAGAGACCATCAATGTTTTTTATGCTCGCCTAAGGAAGTTAGCAAGCTCCTGCACGTTGCCGGACCAGAGTGAGGAGATCAGGGCGCAGTTCATTCAAGGGTGTCAGTCAGTCACACTGTGCCGCCTGATACTCCGGCAACCGGGCATCAGTCTGGACGAGATTCTCGTGCTTGCCAGGTCCCACGAGCTGTCCAACACTCGCGCAGATGAAATGGAGGCGAGGATGTATGACGTTAAAACGCATACTTTTACTCCGCAGACCATTACAACGCGACTTTTACTCCGCATACCGTTACAACGCATAGCGCCTTGGGGCGCTGGATAGTGGTAAGTATAATTTACTATTCTAACTCCAGTCCCCGTGGACCCTAGGGAAGGTGTTGGATAGTAAATTATACTTATCCCCTATCCTAGAGCGCCCCCCAGCGCAATGCGTTGTAATGGTATGCGGAGTAATGGTCGCGTTGTAATGGGTCTGCGGAGTAAAAGATCCGTTGTAACGGGTGTATACCGGAGGCGACCCTCAACCAGCCTACGCCACAGCCTGCATCGACGCGGTCACCCATGATCAAAGAAGAGAGAGTGGACACGATTCAGAGACTGCCGGCTCAATCAAGAGGACTCAAAGACCTCCCCAAAGAAGTGCATATGGGAATTGCGGGTTAGATCACCCTCCAGCAGGGAGGTGTTTTGCGAGTGGAAAAACGTGCTCCCAGTGCAGAAAGCTTAACCATTTTGCAAAGGTCTGCAGGAGTGGCAAAGGAAGAAGCAAAGCCCCTGGCCCACGTGGACATACGACGGAGGTGAGAGCTGACGCTGGAGGACCCTGCGGAGCAAGTGAACAACACCCCGCCAGGATTTGGTCTGGGAACCGAAGACAATGACGTGTTCTTTGTGTCGTTTGTCGGCCGTTAAGGTACAAAGTGCAGACCACCGCCCATGTGCACCATCACCGTAGCTGGTTCTCCCGAGAGTGCCCTCATACACTGGAGCATCGGTGAACGTGATGGACAGTACGAGAGATTATCACCATACCCGCCGCTCCTTCGGTCCAAGGTGAGGATATACACGTCGACGGAAATGAGCCGCTTCCCTTACGAGGAGTCATGGAGGTTGAGGGCCATCGTCTCAGCACTAAGTTCCATGTAACAGAAGGAAAACAAGATACCCTCCTCAGTTGCCACATGGCGGAGGACCTGGAGTTAGTGTTCTTTGCGAACCAGGTGCATGATCTGCATGCCTGTGAGATGCTCAGAGACTTCCCCATGCTGTTTGAGGGCCTGGGTTCCATAAAAGGGAAAACGTTCAAGCTGCACATCGATCCGACAGTCCAGCCTATGGCCTTGAGGGAGACGTAATTATACTACGTTCTCCGACTCATCCTTCAGTTCGGGAAGTGAAGGAGAACCGGGTACAAGCACATCCTATAACTACCAACAACAGGATTTTGGACACCAACAATATCCCCCCCAGTTTCCACCTCAATGTCCATCTCATTTTTTAGACCAAGGCCGGGGTCAATGGAGACCGCCCCGCGGCCGTGGCAACAACTGGGCCCGCGGACAAGCGCGGGGACAACAACAGAACCCGAACAATTGGAGCGGAGGCAGAGGCAAGGTGCAGAAACAAGTAACCTTTCGTCCGGAGACACATGGAGAAATCTCAACCAGGAGGAACACCTACAGATGGTAAATAACCCTCCCACTGCCCAAGCAGTTACCAATGGCCAGACTGATGACAGCAATATACAATCAGTCACCAACCCAACATGAATTAAATGATCAGGAAATACAGGTCCTGAGTAGAGGCCTATCCTATGTCCCGACATCAACACCTAATAAATTCCAACTGAAGACGGAGTTGGTAAGGTTTTTTCGCAAGATCCGTTTGAGATACTATTTCAGAAACCAAACCACTCAGCAACGAACTTCTACCACCGGGCTAAGATCAGCTTCAACCTTCTTTCCTCCAACATATGCCATGAGTCACAAAATCTTGGCTTTTGAGGACATAGTGACTAAAGAAGTTGACAGACTTCTGGGACACCAGAAGTATACGAGATTCAATCTGAGTAAAGCTGAAAAGACCGCATTGACCACTCTCACTAAGAACAAGAAGGTGGTAATAAAACCCGCTGATAAAGGGGAGCCATTGTGGTTCAAGATCTTACCAAATATAGTGGATGAGATATATCGTCAGCTTTCAGATGGAGTAAGCTATCAAAAGTAACATACAGACCTTTCTCGTGAACTAGCCATGGATATACTACAAGTGACACAGAGAGGCCTGGATGAAGGTTTATTGTTGGATCTGGAGTTTAAGTTTCTAAACCAACAACATCCGAGGTTGGCCACTATATACACTTTACCGAAAGTGCATAAGGATGTCAACAATCCGCCGGGCCGACCAATCGTCTCGGGCTGCGGCTCGATGCTGGAACCACTTTGCAAGTATATAGACTTTTTTCTCAAACCGATAGCCATTAAGACTCAGGCATATCTCCGAGACACCACCCAAACCATTAACTTAGTGGATCAGCGCCCATTTGATTGCACTCGACAATTATTAGTCACCTGCGACATAGTGTCTTTATACACTAGTATACCACAGTTGGAAGCTCTCGAAGTTATTCGCCAAGTTTTGGACGAACGTCCTGCACCCGTACCAGTACCAACTGATTTCATCGTGGATTTGCTTAAGTTAGCAATGATGAAGAATTTCTTCATATTCCAAGAAGATTTCTACCTCCAAACAACGGGAGTAGCTATGGGGGCTACGTTTGCCCCAAATCTAGCGATAATATTTATGGACTCCTTTGAAAAACAATTCATCTTTTCAGATACTAACCCATTCAGTGCCAATTTGGCTTTATGGGTAAGATATATTGATGATGTCCTGTGTGTTTGGGATGGCAATTTGGAGGAATTAAACAACTTTCATACTTGGTTAAATTTACGTAACGAACATATACAGTTCACCATGCAGTTCAGCAATAATCGGATCCCATTCCTAGACATTACCATCTATGTTGAAAATGATCATCTACATACAACCTTGTATAGAAAACCTATGGAAAGGAATTCATTGTTACAATATGGAAGCCATCACCCAAGGGGACTAAAAGACAATTTACTTGTGGGACAGTTCTTACGTATCAGAAGGAATTGTTCCAAGAAAGATGACTATATGTGTGAGTCCCAGGATCTATCGGAACGTTTAGTAGCCCGAGGGTACCCGGGACGACTTGTGAAGAAAGCCCGGAAACGGGCGTGGTACAATCCACGTGACATTCTTCTTAATGTCGAAAATCGGGACAAAACCAATCCTGAGCGCATCATTTGCCTAACCACTTTCTCGACGAGAAGTAACGAGATTAAAAAGATCATTAATAAGAACTGGCCCCTGGTGGCTGATGACATCAAGCAGGAGGATTTACCGTTACATTCTTTCAAAAGAGCTAAAAATATTGTATTGTATTGTATTGTAGTATATTTATATAGCGCGACCTGTCACCACCAAGGGCATCCTGGCGCTTTGAACCATGCTCCAGTGGATTCAGCAGCTAGCCTGTCCTAGGGAAGAGGTACGTTTTCAGCGCCTTCCTGAAGGCTGAAAGATCCTCAAGACTCCTTAAGGGTAATGGCAAGGAGTTCCAGAGTTTGGACGCCGCCACTCTAAAGGAACGGCCGCCCATCCTCACTCTCTGGAACCGCGGGACTACTAGTAGCCTAGATGAGGAGGACCGAAGGGCTCGAGATGGAAGGTACCAGGCAAACATTCTTTGCAAAGGGATCGGACCCAGACCATGAATGGTCCATGAATGGAAAATATCCAAGACATAGTGGTCCATTCTTTCCTAGACTCGCCTGAACAACCCACTATTACTTCTTTATGGAATCTTCCTCCGATTATTGGGCATTACAAGTGTGGAGCATGTATTGCTTGTGCCACCACACTACAAACTAAGAAGTTTGTATATCAAAATAGAACCTTTTTTCTAAAGTCCTATACTAATTGCAATACGGCCAACGTTATGTATATCATCCAGTGCCCTTGTGAAAAAATATATGTTGGTCAGACTCAACAGAAGGTCAAACAAAGGATCTTACAGCATGGTAGCAGGATACGGTGTGCCGTACCAGGAGCCCCCCTAGTAGAGCATTGTCAAAAAATGGGGCACACTGCACAGGATCTAACATGGTTAGTCATAGAGAAGATCACTTTGGGTAGAAGGGGTGGTAATCTAGCGACAGTGCTTAATACCCGTGAATTGAAATGGATGGCTACTTTTGACTCAAATACAAATGGTCTCAATGAAACGGACAGTAGCTATGCCCAGATGGCAGCATTGGGACAGTAATCATAGTGGCTAATGAAAATGTACATATGTAACAGTCCTTACAAGTGAATTCATTGACAATGTCTATATTCTCATACTTGTAAGGTGCACGATTTTGAATTAGTCATCTTATTGAACATTTTAGAATGTACCTTTTTGCTATGTGAGACTGTATCCCACCACAATTATTGATTGTTGATGTGTAATAATGAATAACGTCTACACCCTCGTGTGTGAGAGGTGCACGTTTTGCATATTGGTCACATTAATTTATTTAATTTCTGATTTGTAATAACGATTATGCAATTTTAAACATCCGTCTCGCACACTCATGTTGTAAGTCTCCCACAGCTCGAGTAGTATCTCTTGACTTTTTAGTCACCCACGTGACTACGCTATCAAGCTTTCAAACTGAAACACGGAAGTGCACTTACTTCGCGCACACGAAGAAGCGAGCACTTGTGTAACGAGAGACCGCGGCTGCGGCTACGTTTTTCAGTAAGTACTATACCGCGGCAGTTGTTTGCCGCTTGCCAATGACTCCTGAGCTCAATACGAAATTATTAATACCCGTTCAATTAACTAAACTTTTTCAGAGATTTTGAGAATAGTGACGAGCAATTATCGCCAAGGGCTACTATTTTTGGACTATTGAAATCCAGCGCGACCGCCTTATTAATGTAAGTTTTTGATCAGGGATTATAATGCCACGGTTAGACCGCATAGAGCTATTAGATTGTAACCGCATTCCTCTTCCTCCTTTAGCGGAAGTCTAGGAGAAGGAATCCGTTCTATCTCAGCAGTCCTCCTACATTGATGGACTGACTCCAGCCCAAAGTGAAAGATACATGTAAGTGAGACCCCATTGGAATACAGCCAATTCTGGCTTAGTTGCTTTGGAATGTGACGCCTGCAATTCACTGATTTATGGCTCTATTCTTGCTCCTCTCTAGTCAGCCCATTTCTTGATCCTTAAGTCCACTACTACTCGACCACACGGAAGGTGGTCCATCAGATTCCTGACACTCGGAGCCGGCTGGCCCGAATGACCATGGTAAATTCCCTTTCTCTCATTATTATGTAGCTAAATTTTCAATCCATTTTTGTTCAGAATTCACTTAGTTCTTTTTTTATTAATTTTTAGAATTGTTGTGCCCCACTACAACACTTCCTGTCCTGATGAAGACCCCGTTTAAGGGCTCAAATAAACCTCCCATGTAGGGGTTGAAACGTCGACGGCTCTACCTGTCTCGTCATCCGGCACTATCCATGATTAAAATATTTAGGATTGTGACCATAGAATGATTTTTGTACTATTTCAATTGCAATATTGGCTTGAATAAGTTATAGCCTTCTCTTAACTAATCATGAATGTTTTGTATTGAATAAGAAATTAAGTTCTCTCTTTTGAACCACCCTACCCTCTTTTTATTTCACACCTTACACTTCCTTTCCCTTCTGTGCTTGGGGCTCTAATACTTTTATGTCGAAAAATTGGAATTGATTTAATAGCATATTGTGATTCATTGACAGTTTTTGCTTTATTAAACGTGATTAATTCTGTATTCGAAAATGTTTTGATTAATTAATTGCGTACTTTTATGATACGCTGTCTCTCTGGGACCCTTATATATGTATTACTTAGCACCCAGGTCCCAGCGACTTTTCGGGTAAAACCCCTCCTTTGGTAACATAACACATATGGCCTTGAGGCATCAGCGGTTGCCATTTCACTTGCGGCTGCAAGGGGAAGAAGAGCTGAAGAAGTTGGAATATTTGGGTGTGATAGAAAGGTGTCGCCGTTGGTCGTGGCCTCAAAACCAAAATAGTCAGGAGCCATTCAGCTCGGCGTCGACATGCACCTGCCAAACAAGGCCGTGAAGAGAGAACGTTTTGTATTGAATCAGAAATTAAGTTCTCTCTTTTGAACCACCCTACCCTCTTTTTATTTCACACCTTACACTTCCTTTCCCTTCTGTGCTTGGGGCTCTAATACTTTTATGTCGAAAAATTGGAATTGATTTAATAGCATATTGTGATTCATTGACAGTTTTTGCTTTATTAAACGTGATTAATTCTGTATTCGAAATTTTTTTGATTAATTAATTGCGTACTTTTATGATACGCTGTCTCTCTGGGACCCTTATATATGTATTACTTAGCACCCAGGTCCCAGCGACTTTTCGGGTAAAACCCCTCCTTTGGTAACATAACACATATGGCCTTGAGGCATCGGCGGTTGCCATTTCACTTGCGGCTGCAAGGGGAAGAAGAGCTGAAGAAGTTGGAAGATTTGGGTGTGATAGAAAGGTGTCAGGCCCCACCCCGTGGGTGTCGCCGTTGGTCGTGGCCCCAAAACCAAAATAGTCAGGAGCCATTCAGCTCGGCGTCGACATGCACCTGCCAAACAAGGCCGTGAAGAGAGAACGTCATCTCACACCCAACATGGATGACATCGTAGTCAACCTTAATGGCGCCAAGTGGTTCACCAAGCCCGACCTCAATGCCGGCTACCACCAGCTGGAGCTCCACCCTGACAGTAGGAACATCACAGCCTTCTCCACTCATGTGGGACTACATCAGTACAAGAGACTAAGTTTCGGCATCTCTTCGGCCGTGGAGATGTTCCACAACGCAATAAGGGAGACGCTCACTGGACTGCAGGGTGTAATAAAATTAAGTGATGACATCCTCATGTTCTCCAAGACACTGGAGGAGCACCACATACATCTCCGGGCCACCCTTTAACGGCTAGCGGACAATGGACTCACCCTGCATAGTGCCAAATGCGTTCTTTCAGGAGTCAGTGTATTTCTTCGAATACATCTTCTCCAGGGAAGGGCTGCGAGTTGACCCGAAAAAGCAGCTCCCATATGATCTGCCCGAGGCCCAAGTCGCCCACCGAAGTCCAGAGTTTCCTCGGAATGGCCACGTACTGTGGGCGGTTCATTCCCAATCTGGCGTCCCTCTCCAAGCCACTCCGCACCCTCACGAAGTCTTGTCAGCCATGGGTCTGGTCCGTGAAGGAAGATCTGGCATTCCATGCCATCAAGGAAGTCCTCATTGATGACAAAGTGATGGCATACTTTTGCCCACATCGGCGCACTGAAGTGGTGGGGGATGCAAGCCCTGTAGGACTGGGCGTGGTCATGATGCTAGAGACAGAGTCTAAGGAATGGCTCCCAACTGCGTACGCCAGCAAGCCGTTGACTGGAACGGAAATACGATAAGCGCAGATAGAACGCGAGGCTCTGGCCATTAAATGGGCGTGCCAGCACTTCCATCTCTACTTGTATGAGCATGAATTCCGAGAGGTCACGGACCACAAGCCTCTCGTTCCCCTCTTCGCTGGCACATCTCTGCTCGCTCCTCCCCGGATCGAGTGGTGGGCAGTTCAGTTTCAGGCCTACCGCTTTGAAGTAGTCTTCCGTCCCGGGGTCAACAACCCCGCCAATTTCCTGTTGCGGCACCCCGGTCTGCGAGTTCCATCCATGACACTGTCCGATGAAGACTGCACCGAAGAGTTTGTCCGGATGGTCTCCCTTGAAGCATGCCCAGCCACCCTCACGCTAAAGGACATCGGAAAGGCAATCAAATCTGATGAGTGCCTTGTCAAGGTCAAGACCACATTAGCCAACAGGAACTGGTGTCACTTTCTCGATGGTGTCAGCTCCCTGACAGCGGATGAAAGGTTGTTTCGACAACAAGTGTGGAAGGTCCAGAGTGAACTCAGCGAGGGTCTTCATGGAGTTGTGCTGCGAGGAACCACCCTTGTGATTCCAAGAAGACTTCGAGAGGAAGCGGTCCGTTTGGTGCACCAGGGGCATCAAGGGGTATCGAAGACCAAGGCCAGGCTGCAGAGCAAAGTCTGGTTCCCGGGCATGGACGCCATGGTCAAAGAGGTCATCCACACATGCCATGCTTGCAAAATCATGGTGGTGACCCTGCACCCCACCTGTTGATCATGGAAGACCCATGCCTGGAGCCTTGGACCAAAAGTGAGCTACGACTTTGGGTCTTTTCCTGATGGACGGAGCACCCTGGTTCTCGTCGACTCCCACTCAAAATTCCCGGTGGTGGAAGTAGTCTCATTGACAGCTTTCCAAAATGTCAAGACTGCTCTTGAGCGCATCTTCGCCAGATGGGGCTGCCTGAAGAGATCAAGTCAGATAATGGTCCGCCGTTTCAGGGAAGGGACTTCCAAGAGTACCTGGCCTCCTGGGGCATTCAGGACCAAAAAATCACGCCACAGTGGCCCCAGGCGAAGAGGTGGAGCGGATTAAGCGAACGATGAACCGACCTCTCAGAATTGGAGTGGAGAAAGGAGAAGACGTCAAGCAGTGCCTTCTGCAATTCCTCTGTGCCTATCGTCAAACGCTGCCCTGCACCATTCAGTGTGCGCCGGCTCACCTAGTATTCCGAAAGGCACAGAGAGACAGTGTTCCCATGGACCCCTCGTGGAGTCCCCTGGCGTTGAATAAAGAGTCTGCTCAGGCCGTAAGCAAAGCGTCCAATGACAAGGCGAGCCAAGATCGAAGTGCGCAGCTGATGAGCATTCGAGTTGGGGACAGAGTCGTTGTGAAGGACCGATACCCAGGCTGGAAGTATTGCTCCCCGTATGAGCCAGAGGTGTGGGAGGTCATCAATGTGCACGGCACCATGGTATTGTCCATATGAGGGACTTGCGTAGTCACAAGGAATGCCTCGTGGTTTAAGAGAGTTGTGAGCGTGCTGTCGTCAACAGACAATGCCACGGAAGACCCGGAGGAAGGAGAAGGGGTGGTCTCAACAGACACCCCTATTGGTAGCACAGGGCCTATGCAATGCCAAGCCGGAAGAGAATTGATGGCAGCGGAAGAGCCGCAGAATTCTGGAGCTGTGTTCCCCGAGCTAGAGAGGGACACGTAGCGGTCTGGGGCAGAGAAGAACTCCAGGAGCCAAAGGTATGGTCTTCGGCCGAACCCACCCCACAGCCAGAGACTAAAAGACTTTGCGTGGTGCACAAAGAGAGACTGAACATAACCCAATAAAAGGTCCCTGTATCTAAAAGATTGGAGGGATGTAGTGACGGGGCCACCCGGCCCGTTCACGCACAGCTAGCACGCACGCACCCCAAGGGCGGGCTTGCACAAGGGTTTAAATAAAGGGGCTCAGGACCGCTCGGGGTCTTGGCCCAGTGACAAAAACCTTTGTGGGTGTCCTTTATTGCTGCGGACTGAAGCCTGAGGCTAGCCACGCGCAGCGAATGTCCAGCCAGGTGAAAAGTTGTGAATAAAACAGGAAAGAATATGATTCCTCAGTTAGCTGATGGTTAGGGTGCATATGAATAAACCTAACAGCCAGCCAACTGACATTACAAGAATCCCTCATACAGAACATTATAAGTTCCATAGAAACCACAAGTAATAGATATGGAGAGAATACTACACATCCTCTTTCTTATAATTAAAAGCTGAAAAGATACAAGAAAGAACAAAGAAGAAAACATGAGAGAATAAACATTCAAAATGAGCATAGAATACAATGCTAAATTAATAATGCAGAAACATAACGAAATCCTTAACTTGTATAATCTTTAAGATAAGAAGGAACTCTCTTTATGTGAGAGCTAAGTCTTTGTTGAGTTACATTTGTATCATCACAACAAACAGAATTCTTTACATTAGTTTTATCAATAATCGTGAAATCTTTAACAATGGCAACACGATTTAAATTCCATATCTTACCATTTTCCAATTTGGCTGAGTTTTTAAAACATTTTATGACATGCAATGGTGCAGAGTATTTTGACCAAGCCAAAGCACCTACAGGTGCTCTGACTCTAACTACATCACCAACTTCAATCTTCCCTTCCTTTACTCTTTTCCTTTCATCATAGCATATTTTATTTCTTAGCTGAACTTTCTCCTCTCTAACCCTCCAATCACCAATTCCATTGTTAATTAAACCTTTACCCCAACACATTCAAGCTGGACTCAAACTCGTGTTGGGAATTCTCCCTTTAAATAATTCAAATGGAGTTTTCTTAGTTGTCATTTGTGGTGAAAATCTATGAGCTAGAATGCACTTTTGCAACTCCACCTTCCAATCCAAAGAATTTACCCTTGAAAGCTGAACATTTTCCTTTATCACCCTATTGAACCTTTCCACAGTTCCATTGTTTTCTGGGTGATAAACAGAAGACCTTTTATGCTTTATTCCACAGGACATTAAAATTCTGACATCATGCTTGAACAAAATTGTGGACCATTATCCGATAAAATAGATTTTGGAAAATCTTCCCTTCTAAAAATTTCTTTAAAAAAGAGATGACACATGAAGAAGTAACTTCAGAAACAGAAGAAACTTCCACCCACCTAGAATAAAGATCAATCAATACTATCAAATAAGGTGTACGATGCTCACCTGAAAGAGGACCTGCAATATCTATAGCAATATCTTCCCAAGGACCTGTTGGAACATTGCGACGACCCATGGGAGTTGTGCGTGAAATTAAAATTTTGTCACTTACCCTACATTGCAAACACTCTCTCACCTCCCTTTCTATTTCCTGATCCATTCCTGGCCACCAAAATGAACACCGAATTCTTTCTTTGGTCTTAACAATTCCTAGATGACCCTGATGAGCCTCATCAATCAATCTTTTCCTCAAAGAACTTGGAGGAATTAATTTGGTACCCCTCAAAAGAATACCATGCTCCACTGATAACTCATTTTCAACTAAATGCCATACTTTCTCAAAAGAACTATCCCAATTAACTTTTCCTTTAAGCTTATCAATTATTTTCCCAATTTCAACATCCTTACCAATTTCCTCCAACCACTCATCTTCAAGTATAGCACCAGAGGTAATCTCACATACATTTATTTCATCTTCACATACCTCATCTTCACAATCAACTCCCTCTACTTCATCAACCAAACGTGATAGACAATCAGCAAATACATTGTCAACTCCTGGTATATAAACAACATTAAAATTAAACTCCGGAAGTCCAATTACCCATTTTCGAATCCTTGACGAAACACTATCCAAACCTTTCATCATAAAAATCTCCCTTAATGGCTTATGATCTGTACAGACTGTGAACCTCATACCCCATAGAAAATTCTTAAACTTTCTTAGTGCCCAATATATAGCCAGGGCCTCCTTCTCTATAACCGAATAGTTCAGTTCCGAGCCCCTCAAACTCCTAGAGGCACAAGCAATCAGTTTCTCTTGACCATTCCTCCTTTGTTTAAAAACAACACCCACACCCTTTGAACTAGCATCCGTTACTACAAACGTCTCTTCAGAAGGTACAAACGCTTGCAAATCTGGAGCATCAACCAAATCCTTTTTAATATCACTAAACTCCCTTTGACATTCATCTGTCCACCTAAACTCTTTATTCTTACCTAGAAGATTTCTCAAATTGATTGTTTTACCTGCTAGGTTGTTTATAAAATTTCCATAGTATTCAACCATGCCAAGAAATGATACCACCTCTTCCTTGTTTTTTGGTGATACCAACTTTTCAATAGTCTCAACCAATTCTTTTTTAGGTGCAATACCAAACGCTGAAATATGATGTCCCAAATAATTCACCTCATTGACAGAGAACCTAAATTTTTCATATTTCAACGTCAAACCAGCATTTTCCAACATTTTTAGCACCATTCTAAGAGTCCTGTCATGATCTTGTTAATTTACACCAAATATTAACAGGTCATCCTGATAACATTTTACAGATCTAATCCCTTTCAAAATTGAATGCATGACCCGTTGAAAAACTGACGCAGCGGACACAAGACCAAACGACATTCTTTTATATTTGAATGCACCCATTGGCGTTATAAATGCCGTAAGATCCTGTGATTCCTGCGTCAACTCTATTTGATGGTATGCCTGTGTTAGAACTAAAGTTGTAAACACTTTTGAGTCACCTAGAGATGTTAATATGTCTATATTAGGCAGAGGAAATTTATCTACTACAACTTCCCTGTTCAAAGATCTTAAATCACAGCACAGTCTTATCTCACCATTGGGTTTGTTAGCGACAACAATTGGCGCCAACCATTCAGTTGCTTCTACAGAAGTAATGATGTCTTGTTTTTGTAATTTCTTTAGTTCTTGCTCCACCTTTTCTTGTATCGCAATAGGAATTCTCCAAACTTTTGCAATTACAGGTACAGCATCCTTTTTTAATTTTATACCATGTTTATAGCCTTTTAAACATCCCAACTCTTTTCAAAAAAGTTTTGGAAATTTTTCCATAAATGTGTTCACTTCAGCTTCTACTTCTTAAATTTGCACTTGAGGATCAGAGTTAGGATTCAAAATTACACCCAATAAGCGTTGATGAGGCCACCCAATCAAACAATCATCAACCTTAGAAACATAGATCTTTCCCACAGTTATTCTCTTCCCCAATTCAAGGGTTGCATTAAAGTAACCCATCATGGTAATAGGTGCACCTCCATATCCACCTGGACACACATCCATTCTACTAAGCTTATTCTTACTTCTGAAATGTTCCTCATAAATTTCTTTTGAAATAAATGTAATACGTGCACAAGAGTCAAATTTCATCTCTATTTCTATATCATCAATCTTGATGATACCAGTGGGATGATCTTTCTCATCTTTAACTTTAATTTGACATATAACCTCTTTTATCTCTTTGTTAACCACTTTTCTTTCTTTTGTTTTACAAAATTTTACAAAGTGTCCCTTTTTACCACAGCCATGACAAACAAAACTCATAGCTGGACAAAACTTAGAGTTAGCCTTGTGACCTGACTTTCCACATCTAAAACAGGTAATACTAGCCACATCAATTTCTTCTTTGTTCATATTTTTTACAACAGGCTTTACTTCCTTAATTTGAGAAACATCATCCTTAACCTCTTCCACCTTTTCTTCAACCTTACCTTTTACATTTCAACATATGTTCTACTCTTTTTGCAATACCAATTACCTCTTCCAAAGGTGGTTCATCTTTGAGCCACAACTCTTCCCTGATCTTATCCTCTCTACACTTCAAAACAAATTGATCCCTTATACGTTCCTCATTTGCACCACCATACTTACAGGTAGAAGACAATTTCCTTAGGGCAGTTATATATTCTTCCACTGACTCATCTTTTCCCTGTTCACGTTTCCCAAAATGATATCTTTCCATAATGGTACTCACACGTGGTAGATAATGTTTATCTAATTGCAATAAACACATTTCATATTCATCCAAACCCCTTTGCTCTTGTTGAGACAAATACGGTAAATTTTCAAGCGCTTCCTGCCCCTCACCCCCGAGACAATGCAACAACAACGAATGCTTCCTTTCCGCACTTAAATTAGTACCACATACTTTTGCATAATGTGCAAATATCTTTTTCCACTTACTCCATTTGACTCTTGGCTCACCTGGATCATTCAAGAAAAATGGAGGTGTTGTCACATTCTGCATATTCCTAACTTATAATGTTTAACCTTTATTATACACTTTAAAACAATTGTCAATTTTCAAATTCTTAAACTAAATAATATTTTCAGTGACAGTGCATAAAGTATTCATTACAAATACAAAAATAAAAAAAATAAAAATAAAAAAACCCGAAGTTTTTCCTTCCTTAACTGAAATAATAAAGTTTCATACAACTAAGTGAAAAATATTCATCAATAACGCTAAACATGGAATATTGTACCGATATTGATATCAAAATCACTTCTTTTGTATACCACAAAATAATCCAGTTCACAGATGTACTTCTTTCTTGATAAAATATGTTTCTTCCTCACACGGTGTCTTCAAGTTGTAAATATTAAGTTCCTTTTAACAAAAATAACATTAAAATAAAAAGATTGCAAATGTTTTCACATTTCTCCTCCGTGCGCAATCACTTTTCCTCAAACAACGACCTTTGCCACTCCAGCGCAATGACGTATCGTCACCCAGCGCCCTTAGTTACTTCCGAAGACGTTGCTCTTCACCAGACGTTCGCCGAATCCCTCAGCCTGACTCCACTACGTCATCACTCGGCACTACGTCTCAAACAGGACATAGCTCCTCAGCTGAACAAAGCAATAACGGTCGAACAAAACGGTAACAGTTAACTCCTCTCCTCAAATCAATCAATCAATCAAGGCATTTATATAGCGCACTACTCACCCGGAGGGTCTCAAGGCGCTGGGGGGGGGGGAGGGGGTCCGCTACTGCTCGAACAGCCAGGTCTTGAGCTGCTTCCTGAAGGCAAGGTGGTCCTGGGTCAGGCGGAGGTGGGTTGGGAGGGAGTTCCAAGTCTTGGCGGCCAGGTAGGAGAAGGACCTTCCTCCTGTGGTGGCTCTTCGGATGCCGGGGACGGTGGCGAGGGCGTGGCTGGTCGATCGGAGCTGGCGTTTGGGAGCGTAGAAGTTGAGGCGGCTGTTGAGGTATCCTGGGCCTTGGATGTGTAGGGCTTTGTGTGCTCGGATGAGGAGCCGGAAGGTGATTCTCTTGTTGACCGGGAGCCAGTGCAGGTCTCTCAGGTGTCCGGAGATGTGGCTGCGGCGGGGGATGTCCAGGATGAGTCGTGCTGAGGTGTTCTGGATCCGCTGGAGTCTCTTCTGGAGTTTGGCGGTGGTTCCGGCGTAGAGGGAGTTGCCGTAGTCCAGACGGCTGGTGACGAGGGCCTGGGTGACCGTCTTCCTGGTCTCGGTGGGGATCCATCGGAAGATCTTACGTAGCATGCGCAGGATGTTGAAGCACGATGAGGAGACGGCGTTGACTTGTCTGGTCATGGAGAGGGAGGAGTCCAGGATGAAGCCCAGGTTGCGTGCGTGGTCTGTTGGTTTGGGTGCGCTGCCCAGGGCGGGGGGCCACCAGGAGTCGTCCCAGGCGGAGGGTGAAGATCCCAGGATGAGGACTTCCGTCTTGTCCGAGTTCAGTCTCAGGCGGCTGTTCGACATCCATTTGGCTACGTCTGTCATCCCTTCGTGTAGGTTGGCTCTGGCGGTGGCGGGGTCGTTGGTGAGGGAGAGGATCAGCTGGGTGTCGTCGGCATAGGAGATGATGTTGAGGTTGTGCTGGTGTGCGATGGCTGCGAGGGGGCTCATGTAGACGTTGAAGAGTGTTGGGCTGAGCGAGGAGCCTTGAGGAACGCCGCAGATGACTTCGGTGGCCTCCGATCTGAACGGGGGGAGGCGGACTCTCTGTGTCCTTCCGGCGAGGAAGGAGATGATCCACTCCAGTGCCTTCTCCTGGATTCCGACGTTGCTGAGGCGCTGTACAAGGGTACGGTGGCAGACAGTGTCGAAGGCCGCGGAGAGGTCCAGGAGGATGAGGGCCGCTGTTTCTCCGTTGTCGAGCAGGGCTCGGATGTCATCGGTAGCTGCGATCAGGGCGGTCTCGGTGCTGTGGTTGGCCCGGAAGCCAGACTGCGAGAGGTCGAGGGAACCGTTCGTCTTGAGGAAGGCGGCCAGTTGCTTGTTGACGGTTTTCTCAATGACTTTTGCCGGAAACGGGAGCAGCGAGATGGGGCGGTAGTTCTTGAGGTCGGTGGGGTCGGCTGATGGTTTCTTGAGAAGAGCGCTGAGTTCGGCGTGCTTCCAGCTTTCCGGGAAGGTGGCGATGTCGAAGGAGGTGTTGATGATGTCCCGCAGGTGGGGTGCGATGACAGCGTCGGCTTTGTTGAAGACGTGGTGAGGGCAGGGGTCTGTTGGAGATCCGGAGTGGATGGAGTTCATTGTGCGGATGGTGTCTTCGGTGCTGATCGGGGTCCAGGCGCGGAGGGTGGTGGTGGGGGGCGGTGGTTCGGTCGTGGCGTGCGTCGGTTGAGTGCTGAAGCTGTTGTGTATGTCCGCGATCTTGTTGTGGAAGTAGGAGGCGAGGGAGTTGCAGAGGTCTTGCGAAGGGGTGATGTCGTTGTTTCCGGCGTTGGGGTTGGAGAGCTCTTTCACGATGTTGAAGAGTTCCTTGCTGTTGTGTGCGTTGTTGTCCAGTCGTTCCTTGAACGCGGTTTTCTTGGTGGCGTGGATCCGTTGGTGGTGTTTTCGGGTGGCGAGCTTGAGGGCGGTCATGTTGTCCGGTGTTGGGTCTCTGCGCCAGGTTTTCTCGAGTGCTCTGCAGTTCTTCTTGGAGCTCTTGAGTTCGTCGTTAAACCATGGGGCTTTCTTGCTGCCGGGTCTGCTCGGTGGGGTCTTCAGAGGGGCCAGGTCGTCTGCGCAGTCGCTGATCCATTTCGTGAGGTTGGTGGCTGCTTGGCTGGGGTTCGTTGTGCTGGTGGGAGGGTTCTTGCTCAGGGAAGTAGCGAGCTGGTCTGCCGTGATCTTGTTCCAGCTTCTGCGGGGAACCTGTTGCTGGTGATGGTGGAGCGTGGTCCTTCTGAAGCTGAAGTGGACGCAGCTGTGGTCCGTCCAGTGGAGTCCCGTGGCGTGGCTGAAGGCGATGTCCTTGCTGGAGGAGAAGACCGGGTCGAGTCTGTGTCCGGCGTAGTGGGTGGGGGTGGTCACCAGTTGCTTGAGTCCGAGGTTGGCGAGGTTGTCCAGCAGGGTGGTGGTGTTGCGGTCGTTGTTGTTCTCCAGGTGGAAGTTGAGGTCCCCGAGGAGGATGTAGTCGGCGGAGGGGAGGGCGTGTGGGCTGATGAAGTCGGCGATGTCTTCGCTGAATTGTGTGCATGGTCCCGGGGGTCTGTAGATGAGGGTGCCTCTGAGGGTGGTCTTGGGGTTGACGTGGATCTGGAAGTGCAGGTGTTCGGCGGGTGCGAGGGTGTCGGCGGTGTTGGTCGTGATGCGGATGGTGTTCCTGTGGATAATGGCGATGCCTCCTCCTGTCTGGTTGACGCGGTCACTCCGGATGATCTTGTAGCCGTCTGGGATGGCGATGGCGATGTCGGGCGCTGAGGAGGCGTTCATCCAGGTTTCCGTGAGGAAGGCGACGTCTGGGGGTGTGGTGTCGAGCAGGTTCCAGAGCTCGACGGCGTGTCTGTGGACGGAGCGGGTCAAAGCAATATATATGCGCTGATTTTCGTAAATCAAGTTTGCAGATTTCAAAATTACTCCGCAGTTGTTTTACCGTTTAAAATAATTCCTCCAATTCCTTCCCTTCCTCCACCTTTAAATTACTGCCACTGGGGAACCTCAAATCTTCCCTTTTAAAGAACTACTGCAGCTGGGGAAGTACATACTTGGATTCACACGCACTCTGGTTTCAATAGAATATACCAGGAATCGTTTTTCATCCTCTTTTAGAATATAGTAGATTTTCCACGAAAATTTCAGTCATTCGAATATACAAAGTACTTAGCTTGATGTTAAGGTGCTCTTTACTTATTCTTCATCCCGCCCTCGTTGCCAATGAAAAGTTATGAATAAAACAGGAAAGAATATGATTCCTCAGTTGTTAGGTTTATTCATATGCACCCTAACCATCAGCTAACAGCCAGCCAACTGACATTACAAGAATCCCTCATACAGAACATTCTAAGTTCCATAGAAACCACAAGTAATAGATATGGAGAGAATACTACACCAGGCCTGGACACCACAGCCGGTAAAATAGGAAGGAAGTATGGCGATTTCAGTACAGCACCCCATATGGCATGCACAACATGGGGGAGACTGCGTGGCCACGATACCATCATGGAGCTAGTAAAATAGAGAAGGGAAGGCTGTGTGAACACAACATGCCCTAGAGCCGGTACTGCCAAAAGGCAGCAGAACGTTTTCACCACAGCCCTTCACAGAGAGTATATTGCGCTGTACCGATAGATTGGTAGGCCGCCGTCAGCGCAGCGCCCCCGGTGGTCCATACAAGAGGGAGGGGGGCTGCTTCAGCACAACCATTCCTGGAGACTGTGTTACACTCACAGGGCAGACCGCTCCCAACACAGCACCCCTTGTGGCCGGTGAAATACAGAGAGTGAATATTGCTTTCAACACAGCACCGCACCACTTGGAGTCTGTACTACAGGGCCGGTAAGGGCAGGATCGTGAGTACAGCACGTGGCTGGTAAAATAAGGAAGAGACAGAGTGCTTTGAGCACAACCCTCTGTTGCTGGTAAAATCGGGAGGTAGCGCATTCAGTACACCACCTCCTGTGGCATGTACAACAGGGGGGGAGGCTACATGAGCACAACATATCATGGAGCTGGCAGGGAGGGGGCAGTGCGCTCTCATTAAAGCATCTCTAGCACCCAATGAGGGATAGAGCGCTTTTTAAAATTTCAACACAACACCTTGCGGAGCCGGTACTACCGGGAGGGTGGTGCTTTTGCGGTACCCTGCAGTTTCTGATTTACCCAGAATCACAGGATTTTGAGATGAGGCCAGCTCTAGCACCTAGGATACATCTCCTCCACTGACTTCAAGGAAACCCATGTGATCAGCACACCCACTGCACAAGGATGCTTCTGGGGGGAGCACAGTGCAAGGGCACACAGAGAAGTCTGGCAACAAGAAATTATGATATAGCAGACAGCACCATGCTGCAGTAAAGTCTTCAGTGGCAGCTCGTGCCCTCAAGAATAGATCACCTCACGCTCCATTGAATTTGTATCCTGCAGACATGTTGCTCTGGGGACCTGATCACCTTAAAGCCCACAACCCAGCCCTGCACCTTATTATCTTGCAGAGAAGTTGATGTTTGCACATTGCTCACAAATAAAGACCGCTTCATTGTGTTTCCGGAGGAGATGCATGCAACTACATGGTGTGAAGAGGGGGTGGTGTTCATCCTAGAATAACGCCCTACTTTCCTCCTGGCTCCTCCTCCCGCTGTACCTTCCAGGGATGAACAAAGGCTTTCCAGGTTGGAGGGGCTTGAAGACACGCACTGCCCGCAGGGGTCGTAAAGAACAAGGGGCATGTGGAGCATCTTTAACCACTCACCCAGACATAGGTAGACCGTATGCACAGAGCAGCCTGTCTGTTGGTGGGACCATGTATAGTGAAACAGGAAATGAGGGACGCGCACCTCTCTGTAACTGGAAGTTACTGAACATCCCTCGCTGAGACATGCGCAGGCCGTTCCCCCAGCATTTACAAACCAGGGGTGATGAGCATGCTGATAAACTCTGCTCCACCGGCGTCCGGTGGAGTCTTTTTGCTGAATTCCATGCTCCAATGCAGAGAGTGGAGTGGCAAAACTCTGCGAGCATCACCGGCGAAGTTCACCGCCCACACCAGTGTATGTTGCCCCTGCTGGGGTTGTGTTGATTAGATTGTCAAAACCACCTAAAACTGAAATAGTTACTTAGTTTTGTCCATCCGGAATAGACCTCCAGGCGCCCAGTGGCATTGCACAAGTGTGGGATCACTATCTCCCCGTAGACAAACGTTTGTGACCCAGGAAGTGGGTGCAATTCAAAGTCTGGAGAAAGGTTTCCCCTCAAGCGGAGATGTGAGCTCTCGACATCCAGCCGTACGTGCCCACAAAACAGAATGGTCCTAATGGCTTTGCTTATTATCAAAAAAGGGAGAGAACTAAAATATATTGGGTCTGCTGTCAATGCGTTGTTTAGGCATGCAGAGTTAGGAATTTGGTTGTTCCGTCATACAACCCAAGTTTGCGGATAATCCAGTTGCAGTCCTTCCTGCCCTAATTATTCCTCTTGTTGATGTCCCAAAATCGAACCAGCTTAGTATGGTTCCAAGTCCAAAAGTGTCTCTAACTTCCAAGGCCGGAGCCCCAGTATTTATACCCACAATGGCCTTTGAAGATGCAATCAGTTCAAAAGGCCACCTTTGAAATGCACGTCCTCTCTACATTTTGTCCTGTCTGCCATACTACCCCAGGAGGTTTGCTCACTATCTTTAGTGGGCCAGGACCCTGCACCTTGGAATGCAATTCCCAATTCCACCCCGAAGTAACCATCTCCGAAAGGCCGCTCAGAGTCAGAGGTCTGAAGCTTCCCTTGAGTCCCTCGTTTTTGGCCTTCTATCAGAAAGGAACAGATATAGCAGCCCCCCAGCACCCGGCTGTGAATTGGAGACAGGCCAACAAGTACAAACACCCACAAGCAATGAAATCCCCACTTTCTCAAAGTGAAATTTCCACACACGTAATGTCAGATCCGCTCGCACTACTGGAGAGAATTCGCCATTATAAACTCATTGATATCAAACACTATACTGCTATTATTCTGCACTTAGGAAATACCAATCAATAGCCTTTCCCAACCTTCCATTATGCTAATCCAATGCGAGAAGCAGGTCCCATCATACGGAACACATCATCCGGTGCCGTTCACAACCCTTTCATATAACACATACATGCCCAACCTCTTCCGAACACAGCACCCTATCCCAGTGAGAACTCCGATACAGCAAGAGACCTGCAGAACCTTGACAGGCAGCTTTTAAAATGCCAAGCCGAGTAACAGTAATCTGCGCACCCAGGCCCCACCAGGGCAACCCCGTAGCACGATCAATGACCTACCTCCATGGATGGCACAACCAGTGCTGCAAGCCCACAGAGGAGCATAAGAGGTACATGCCCTGGGGATATGTCTTATCCCTAGACAAGGGATTTACAACAGCTACCTCGAATCAGCCAATCATACATACACCAATCACCAGTATGTATATGACAAGCACAGTGCTTTGGCACTGAATGGCAGTGTCAAAAGTGCTCAAAGTCCTAGATTAGCGGAAAATCAGGAAGGAGAAAAGCAAAAAGTTGAAGGAAAGCACCCTAGAAAGTGCAATTTCCAACCACGCACATCCCATATTCAGCATGCTTCCCGTGTTTTGAGGTTGGAGATTCCTTCCGAACACTGATTTTTCTACTGAGGATACGGTCAGTTTTTCCAGGCTGTGTATTTTCTGTGGATTTGACATTTTGCCCTTGTAGCACGCCTATTTATCGTTAAGTGGTCATCTATGTGTTGCCACTGGGGGCTGACTTATGTGACAATCCTATTTATCCAAAACGCCTTATTTTATTGTACATATTGTAACTGCACAACTTTAATGCCTGTTATGTAGATGGACTCGGGCAACAGTAAGGTTCCTCAAATATATTTTCTGTTCAAGCCTTTTGCATACTTTGACGCTTTAACGATTTGCATTGATTTAGTTGTTTAGCGATTAATCTTATGAACATTCATTTTATGACATATTGACTTTTCACCTTGAGTGTGTTTTGTGCCCTCGCCCTTTGCACATTATGCCGCTTATGTTTTCAGTAGTTTTTTGACATGTGTAGCGACTATCCTCATGAATGTTCATTTTGTGGCATTTTGCCTTTCTACCAGCATGGTAAATTTTATGGACCATGATCAATGCTGGATTAGTCTGTCCGATTTTCAGATTGCCAGGGGTGTTTCTGAGCAAACAGCTTTAATAAGAACATTCATATTCCACAAAGAACATATGCCAAGGTAGAGTGAGGATGAATGTGGGAGCTGGCATTTCTCTCTTCACAGCACCTCTCCATCTCACATCTAGCCACTTTAAAAATTCCGCGGACTGGCAGTCCACGTATTGGCGCAAATTGGCTCTAGGCTGGTACATTTTGTGAAGTGGAGTCCAGCTGCCTGGCCTCAGTGAGGCGCGCTTAGACGACCTCCACTGAGGTGAGTGTGGCTGCACGCATCACAGAATTTGGTTGTTGGCCCATATCAACAACTCGCTGGAGAAAGAAGTGGCTTAACATGCTGTCTGTAGATTGTTTTGCCCATTTCCTCCCTCCAGCACGCCAAAACCTCATCAACGCATCGTGCCTGAATTCCACTCGGTACAAACTTGTGAAGGAATGATGAGCGTTTATTTATTTAATACTTATTTAGGAATTTCATTAGCTATTGTCCTGTGGTGTTCCAAGCAAGCACTGGCTTGTGCTGTAACGAGTGGACAGTAAACACTGCATCATTTTAGGCCAGATCTTTAAACAGATCATGTGTGGGGCCTCTTAGTTTTGTTATTGATATTTTAGTCTTTAGGATGACTGAGTTCCCTAATCTTACAAAACATTTACAGATTCTTTTATGAAGTTTCATAATCATATTTTACGATTTTAATGTGTTTTTTCCATAAAATAAGCAACCAGCCCTTACGTGTTTCATGAACCACTCCTCTCTCCCTCTGTAATCTAATGGTGTATTGTGGATTGTTCATCACTGTTAGAAGGGGCAATCTCCGAGGGCCAGGTTGTGCTCACCCAGACACCCCAAGATCCATTTCTCCCACAGAACTTGCCGAGTCTTGATTGTGAGGTCCTCGCCGGGGAGGCCTTTGGGTTTGGGATCGTACACACTGAGCTCACACCACACTACGAACAGACACCACACCGTTGGGTTTTAGGAACAAGTTCTTTATATAAGCAAATAATGAAGGAAGCACTCTTATATACACAGTGGTGACAGGACCACAAAGTCTCTGAGGGTTCGGGAAGGGGGAAGCGGGACAGTCTTTTAGTCTCTGGGTCAGTACGAGGCGTACCCCACGCACAGCTCTCAATCCTCGAGCCGGGGGTTACGGGATGGTGGTCGTACTGGCTGCCTCAGCTTCGTCGAGTCGGCCCGGTCGTGATGGTGGTCTCGATGGTCCAGCCGGACCAGAGTACCCCTCGAGCCGCGACGAGGTCAGCAGGGCTTGATCTGGAGAAGTTCGTGAGAGCCGCGACAGAGTCAGCAGGGCTCGGATGGTCTTAGAGGTCGAGCCGCGACAGCGTCAGCAGGGCTCCGGGGGTCTTTAGAGATCGAGCCGCGACAGCGTCAGCAGGGCTCCGGTGGTTCAGTTCCTTAAGGCGAAGAAGGAGCCGCGACAGCGTCAGCAGGGCTCAGAGGTTCCAGGTAAGTCTTCTTAGGGTCAGCCGCGATCAGATCAGCAGGCTTCAGGTCCAAGATACAACTGCCCGCCAGTTGTCAGGCGGGCCCAGTTATAGTCCTTCTACTCTTTGATCTCCGGACCCTCGCAGGCAGAGGTCTCAAGCCCTGGGGGCTGGTCGTTGGCGAGGTCCGGCGGTTGGCTCTTTGATCCCTTTGAAGGAAGGGTCCGGGAATTCCCAGACGCCCAGCGGGTCTGGAGCCAGCCCTCGGGGGGGCCAGAGGGGTGATCGAAACTGGCCCACAGGGGAGGGCCAAAGGTGTGACAGAAACCAGCCCCTCAGGGGAGGCCGCAGGTGCCATCGAAACTCCCTGGCTTATCTCACTCGGGGAGCCCTTTACCCCCCAGCCGGGACTGGCGCGCCTTTGGAGTCTGGGCTTCGCTGGGGCCGGGGTCACGCTAGGCCTAGGGAGACAGGGATGTCGGGAAGGGAAGATGGCGTCCGGGCCTTGTGGGGCATGCATGGTTAGGCGCTCGGAGCCGGGCGAGGAGCGGGAAAGGCAGGCCTGGTCAAGGTTCTCGGGGGATCTAGGTGTCCCTGGGTAGGACGACCAGGCTCGGGTTGCAGGCTACACTAACGGGGTGGCTGCGCGGGGGACTCGGGGTACAGGCCTATGCTCACAGGGTGTGGAGGGACAGCGGTGAACCACGCCACGAGGCCAGGTCCAACAATCACTGTTTGGTTTGACAAGCTATTTCTTTTTATGCTTAATATTTTTTGCTCTGGTTCTCGCTGCAGTGCATCAAATTATTTTTCCATAAAATAAGCAGCCAGCCCACATGTGTTTCAATGCCTACACCTTTCTCCCTCTGTAGTCTAGTGGTAGTATTGTAGATTGGTCATCGCTGTTTAATTCTGTAAGCTATTTTTTTTGGATGAATATTGTTTGCTCTGGTTCTCTTTCTGCAGTGCTCAAATGTTGATGATCTCTGATAGGCCTGTGCTGCCCACTGCGTTGGGTTTGCTGCGGTGTGAGGCTGTCCGGGTGGTGAATGGGCTTAAAATAAAGAAACTAACTTTCGTCCACGTGTCCTGGTCTGCTTTACTTCTGCACTAGATAAGAACAAACAAAACACTGGTATGTAGCACATAGTAAAGTTGGCAATCATATTGTTTGTTCTTAATTCATATGATTTGGTAGGGGTGGTGGATGAATTGGGGGAATGACGTGAGTGTTCCTGAATGAGCTCTGTGTAGTTTTTGGTGCTCTGCAGTTAGGTTCCATAATTAAGGCACTGATGGATTGGTTAGAATTGATGGAGCATGATTATTTAAGAATGATTTTGCTTGGTCAAATCCTGCTTATTGCGAGTGAATTACTAAAACATACTTTAAATAAGCATTTGCAATGCAATAGGTCTCGCAGTTACTCAAGTTTGAGCTATACAAGCATTTGCAATGCAATAGGTCTCGCATTTACGCAAGTTTGAGCTATTGACATTGCAAATGACAATGCCTTTTATTTTTGTTTTCGTTTTTAAAACATAAATAAAAGGCATTGCCATTTACAATGCCAATAGCTTAAACTCACGTAAATGCGAGACCTATTTGCATTGCAAATGCTTGTTTAAAAGGCAAGTAAGGCACCATTTTGTGGACGTGTGTCTGCGAGAGTGCTGCCTGCAGATCCCAGGCGTAACATAAAAGTTCCTAAGGGAATGTGGATTTATGCATTCTGATGTTTTCCTTATCATGCTAGTAGATTTCTCATTGAATGCGGGGTTGGGTTAATCAGTAATGCACACAAGGCATTCCCTGGCAAATATGTATGACTGCACTTATGTTTTTTCTGGCTTCAAGTGATTTATTTCGGTTTATATTGTTTAGAGGGTGATCTTTCAATGTGGTAGTAACAACATTATGTTATAACTTAATGACCTCCTTGGCCATGACACACCTGGTCTTGTACACCTTCTTAAAACGGATTATCTGATGGCAATGGCCCAGTCCTCCTACAACCCACTGAGAACACCTCATGTTGTTAAAGGCGTCTTTATTGATCAAACTGAGTCTGTTTTTACTAGATCAGATGTATTTTACTGATGTAAACAGAAATTGATTAATAGTTGCTCTCCCAGTAAGGGGGTGGTGTGGTTGCAGAATCAGCTGCCACAGTTTCAATATTTTTTTACTTTACAAGACTACTATTTTACTTCCCACGTGCCACATATTTTAGCATTTCATATCAGAACTCCATATTTATTTATTTCCATTTTTATGTGTTCTGTGCTGTTAAAACAATATGCTGGATCACTCCATCAATTTGTATGACCTGTGTTTCGTCCCCGATGTAATTTTTTTAAGGCAACTGTTACTTTCTTCCTTTCAACAAATGCAGTCGTCCCTTTCAGTTTGTCATCGATATTTGTCAAGCTCACAGTGAAATGGTGCAGCTATTCTGTCATGAGTGGCACTGGCCTAGAGAGCCCTGATAAGACCTGTCCTGTCCTATACAAAATAAAATGTGGGCCCATCAAATATTGAGGACCAACAGATGAGGGCGACTACATTTGTTATTAGGCAGTATTTAACAGTCAAATAGGCCACAGGAAGATCACCTTTAAGAAACTCATACTGTATCGTCTTACTTCACTTATTATTAAAGCCATCCTTATGGCTAAATTCACCTGAACTCTATTTTTATTGGATCGAAGACTCTGCACCATTCTTGTATTATTGGTTTTCTGATTGTCTTTTTGTATTATGTTTTTATCTGATTGCTATCTTATTTTGCTATTCACTTACTACCGACTACTATATTGTACCCAATAGTTTGTTTAATCACCCTCTTGTTTCCCCCAGACCTTGTTTTCTGTAAAGCGCTCTGATATCTGCAAAGATCTTGTTCGCGCTATATAAAACTTTGAAAATAAATAAATAAAATAAAGAAATTGACGCATTTGCGTCCCAGAAGTGGCGCGGGGAAATCTTATAGATTTCACTGCGTCACTTCTATGACCCTTTCTTGCGTCAGAACGCCCCCCTGCATACATTATACCTGGCGCAGGTATAATGTTGCGCAGGGGTTTACAAAGTGACGCATCTACCTAGATGCGTCACTTTGTAAATATGGTGCAACAAGACACATTTTTCACGCTGCTGGTGCGTCACAAAAAGTGATGCACCGGCGGCGTAAAAGTGGCGCACGGCCTCATAAATGAGGCCCATTCATTTTTGGTAGGCACGGGGAGATTCAGTGATTTGCCCAGAATGACAGGATGTTGAGCGTGTCTGCCGAGACCCGAACCCAATTCCCCAGGTTTGAGGACGACATCCTCTAGCTGTTAGGCCATATCTTCTCCCCTTCGCAAGCTGTTATGTTTAGCAAAGTTATTGGGAGGTGTTTGCGGGTGTTAAGAGTCCAAACTTTGAATGGTAGAGCGGGCCTCTAAAAATGGATCTCTGTGCCTAAGACTGCAGTTTTAACCAGTCACTTCCAACTCAAACCCTGAGAGTTCCATACTTTATTTGCAGCTGTTGCTAGCAGTTTTCAAGATCACACAATGTATGTTTAAATTGCCGATTTCAAACCCTAGCCTGGTAATGTGTACCACCAGCACAATAACACAACAAGCTGAAGTATGTTCTTTCAGAGGTGCTGGAAGGTGCTTGCCGCAGAAGTGCTCTGACCCATGCACTCATAAAATTGGCACAAAAAGGAAAGCAAGAGAATCAAGGGGCTGTCACCGCGCTGTTTATGTGGGACGTTTCGCAATACATTACGAAAGAATCTCAGCGTTTTTTAACATCTCATAGACCTGTGGCTTTGACCCGCGCGTTTCCTTCTTTCTTCGGCACAGAAATTGAGACGTTAGCAGCACTCGTGGAAGAAAGCACAGCGCCTAGACTCCAGACCGGGGTCTTTCGACCAGTTCAGAGACGCACAAATGGGATTATTTCCTGCACCAAGTGCTGCTCTCGGCGCTTCGTCAGCTGTGAAAAATTAGAACAGGGTTTTGTTCCAGTGAAATCATTTACACACACATGCACACTTACTGCTAACACATCAACTACACACGTTACCACTACACACACACAATTTCATCCACGTCACACTCCCGAAGGTGTAAATACGCACAATATATATACAAACACATCACACACATATACACATGCCACACGCGCATATATATGAAGTGCTATGCTTAGCGCTGCTTTAAGAAAGGTGCCCATCCAGGCACTGCATGCAGAGCCAGGCGTGGGGGGTATTTGTAGGAATCTAGTTTCAGGGAGGTTCAGTCGCACTTATTGCCACAATGGCCGTTTGATACCTGTGCAAGCAGGCTGTGTCTGGGCAGAGGCTGGTGGGAAGGAAGGGGTTGGGGCAGCTGGTCTGGAGGGGGATGAAAAGATGGGGTGGAGGGCAGGTGAGTAGAGATATTTGAAATAGTACGCAGTAAGTCAGGGGGAGATTGTAGGAGAGTAGGGCCTGCTTCCTATTGTTACCCTGACTTTTTGCTGTGATTTTCTGGTTTTTCGACTTTAGTGTGGCTGTGGTCCTCCTAATCAGGCCCACAGCCTAGCTGTTCTCTCTCTAAATTGATACCATGTACTTTAGGTACATACAAGATTGGTTACTGGGTCACCCTTGCCTACCAGGCCTACCAGGGGCTGCAGCATGTATTATGCCGCCCCTGGTTTGCCTTCCAAACTGACACCACAGGTCTGTACTTACAGCCTGGGTAAGGTGGTGAAATCACCCTTTACTTAGATATAGTATACCTATATCTATATACCTATATGGACACATATACACCTATAAGCCACTCCTAAGGCAGACCTTGACAATCCTGGAGGTAAAGTGCTTGGTTTTATGTGAGAGGGTGCCCTAGCATGAGCTGAGCCCCTCTGCAGCTTTCGTAACCTTCTCCTTATAGCTGTTCTATGATATGGCCATACCATATACTCTTAAGTGCATTATAATCCTCGCGGTTAATGCTAACTTTGGTTTGGCTTTATCAAAATATGTTGTGTAAGGTGTCAAACACTTTGGAAGAATAACCCTCCGCCAGTTCTGGCGGCAGGGGTAGCATTCCACCCTTCTAGAGGGAGAAGACATGTAGTTACTGGTAAACCCGGTTAAAGTTAAACAGAGCCCCAGCATCACGAAATGGATGCTGCTGCCACAGGCACGAGTCTGCCCTCCTGCTGCTGGACGAAACTCCGGCAGGGGAGGCCTGGACAGACAGGCTTTACACAGTGTGTATTGGGGCAGGGAGGGCTGCATTCAGTGAATGCTTTCCAGACACTGCCTAGGGCACACCAGGTGCTCCATGCATTTCCCAGTTCAAACTGGTTGCTGGGGTGCTCAGCCCCAGGTCTGGCACGAAACTGGACAAAGGGAAAGGGGTATAACCACCCCCTCCCCAGGTCCACCCATAGGAGGGACCTTAGAGTTAGTCCAACCCCTAAACTGACTATAAGTATAGAACCCCAGTCCTTAGGACTTTAGATTACCCTGGACGAAACTCTGAAACATATATCCTGGACCTTCGACATTCCATTTCGACTGGAAGATGGAAGGCATCTCCCTTGTGGTCAAGGAGTGACCACCCTGTTCAAACAGGCACCAATAGCAACTTTGCCAGTCAGAATTTTCGAGGCTCCTGCCGGATCCTGAAGAATCTTCGACACAAGACATGGACTTTCAGACATTTCTGATTACAGCCTTCGCTCACAGCAAAGCTGAGACCCGTGGTGGACATGGGAGATGGGGGACTGGATCTCCTGGACATTCTGCATTTTGCAAGCTGCACCTACTTCCAGAGGTATCCCAAAGTAGTGCATTGGGGTGCTTGAAGCCCCAGTCCCGAAGCACTATTTGCACTGAAGCTCAGAGGCCCAGACTCCATGAGTGTCCCGTGAGCCCACTGTGTGCATTTCCGCTCGACACGTCTTTGCAGTTCCTGGCCCGTTGGCTAGTGAGCCCCCAAGAAGACCAATCTTGAATCAAATTTGCTTTCCGGTTTGCTTTAGACTTGTCCCAGCTTCTCTGCAAAGGAGAAGTGCCACAGACCTTGCTGGTCTGCAACAAAGCCGATCTCAACATCCTGCGTTTGTTGCGTTTACCAAAGCTTGTTGGGTCCAATCCGGATACCGACACCGCAGATAGCTAGATCCTTTGTGGGACAGCTCGAATCCAGCTCCTGTTCATCGTCGACGCCTCCTGGACCTCGTGGCTGAAGAGACAAACTTCACCTTTTCACCTGAAATCACCCGACATTGGCTGGCAGCTTTCCATCTGGCAAGTGACCCAGACTCTGTCCTTTCTGCTTTCAAGTTCTTCAGATCTTCGATCCACCCTTGGATCTACCCAGACACTTTTCCTCTGGTCGCCTGCAGCTCTTCTTTGCAGATCTCCTTTGAAATCGACGACGAAACCGACACCAAAAGTCACCTATGCACCCGGCTTCCGTGGGTGATGTAACACGAGTATTCTGGTAGTCTCGAGGGTATTGGCCCTCCTAGTGTCTAAGTCTAAAAGGATGCCATCGTAGTTCATAAGTGTCCTTAAATTGTAAATTTGTAACTTGTTCGTTTCCCATAGAAAGTCAATGGTAACCCGAGGCTGTGTTTAGACATTGCACGCGTCTCCCATGGGCCTCCTACTTCCTAACCCTTGGTTGTTCCTAGAAGCCCCCGCGATTCCACAGGCCCTAGGCCTGCTTTCTATCCCAGATGTGGTTCTTATACCACTATTTTAGTATATGGTTTGCGAGGCCCCTAGGGCAAAACTTATACTGTGCAACTTATCGTATGCTAATTAAGTTCCTTGTATTGTACTTTTACCTCTGACCTCATAAAGACTGCAGAGGGGTTGTGTTTAGAATAAATACATATATATTTGATATATACCATTTGGTACTCAAGGGATTATAATTGGTAAAACAACTAGCTTAATTCGCTCTCTGAAGTCTTAGCCTGAAGACTGCTCGCCATTGCTACCCCTAGGATAGCTTTCTATAAGGTTGACTTTACAACCACCATCAATAAGGGTCGATTAGACTGGTGCAAGGTGCCCACTAGAACTAGTGGACATCATATGCCAGGCTAACTTCTCACAGAGATGAGAAAGAGCACAGTGTATAGGGGCATATAGATGCAAGGGGGAAGTACAGAAAAAGTTGAATACATGGCGGTGAGGTGGGTGACAGACTTTGAAAAGGTGAGGATGTTCTCTTGTGCAGCGCTTCGAAGACACTAGCGGGGTTTAAACGAGGGCAGGAGAGGGGCTGTGGGTCTGAGCCAGACTGCTTGGGTTCTTCCAGACCCCTTTTATAAGGCTTTGGTAAATCTCTTCAGACTTCCATGCCCTTATCCAAGCACTCATTCGTCAGCATCATGCCTGTATATGGTCATTGAACTACGAGGTGACATGCTCTTTATAATGTGCAACTGGGCGTCCATTCTCCTATTAAAATAGCATTATATTAACCACTTGTGTATCTAGCTACAAAAACTGCATTTCCGGCCATGCTTAAATAATGGATAGTACACAACTCAGCATGTTACCAGTTTAACACCAGCAGAAGTAACACAGGCACCTGAAGCCCCTGCGGTGGTTGTGTGTGTGCGCACGTGTGTGGTGGGGGTGGCCTTTCAGCCCAAAGCCTTTGACTATCTCTGAGCTATGAAAGCCTGAAGGGGCCGGCACGGCTTTCACATGGAGGCACCATCACTGAGTCATGCCAACACTCAGCAGCAGCTGCTTTTTCTGTACACATGCGCCTTACAGTACAAATTGCTTTTTTGCTATATTCCACACTGTACCACAGCTCTTTTATTTCCCCAAAAATGAATCCTTAGATGTGCTCACTGTTTACAAATCTTGAATCAAAATCTCAAGTGTATATTCGGACAAGCAGCACCCCTATCTGACCCTCGACTGACAGGTGCCCTGCTTTATAGCACTGACTTTATAACACATTTCTGGATGTAATGTAACCGATGTTGCACAGTCAGCACAGTGGCAGCGGAGCATAGCAGTCACCAAGAACTCCGGCTGTCACTGGACAGGGGTCTGTTACTCATCCATGAATGAGAGGGACACGAGTCTGTCTCCAGTGGGGAGCAGTTGTGCAGAGTCGGCAAGAACATTTTTCAGGGTCATGTTGTCATGACCACGCAGCGGAGAAATGGTCACGTTGTACGTAAATCTTCAGCCAGTGCACTGAAAGCTGCACAGCCTTATTTTCAAACATATAGATTGGAAAAAGGCATTTTTTATCTTGTGTGAGTTTCAGGAAAATGCTGCTGCGGAAAGCGAAAGAAATAAACATTAGGAAATAACGGCAGTGTTAAGAATAAAACCAGTGGTGCAAGCGCACCACAGAGGAGCGGGGGCTAGGGAGCGTGGCAGCGAAGCGAACGTGCGCTGCTGCACATGCTGGCCACAGACGGGAAAGGGCGGAGCAAAGGCGGGACATGCGCCCGCCTTTGCCTAATTGCTTGCTGGCTTTTTTAAAAAAAAACACGCGAATGCCAATGGCAGCTGCGGAAAGCAAAACCACACTCACGAGCGTTTGAGCAGCTTTCAGAACCCCATACAAAAGGACTCTCTCTGCTCGGACAGTGTTGCGCACTGCAACGTAGGCGCGAGCCCTAAAAAACACATGACTAACATTTTGTCTCGTTGAAAGACTGAGAGTTTTTAAACGGCATCGTAAAAGCATGCAGAAAAGGTCGCAAACTGGTGAAGTTGAGACATAATATGATAAGGGAGAGAAACATTACTAATGTGGTATGATAATAATGTGAAAAATAATAATGTAGTTGTGGGTTTTTAGCAAAATATGATTTGAAAGGATTGCTATATTGAAAGAAGACTTGCTATGTTTTCTCAATTGTAAATCTGAAACTGCAAGGAGAAGCTCTCTGTTTATTAATAAAATATATTTGGACTATGCTTATGAAAATAGTGAAATTACGTTTATAATAGTTTTCTTATGCATTTATGTTTCTTAAATGTTTTAACGTTAGAACTTTTTACTTAGAAAATGCTGATTTTGTAGTTTTCCTGAGTAGGCTTTAAAGCTTATTGTGTCTTTCCATTGTAGGCCTTAGAGAAAATGTATTTTGTCCTTCATTATTTTCTTTGAATAAGAATGAAATGCTGACATGATTGCTCTAGTTAAAAGTATTATCACCAAGGTTTCTTTCTTACAGTTTCAATATTCTCTCTCTATGAACAAACGGTGTCAACCTTGTTGCAATCTAACTCGGAAGCGAGCGTGTCGACATAGCTAAGTTGCAAGTGTGCTTCCTATTTCCGAGGTGATTTTGATATTGACATTCTTAGAAAACAGCAAACAAATGAACAAAGATATTATGTAAGGATTCCGTATGGTTTGTGCTGGAAAATGATCATTCCACAATCACACCATGGATCTCAACAAAAATAAACCGTGCAGAGCTGTGCAAAAGCTACTTTGTGGGCAGGAACTGGGACATTTTGAGGTATAATTGCCCCCAGTGGGAAAAGGACGTGTGCAGCTAATTTCCTTACAAATCTTGGGCGTGACATGCTGTCAATCAGAATTCTGACTATCCTGAACTTAACTCTCCTAATGTTTCACCCTGTACTTCATAAGCTAGTGAAATTGCATAAGCTATAACTTTCAGCTGAAGGGTTAGCTATTCAGGCTACTGCACGCCGCTGTGCTTTAGTCCATTCTTACTTATCGGTCCAGATAGTCTACAGCTGAACTTTGGTTCGTATGATTCTTGAGTTGAAAACTGAATTTGCAATGTGTATTCTTTTTCTCTCTGTCTCTCTTCCCTCACACCAGTTATTTGATTATTGATGTATTTTACGTTGGACTGTCATTGTGTTAGGATTTTACCTGTATTCAATTGATTAACCAAGTAATGAGAATTCTAATGTCTTTTCTTTTGTGCATTGCATTTGACCATTCCTCTTAAAGTTTAGATGAAATTACCTTGATGCTATTATTGATAAGAAATGGTTATTGATTATTGTTGTAGGCATTTCTTAATTACAGGTCCTCATGAAGGAATGACTTCCATCTCAAATTATCTGAGTCCCTATTAGCTCTAACAAAGATCTATAAGAGGCCATCATGATTTGTAAGTGGTTATAGAGTTTCTATGGGCCTCTATGTTGTCAATTACTTTGCTGAGGTTTGAGTTCATGGTATGTTGGGTAACTCATGTCAGTGCCCACAATTTTAAGCCGCTTCCGCTGGATCAGAAGTGACGTAAAAATCAGTTATTGGTGGTAAGTTTGGTATTCCTAAATATTTCTATATACATCCCACTCTCTCTTGCATTCACTATCCCTTCTACATCTGTCATCTATGCATTACATATGAAGCCTTTAACCATGTGCCTTTCTCTTGTTAAGCACAGTAAATTGTATGGCACCCTGCTCTCCAGGGCCGGCTTTAGGGCTGGTGCTGCGACAATCTTCTTTGCCCCACATGACCTCCTCCTCGGATTCCCTCATTAATGCCCAGCAAAGGGGCCCCTATTCTCTCCAAAGCCCCTCTCTCACATACATTTACTTTGTTTTAAAGCGCTGGTGAAGCTTGGCTTTCCTAATCCACTCAGCTATCAACGTAACATACAGATCTGCTCTTTGCAGCAGGCATATTAACCCTCAGCACTACTTTATGGTGAGTCAAAACTGCCACTAGACAAAACTCTGATCTCTCTCTGTAGCAGAAATATTAATCACAAGAGTTATCTTAACATTTTTATTGCTGCCTGAAAGCTGGACACACCAGGAACTCTGCAGAAGGTGCTACGGAGGACCTGGAACCCTGGGCCGCAAGATCACGATGCACAGTATCCTGAGGGGAGAAGGAGGCTCCCCTAGTTTGGTGCGCAGGGGGCTCGGCCTCTGTGAGAGTTTCTGAGACACCGCCAGCGCTACGTCTGAGTGCAGGGGCGCATCAGAGCCGCATTAGAGCCGCGTTGGGCATTACCGTGCTGCTGGCAGCTGTCCCCACTCAGCCAAGGAGCAAGATATGGCAGGCGAGGCACTGCGGGAGCCCGATACAGGAAGAGATATAGCTGGCCGTGTGGTGCAAAACGCAGGTAGCTGGGACACAAACTTGCACTAACTCGCCTCAGCAGGCCATATATAGGAGCCTAATCCAGAAGCAGCATATGCTGGCATTGGTCATAACGTGCCCGTGGCTTTAAATAACATATCTCGACCTCTGCCTTCCACCTTGTATGTAAGGGGACGCTCAGGGGGAACTACAACACCCACAGACCTTTGCGGCAGGAGCCGCAGCCGTGACCTCTGTCCTGACCCGCTGGAGGCGCTCAAAAGGGGCCATCCTCTCCTGCAGCACAGGACTCTCATGGGGTCTACAATGCCCACAGACCTTTGCGGCAGGAGCCGCCACCGCAACCTTTGCCTTGACCCGCTGTTCGCGCCTGGAGGCGCTCAAAAGGGGCCATCCTCTCCTGCAGCGCAGGACCCTCGGGGGGTCTACAATGCCCACAGACCTTTGCTGCAGGAGCCACCTCCGCGACCTCTGCCCTGACCCGCTGTACGCGCCTGAAGGCACTCAAAAGGGGCCATCCTCTCCCGCAGCGCGAGACACTCGGGGGGACTACAATGCCCACAGACCTTTGCGGCAGTAGCCGCCACCGCAACCTCTGCCCTGACCCACTGTTCATGCCTGGAGGCGCTCAAAAGGGGCCATCCTCTCCTGCAGGGCAGTGTTGTGTCCTTCAGAGTGTTTGGACCAACTTAGCTGATCGGCACTAGGCCTGACACGTGGCCCTAGGAATAAAGGACTCAGACACTGGAAATAACTTGCTGGCTCTCCGTGCGCCCGTCTCAGAATAGCGTACGTGCGTGCGGAGCCTTTCTTTATTATAGGCGGTCACATGACTTCAACACTGCACGCCCCTTACGCCAGGGGCGGACCATGGGCCCAGAACATAACATTCCTCCTAAAACAAGAAAAACTCAAACTAAATTCAAAAACAGCTGCAACCCTGCAGTCTCGATGGATAGTCTATTGTACTAATCTTCATAGACTTCGAGTTCACTTTCCAAAATCACTAACAGCAAGTAAGACACATTACTGTGCATTGTATTCAACACTGATACATAGAACAGTCTTACGTGAGGTAATCGCGTAGTCGACAGGAAGGCGTCGGGTTTCGTCTCAGCCTTTGATCCACGCCCCTCTGGCTTGAACAGTCTGTCTCTGGGGCGGAGCTGGTCTCAGGCGCCTCCATGTCGGGCCCCTCCGGATCTGACACCCCCTCCTGGGCCTCCGCGCTGCCTTCCGTCTCCTTGATCACCGCCCTCGGAGTGTTACTCTGGGTGACCTCGAGACTAGGCGTCGGCTCCCTTCCTGGCAAGTCCTGTGCAGTTTCGGTTTCTGTTGCCAGAGTTGGTGGATCCGATGCTCTCAAGCCCCCATGGAAATGTTTAAAGTGCGACACATTCCTGGTTACAGTCTCTCTTCCTCGGACCACAGTGATGCGGGTTCCTTTCACACCAACCACCTGCCAAGGTCTTCTTTTATAGTTCAAACGGAACTTTCCACTGGTCACCCTGTTACGGAGAAGTACCACATCTCCTCGGCTGAATTGTGTCACCATGGCTCTTCTCTTTTGGCTAATTTTAGCAAAGTCAGTCTTTCGTTTGCGGGCAATTATTTCTTCATTCGCGGGTGCTGGGGCCCATTGGGGATGGTGAGGAATGGAATCAGGTATAATCCGTCCCATCAAAAGATGCGCCGGAGCTATCCCTGTAGTTGAATGGGGGGTTTGTCGATAGCTGCGGAGGAACGTGAAGATGGCCATTTCCACGGACTGTCCTTTGTCATGAGCAATGCGAATTACTTTATTGAGGGTCCTCATGAAGCGTTCCGCTTCCCCATTAGCTTGTGGCCATCGGGGAGTGATGCGTCGATGCCGAATCCCTAGAGATGATAGATAGGTGGCCAATTCCTGTCCTTGAAATGGGGGTCCATTGTCTGTGCGGATTTCACACATGGCCCCATGTGTGGCAATAATCTTCTCCACCTTCGGGATTACACACTCGGCACTGGTGCTGGCTATTATTTCTACTTCCGGATACTTGGAGTGGTCATCAATCATGACCAGCGTGTACTTTCCATCCGGAAGACTGCCAAAGTCCATGCTGACCTTCTCCCATGGCTGTTGTGGACGAGGTTCCACAGCAATCGGGGCTTCACGAGGAGCTTCCCCGGTCACCTGACACGCAGCGCATGTCCTTACCACCTGCTCCACCATGTCATCCATCAGGGGAAACCACACCTTTGTCCGTAAGCGGGCCTTGGTTTTGACTATCCCTTGGTGACCTACATGCGCTAACTGTATTACTTGGTCAGTGAGGGCTGAAGGTATCACCAAGCGATGCCCCCGCAGAAGACATCCGGCCTCATCCTCATTGAGCTCCTCCCGGACATGATACAGGCTTTCCATTACTTTCTGAGCTTCGGACGTGAGTACCTTCCACCCCTCCTTGGCCCGATTCCAGTTGGTCGTGTGAACAAGTTCTTTGGCCCTCTGGAGACATGCGTCCTGTGCTGTGGCACTTACAATGTCACTGAGAGAGATGGGACGAGGGCAAGATCGCGCCACCACCCACCTGACATAGGCCTCCGTTTCTTCAGCTTCCTCCATCTCCTCGGCCGTGGCTGGTCTGGGATGGGATCACTGAAAGAATATCGACTGAAAGAATATCGACTACCCAAAATATCGTTGAGAAAATATCGAGTACAAAATATCGAGTTTCTATCTACAAACAGGTAAGTACAAAAATATCGAGTACAAAATATCGTTTACAAAAATATCGTTGTTAAAAATATCGACTTTACTAAAAACAATGTTTAATTACATTAATATAAAAAATTAATTACTAAAATATAATTAACAATACTTAAAATAACTTTTAATAATTAAATAATTAATGAAAGTAAAAAAATATTTTTTTTTCATCATATTTCTTAAAACATATATATATAGTAACAAAATTTAATTAAATAATAGGCAATATTGTATATGTACCCCAAAAACCCCAAACTGACCCTGAACCCTAAAAATACCCCTTTACCCAAAAACTGAAAACTGACCCTGAACCCTAAAAATACCCCTTTACCCAAAAACTGAAAACTGACCCTGAACCCTAAAAATACCCCTTTACCCAAAAACTGAAAACTGACCCTGAACCCTAAAAATACCCCTTTGCCCAAAAACTGAAAACTGACCCTGAACCCTAAAAATACCCCTTTACCCAAAAACTGACCCTGAACCCTAAAAATACCCCTTTACCCAAAAACTGAAAACTGACCCTGAACCCTAAAAATACCCCTTTACCCAAAAACTGAAAACTGACCCTGAACCCTAAAAATACCCCTTTACCCAAAAACTGAAAACTGACCCTGAACCCTAAAAATACCCCTTTACCCAAAAACTGAAAACTGACCCTGAACCCTAAAAATACCCCTTTGCCCAAAAACTGAAAACTGACCCTGAACTCTAAAAATACCCCTTTACCCAAAAACTGAAAACTGACCCTGAACCCTAAAAATACCCCTTTGCCCAAAAACTGAAAACTGACCCTGAACCCTAAAAATACCCCTTTAATTTAACATAATTAGCAATTAATCAATTAAATTAAATTAATTACCAATTAAATTGTAAATAATTAACATATGTTATTTAATTACCAATTAATTAATTATTACTACCAATTAATAAATTTACATATTTAATTTATTATAATTAAATTACTTCCCACCCTATTCCCCTATAAACCCACAACCCGCTACAGAATAAAATTACACAATAATTAAAAACAATTATTAATTAAAAATAATTATTAAAAAAATGACACTTTTCACATATATTATAACATAAAAACACTATAAATAATTAAATATTATTGAAAAAACTATATTTTTTACTATCTAGATTATATACTTGGATATTTTCACTGTCTATATTATTTACAGTCGATATTACTTCACTTACCTTAAAAACGATATTTTGACTGTCGATATTCTGTCTAGTCGATATTTTCTCCAAACGATATTTAAAACTCGATATTCTTTCCAGTCGATATTTTGGAGTCGATATTATGTCTGTGCACCCTGGGATGACGTGACAGGTAGTCTGCCGGGTTCTTAGCTCCGGGCTGATACTCGATCGTACAGTTGTACTCCTGCAATTGAAGCAGCCACATTTCTATGCGAGGCGGGGGTTTAGATGAGGTTCCCGCAAACAGAGACAGCAATGGTTTGTGATCAGTCACCACAGTGAATGGTTTGCCATAGATGTAGAGGTGAAAATGTCGGCACCCCCAATGAATGGCAATTGCTTCTTTCTCAATCTGCGAGTACCGTTGTTCCGTGTCCGTGAGAGATCTGCTCGCAAAAGCAACCGGCATCCAGTCGATGTCGTCTCTCTTCCTTTGCATGAGAACCGCTCCCAGTCCAGCAGGCCCCGCATCCACAGCAATGAGCGTGAAGTTGCGGGGGTCAAAGAAGGCCAGAGTGGTGTTGTTGGACAGAGACTCTTTGATGTCTCGAAAAGCTTTTTCTTGCTCAGGTCCCCAGTGCCAGGGGGTGGAGTCTTTGGTGAGGTCCCGCAAGGGGAGCGTGAGATTAGCCAGGTCTCTGATGAACCGGCCACAGTAGTTGACCATGCCCAGGAAGCTCCGGACTTCAGTAACGGTCTGCGGGGGTGGCGCATCTTTAATGTCTTTCACTTTATCCGGATCCGGGTTGACACCCTCGGCTGAGAAGACGTATCCAAAAAACCCTATCCGGTCCCGCAGGAATTCACACTTTTCTCGGTGGAGCGTTAGTCCGGCGTCTTTGAGTCTTCGAAATACTTGGGCCAGCCTTTGATTGTGCTCCGGGATGGTGCGGGCATGTATCATTATGTCATCACTGACATTTATCACTCCAGGTATACCAGCGATTAGCTCCTGGATTACATTCTGGAATACCTCTGCTGCGCTGGAAATTCCGAAACTGAGGCGAGTGTATCGTCGAAGGCCGATGTGGGTGGAGAACGTAGTGATGTTGCGCGACTCCATGTCCAACACCAATTGGTGATACCCTGATCGCAAGTCCAGCTTAGAAAACCAACGGGCACCTGCCATTTCTCCGATGAGGTCATCTATGGTGGGCGTGATGTGGCGCTCCCGTTTTATGGCAGTATTCGGGAGGCGCATGTCCACGCAGATCCTGACCGCTCCGGGTTGCTTCGGTTTCCGGGTGACCACGATGGGCGAGACCCAGGGGGTGGGACCCGAAACCTTCTCAATTATGCCCGCCGCTTCCAGTTTGTGGAGTTCCTCTTCCACCAGCGGCCGTAGATGGAACGCAATGCGGCGATGTCGCAGAGCCACCGGCTGCACCGTTGGATCGATGTGCAGATGAATTTCTCGGCCTTTGAACTTGCCAATGCCCTCAAACAGATCCGGGTATTCCATGAGGAGATGTTGAACGGATTCCTCATGGACCCCAAAGGCAAATGTCACTACACCCAGGTCTTCAGCCGCCCTGCAACTTAGCAGCATACCTTGGCCTTCTTCTGACACGAAGACGTTGGTTTTGATTGTCTTATTCCCATGGCGGATTACCGCTTTGAATTTCCCTCGAATCTCGAGAGGGGTGTCTTGCCCATACGCGAAGACGGTGATGGGGGTGGGACGCAGCGCCGGAGGCGTGGTCATGGTCCTGTAGAGGGAAACACTCATAAGGTTTATGGATGCGCCCGTATCCACCACTGCTATTAGATCTTGGTCCGCTACCTGTATGGCGCATTGAGGCAGTGGCCTGGTACGGCGGGCAGCGGTGCCGATCATGTGCACCTTGTGCACCGACCGTTCTTCTTCTTCATCGTCATCCATATCACTGTGACTCTGTTCCCCCTCCATTATGGCCTGCACAGCGGGGCGTGGTTTACGGAAGTTCTTCGATCGGCACACCTTTTCAAAGTGATTCTGCCTGCCACATCCCGAACACCGCTTGCCCCGTGCTGGGCATTCTGCCATCGGGTGACGCGGACCTCCACAATAACCACATCACTGTCCCGACGCTCCACCCTGAGTGGGCGGTCTCTTGGGCCACTTGGTGGGCGTGCGTATCTGTATCTTGTTAACCGGTTCCACTTTGACCGATGCCTGCAAAGCAGCTTCCATGTGCGCAGCCCTAGCTTTGGAGAGTTCTTTCGTGCGGCCAAGAGTTAGGATGTCCGTCAGCGGCTTGCCAGACTCCTCTAGAATCCGTTCCCTCAGTTTGGCCGACGCACATCCCTGTATAATTTGTCCCCGAATTTCCTCAGTGGTATCTTGAAACCCACACGTGAGCGCCAACCTTTTGAGCCTGGTGTGATATGTGTCCAGCGATTCCTCGGGCAACTGGCGCGCTTGTCTGAACACAAATCGTTCATAATCTTGATTAGCCATGGGCTCAAAATGTGCATTGAGGGCATTAATCAGCGTGTGATGAGTTCTGGGGGTCGCCTCCGGGAGGGTCCGAGCAATGGAATGGATGTCCTTGCCGCCGAGATGTAACACCATGGCCCGTTTCTGTTCCTTGTGCGTCTTCGTAGCTTCGAAGAATACTAGGAGTCTATCCACCCACTCCTTCCATTTAGGAGCGAGCGCTGAGGGCGCACCCTCCACCACAAAGGGTTCAATGGGCGGAATCGTTGCCATCCTCCCAGTCGCGCCGGATCAGGTACTTCGCACGACCACCTGATGCGTGTGCTGAAACGGGCCACCGCCCGGAACACCGAGCAGATGTGATCTGTGCGGCAGTAGGGTCGCAGTCACCTACTCGATGTCCATGCACCAGGCCGCCCCTCCCGGCGGTCTGCGCGGGGGTGAGGTACGCCGCACGGCACAAGCACCACGAGCTGAGGGACAGGCTCGCGGCCGCCACACGGGGCAGGAGGCAGGTACCCTCACCCAGCGAGGATTCAGCAGCCACCCTCGTCGCCAATTGTTGTGTCCTTCAGAGTGTTTGGACCAACTTAGCTGATCGGCACTAGGCCTGACACGTGGCCCTAGGAATAAAGGACTCAGACACTGGAAATAACTTGCTGGCTCTCCGTGCGCCCGTCTCAGAATAGCGTACGTGCGTGCGGAGCCTTTCTTTATTATAGGCGGTCACATGACTTCAACACTGCACGCCCCTTACGCCAGGGGCGGACCATGGGCCCAGAACATAACAGGCAGGACACGCGTGGGCCAGGGGCAGGCCCGTCCCTGCCCGTTACTGCCAGGAAGAGGCAGGGCAGGGCCAGCCCCTTTGGTGTTGCTCGGTTGGGACAGCCACTCAGGTAAGACTTTTCCTGGACTGTTAAACAGATATTTTTTATCTTCCAATACTATCTTACTGTATTGTATAGTAATTTCCCAGACCTACCAGCAGGAGCAGGTGGTGGAACCAGGATTCAGTAACTTATTGTCTTACTTGAAAGCCACCTATGTACTGTAATAGCCTGGGCAGAGCCTGAGACATTCTCACAGTGATTATTGTCCACTCAGCCCCTTTTTAAATCTACCGCACTTAGTCAAATTCAGGGGTGAGGCTACCGTTTAACATTGTTCAATTGAGAAATGGGGAAGCGCGCATGTGTAACAAAACATCTCCAAGCTCCCATTTGCTCTCCAATGCCCCCAACCTCAATCAATAGGATGCTCCAGAGGACTATTGGGGTAGTAACATCCGAAATAGAGTTGACTGAGAGGTGCCTGTCTCTAACGCCAGACATCTTTTCCCCAGTGCCCGAGGCATCTACCTCCCAAGCCGTAACCCCTGTATCCATTACCAGGCTAGTAGAGTCTACACCCAGGCAAACAAAGTCCCCTCTATCCTTACCCCAAGATCTACCATTGAAGACAGTTACACGCAAAGGTGGAACCACCACTAATTTAGTCAAGAATGGGAAGCACAACATTGGAAATGGGGCAGGAGCCAAGAGGAAGAAAAACATTGACTCATCATCTAGGGGAGAGGAACTATCTAGCTCTGGGGAGAGGAACTATCTAGCTCTGGGGGAGCAATAGAAAATCCCACCAACCCTCGGGCAAAATCTGATTATCAACCCTGGGTGAGGAACTTGATAGCGGATCTGGCGATCCAGTTGAGAGCTATTGTAAAGGAAGAGCTTGCTCATTTACTTAATCACCCAGATACAAGACATTTACTGGGGGACAATAGGTACACTAACACCTCAGATTGTATTACCCAAGCCCCAGGGAAGAAGAAGGATTGTAGTTCGCAGACAGACAGTGTAGACCAAACCACTTTAGTCAAGCATGGTCCCACGAGGGTGGCACTCCCAGATGCCCAAAAATGAGCTAGGAGAATAGACACTTATACTACGGAGGTGGCGGAAACCACCTTGTGCCAGTTAGAAAGTCTAGGCCCCCAACAGGCCCAAGATCCGAGGACTGTTTCTGGCCACAGGAGCCTTACTAAAACAAAAGGGAGCCACAACTGTGACTCCACTACGGAGGACGCAAACGCAAAAAGGCCCACCCAATTAGATCCCAAGGCAGACAGGGAAGAGGTGGAGGCCATAGAGAAAGGCTATGGACCAGATACCCTCCCGACTATAAATTTACCCCCAGCCTCAGTTCTGTATGTCAATATTTTTCCTGAAATACCAGAGATTAAAGATGGCCAGAAGGAAACACAGCTGGACCTAAGGAACAAATGCCTTTTCTGGCTGGCCAGAGAAAGACAGTTCTCCTATGATCAAGCAGGAGAGATCCTAATGGTTAGTAGGGTTGGCTGGGTGGGCAAGAGACCCAAGACATTGCAAGGGGATTGTATTGTTATTAATTTTAGATATCCTCAGACCGTTCACACCCTAGCAGCCCACATCTCCAGTCCCTATGCACCATACAAAAGGGTCAGGGCCCATACATTAGACTATTTTTATTTCCACAGTCATAGCCAAAATAGGACCACTAACACCTGTGCACCAGCTATCTGGTCTTTAGAACAACCAATAGCGGGTCCACCCCCCAGGTCTCTCCTTTTTAACATCGCAGTGGTGAATAGGTTTGGGGTTTTAGAGGAGGTGGATTGACTTGTGTGGGAAGGTGGACTTGACCCGAGATATGGGTTCGGGGGGGTCAAGTAGGGAACTAAGGGAATCCAATAGTGGTCAGCTGAACCAGAATACCCCCTGTGGTCATGGCGAGGATTTAGGTGCTCCACAAACCGAAAACCAACTGGGAGCCATCAATTCCCAAGGGACCTGTGTAGACTCGCCTAGAAACCCAGTGCCGACAGTGGACAACTCCTTAATCTTTGGTACATCTAGGAGCTGTCCTCCTGCGGAAGATGTAGAAGTAGCCCAAATGGCCAAGCAGAAGGACACCTAAATCCCAGATTCTAACAGCCTTAATGCTCCTGGTGAAAACACTAACTTTGAGGGTCTCATCCTGGAACATCGCCGGAATAAAAGGTAAACTATATAGCCCAGAATGGGGGTTATTCGTAGGCAAATTTGATGTGTGTATGTTACAGGAAACATGGGCAAGGGATGATATTGTGAATATGGGATATGCAACCTTTAATGTGCTGGCCACGAAGTGGGGGGGAGAGGCAGACCCTCAGGCGGTATATGTACCTGGGTTGCCATCGACCTGGATTGTACAGTGGACCAGCTGAACACGCTGTCTAATGACATTCAGTGTACCCTGCTCACTTTCTCACCCAGCCTTAAAATTGCTTTTATTGACATCCATTCCCGTCCTGTAAGTATCTGCCACGAATCACAGACCTTGAAACAACTGAACACTTTTATTGGTACTGTCCCCACGAACACAAGGCTGATCATAGGGGGAGATTTTAAGTGTCAATTTGAGTCCCTTGCTGCCACTACTGATGCTCTTTCCAGTGATGAGGACCGACATTGGCTAATCCCTGACCCCCAAATCCAACCAATAAAGGCCTGGACCCCATTGGCAGTCCAGATCAATGCATTAACACTAACTCATTCTCTGAAAGCTTGCACTGGTCGTACTAAGTCAGATAGACCAGGGAAGCTAACCTTTAATAGAATTGGACAATCCTCCATGCTGGATTATATTTTAGTGGAAACAAGACTATGGCAATGGGTTGCTGACTTCGCCTTCCTGCCAAGACAGGAGAGTGACCACAATGCCTTGACCTTGGAGCTACACCTCCCATATTTTCATAACACTGTGGATAGTGGTACCCCTTTAGACAGCAACCTAATACTCTCCAACAACAGAAGGAGAATTAGATGGGGGACAGTCAAGCAGTCACCAGATAAGGTAGCCACACTATTTTCTCTAACTATCTTGCCCTTACAGGAAATGGGGGAGATCTTTGGGGAAATGGACTCTCCTCGAAGCACTGCTAGAATAGAGGCGCTGCATGCAGAACTAACAAATAGCTTGACCAATATCTCTGCAGCAGCATGGAAGTCTCATTTTCAAACTCTATACTCTACCAAAGAGCACATAGACACAGAAGCTGAAAGTCCTCCGTTAATACCAGGGATTGCCTTTGAAGAGGGCCAAGGGATTACTATAACAGAGGTGCTAAATGCAATCAGGAAGCATCCCCTTGGCAAAGCCCCGGGACTGGATACAATTCCAGGGGACCAATTTCGGACAGAACCTGAAATATGGGGACCTTACCTCTGGGCACTATTCAATGGCATCCTGAGAGGTATGGCGATCCTGGACACTTGATTGGGGGCTGAAATTTTTCCCATTTTCAAAAAGGGTTCACCTCTCTTGCCGACCAATTATAGGCCAATCTGTTTGATAGATGTCACCCAGAAACTGTTTGTGAGGATCCTCCTTGATAGCCTTCATATGTGGATGGAGGAGTGTGAAATCCTGAGTCCTTATCAAGCTGTTTTTAGAAAAAACATCTCCATCATCGACCACATTTTCAGGCTTCAATTACTATACTGGAAGTCGGTATCAATAGAGGGTGGCAGCCTCTATTTGATATTCGTCGACCTGAAAACGGCCTTTGATTTGGTCCCCAGAGCAAAATTGTGGGAGGTTCTTAAACAATAGGGAATCCCCCCTATCTCTTGTCATTGATCACAAGACAAGACATGAGAGCAATTTTGCCCAAGTAAGGTACTGGAAATATGGGGAATTAACACCTCGCTTTCCAGTTAACAGAGGAGGAAGGCAGGGGTCTGTGCTCACTCCTACCCTGTATTGTGTTTTCATCAATGCACTGGTTGCCCAACTTAATGAGGTAGCGGACAACGACGCCCCCAAGCTGGTATGTAGAAAGGTGCCAGCAATGATGTTTGCGGACAACACTCTCCTGTTGTCGACGTCGCCTATGGGTATCCAGAGGGTTCTTGATAGTTTTGTAACATTCTGCAAAAACAGGAGGCTGGAGATTAATACACTAAAAACCAAATTTATGGTCTTTAACCCAGCCAATACATCCCGCCCAAACCCCTCTTTAAATGGTACCTTGCTAGCGAGGGTGACCGTTTTTGACTATCTTGAGGGCCACAAACATGGGTTTTCTGGGAGGCGAGGGTGTTTTACTCTCCAATCGTTTTGATTTATTAAGGGGACTGGAAGAAGTGGATTGACCTATTGGACCCACAGGGCAGGAGGAGGCCCAAAGAAGGAGACAAACTGTGATGGTGGGAAATAATGAAGCGAGTGAGGGAGCAGAAAACTGTACTAAAAGTACAAGGACCCCAGATGCATTTACGGTTAAAGATATAAGTAGGACAGGGGCTGTTAGTTGTATAGATATAGCAAAATTTCCAAGTGAAGATGGTCAACTGGACTCTGTTAACGGAGATTTGTAGGGCCAATCAGGGTGAAGAGATTATCTTAAAATCCAGTAAACATGGCAATATATTAACATGGAATATCGCAGGGTTACATACTAAAGTAAAAGACCCTCACTGGATAACGTATATACAGGATTGCAACATTATTTACCTTCATGAGACTTGGGTCATAGAGGCACAGCATATAATTGGCTTCCAAACATTCAAAACCGCAGCACATGTTAGTAAATATGGTTGAAATAAAGGAGGTCACTGCACTTATGTTTCTAATACGGCAGGGATCTCACATGTGAGAGTCATAGATGGCAGTGATTATTACCAGGTCCTGACCATGAATTTAGGTGGGCAGAAGGATACTGTCTTGATACATTTTTATAACACCATCCCTAAATGCCAGATAGTGAAGGTCCTATCTAATCTAGCCTCTTATTTAACCCCTTCCATGCTGCCGTCGGCCATTGGCCGACGGCAGAACTACCTCTCTGGTGCTGCCGTCGGCCAATGGCCGACGCGACCTCTCCCGTTTTTTGAAACGGCTGCACTGCCGCGAAATCGCGGAAGCAGCCAACTGGTTAAATAATCTTCAAGGAACAGCGAAGGGAGACCTGTTCATCATTTGGGTGGGTGATTATAATTGCACTTTGTGTCAATTTAGCCATCAAGGCATTGGTGGTCTGGGGAAGGACAAGGAAGATACCCCCACGCGTTTCTCACATCTTTAGGGGAATTGCTGAACGACATAGCCTTTCAATTTGATCTTGGCTATGTGAACGAATTGTGTTCACCTCCTATCCCCTTCAAGCCAAATTTTAATGGAAGGGGATGTAACTCCATTATCGACTTTGTCTTAATATCTAGTAGGTACTCCCGTAACATCCTTTTCTGCAAGACACTTGATAGTCTAATGAGTGACCACTATCTAATATGTCTGGTCCTTCTGCAAACAGGGTCAGAGGAAAAACCTGTTAGGAACTCACAATATCCCCCCGACATTAGCCTTGCTAGTATTAATGGTTATAAGTTAAAGTGGGAAAAAGTCGACCATGAGGCATTCCTGGTAAATTTGATTACCAATTCGATTAAGGAAATAGAGATATGCCTTTCACATGACAGGGAGGACAAAGACATTTTTAATGCTTTTCTTAAGATCTCAGACGAGGCTAGAATACTGTTGACAAGGGAAAAACAAAAGGGATGCCAACCTTCTCAGGGATGGTTTAGTAATGATTGTACAAAGGCCCACACTACCCTAAAGAAGGCATTGAATAAAGCACCGAGATCCAGGGACGAAATCAGGCAGGCAAGATCGTTGTACCGGTTTGTACTAAAAAAACGTAGGACTATACTAAAAAGGGAAGCATGGGAGGCCCTACACGAGGCATGTGTATCCAAAGATAACACCGGCTTTTGGAGAGCGGTTAATGCCCCATTCCTGAATGATAGATAGTTAAATACCATTGATATGGCGATCAGCGGCAGCAAAAAATTGGTGAATTTCTTTGCTGGACTCTATATGGATGAGTCGACTGGTGCTAATACGTCAGAGACAGCTGCAGTTAGCACAGCTGATAAGGCTGTCCCAGGTTCTTTCCCCCTAGAGATTAATATCACCATGGAGGAGGTTACCAGGGCAATTAATGATAGTGCTTTAAGGAAAGCCCCTGGGCCGGATGATATACCGGTGGATGTTTACAAAGCTAACACCGGTTTATGGGCTCCCCTCCTAACATGTGTTCTTAGGTGTTGTACTCAATATGGGTTTATTCCCACCTGGGCATATGCACTCGTGATCCCCAAATATAAGAAAGGGGATAGAAATTAACCCAGTTGTCACCGCCCAATATCATTACTAGATTCCTATATGAAAATACCTGGCAGGGTCATCTTAAACAAGCTTGAGCTATGGGCTGAGGAGAATGGTGTGCTATCAATGTTTCAATATGGCTTTCATGCAGGCGTGGGCACTATTGAACATGGAATACATTTGTCTCTGATCATTGATAAATACACCAAAGCTATGAAGGGCAAACTTTTTCTTACTTTTGTAGATTTAAGTTCCGCTTTTGATTTTGTAAAACATCTCATGCTGTGGGATACTCTTAAAGATCTAGAGGTGGATCCTTCCCTGATAACGTTTATTAAGGAATTATACAGGGGGCCAGGAGCAAGAGTACGGTATGGGAAACAGGGAGAATGGTCAGACAGATTTCCCATTAAAAGAGGGGTGAGGCAGGGGTGCATTCTTGCCACCCTGCTTTTCTCACTCTATATTAACAGTCTAGGACAGTTTTTGGCTGAGAAACAGCATGACTACCTAATGATTAGGGATTCCCCTGGCCCGATTTTATTGTATGCAGACAATGCGGTTATAATGCTGCGGAGCCAGTTGGGTCTGCAAAGGTCTGTGGCAAATTTTGCTGTCTACATGTCAGAGCGGGGCTTAAAGGTGAACATCACTAAGACATTTACTATGAGCTGTGATTTAAAAGCTTGAAACATTTGTGACATTTTTATTGAAAATAAGAAAGTTGCTAGCACAGACAAATTTTCCTACCTAGGTATAACCTTTGATAGGAAGGGATCGTGGAAAGCGTCCATGAATAGTAGAAGCCTGATCTTCTCGAGAGCTAGAGGTGCTGTAATTAATTTCTTGAAAAATTTAAGCGGGAGACCTGTTTCGGAGTTAATGGCAATTTATAAGGGAAAATGGATTTCCACAGGGACATATGGGGCAGGCATATGGGGCATAGAACCCACGGATTAAATTCAACGTCATGAAAACAGCTTTTTGCGTTACCTTTTGGCAGTCCCCTGTACGACCTCAACTTACTGTTGCCATAGGGAACTTGGTATTGCTTACATCTCTGACATTATAAAGACACTCCCTTGCTTTTACGGCATAAGATATGGATGTCGTTAGAGTCGGGATTTAACAGGGACGTAATTAAGGATTGCCTTAAACTGGATGGGGTGTCCAACCTGCCTTGGATTAACTATATAAAAATCTGTCAAGTTAGATTGGTCACCTAGAATACTTTTATCATCCTAGTAGCCTGGAAAGTGTCCCCAGAAAATCCCTTAAGACACATTGTATGAATTACTTGGAAAACAAGCGGTGGCTTACCGAAAAAGAGAAAAAAACGGTTGTTAGAATTGGGGGTCTCTAGTTGGCACTGGTAGTTACTTGTGACAAATAGGGACCCTCTCCTCTAGTCAGAGTAAGGGGGGTACTCTCCTAGAATCACCCCTGCTCACCACCTTGGTAGCTGGGCACGAGCAGCATGGCTTTATCTCAGAGGCGTTGTAAGTTAAGCATTTGTACCACATACAGTAACTCAGTGACAACAGTCCAACTGGACACCACACAAGGTTTTATATCAAAAATAAGTATATTTGCTATAGAGTTACCAAAAGACCAATAAACGACAAAAAGAATCCACAGTACTATTAGATTTCAAGAGCTCTTGTTAAAAGGCTTAAATCAAGGTTCTGTGCGAGTCGGTAGCCCTATCCGGCTCCAGCGTTGTTGAAAATAACACAGAGTCTAGCAAACCCAGCGGACCACGTCGGTACGGGCCCACTCAAATGTCGACAGACTCAGTCACAGTACCTTTTACTTGGGGCGGCTGGCACGGATGTGCGAGCCAGTTTCGGTGTTCGTCGCTCTGCAGAAAGGAAGCGTTGCAGGACACGTTGTCCCTCGATGCGGTGCAGGCAGCGGCCCGTTGACAAAGTCGGTGGATCCAAGGTGCGCGGTGCAGGGCGAGACGGTGCTTCGATTCGATGCTTGCAGCTTGCGGTGCGGCGACAGAGCCAGAGTTTAGGAGCTGGCGTCGATCAGTCCGGACAGCGGTGCGAGTCGGGCGGTGCGTCGCGAAGCGTGCGAGGCGGTGCCCAACTCCGGTGCGGTCACAGGACTCTGAGTCAGCAGCACGGACCTCTCCGGTCAGACCAGTACGAGTCGGTGTAGCGAGGCGTTGCACGTCGTGGTGTCCACCAGTCGCGGTGCAGGCTACGGCTCGGTGACGGCATCAGGGCGGAGTCGGTGAGTGCAGAGCTTGCGTTGTTCGAGGCGGACGTTGCTTGATGCGGTGCCTACAGAACACCGGGCCGGTCGTGAGAGTCGGTCACAGCTCCCTGTCTCTGTAGCCACTGAAACAGAGTTTCCAGCAGCAATTCACAAAGGCTGGTGAAGTCCACTGGTCCTGGGACTTCGGTCAAGGAACAAGCTTTCTTCCAAACCCTTGGAGATCTTTTGCACAAGTTGAAAGTAAAGTCCACAAAGTTCTTTCTCCTCTCTTTGGCAGTAAGGCAACCACTGCAGGGCCAATCGCTCCAAGCAGCACTTCAGCTTGGGAATAGTCTCTCCTCAGTTTCTTCAGGTTCCTCTCCTCAGCAGAGGGTTCGTCTTGTAAGTCCAGAAGTGATCTAATTTCATGGGCTCTGGGTCCCAATACTTATACCCCTAAATCCTTTGTTCTCTGAGGGGAGGGGGCCTGTGCCCAGTTCAAGCCAGTTTTGAAGCACTCTGTTTACCAGACTTCTCCTTTCCTTTCACAGCGCAGGGCATGCACATCAGATGCCCCAAAGGAGGTGGAGCCAGCATTGTGGAAGGCAAGTACAGTCCTGGAGCACTTTGTTGACAGTCTTCCTTCAGTGTGCAGGGCAGAGACATCAGACGCACCACAGGAGGTGGAGCCAGCATTGTAGAGGGAAGGCCCAGCCCTATTCCTCCCATCTAGATGCAGATCTCCCTAGTCACCACCGGGCTGCCCCAGCCTGTTTCCTGGAATCCTCCAGCCCTGTCACTCACAAACCCAGATGAAGGAATACACAACCTTGCAGAGGCAGGCTTAAATGGTTAGGCAAGCAAAAACGTACTTTCCAAAAGTGGTATTTGCAAACACAGAATATTAAAATAAACTTCACTAAAAGATGTATTTTATTATTCTGAGTCCAGGCATACTAAACTCGAATTTCTACCATGTTCTCTGAGTCTGCTAGGATTATAAACATGTAATAATCTAGCAGCCCATTCTGGCCTATGGAGAACAGGTAGCCTTGCAATAGTAAAAAACGAAAATGGCTGTAATTCACTATTAGGACATGCCACACACATCAGGGCTTGTCCTACCTTATACTAACAATGCACCCTGCCCTTGGGCCTACCATAGGGGTGACTAATATGAAGTCAAGGGAAGGTTTAGGGACTGGCAAGTGGGTGCACTTGCCCAGTCAGCATGACAGTATCAGACTGCACGCAGGCTCTGCAACGGCAGACCGTAGACACGTTTTACAAGGCCGCTTCTGTGGGTGGCACAACCAGTGCTGCAAACCCACTAGCGGCATTTGGATTTACACGCCCTGGGCGCACTCAGTGCACTGTACTAGGGCCTGAAAAGTAAACCAAATATCCAATCATGGAACCACTAATCAATACATCAATTTACAGTAGGGAGCACTCGCACTGTGGCACTGGACAGCAGTGGCACAGTGCCCAAAGCTTCTAGCACCAGCAAAAACACATGAGGCAACAGCAAAAATGGAAGGGAGACCCACGCCAATGGTGCCAGGTCTAACATCGGTCATGGCAAATCAGCTGATGTCCACTTGTCCAGGTGTACAACCCTATTTAATATGTGCAGAGAGTGGCTTTACACACATGTTTTGTCCCGTTTTCGCTATGGTTCCTTTTACAGGATGGTTACATTCCCTGATATTAATGATTGGTCAATACTCCATCCATTATGTCCATGCGATGAAACTTCTAGATTAACCACGATGCACTGCACTTTATTTTGTAAATATTATATTGTTCCCAGGAAAAAGCTTTTGCTTCCCATACTAAAAAGCTGGAATTTAAAGCAATGTAAAATAGCCTTTTTAAAACTGCAAATGCTGGAAAATAAATATACAATCCTGGCTTTGTCGGCTTTTTTAAAGCTCGTTATAAGGTTTCGTAACACCATCTGATACTATTATAAAGATTTGGTGTTTGCGTATTTTTATCTATGTATAATCTTTTCAAATGTATTACTGCTTGTTTACATGAATTCCTTCTCCTGTACTTTACACTACCTTTCAAGCTGGAAAAATTTATTCTTTTTAAATTGTTTTTTATCATTGTGCTTTTATGATTTTATGACTTAAAATCAAATAAAGCTGATTTGATTTGATTTGACTATCTTGGTGTCACACTGTCCGAATCTTTTCAGTGGGGTCCACAACTCGCCAAAGCAAGCCTCAAATTAGCCCAGATGGTGGTGGGGGGGGGGGGGGGTTAAAACATATAGGAATTCCTCCTGTAAACCGGCAGACCCGGTGGTTGAGATATATAAAGTGCAAAACAGGAGCGCTGCACTGTATGGGGCAGAACTATGGGGCCACTGCCCCCCTGGCGCTTTGACTAAATTAGAGAATAAATGTATGAGACAGTTGGTGGGCCTTCCTCTAAGTACCCCTATTTATCCCCCTATGCATTGACTTAGGAATTAGACCTACTGTAGAGCAGACTGGTCTTAGATCTTTGACCTTCTAGCGTAGACTGTGGGTGACCCCGGAACTAGCATTCTATCAGTCAGAACTAGGAGATTTTGGGTCTCACAGGTATGGGTAAACTGCCATGGCTCTCACATATAAGGAATGTATGTTATAAGATAGATCTCCCAAACCTATGGAGCAACCCGAAAATATCGTACTTGGCTACTTTACATGTCGAACTAGTGAGAGCATATAGATCCCTCAAATTAGCCGACATTGAGGTAAACATCCAACTTGGTCATTTAACAGCTGATTTTTTTAAACATTAAAGCTGAGTATGAGCTCGAGCCCCTTCTGGACGACATTCAACCTGTCCTGGCTAAGAAATTATATATCCAGTTTAAAATAGGGACATTGCCGCTTCGACCCTTCACTAAAAAATGGCTAAAAGCCTCCCCCCTTGGGTGCCCTGCATGTAACTGTGTAGGTGAGACTGCTAACCATGTCTTTTTTTTTGTCCTGGCTATAAAACAGCCAGACGACGATGGCTTCTCACACTTTGCAGAAACCTGGGGTGCAGGCAGTTTGAGAAGACATTTAGAATATTGAGAACGGATGCCGATCCACTCATTGTTTTCGCCGTCTCCCGTTTTTTTAACTCCATGTTGCATAAGCATAATGGTGTTGTTAAACTCATCTCAGTAAGCGTAAAATCTCCACAGTGCCGACATTGTCATATTCTAATCATTTTTAACATTTTAACTTATTCCAAACGTTTTTTTTTAACCTTCTTATTTCATAAACCAATATTATTGATGAATTGAAACTCGACTAAACTAGCTTGATATGGGGTAAATGCCGGTTGTTGAGAAGAAGCTTTTAAACCTTTTAAGTCTTGTTCTTATGATGAATCTTAATGCTGTTTATAATCAAGTTTTGTTTCTATTTTACTTTTCAATTCAATTCAATTCAAAAGTGCTTTATTCGAGTATTACTCATAAAAGCAAACAAACAACACATAATAAAAGTACAATTAAATTACAAAATCGAATATGACTTAAGCACAATACATGTTAAAAAGACAATTAAAATTCATTTCATCCAGTATATATAGTCCAAAAGTGCAAAGTTCATATAGTAAAAAACAGATTAAAACCAGATAAGACACCTCGCATGGGGAACAGAGAGTAGATAATCTAGCAATCTCTGTTCAACTAAGCAGAGAGTAGTTACCCTACTAGCAATCTCTGCCTAATTACCCACGCCCACCCCAGAAACTTTGCAGTGGCTATTGTAATCCAATTTAAGGAGGTAGTTTTTACTATGCGTAGAGCTACCATGCTACTTTTAGTACCCAGATTTCTACACATGGGAGCCAGCCAAACACGTCTGGGAACAGAATATACATAACAAGAAAACAAAAAGTGACCCAACGTTTCATTTCCTTCCCCACAAACTGGGCATATAGCTGGGCCTCCATCTCTCCATTTTGCAGTTAAATTACGTAGAGGTAGAGAGCCAGCCCTCATTTGAAAAAACAGTTTCCTGTCCATGGGTTTCGTTATTAAATCCCAATATATTTCGTACATGGGAAAAAGCTTTGCTTCGAGGAAAGTAGCCGTCATAGACCCATGGTTGTTACTAAGAAGACTCCTGTTTTCTACCTGTTCCCAGAAAAGATTTTTTATAAATGTTTTGGATGGGAAGGACGACCCAGTTGGGTCGGACCACAATTCAATTAACCCTAGTTCACATAATGCTGATTTTAAAGATCTAAACCATCTGATTTTATGAAATCGGTCTGCTTTGATGACATCGGCAAACCCTACTGCATATTGTGACAACTCAGGGGTGGTCCAGATTCTACGCCAATATAATATCGGACGAAGTTTGCACATTGCCGATATTTCTTTCCGGCCAAGATCATATCTAAGAGGCAAAAGGGGGCTGCTCTGTGGGGTGCCTGTTAATTTCCGAAGGAAGTTATTTTCTGATACCTGTAACTCCTGAAGGTTTTCTTGCCCCCACATCTCTGCCCCATACAAAGCTGACCCTATGGCCTTTGCCTCATATATGATCAAAGGAGGTTTAATTGGTTTGGTCATAGATTTAAAATGCTCCTTAATGATGGTACCAGCCAATTGTTTATGTCTTAGAACTGCAATGTTTAAATGTTGGTTCCATCTGTTGTCGTTTGAAATATGAATCCCCAGGTAGGTAAAAGAATTTACTACTTCGAGGCAACGCCCACTCATGGTTATTTTAGATTTAAAATTTCTACAAGGATTAAAAACCATGAGTTTTGTTTTAGCTGCGTTTACCTCCAAGCCATGGTCGCTACAAAATTTATCAAAAATTACCAATGCCTTTTGCAGACCGCTGGGGGATTTCGATAAAATTAAGGTGTCGTCTGCAAACATTAAAATAGGAACTTTTGCACCTGCAAGGGAGGGAGCATCCACAGACTGGGATTGCATGCGGGCAACAATTCCATTGATGAAAAGTGTGAAAAGAGTTGGTGCCATTGAACAGCCCTGGCGAACTCCTCGGTCGACTGGAAAGTCAATGGTATCGTTACCGTAGCCACCCCATTGGATTTTAGCGTAAGTGCCCTCATGGAGTCTCATGATCAAGGTTAGAATAGTCATTGGGACCCCTAGAGCTGCAAGCACCTCCCACAATTTTGCCCTTGGCACCAGGTCGAATGCGGCCCGTAGGTCAACGAACGCTGCGTACAGACTGCAACCCCCCAAGACCACGGTCCTCCATTGTATCAATTGAAAACGGAAGACCTGGTCCACAGTGCTAGTTGCTCTGCGAAACCCAGCCTGGAAAGGAGATAAAACATTCTGCTCCTCAGCCCAATCTAACAAGTTGTTAATAATTACACGCCCAACAACTTTTTGAACCGTGTCAATTAAGCTAATTGGGCGGTAATTGCAAGGTTGGGCACGGTCTCCCTTTTTATATACTGGGATAATAACAGCACCACGCCATGATACCGGGATTTCAGCGCCCCTGGCAATGTGGTTTAGTAAAAGGCAGATGTATTTACTCCACCTAGCGGTGTCATTTAAAAAGACATCCGCAGGTACTCCGTCAATACCCGGGGCTCGGCCAGTGTGAACAGATTTCAGGGCAGTCAGGACTTCACTCTGCACAAAAATGTCATCATCTGCATACAGGTAAGTTAAACTTAAGCTGTTGACAGATTGGTCCCTGGAGGAGTACTGCTCGCTGAAAAATTTAACCCATGCATCATGGGAGACGTAGTTATTGGGAGCTTCTGGAGACCTATCATGACCCCATTTGACAATATGCCAAAATAGTCTAGAATGTTTACGGTCACTTGCACACTTCAACTTCTGCCAGTGATCTTCGTCCCATTCTCTTTTTGCCCTTACAATACAATTTTTGTAGTGCTTCCTAGCAGAACGAATGCCGTCCAAGTTGTTACTTTTAATTGCAGCTCCTAGATTTAATCTTGCCATCCTACAGTCTGGATTATACCATTTTGCTGATTTGTGTAGGCAGACCCTCTTGTTATTTGCAGGTTTCAGGAAGAAACCTTTAACTTCATTAAAGAGAGTCGTATGTGCATTAGTGATATCCTCATGGGCCTGGGAACACCCATCTACACTCTCCAATGCCATAATGGCCTTGTCTGTCGCTGCACTTATTTTTTCAAGGATCTGCTGATCTGCCTTGACACCTGCCCACCTTAACCTACGCATATTGTTGGATGGAAGAATCGTTGGGAGCACAAGTTCATCACAAGGGGTTAAGGCAATTTCATTAGATGTCCACCATTTGTGCGAAACACATAAAGGGTCGTGGTCGCTTTCTGGCCTAGCTATTACTACCATGTCATTGAGAGATGACCATATAGACATGCTACAAATGACATAGTCAATGCGACTTTTATTACGCCCGTTATTAAAAGTCATGGCAGGAACACGGTCTGATTTAGTTCGACCATTCAGGGCTCGTAGCCCGTGCTCCAGACACATTGCGTTCAAGCCTAATATGTCAGACGTCCAGCGAGTTATCGGTGGAGATTCTAATGTGGGGATGTCCCAGAGCTTATCTTCCTCTACTCCAAGAGGAGAGTCACCAGTGATAAGAGGTTCGAATGTGCGATTTAAATCGCCTGCAATTAAAATGTTTTTACCTGCAGAGTGAGTCTCAAGAAAGTTAAAAAGACTCAAAAGAACCTCTGATTTACCTTTACTACCACCTCTAGCATAGATATTGTAAATATCTATGGAGATGGATAGGTCACTAGTCAATCTGATAAGCTGAATATCTTTATGGTCAAGCTCCACACATTTTACAATAGTTTTTAAAGACTGCCTGATCCATATAGTAAGACCCCCCATCGGCCGCCCTTTAGGGCCCTTAGTAGCAGGAACATGAAAATGTATATACCCCAAGGCGAAAATAGGGTCACACGCCCAAGTCTCTTGAAAGATACATAGATCATAGTTGTTAATAGATCCAAACCAGTCTGCACAATCCATCCTGGAACATAGTCCAGCCACGTTCCAGGACAAGAGCTTCCCTGAATTAGATATCGTAAGAGAACAGGGGTTTGTGATAATCTCATGTGACACCCTACCACCAGAGTCCTGGATACTAATATTTCCATTGGGGGGGGCTACTGGATCATCAACGGGATTCCCCTGAGTACAATCTTTAGTTGAATTGCCAACCCTATTAATGATACTTCCATCACAAAAAGACAAAGACAAGGATGTACAGCTAGGTGGTTGTCAATCACAAGCATTCAAGTTCGATAATACAGAGAAGCGGTTTTCCAACCCCAAGCCCCAGTCCACTGAAGCAACATCCTTCCTCCCCCTCTTCGTCACAATGTTCCATTTGGTTCGTAAAATACTTGGATTTGGACCGCTTCCCTTTCTTGGGTAAAAGAAGTCCAGAGTCAATGGAACAATTGAGGTTGATCTCCGTTGTGGTGGAAAAATGTTGGGCAAGATGTTAGGCAAAACCCCTGGGTCGGAAAAATGTAGAACAACACACTCCCCCTTAAACTTTTTCGCTCTGTCCCCAATCCACTGTACCCTTCTCGCTTTAACGAGCTCTTCTGAGAGTTGCTGCTTACCCCATGGAGAAATAACCATATTATTGGTCAACCATGATAGAGATTTATTTATTAAGGAAGATGTTGTTTCCCGCTCATCATGGGCCAAAGGGGGAACATTGGCAAGAACAAGTACCAATGGGGAAGCTTCTACTACAAGCTCGAAAGACCCTTTTTCAACAACTGGATCATCAGCAACAGGAACTGGGATAAAGGCATTAGAAGCATCACCAGCGGAAATACTCTTGGGTGCCATTTGAGGGTTTGAGACAGAGGTAGAAATTAATCCACTGCCATCTATAGTAACTGGTTTACTCAGAATGTCCTCGATCCTAGTAAAAACATTTTCTGGGATTTTATCTATCTCACCCACGGTCTTTTCTAATAAACCTTCTAGTCGGCTAACCTCAGATGATAACTTATCTATTTTGCTGACCAGAGGTTTAACCACACCTTTGATTTTGTTATCAATCAAGGCCAGTAGTTTGTTGAATTGGGCATTAGAAAGTGTAACAGAAGCCTCATTGGTCAAATCAAACTCCTCTTCCTCTGAGTGTTTCCTCGGGGGGTTTGCTACTCTGTTCTTGGCTGACCTTAAACCCTCCCGTTTCCCCGGAACTAAAGTGGGAGCTGAAGGGGAGATTAAGGGCTCGCTGCTATTTGTTATCTCTATCAGAGCTTCATTAATGCTGCGGTCTACAATTCCAGCAACAATACCGCTGGGCTGAATAATACTGGTATCTGGAACAGAATCAAGCGTTTCGCCAGTAGAGCAACTATTAATCTGAAACCCAAAAGGATCATCTGAATCAGTATCAATGAGGGGGGATTGGGTGGTTAGATCTATTCCCAGGGAAGATCTCCTATCACTATTAAATCTTTCAACAACCTGTACAAGATAGTTCTCAATAGAGTTACTAGGAGTAACTAACTTTTTAGGCGGCATATTTCTATGTGCACACAACTACAGAAATAAACACGTGAAAGAATCACCAAAGTGCAAGATGAATAGAAACGACGTTTTACAGCACCACAAACAAAGAGACCAGACCCAACCCAACCTTGTCCAGCCTCGGACGGCCTCAGACGGCCCGCCCTTTGTCCGGGCTTCGTCCGGGCGTCCCGCTCGCGTCCCGCGAGACGGGGGTAACGCGCTATTTCAGCGCCTCCTGGCGCCTGATGACGCGGCGTGCGCCGCTCGGGATTCTGGGGATGGTAGTTTAGTGTCCCCCCTCGCACCGCGCTCCGCTCGGCAACCTGCCTCAGAGATGGCAAATGAGTCGGCTGCGGGAGGCGGGAGGCGGGAGGCGGGAGGGCGAGCAGCAAAGGGCAAAGGACTCCAGCAACTGTCAGCAAGGACCGGCACAATCCTGTTAGCGCGTTACCCCGGTCGAGTGGGGGAAACCTAACAGGATTGTGCCGGTCCTGGCTGACAGTTGCTGGAGTCCTTTGCCCTTTGCTGCTCGCCCTCCCGCCTCCCGCCTCCCGCAGCCGACTCATTTGCCATCTCTGAGGCAGGTTGCCGAGCGGAGCGCGGTGCGAGGGGGGACACTAAACTACCATCTCCAGAATCCCGAGCGGCGCACGCCGCGTCATCAGGCGCCAGGAGGCGCTGAAATAGCGCGTTACCCCGGTCGAGTGGGGTAAACCTAACAGGATTGTGCCGGTCCTTGCTGACAGTTGCTGGAGTCCTTTGCCCTTTGCTGCTCGCCCTCCCGCCTCCCGCCTCCCGCAGCCGACTCATTTGCCATCTCTGAGGCAGGTTGCCGAGCGGAGCGCGGTGCGAGGGGGGACACTAAACTACCATCCCCAGAATCCCGAGCGGCGCACGCTGCGTCATCAGGCGCCAGGAGGCGCTGAAATAGCGCGTTACCCCGGTCGAGTGGGGGAAACCTATTTCAGCGCCTCCTGGCGCCTGATGACGCGGCGTGCGCCGCTCGGGATTCTGGGGATGGTAGTTTAGTGTCCCCCCTCGCACCGCGCTCCGCTCGGCAACCTGCCTCAGAGATGGCAAATGAGTCGGCTGCGGGAGGCGGGAGGCGGGAGGGCGAGCAGCAAAGGGCAAAGGACTCCAGCAACTGTCAGCAAGGACCGGCACAATCCTGTTAGGTTTCCCCCACTCGACCGGGGTAACGCGCTATTTCAGCGCCTCCTGGCGCCTGATGACGCGGCGTGCGCCGCTCGGGATTCTGGGGATGGTAGTTTAGTGTCCCCCCTCGCACCGCGCTCCGCTCGGCAACCTGCCTCAGAGATGGCAAATGAGTCGGCTGCGGGAGGCGGGAGGCGGGAGGGCGAGCAGCAAAGGGCAAAGGACTCCAGCAACTGTCAGCAAGGACCGGCACAATCCTGTTAGGTTTCCCCCACTCGACCGGGGTAACGCGCTATTTCAGCGCCTCCTGGCGCCTGATGACGCGGCGTGCGCCGCTCGGGATTCTGGGGATGGTAGTTTAGTGTCCCCCCTCGCACCGCGCTCCGCTCGGCAACCTGCCTCAGAGATGGCAAATGAGTCGGCTGCGGGAGGCGGGAGGGCGAGCAGCAAAGGGCAAAGGACTCCAGCAACTGTCAGCAAGGACCGGCACAATCCTGTTAGGTTTCCCCCACTCGACCGGGGTAACGCGCTATTTCAGCGCCTCCTGGCGCCTGATGACGCGGCGTGCGCCGCTTGGGATTCTGGGGATGGTAGTTTAGTGTCCCCCCTCGCACCGCGCTCCGCTCGGCAACCTGCCTCAGAGATGGCAAATGAGTCGGCTGCGGGAGGCGGGAGGCGGGAGGGCGAGCAGCAAAGGGCAAAGGACTCCAGCAACTGTCAGCAAGGACCGGCACAATCCTGTTAAGTTTCCCTTACTTTTATGTATTGGGCTTTGCTATGTATTCTCTTTGTCATTCTTGTATTTTGTACTTTTTATGGTCTGTAACGATGGAAGTAAAGTTTGTTGGAATGGAAAGGGCTTTTAAATCATAAGTTATTGTTAAACACAGTCTTCCCCCTGAGGCCAGTGCTTCCCCTCCAGGCCAGCGCCCAGTGTGGCTGCACCGGACGCTCTGCCCTAAAGCCAGCTCTGCTGCTCATTGCCTGTTTTTTCCATTAGGCTATGGAAATTGTAAGTCATAGCACTTAAACAAAGTTTCAGTAACTTATATTGCACAACTGCTCACCAGGCTACAACTTGCAACAAAAAAACAGCATATTATTAATCAAATAGGCGAAACCTAATGCATTTACCAATGCTTGTTTATAGCAGCTGGCTAGAGAGAGGCAACTTGTTAAGCAAAGAGACCCGTCCAAAGGCAGTGCATGAAATGGGAGTCCTTTTGTTTGGCAGTGACGGAGCAGAGGCTGTGCTCATTACAGACAGAGCTGGAAAGGTGTGTGGACTGCTTGTATTTCATTCATGAACAGAAACAGCAGAAAATATGACTTAATGTGTTTTGCTACACAATAATGTACTTTGCACTCAGTTTTTTCTAGCATCTTCTGTGCTAACGGTATTGCTATTATCATTAGAATTGATTACCATATAAGCTGTACTAGAGTAGTGTATAAGGTCGCTTTTCAGGATGTTATGGGCATAAAACATTAGGTTATTAATACTTCTTTTTTCCTGGTATGAGACGACATTGCATCGATAAACAGACCTGAGTGTCTTTCTGATGAAAGAGTAATATGTGAAACTGTTGATTGGCCAACATTTCTATGCCAGATTAGCTTGAGTCCAATGCACGCAGTCTCCAAGGTCTACAGATGATGTACGTGCCCTCCTGCTGGGACAAGGCAAGACGTCTGGTGACATGCGGGAATGAAAAGCCTACAAGGCTTGAGGTGGAGAAGGACCTTCAAAGTAACAAAGGTCAACGCTAGGGTTTTCCTTAACTGAGAGGTAAATTGGTCTCTAGGGCCAGAAACAATGACTGGGCTGTCAATACACCTGAATAAGATCAGCTGAAGCGGTAGGACCTTTAGAAGGAAGCTGGTGTGCGGTATTGGTAAAGGTGTGTGTAAGCACCAGTAACAAGTTGAAATATCTGCACACACTGGCCAGGTGCAGGGCTCCAAGGATAGGAAGCCATGAAGATAGGTTGCAACAACCCCAGTGGTAAGGTAGTTGGACTTGTGGCTGGTGCCCAGAGATGCAGCATTTAATCTATGTATTTACCTTTTGTTTCATGGACTTCCTGCAGTGGTAGTGGAGGAGTTGCTAGAAGTATTTTGTTGACCCGATTACTCTAGAACTATACTAACCTTCCCATGCAAGTAAATGGCTGACTTACGTGAGCATTGTTGATGCAGTTATAATTCCTCATAGCTCTGCCTATCACTCACAACTGTCTCGTATCCTCAGTACCAGTTCACGCAGCTCTTCTAAAACAGAAGTTTGCTGAACACAAACTCCGACAAGCCTTCCTGTGTCTTCCTCGTTTCCAGGTCTGGTGGCTCAGTAGACTAGTGCATCCACTCCAAGGATCTGTGCTTCAACTCATGGTCACAGGTTACAATCTGAGCGGAGCAACTCCGTGTTTCATCCTTATAGAGGCGATAGAGCAACCAACATTGAATTGGATAACAATGAACATCTGTTATTCAGCATAAGGAACCTCAAGCAGTCAATGTGTGCATTACAAACACACAATATTGCTTCACACATCCTGATATTATTCCCGACGGTCCCTAAAACACACATCCTTGCTTTTCAAGAAGAATACTCCATGTTGTGGAGTGCTGACTTTACTTTAGAAGTCCAGTAGCTTCACTTAATCCCTGTGAGCCTCGGCCTCTCTGACCTGTTTCTAAAGTGCCAGTGAATATCCTATGCAAACATTCCCTGAAGCTGGCTGATCTGTGGGGTACTGTAAGACCTGTGCCCCGACAAGCTTCTGTGCTGTAGCTGGGCCTGTTGATACCCACAGCAGCCCTGCTCTGCAGTACATCTCCTGCTACTTCTGCCTTTTAGCTTTCATAACAGGTTTAGAGTGGGGAAATACCTCTGGAGTTTAGGATGGTGGTGCACCAATAAAAAACGCTGCAAGTATGCTTGATGTGAAATAACATTTAGCAGAAATAGGTTCCAAAGTGGGAGAATAAACCAGTCTCTGGTTCTTACATTGATTGTCTCTATAGCTTGGCCGTGACCTTGCAGGCTGCAAGGCCTCTCCTAGCCTTGAGATATATACCATGCAGCCCTACTCAGAAGTATGGAGACAACTTAGGGGTGCATGCACATGACGTCACACCACTAATTGGCTTCATTCCTACTTGGAGCCAACCACCTCCCAACACCAGTGTTTCATGGTAGTTTGAGATTCGACTAGGTTGTCAGTTATTGAGATTTTATTAAACAGCAAAGCGCTTCAGGTGACGGATTCCATGCCTTGCTGTGCAGTGGTCATGGTGCCTTTTATGTCCATGACATTTCTAAGGATCTCTTTGATATGGTGTGTGGAACTTTCAGCCAAGTGTTACTCTTGAATCAAAATGTGATCTATGTGAAATGTGGACAGCTTGGATCTTTGCTTCACACTGGCCTGTTGATTGGTCCGTTCCCATTTTTCCTACCATGCATCTACGTCCAATGGGGAAGAGGGTCATTGCGGAGCAGGGAGAATTTTTTCTTTGAGGTGATTTCCTGAACATTAGAGGCAGAAGGAGGCACTGATGGTGCAGTGTGTTGAAACAGATCCACAGAGAGTTGTTTATGGTCCATTCCATTTCCTCAATCTTCGAACCCATTGTGCATCACTTTGTTCAATGTTCTTTGCATTTCTTTGCATCACTTTGTTCAATGTCCTTTTGAATCTCTCAGCTCTGAAGGGGTAACATTGCTGGGCCAAATTTTCAGGGTGCTCCCGCTATGTTCTACTCCGCAGCAGTAAATCCAGTCCAGAGAGACTTTGCAGAGAAGGTTACTGCACTCTTGGATGCTACAACCTTGCTCCACTGGAGGAATCTGAGCTCCAAATGATCTCCAAAAAATTGACTGAGTCTGAAGGTAGAAATCTTCAGTAGGCATAATAAGTATCCGGCCAATGAGGGATCTTCCCAGTGCATGAAATTCAAATTTGTCCCATTTGAAGATTTCCCATCAAAAGTCAGCAGCTCCATTGAGACATCATCCAGCAGTTATCCAACAACATGGAACCCTCTTCAGCCTACTGCCTTGCCCTGAGGATTTTTGACTTCCATTCCAGAATCCGAAGGTAAAACGTTTCATCAGGATGAATCTGGTCCCTGTATCCAATCCGCAGCCCATCACGGTCAGTCTAACTTTTTGCTTTACCCCAGTCAGGCTCAACCAAGTGACCGCGATTGGCACTTAATGCTTTTTGGCATATTTCGAATTTTGAACTTTAAAAATTCATTACTCCGGTTCTACTTATTGAATTTTTGTCATTCTGTGCCATTTTATTTATTACAATTTACTGTTTCTTCTAAATTGATTTCAGACTTTTCTTGCATTGGGTTTTCACTTTATTATTGTAGGAGTGCTGTGTAGTTACAAATTGCCTCTAGGTTAACCCTGACTGCTTTTGTGCCAAGCTAACAGAGGGTCTAGCACAGGATTCTTTAGTGACTTTTGCGGTCCACCCTGACAAGGACTGGGATTATTATTTGATGTAGGTTCTTACCCCCTCAACTAATACTCCTAATCTTACATTTGTGTTGAGCTGTGGTACTCCGTACTTGTGTTTTCGCAGGGCCACTCAGTGATTTGTGTAAAACCAAAAATCCCTTTCTAATCTGACATCAAAATCGATTTTAGATTTTTGAATTCGCCTTTATTTTTGATTAGCACTTTTTCCCTTTTCCCTAAATTTCACTCCAGCCGGACCAGCCCCCATATTTTGCACCTTTGGTTTTACATGATTGGAGGCGGATCTCTGCAACTTTGAAATCTTCACTGTGGCAGGGATAAAATTTGTGTAAGAACAGGGGGCTGGCGTTATCAAAGGGTTCCAGGCAGCTGGAGAACCAGATAGCCTGGGAAGTTTGCATGTTGCAGCAGTAGCGGTCGGTAGTAGGGGTTACTGCAGGGCGGTGATGTGGACAGGGGGAGGGGCACGGTGGGGGGTAGTAATGTATGGATTACGAAGTTTTACAGGTAAGTAAGGATTAAAATAAATAAAACGAATTTCATTGCACGCACTGCATCACATTTGGTGATGCAGTGTGCGGACCAAAATTCGTTTTATTTATGTAAATGTTTACACACCTGTAAAAGTCCGTAATCCATACATTACTAGCCCCCACCCTGCCCCTCCCCCTGCCCACGTCACCGCCCTGCAGTAACTCCTACTGCCGATCGCTACTGTGTTGCAGTCTATATGTTAGGGGCAGGAGGAGGATGACACAGAGGAGGAGGATGAGATAGAGGAGGAGCGAGAGAATATCCTGGAAATGGCCCTAGAGGCAGAGGAGAGAGAAGGACACACAGGAGTGGGGTCCCCTGCCATGTGCAGAGCAGCAAGCAGTGTGTCCTGTCACAATCTTACCCCGGGAGAGGTAGAGAGTTGGTAAGCCGAGGGGGCCACAAGGCTGTAAATGGCCATCCTGGCAATGGAGGAAAGAAAGCATAGGAAGCTGCCAAAAGGGCCTTGGAGGAAAAGAGGCTTGTCCTGGAGGAGCAGGAAATGTAGCTGGCTCATAATGTGAGTCAGAAGGAACTGGACCTTAAAGTCAGGAGCATTACAAAGCCCAGTGAAGATGATGGCAGTGACACCGACATAAAGGATGTAAAAGGGTCCATATTCCCATATACCTGGTACCTAGTTTTGTGGTGGGTATAACATTGACAAGTGGTTTGAGGCCTATGAGGTGGCCTTGTGTATGCACAGAGTCCAAGAAGAGGATTGGGGGCTACTCTCTGGAAGCAGATGTCAGTCACTGGGAGGGATACCCTACTAGTCCTGCATAGGGCTGACAGGATGAGATATGCCTCCATGAAGGAAGCCCTTGTTGTCAAGTTTGGGTTTATCCCAGAGAGATACCGTTTAAAGTTCAGAGGCAGCCAGAAACTGTCTACCCAGTCATGGTTTGATTTTATGGATTACTCCAGTAAGGCACTAAGGGCCAGAAGTACAAACCTTTTTTGCACTCGAAAGCGGGAGATTGTCCCGTTTGAAACCACAAAAAAAGCTAATGGCATTTACAAATGCTATTTAGCGAGTCAATGACTCGCAAAATAGCATTTGTGACTCTCGCTATTAGGATGGGGCGTCCTTTCCTAATAGCGAGACACACTGCCATGTATTATTGTTTTGTGACCGCATTTGCGGGCGCAAAACACTCACAGTTTACCACATACTTCAAGTAGTTGGTAAACCACTCGCAAACGGGAAGGGGTCCCCAGGGGACCCCTTCCCCTTTGTGAGTATCTGAGGAAATATTTTTTGAGAGCAGGCAGTGGTCCACGGGACCACTGCCTCCCCTTAAAAAATGAAACTGAAATGTTTAATTTTTCTTTTTTAAATGCATTTCGTTTTCCTTTAAGGAAAAACGGGCTGCATTTAAAAAATAAAAGGAAATGCTTTATTCAAAAAGCAGTCCCAGACATGGTGGTCTGCTGACCCCAGCAGGCACCATTCATATGAGTGCTATCCATTCCCAATGGGGTCGCAAATTGTGCTTGCCTCATGAATATTGATGAGGCATGCAATTTGTGACCCCATTGGGAATCGCTGACAGTGTCTGTGACACTGTTGTACATTGCATTTTGGGAGTCGGAAATTGTGAGTCGCAAAGTGACACAGTTTGCGAGTCGCAAAATGTCACGGTCATACATCTGGTCCTAAATGGTTGGGTGAACGGCAGCAAATTAAGTGACTGTAATGAGTTGTGCAATCAAATTTTAAGAGAGCACATGTGCAGTAATTGCTTTGCAGAGCTGTGCCAACACCTCATTGATTCAAAGCTCACTGTACCCAGATAGCTTGTGAAGTATTTCTGGATTAGTACCAGAATGTCAAAGAAGATACTTGGGAGTGACTCCAAGAAGGATGGTTCAGTTCTCCCTCAGCAGAGTGAGGGGGAGGGTCAGGGGTCAAACAGACAAGTTTCAAAAAGGACCCCAAAATAGTAAGAGGGGAAAGGATTTCCATGTACATAAAGTAGAGGTTCTGATGTGTGGAGGCCATAGGCACCCTTTTTCCAACACAAGTGCTTTGAATGTCTCCACTTAAAACACAGGCAGGGGGGGACTCTGTCTTTTTTTGAAAGTTTCATATATTGATACATTAGTATAGTTTCAAAGATTGACTGCTGTAACAGTTGCAATAGACAGCTGACAAAACATAACACCTTAGTATATGTCATATATGCTCTATATTAGGAAGAAAAGACAGACAGACAGAGAACAGCCTCATTTGTCAATATGTGTACCATTTGTTTTCCCCCTGCTGCACAAGCAAACTACCTTTAAGCTACGTTTCTCCTTCCTCATGATCTGGTCTCAGTATTCCAGTGGTGACATAAGTCCCCTCTTTCATCATTGTTATCACTCCCCCTCCCAGCAGGATAAGTGCTTGCGGTCCCCATATATCTCTAGGTCATGTACTGCAAGACACCAAGGGGTTTATTTACAAGCCCCTTGTGCCGGCGGTCCGTCACTTTTTCACATATTAAAAGTGACGCACCGGCGGTGCACTGGACTTCTAAAAAAGCCCCATAGTCTGTAAACCATTTGTCCACAGTGGGTGATGCAATCCTTCCCCATGCCATAGCAACCTGGCACTTGCCGGAGAGCAGGGCTAAACCAGTGAACTACCTACTGTGCTTAAGTACCAGTTTGACATACAGTGGCAACAGTGCTCTCAGGGCCTCAGTCCCTAGCATCAGGCCCATGATGCTATTCAAGGTTTGGAACAGTCTGCTCCAGCATTGCGAGATCACCTTGCATTCCCATGGCAAATGTAAAAAATCAGCTGCCGGAGTGTTGCATTTTTACAGACATCGCTATCTCACCCCCATATTTATGTAATTTAGCTGGAGTGTAGTAGACCTGGTGGCGGAAGTTGTAGCATAGTCATCTATGTCTTCATGGAATCCTATTTTGTGCTCTGACAACAGTATTCCCATTATGTGTTTGTCAGTTGTGTACACAAAGCTTTCGACTGGTTGTCCCTAGATCGATGCCCCACCTTGGGCACGCCGCGCAGCGTTGTGGTGTATATTGTGGTATACTTGTTCGTAGTCAATGCTCCAGATGCTGCCATACTCAACAATCTCCAATCTGTCTTGTTCTTGTGTATATGTAGGGAATGCCTTTCATACCGCCACAAGAAGTCTGATATAGTGGAATATCACCAGTGGTGTGGAGTGGCCCTTTTACAGATATTCTTCAAGGCTGAGGAATCCCCCAACCCCCACTTATAGATTTAAAAGTGTCAGTATTTGTGTGTCCTGCAAATGTTATATCATCAGAGGTTCACTAGTGATTGGCAATTTTGGATAATGAATCGATTTAACGTGCGGGGAGTACACAATGTCTATGCCAGTGATTTTAGCTAGTTATGCCCACCCATATGTACCACCTGAATATCAAGCCCCAGTACCATCGGGCATTGCATAACAACATTATTTAGCTTATGGGGTTTTGCTAAGCACAGTTCTAGATTTCAGTGTGGTACTTGTCTATGGTTATAGAACCAATGTGTGGCAAATTGCACCCGACTAATGTAATAATATATTTCTAAGTGAGATACAACAACCCCCCCCCCCCCTTTGAGTATACAGACTCTGCAATAATTTCCAAATTACTCTGGGCTACTTATCCCCCCATGTGATTTTGATCAATGAAGATATTAAGTGATTTAAAAAACCCCGGTTCAGCGGTATCGGATTATTTTGAAAAAGGTAGAGGTTCTGTCTAGCACCCCTCTTAATTCTGATAAGTGCAATACTGCTTGCCATAGTTATGGTAAATTTAATCCATTTGTCAAATTGGATGCATTTGCTGCTGTGTATTTCGCGCAGCGTGCAAACTAAAGCTTCATGCACTAGAGCAAAAATTATCGGGGACATAGTCAACCTTGCCGTATCCTGCGCTGTATATTGATAGGATCAGAGATACAGTCATTCACCCGTATACATACCACTGGGTTAGTATAGAGCAGGTTTATCCATTTCGTCATTGCCACACTCAATCCCATTCTACTCAACATTGTTAATAGGTATGGCCTGTCTATTGAATCGGACTCCCTGGTGGCGTCTAGAAACACCGCCACCGCCTTCAAACCTGGTTCAATTAGTTGGAGAACAGCAAAAAGAGTACAGAGATTATCAGTAGTAGATCACCGTGGTATAAACCCAGATTGATCCTACAAGACTAGGCCATGTAACAATGAAACTGGTTGGGATGCTAGAATTTTCTCCAGCATTTTATTATCAGAATTTATTAAAGACTGACTCATTGTCAGTGAAATTGCTCTCCCTCCCTCGCAGCTCCACCATTAAGTGAGGCCTTCCCCCGAGCCCCTGAACTCTCGAGTGTTGGTGTTCGAGGCCCTCATCCACCCGCAGGTTTCACCTGCGCCTCATCCCTGGTGGTCCAGTGGACCTCTGTCTCCATTCTCTTGCTCTGCTTTTTCTCTCCTTTTTTACTCGTTTTTTCCCTCACTTCTATCTCCCTCCTTCACTCTCCTTCTGGGTCTTAACCTCCATTTTCTGTTGTTCCCCTCATTTCAAGCTCCACCTTACCTCTCCTGTGTCTTTCCTCCGTTTTTCACTCATTTTTAACCCTCATCTTAATCTCCCCTTTCACTCTCCTGTGTCCTCTGTGTCTTTCCTCCACTCTTTCTTGCACGTTTTCTGCCTTATTTGCACTTTTCTCTCTCTTTTTGCCTTTTTCCTCTCGCCTTTTTTAGCCCGTTTTTCCCTGCCGCTGCTGCCCCTGCAGCACCCGCAGCCCCCCCCAGCACGGCCAGTACGACGGGCCCAATACAGCTCCCCTCACCGCTCCCGCCTCCCAGCTGTCAAGCCCTCCCCTATCACTACCTAATGGCGCGGGCGCCAAAGGCAAGCCCGTCTGCGCCAGTCCGTGACCCGACTGTAACCAGCATCAGGAACCCTGGATCTCTACAACCCCAACGCTACGACCCAGCGGCACTCCACGCTTTCAACCCAGGCTGCAACAACAACTGCAAGCTAGCATCACCAGCCGACACCCACCGACCCTTCAGCTGTCACCGCTGCCGGCACACCTGCAGCACCGCCAAGACGACTGACCCAGCGCAATACACCCGCAAGAACACAACCGAACGGAAGACCCTGCAATGCATCCTCCTCAACGTCCAATCCCTCCACAAACACGCCACCGAAATCTGGGACCTCCACGACAGTACTACCCCGGACGTAGCATTCTTTACCGAAACCTGGACCAAAACCACCTTGGAACCAGACATCACCATCGCTTTTCCCAAGGATACAAGATCTCCTGGAAGAACTGCCTAACCCACCCTGGAAGAGGAATCACCATCGTCCACAAATCCACCCTCCAACTGAGCACACTCCCCGACGAGCCCACAGACCTGATGGAACACCTTCATTTCAAGATACTGGCTAGCCCTACCTCCACCCTCTGTGGAACCCTTATCTACCTACCTTCAGGACCCCACTGACTTTTCACCAACTCCATCACGGACATCATCTCCCCGCATGCCATCGTGTCCACCAACTACACCCTACTCGGAGACCTCAACTTCCACCTCGACAACTAGCTGGACCCCAGCACCACATCCCTCTTGGACAACCTACACAACATTGGACACCGCCAGATCGCGACCGAACCCACGCACTCATCATGACACACCCTCGACCCCCTCTTCACAACAGGAAACTCGATCACCTTCAGCCACACTAACAAACTCACATGGACTCACCATCGATGCGTCCACTTCACCTTCAGAACACCCACCATCCAAAGACACCAGCACCTGCTCCCACAAAGAAACTGGACCTGAATCGCCGACGATCAGCTAACCTCATCACTCAGCAACTCCACCCCAACCATTGCGGAAAACGACGGCGCCAACACCGCAGCCCGAGCCCTGCACAGATGAATCTCCGACAGCGTCAAAACCATAGCCCTCCTCAAGAAAAACAACAACACCCATGCCAAGAAAGCTAGATGGTTCACCACCGAACTTCGAGAGTCCAAACACACTTGCCGCCGCCTCGAAAAGGCCTGGAGGAACACCAAATCCACAGAAGCCCACTACAACTTCAGAGCCGCCTCCATTGCCCACCACCAACTCATCAGAAAAACGAGGAAAAAAGCAATTGAAGACATAATCTCCACTCATGCACACAACAGCAAAAAACTCTTCAAAATCATCAAGGAGTTCGCCCAACCCACCAGCGAGTCCACCGACATCCCTCCCTCACAAGACCTCTGTGACATACTCAGCATCTTTTTCCACCACAAAATCAAGAGCATCCACGACAACTTCGACGAAGACAACCAACACACTGAACCCTCATCAACCACCACCGACACCCTGAAGCAAGCGATCGACAACTGGACAGCCCTCACCACCGAAGACACACTAAAGTCGATGAAGTCAATCCACTCCGGGCCCCCACGAACCCCTGCCCCCACCACATTTTCAACAGAGCCGCTGACACCATCGCACCCATGCTCTGCCACACCATCAACCGCTCCCTGGCAACTGCCTCATTCCCTGATGACTGGAACCATGCTGAGATCAACCCCCTCCTGAAGAAACCCGCAGCGGACCCCACCGGCCTCAAAAACTACAGACCCATCTCCCTGCTCCCGTTCCCAGCGAAAGTCATCGAGAAAGCCATCAACAGCCAACTCGCCACATTCATCGAAGAGCACAACATCCTCGACTCCTCCCAATCCGGCTTCAGAAAAAAACACAGTATGGAAACCACCCTCCTTACCGCAACAGACGACATCCGTACCTTACTGGACAAAGGAGAAACAGCAGCCCTCATCCTCCTCGATTTCTCAGCAGCGTTCAACACAGTCTCTCACCGCACCCTAATACGCAGACTCCATGACGCAGGGATCCAAGACAAGGCCCTCGAATGGATCCGCTCCTTCCTCTCCGGCAGAATGCAGTGGGTCAGACTCCCCCCTTTCTTGTCAGACCCTACACCTACCACCTGCAGAGTCCCCCAGGGGTCCTCCCTCAGCCCTACGCTCTTCAACGTCTACATAGCTCCGCTCGCCCCCATCGTAAGAACCTACGGATTCAACATTGTGTCATACGCAGACGACAGAGTAACTGTGGGTCTAAGCCAACTACCTGTCAATCAGTGTCTGACATACAACTCAATACTAATTATAACTATAAATCAAAAAGTGTGATTCAAGCACGACAAGATACTTCCGAGCTGTGAAAGTACCCATCAGTTATCGTCCGGTACCGCCCTTGTCATCATCTGGGCCTCCTCACGCCAAGGAGAGTATTCCTGCAGCCACTTGTTATCTTTAAAGTGGATGCCCCACATGTGTTGAGGGTATGTAGACGGTGACCGTGTTCTGATAACTGAAAAGCAGTGCGTAAAAGAAGTGAGTGAGTGTGTAAGCGAAGGGAGATGTATAAAATTGGAGAGCAGGGAGGAAAATACATTTATTAGGTACCTCTCATGCTTCCAATAGTTAAAACCAGTGCGGGAACATAGTAGGTTAAACAAATAGCTACTATTTAGATGATGTAGGTCAACATGTTTCTGCAGTCTATGGACCCATCAAGGTATCCGCTGCTTTAATCAGGACCAAATCTCGCTACTGAATAAAATCAAGATAAGCGAAGATTTTTTTTTCTTTACGTTAAAATAGTCCTAGGTATGTACAAGTCCTCCAGGGTACTTGCTGATGTCCAGGGTAGGAAAGTAATGATGTCAGACAGACAGACGAACAAGAAAAAGACAATCAAACATTGGTGTCAGAAAAATTATCAAGTACGACCAATGGACGGTATAAATACTATTTATCCCAATATGTGTCATTACATGTACATCTAAGGCTCATAATGAAGCCTGTAATCCGCTTACCTATTAAGTAGGAGGATGGTACTACGCCTCACCTGGCTGCGGCTCAGGTAGGTAGAGCACCGCTCTAATAGAAAGGAGCAAATGAGGAAAATGGTCAGTGGTAGATAATATCAAAATTCTAAATACAACTAGTGCACCCGATGGTATTGGGAAAATAAGGCTGGTCTTTAATTAATTTAGCGCTATATTAGGAAGCATTATCAAGAACTATGATACAGATACTGGTATGGAGACTATGACTTCTGAGGGTCTATAGTTAGATAGGACATACCCGGATGTGCTTTAGAACGGTTGCTTTCAAGGTCTGGGGTATGTCAGTTCTTATTATATGGGTGCTGGTTGTCTTTGTTATTCTCACCGCTTTAGCAGTATGGACGAAGCGGGAAGTACCCCCTGTATGCAAACCTGCCATCCGACATCGTGACCTGTACAATCACTCAGCTGGCAGCAAGTATCTGCCCCCGGGAGTTCGACCTGCGCGGTGGAGTCTGAAATGGCTTGCGTCTCTGGGAACGTTGTAACCGAGCCACACTGTTAAACAAACTCGGTAATAATGCGCAGAGCCAGCCCAGAGCATGTGTGCCCCTACGCGCGTGCAATCTCTCGCGACCATGAAATTGAAAAACTATGCCTCGGTGCATTGTAAGCTTGATTACAAACTCAGGACGCCAACCTCACCTGACCGTCACTCCGTGCGTCCCTCTGGGATAAATAGTATTTATACCTTCCATTGGTCGTACTTGATAATTTTTCTGACACCAATGTTTGTTTGTCTTTTTCTTGTTCGTCTGTCTGTCTGACATAATTACTTTCCTACCCTGGACATCAGCAAGTACCCTGGAGGACTTGTACATACCTAGGACGTCCAAGTGACACTATTGTAACGTAAAAGAAAAATGTTTTCTTCAATTATCTTGATTTTATGCAGTAGCGAGATTTGGTCCTGATGAAAGCAGCGGATACCTTGATGGGTCCATAGACTGCAGAAACATGTTGACCTACATCATCTAAATAGTAGCTATTTGTTTAACCTACTATGTTCCCGCACTGGTTTTAACTATTGGAAGCATGAGAGGTACCTAATAAATGTATTTTCCTCCCTGCTATCCAAATTTATACATCTCACTTCGCTTACACACTCACTCACTTCTTTTACGCACTGCTTTTCAGTTATCAGAACACGGTCACCTTCTACATACCCTCAACACATGTGGGGCATCCACTTTAAAGATAACAAGTGGCTGCAGGAATACTCTCCTTTTTGGAGATTGGAGATTGGAGGCAGGCGACCCCGGCGGCAGAGGGTTCGCGCCTGCAGTCAGGAACGAGACTGTGTTTTTACTGAATGCGACTGCTACGCCCTGCTGAAGGAGAGCAGCGGCGCTTGACTTCATCATTGTTTTAACCATCTCCAAGTCAACAGGAGACTAACTTTTAAAACTCACCTCTTCAGGGCTCGGTGGTGTGTGGGCGCCATCTTCCTTTGGGCTGGTCAGGCGACCTAGCTCGGCGCCACACCCCCTGCGCTCCGCCCCTATTTAGGAGTGGCTTTCCATTGCTCGCTATTGGAGGCAGGCGACCCCGGTGGCAGAGGGTTCGTGCCTGCAGTCAGGAACGAGACTGTGTTTTTACTGAATGCGACTGCTACGCCCTGCTGAAGGAGAGCAGCGGCGCTTGACTTCATCATTGTTTTAACCATCTCCAAGTCAACAGGAGACTAACTTTTAAAACTCACCTCTTCAGGGCTCGGTGGTGTGTGGGTGCCATCTTCCTTTGGGCTGGTCAGGCGACCTAGCTCGGTGCCACACCCCCCGCGCTCCGCCCCTATATAAACGTACCGAATGAGGAAGCGCAGCGGACGAGCGCAGCGGGCGTGACGAAGGCGCGCCGAAGTGGCGCCTAAGTCAAGCCCGTCTGCGCCCGTCCGCGGCCGGACGGGGCTAGGGGCGCGTCCTCATGTCCCTTCGTATTCATCCGAGGACCTATTTGCCATTCAGGGTCCTTGGCCCCTTCCTGTGCCTATTATTAGGCACATCTCAGCTCTTGGTCTTGATCCTACTTCTCATCATACCCTCCCTACCCACTCGATCCCTCCGCTGCCCCTCACTCCCGATTCTGGCCCTTCATCCCTCTCCCCTCCTTTGTCCATCATTTTGCTCAACACTAGGTCGGCAGTAAGGCATCACCAGGAGCTATTTGTGCTACTTGACACCCATCAGCCTGATATGTTACTTTTAACTGAAACCTGGTTCTGTGAGTCCTCCCTGCCCTCTCTCTTGGCGGCCCTTCCACCCTCTTATGTGGCCCTCCGCGCTGATCGATCGGCGGGCAAGGCAGGGGGTGGCGTGGCTCTTATTGCCCGATCTGAGCATAACTTTCAACTCCTTCCCTCCCCTTCTATTAGTTCTACCGAGCATCTTGTGGCTCGTTCTCTTGCCTTTTCTCCCCCGCTCACCTGTTTACTAATGTATCGTCCTCCCCAGTCCTCTCACCTGTTTCTGCCAGCATTTCAGGACGTACTTGCCACTTTAGCGATTAACCACGCTTCAGTACTAGTATTAGGGGACTTTAATTATTGACCCACCGATCCCTATGAATGTACTGCTTCTAAGCAGTTCTCTGAATCACTTCCATCACTAAATTTTGTTTCCCACTTGCAAATTCCTACGCACGTTCACGGTCATGTACTAGACCAGGTTTGGTCTCTTAATATCTCGGTCTCCTCCATGTCCGTGACCCCATGCCCCTGGTCAGATCATGCCTTGATCTCCTTCCTTCTTCGCCTTAAGCCGGCAGTAAAGATTCCGCTTGCCAAAAACACCTGGGCGCGGAACTGGAATAGGGTAGACCTTTCTGCACTATCATCCTCCCTTTTGAATCTTGCACCTAACCTAGAGGGTCTATCTTCTCTTTCTCAAGCCGCTGCCATTGATACCTGGCTTGCTGGAGGCTGCGATGCAGTAGCCCCTTTACGGCGGATTTCAACCCGACGACCTAAAGAGTCAAATCGGTGGTTCGGCGATGACCTGAAGATAAAAAAGCTGACCCTCCGGCGGGCCGAGAGGCAATGGAGAAAGGATTACTGTCCTCTATTAAAAACCCATTATGTGACTCTGCTGGGCGACTACAAAAGGGCTATACTAGGCGCTAAGACTGCGTACTTCTCAGCCAAAATTTTGGTGGCGGAGAACAAATCTAGGGAGATTTTCTCCATCGTACATGACCTGGCCTATTCTGACAGGGCTTCACTTAAGCCTTCCCCTACCCAGTCCCTCTGTGATTCCTTGAATTTCTATTTTTTGGATAAAATCAGCAATATCAAAGCTAATATTCCACTTCCTTCCCCTTCATTTTGTTGAGCCCTTTCCCCGACTGTTCACTGTTGTCTCTCGTCTATCCCTCCTCTTACCGAAGAAGTGTTCCTTGCAATACTCCCCAAAGTAAAGTCTGGTTCCCCGGCGGACATCTGTCCAGCCCATATCCTGCAACAGATCTATTCTGCCTGCCCTAAACCGCCAATCTCCTTTCTCAACAGCTCTCTGGCCCAGGGGGTGGTAATCCCAGCACTTAAATCTGCCACAATAGTGCCTATCCTGAAGAAGCCTGGCGTGGATCCCTCTGCTCCAGCTAACTATCGCCCCATTTCGCTTCTACCTTATTTGGGCAAGGTGCTGGAGCGACATGTAACATCGGTCCTCAGTGCCCATGTAGAGGCAAATGGGGGCCTAGCGTCCCGGCAGGCAGGCTTCCAGCCTAGGCACTCCACCGAGTCCGTCGTGGTGTCGGTCCTGAACAACCTCAGGGAGGGCATGGCCCGGAACAATTACCAGGCCCTGGTGCTCCTCGATCTTTCCGCCGCCTTCGACACGGTGGATCATTCCATCTTACTCTCCCGTGTCGGAGCGGCGGGGATCGAGGGCTCAGCCCTGGTTTGGCTATCGTCCTTTCTGAGGGACCGCACCCAGGCAGTCCGGCTGGGGGATTTCTCGGCCAACAAACAACTACAAACTTAGGGGTCTAATGAGGGATTCAACCGTGATCCTCTGCTCGTCATCACCTTATCAATAGTACAAGGGTACGAACACAATAATACTAACAAACCAGATCACAAGATGTGAAGAACCAGTAACGTGAGTCACCCCTGGTATAGGATTCCCATCAACAGTCTTGTAATGATCAATATTATAATTTGGTAGTCCTTATCGGGTATTGTGTCTCTAGATCATTGAGACCGGCATCCCCCGATAACCAGATACGGGGTAGCGACCCACAATCACTCGGTACTACCACATGATGTTGATGTGATGGGAAGTGCAGTGTAAACAAAAAATAAGTGGTGATCTTAAAAAAGGATAGGGAACTCAACCCAGAAAACTTTAATGATTGTTGGCCCCTTCCTTAATAAAAACAAGAACAGTATAATATCGTCATCGCAGTCCACACAAATAGCTGCGAGGAGACCAACATGTTTCAGCCACTAAGGGATAACTCCTTCGGCTTTCGTCAGGGTCTCTGTTCTATAATAATACTACTGCATTAGTTGTGATTAAAGTGTGAAAAAAATATGAAAAAAACACACAAGTGAAAACCAGTAAAGGATATAATGTTCCTTCGACTGTGTCAACTCCTCTCTTCGGCACCTGGTTGGATATGTACTGTTTAGAGAGGACAAACGTACAGGAAAATCACAATCCGCTACACTGGTCTGTAGAAAACATAATAAATTGTTTCGCAAAAATATAACAGCTTCCTTACTCACCCAGTGTGTCCGGGGAGTGGACCTCACCTCTTCCTGGACCTGGCTCAGGATATATGAGACCCCGCTCTACAATAACAGAAACCGACTGCGTAAAATACAAAAGCCAGACGACCAGACATTGAGCTACTCTGGAGATGTATATATCTACGTAATCCAAGGTATTCTGTACATGGAGTTAATTAACACCCATCAAAAGGTTCACAAAACACCCTCTATCCACCTCCCTGTCAACTACAGGCTAAACTAACAGTGGTTTACAAAACTACTTATATGCAGCATATGGCTAGCACAATGGCAAAAACCTATTATCAGGCTAGCAACACAGGTAATCATACCTGTCCGTCGGTATCTCAAGCCGTGACTGAGTCAGGGGGAGGCACAGTCACCAGTAAGCTCTAACTACTTCACTGTTAGGCTGAGCAGCACATAGCCAATCGATACCGGTAGGGGAGGGGCTGGCCCGATCGCCGCCTACCCAAAGATCACTTTTCATGTCTATCATTGTTACTCATCTGCCGTTTACCTTAGTAGTAATGCCCGCTGATGGTGTCAGGACTTAATAATAGCCCCGTCCTTGGCAGTGCCCTGTCACACATTCATTCACGGCCTCGCGCGCGTACTCTCGCGAGCATGGCCGGTGTAGAACTACAGAGTGACGTCACGTCGTTCGTGATTGTAGTTCTTTCAAAAAAGTATACTTCCGCATTGCTAGTTAGTTCGTGGCAAGGCGCAATATCTCACAGATAGCGTGATGCTATGACCAGCAGTGGTAACACACATGCCTAATCACAGTACTACCCACTTGTGGTGTCCGGACTTACTAATCGCCCGGTATTTGTCAGTGCCCTCTCACACACTCATTCACGGCCACTTGCGCGTCCTTCCTATGGCATTGCCGGTATAGAACTACAGGATGACGTCATGTCGTTCATGATTGTAGTTTTTTGTAATAAAAACCAGACTACCGCATTACTAGTTAGTCCACGGCGAAACGCAATTACTCCCAGATAGCGTAATGCTAGGTCCAGCAGTAGTAATGCCGCGATAGAAACACACATGCCCACTCATGTGTAGTTTATTAAAACAGAATAATAAATTGCTATTTAATCGTGGCAAAGCGCACTGGCTCGCAGATGGCGCAATGCTAGGTCAAACAGTAGTAATGACGCGTTTAGAAACACACATACCCACTCCAAAGAGGTTGCTCAAATCAAACCCGGATACGTACCATTTATACCGGGATTGGACGGGGAGTATTCGTCAAGTAGCAGACCCCTATCATTAAAAGGATAGTTAGCCATATACAACTTCCTGGGTAACAAGGCTCACCGTCATCTATGCCAGAAAATGCTGAATAAGCCGCCAAACTGCCCTGCCATACGGGCAACGCTGGAAATCGATATACCTAGTAAGGAGCATCAAACCACAGGCGAATTACTCTTAAGATAATCAATAAGTAGTAGGCTAAAGATGATTAGCCAACGGCCAACTAGTGTATTACCCTCAAAGGAAGAATACTGTTGTGTACAAGGACAAATCCTGATGTGCTCTGTCAAGGGTATGACCCACGCATAACCCTATATTCATACATAGAATTACAGAGTGCTCAGGACAAGGCGAACCACGGAATATCATCGTTCAGCCCTTGTCTGTCTGTCCCCAATCTGAAAACCCACTTTTGTTCCCGAATAAAAAGATATCTAGACACATCACTCACATGTGGTGGAATGTGTGGTTTCTCAAGGACATGCCATTTGAAGTCTGTCTCGGCATGATTACAAGTGATAAAGTGCTTGGTAAGTTTAGAGATATCTTTCTTGCAGCGGAAAGTACTTTTGTGTTCCTGCATCCTCACACGCACCTTTCTCGTGGTCATGCCCACGTATCTTTCATTGCACGTGCAAGTGATGAGGTAAATCAAGTTGGTGCTGTTGCAGTTTGTAAACTGCCGCAGCTCCCACGGCTTATCTGTACCAATGTCCACGCTCGTAATTTTAGTTGTTAAAGGGCAAATAGAGCAACCCCCACAAGGATGGTGCCCTACCACCGGCGGGAGATCCCATAGTGTGCCTAGCTCTCTCCTGGGTGTGGCTTTGGGTCGAGTGTGTACCAAACGGTCCCTCAGGTTAGTTGAGCGTTTGAAGGCGAAAAGTGGGAAGGGAATCTTTTCTTTACCACTGTTCAGAATTCTCCAGTGCTTTTTAATCACTTTTTGAACATAGTTCGATTTAGTATTGAATGTGCTCACTAAGGTGAGACGATCCAGTGGTGGTTTCTCTATCCGTGGTTCCAAAAGAGCAGCACGATGATTGTTAGCTGCTCGTTTGTATGAACGTTGGACCAATTTTTTTGGGTAGTGCCTCTCTCTCAACTGTTTAGAAAGCTCCTCCGCATGGCGTTTGAAAGTTTCTGGGGTAGAACAGTTCCGATGAACTCGAAGAAACTGTCCAAAGGGCAGATTATCCCTCAGTGACTTGGGGTGTTGACTTTCATACAGGAGCAAGGAATTCCTTGCCATTGGCTTTTTGTACAGTTCGCTCTCCAAACCCCTCGAGGTGCTGTAAATCGAGAGATCCAAGAAAGGGAGTCTGTCTTTACTCATTTCCATCGTGAACCGGAGATAATTGTTCTTGCTGTTAAGCCATTGATGAAACTGTTTGACCGATTCACTAGTCCCTCTCCACACCATCAGAATGTCATCAATATATCTTTTCCACCAAATAATGGATGGAAAGAAGGGGTTGGTGGGATGCAAAACTGTGGTCTGTTCAAATTGATGGACATATAAATTCGCCAGCGAAGGGGCAAAAATACTGCCCATGCTGGTCCCGGAGACTTGGTGGTATATCTGGTCCTCGTACATGAAGAAGTTTTCTTTCATGGCTATGGTAGCCAAAGCCATAATAAACGGTACTGGAGTAATGGAGTCCAGTTCCGATTCGCCCAGGATGGACCTGATAGTATCCAGGGTCGCATCCTGGGGAATGGAGGTATACAGGGACTCAACGTCCAGAGAGACAAGATAATCTGTCTCTCGATCAAAGACAATCTCGGGAATCACTCTCAGGACATCCGCAGTGTCCTTAAGAAACGTAGGCATCATGCTGACCAAGGGTTTGAGAAAATAGTCAGCAAACGCTGAAAGCGGTTCAAGTAGTGAGCCCTGGCCTGAAATTATGGGCCTCCCTGGAGGCGGTCTCTGTGGTTTATGCACCTTCGGTAAGGTGTAAAAATAAGGCATAATAGGATGCTTAGCCTGCAGGAATAATGCCTCGGCGGTGTTAGACTTGGGCCTTAGGGCAAGTTCACCCCTAATCTTTTTGCCTTTATTTGTGACCCTGTGTAGTGATTTTTGGGTCTTGGCGCACTTTTTCCCTGTGTCCCAGAGTGAAAGTGCGTGCGTGTAGTATGGCTGGCCTGCCCTCCCATAGGAATGCATGGGGAATGTGTGTGCCCTGGTAGTTCCTGATGTGTGGGGAGTGCAGGCTCGAGTTTAGTATGTATGAACTCGTGAGAGCGAATGCTGCGCAATGGTATGTGCGGCTTGTGTGTGTCTAGAAGGGAAGTGCTACTTCTGGACATTGATGTATGTGTGCAGTGAGGATAGTGGAGCGTGATTGGCTGGAGCTGGCTGGCATGCCAGGCTCCAGGAAGTCTGGATGGGTCTGCCCGGTGGTGAGTGTGAGATCAGCATGAGTGATGTGTGGGAGGAGTAGATCTGTGTCCTGGATGGGCTGGGTTTTTCCCCACACAATGCTGGCTCCGCCCCCCTGTGGTTTGTCTAATGACCCTAGCCTCCCCAGTGAATGAAAGGGGTGGTTGGGCCATCAAGGGTACTCCCAAGCCAGCTGCAACTGGTTTCCCCCCACCCTGCACCTCCTAACAAAGGAATTCTCTGTATAAATATGGGGCTGTGTCCCCACAGAGGTGGTTCTACTTGTGGATCCTTGCCAGAGGGGGCTGTTGCTGCTGCTGGGGCCAGGAGGACCGCCACTTGGACTGTCTCCCTGCCTGGAGACCCAGTGTGCTGGCTCTGGCCCTGCCCTGCCCCTTTGCCTGCCTCCAGTCCCTGCTGGAGCTTTTGCTTTGACTTAGAGTGCCTGGAGGCGCTCTTATTTGATTTATAGCGCTAGGCGCGCTTTCCTGGTGCCCCAGCGCTCAATAGCGCTTTGCTGATATTTCTAGCGCTAGGAGCGCTTTTCTTTAGCCCCTAAGCGCTGGGTGCGCTTTATTTCTATTATAGCGCTGTGGAGCGCTTTTGCCGCTTTTTGGCATTAGCGAGTGCCACCTCGCTTTACTTTTTATTTTGAGCGCCGGTGCCCACCCGGCATTGCCCCGTTATTGGATTTTGTAAATACCTCGAGGGAGCCCACTCCTCGGGTACTGGGAGCCCGCCTGCCTACCTGGAACGGGCCGCCGCGCTGCCCGCGACGACCCGGAAGTGCTGGAACCGTCAGCCAATCGCTGCGCGGCCCGGGAGAGGCGATCCGGAAGTCCCGCCCCCGGAGCCGAGCAGCGAGGAAGGAAGCAGCCGGCTCTGTCCTCGAGGCTCCCAGAGTGAAAGGGAGCCCCGCGCTGACCAGAAGAGGAGACGCATCCGGCCCCAGAGACCTGGTGAGTGAGAGGCGTCTGCATTGTGTGCAGAGCGGCCCCGGTTGGCAGCGGGCCGCTCCGCAGGATAGAGCGGGCATTATTGGATTCTGAGTCCCCCGTGAGGGACTCCAACGAGAGGGGCCATTCTTTGTTCTTTGAGCCCGAGGGGCTCCAGCCACAGTCTGTAACGGGCCCGAGGCTCCTGGGGGCAAATTGTATATTTCGAGCCCTGAGGCTCGCGCCCACAGTGAATTTACAAGCCTGCAAGGCTCGAGGGGGGCAGTCCTTTGCTCTATTGCCCCGAGAGGCTCAGTGTCCCATTTTTGTTTTGCGAGCTCAGAGAAGCTCGAGGGGGCAGTTGATTTATTTAGAGCCAGAAAGGCTCACAGCGCCCACATTTGTTCTAGAGCCCCAGAGAGGCTCTTGGGTGCCACCTGTGTTCTTGAGCCCACGAGGCTCCAACGTGTGCCCAACTGTGATTTACAACTGTCCAGCACTTAGTGGACAGTTGCTACGTTTAGGCTGTTGTTCTGTGCTGCCTGCGCAGCCTCCCCTGACATTGAGACTCAGGGCATTCCAGCCCTTTCGAGGCCAGTTGGCCTGGGGGACAATTCTGGTGTTGTGCCATGTGCACCCTGCGCAATTTATGATTTACTGCTAATTAGATTCCTGCGCAAATGTTCTACCTGCACCTCTGAATGTGTTTTAATGTTTCATGTGCCCTTGTTTGTTATTACCTTTGCTAAAAGTGACCTGCTTAGGTAATTCTTTGTTCTTTTATTTCCCTTTGCTAAAAGTGACCTGCTTAGAGGAATGTTGATGTTTTATTGCCTTTGCTAAATGTTACTTGCCTAGGTGATTATTTTAGGTTTCCTTCCCTTTGCTAAATGTGACTTGCTTAGGTGATAGGTTTTCCTTCCATAGGTCCTGATGATAAGGTCCTAGTTCCCTGCGTGATTTCCCTACAGTGTTTAGGGTGGCGTAGGAGGTATTTTCCCTTTACCAGTAGTTACTGGTTGTATGCTACATATAACTATTTTGTGTGCTACATTCATTATGTTTATGTGCTAAAGTGTTATACCTACAAGCGTTATTTCTAAAAAGTGCATACCCCTGACAGTGGCCCAGGTGGCCCTGTCCTGTACATAATCCCTTGTAAATCTTGCCCGTGCCTGTTGGCACATTGTAAAGTGTGTGTGTTATCTAATGTGTTTTTATTATTATAATACAAAGGCTATTTTTGATATAACCTTGTGTGGAGTTTCCTTTGTGGTGGGCCTTTGGTTGTTGTCGCTGGGGTGCGCGCGCAAACGCTTTACACATCACCTCTGAGATTAGCCTTGCTGCTCGCGCCACGTTACCTAGAGGGTGAGCGGGGGTTATCTTGGTGTGTGCCTCCCTTGCCCTGACCTTGGAAGTGGTGGTCTCTGACTGACCTTGGCGCAAGCCTTGGCCAGCCAGAGGTCCCGTTTCTAACATTGGTGGCTAGCGGTGGGATTGGACTTGCGTTTGCGTTGTACCACAGTGGCGACAGGCCACACTTCAAAACTCTGCAATTTTAGATAACCACATTTTTGGGATTATTGTTTTTTAGGGAAGTTCAGTTTTGCTTCTCCTGAAAGGTGTCATTTGTATTTTGTCCAGTACCTTGTTCCCCGCCCTGCTCCCAGAGTTTGGTACCTGTGTCGCTAGTGGTCAGGTTGAGATAATCAGGGGTGGTAGAAACTGCCTTACCAGTCCGAGGGGAGGGTTGTGTGTGAATGAGTGTGTGTTACGCTGGACAGTGGAGTGCAAGTTCTGAGATAGGAATCTTGCTGAATTTTGTTGATTGTATACTCCTGTTTAGCTCAGACCCCCAGGTTCCCTGTGTGATCTCGTCTCTAGAACGTCTGCCAAAATGGAGCCTGTTTTTGATCTCAGTGATCTAGTTTGGTACAGTATGCAGGAGTTGGAAAGGTTCTGTAGAGAGAGAGACATAGGGGTGGATGAGTCAGATACTGAGAACCAACTTAGGAACCACCTGGTCCAATGGTATAAGGATCAAAGGGATCTTGAGCGCAGCGAGGAAAGGGCCCAGGCCACACGCCATGAGGGTGGTGAGTCTGTGGGGAGCCCTGAAGATTCTGATGAAGAATGTGAGTTGGATGATGACAGTGGTTGGGCCCCAGCAGATAGTGAGGACCCCATAGATAGGGAGTCCCTTGCTAGGCCCAGTGTCAGTACCAGCGCCCCATCCCTTTCCCTGTCCCCAGAGGATTGGTTAGATAGGAAGGAAGAGAGGGAGCATCAGTTAGCAATGGAACAGCTCATGTTAGAGCATGCCCAGGCTATGGCGCAGCTAGAGATCGAAAGGCTCTTAGCGCAGGAGAGGATAGAGGTGGAGAGAAGGGCCATCATCCGTGAGAGCGCAGCCCTAGAGAATAGACTCTCCCCTACCCACAGTTGTAATTGTCTGGATTCCCCAGAGAGGGTGGAGTCCAGTGGTGGCAGCTTTTTAAATGTCAGTGTAGACAGTCCCACTCCCAGTTCCCCGAGTATGGTTCCTGTTTCCCCAGAGGAGGAGAATAGGTTGAGGTTTAGGAACCTTAAGAAACCATCTCACCAGAAGTGGGGGTATTTTGTGGATGACTGTTCGGATGCAATGTGGGGTTGGCTGACGGCTAACTCGGACAATGAGGTGGACGGTGTGGTGAATATGTTCCTCAAAGAGCAGTTGCTCAGTGTTGTTTGTCCAGAGTTGCGCCAGCACCTGCTGAAGTTGAAGTGTTTTTGTCCTTGGGACCTCGCAGAGGAAGCAGAACGCTGGGACAGTGCGAGAGGTTCTTTTGAGTCACTAGTGAGTGATTCCAACAATAGTGGGTCAGGTGTCTTCCAGCCCAGTGTGGTGGAGGAGGGTGAGAGTAGCCCAGCTAGGTCCTTGGTTAGTGAGGAGGGTGTAGGGGCTGACTGCCTGTCTCAGTGGAGCGGGAGTGAGTGTGTGACCGAGAGTCCCCAGACGCCCGAAGCCTTGTCACAGAGCCTGGATGGTTCCTTTAGGGAACACCAGGAAGGGAACCTAGACTTGCCTGTTAGTTCACTTGAGGGAGATCTCCTAGTGGGTAGAGAACCTGGAGCATCTGTAAGCGGAGCTTCCATGGTTATAGAGTCTGGCAGTACTGCTCCAGTAGGGAGAGTACCGGAGTCCAGCGTGAGGAGTGATTGGGGGAGTTCCCCAGTGGAAGAACCAGTGGGTCAGGGACTACCCAGTGGGGCTAGGATCCCGTGTAGTGACCATGGTGACACCACTTCTGTGCTGGGGGACCTTTGCGCACTGTCAGGTGGACAGGAGGCGGGAGATCTGCGCCAGGCAGACAGTCACACAACATATGTGTCATTTGCTAGCCTCAGGGGGATGGTGTGTGAATCCCCAGAAGTCCTGGAGTGCCAGGCAGTGATTCCACCAAAGGTTCTAGACCGGAGGTTGGAGGTCCAGGTTCAGGATTCGCCTGACCTGAAGGGTGGGAATACTGTAAACAGTGTCCTAACCAGTTCTTTCTCCAGAGGTACCGCCCCGGTTGGGAGGGAGCAGGACTCTGGAAGGGGGTGCAGAGGGTGGGAAAGCCCACCTCTGACCCCGTTACCACCTGAGGGGTTAAACCCTAGGTTGGGAGAATGTTGTTTAGAGGGGACCCCTCGCAGGAGGAGGAGGAACCCTAGGAGAAGAGGTAAGGGGAGGAGAGCCTTCCCTGAGACTCCTGGTCCACCTAAGGTTGTAGACCCTAGGCTGGAGAACCAGTGGAAGTCTAGCCCTGTCTTGCAGACAGGAAGAGTGGAAAATGGCTGTTATGTGCCAGGGGTTACTACCCCCCACTTTGTGAGTAGGCAGGATCCAGTGGTACCTGGGTGGCCTAGGGCCTGGTCCTGGCCGAGGGCAGCTGGAGAGTATCAGTGGGGTACCCCAGTTAGTCCCTACAGTAGTTTTAGAAGGAACCCTAGGGGTTCACCGTGGCGTAAAACAGGAGGGTGTCCCTGCAGTTGTGGGCCCGCGTCCTTGTTTTATCGCCCCAAGCAGGGAAGCCCATCACGGTGGTGATCGGTCTGCCCTGCGTTTTGGCTGGAAGGGGGTCGTGTTAGACTTGGGCCTTAGGGCAGGTTCACCCCTAATCTTTTTGCCTTTATTTGTGACCCTGTGTAGTGATTTTTGGGTCTTGGCGCACTTTTTCCCTGTGTCCCAGAGTGAAAGTGCGTGCGTGTAGTATGGCTGGCCTGCCCTCCCATAGGAATGCATGGGGAATGTGTGTGCCCTGGTAGTTCCTGATGTGTGGGGAGTGCAGGCTCGAGTTTAGTATGTATGAACTCGTGAGAGCGAATGCTGCGCAATGGTATGTGCGGCTTGTGTGTGTCTAGAAGGGAAGTGCTACTTCTGGACATTGATGTATGTGTGCAGTGAGGATAGTGGAGCGTGATTGGCTGGAGCTGGCTGGCATGCCAGGCTCCAGGAAGTCTGGATGGGTCTGCCCGGTGGTGAGTGTGAGATCAGCATGAGTGATGTGTGGGAGGAGTAGATCTGTGTCCTGGATGGGCTGGGTTTTTCCCCACACAATGCTGGCTCCGCCCCCCTGTGGTTTGTCTAATGACCCTAGCCTCCCCAGTGAATGAAAGGGGTGGTTGGGCCATCAAGGGTACTCCCAAGCCAGCTGCAACTGGTTTCCCCCCACCCTGCACCTCCTAACAAAGGAATTCTCTGTATAAATATGGGGCTGTGTCCCCACAGAGGTGGTTCTACTTGTGGATCCTTGCCAGAGGGGGCTGTTGCTGCTGCTGGGGCCAGGAGGACCGCCACTTGGACTGTCTCCCTGCCTGGAGACCCAGTGTGCTGGCTCTGGCCCTGCCCTGCCCCTTTGCCTGCCTCCAGTCCCTGCTGGAGCTTTTGCTTTGACTTAGAGTGCCTGGAGGCGCTCTTATTTGACTTATAGCGCTAGGCGCGCTTTCCTGGTGCCCCAGCGCTCAATAGCGCTTTGCTGATATTTCTAGCGCTAGGAGCGCTTTTCTTTAGCCCCTAAGCGCTGGGTGCGCTTTATTTCTATTATAGCGCTGTGGAGCGCTTTTGCCGCTTTTTTTGCATTAGCGAGTGCCACCTCGCTTTACTTTTTATTTTGAGCGCCGGTGCCCACCCGGCATTGCCCCGTTATTGGATTTTGTAAATACCTCGAGGGAGCCCACTCCTCGGGTACTGGGAGCCCGCCTGCCTACCTGGAACGGGCCGCCGCGCTGCCCGCGACGACCCGGAAGTGCTGGAACCGTCAGCCAATCGCTGCGCGGCCCGGGAGAGGCGATCCGGAAGTCCCGCCCCCGGAGCCGAGCAGCGAGGAAGGAAGCAGCCGGCTCTGTCCTCGAGGCTCCCAGAGTGAAAGGGAGCCCCGCGCTGACCAGAAGAGGAGACGCATCCGGCCCCAGAGACCTGGTGAGTGAGAGGCGTCTGCATTGTGTGCAGAGCGGCCCCGGTTGGCAGCGGGCCGCTCCGCAGGATAGAGCGGGCATTATTGGATTCTGAGTCCCCCGTGAGGGACTCCAACGAGAGGGGCCATTCTTTGTTCTTTGAGCCCGAGGGGCTCCAGCCACAGTCTTTAACGGGCCCGAGGCTCCTGGGGGCAAATTGTATATTTCGAGCCCTGAGGCTCGCGCCCACAGTGAATTTACGAGCCTGCAAGGCTCGAGGGGGGCAGTCCTTTGCTCTATTGCCCCGAGAGGCTCAGTGTCCCATTTTTGTTTTGCGAGCTCAGAGAAGCTCGAGGGGGCAGTTGATTTATTTAGAGCCAGAAAGGCTCACAGCGCCCACATTTGTTCTAGAGCCCCAGAGAGGCTCTTGGGTGCCACCTGTGTTCTTGAGCCCACGAGGCTCCAACGTGTGCCCAACTGTGATTTACAACTGTCCAGCACTTAGTGGACAGTTGCTACGTTTAGGCTGTTGTTCTGTGCTGCCTGCGCAGCCTCCCCTGACATTGAGACTCAGGGCATTCCAGCCCTTTCGAGGCCAGTTGGCCTGGGGGACAATTCTGGTGTTGTGCCATGTGCACCCTGCGCAATTTATGATTTACTGCTAATTAGATTCCTGCGCAAATGTTCTACCTGCACCTCTGAATGTGTTTTAATGTTTCATGTGCCCTTGTTTGTTATTACCTTTGCTAAAAGTGACCTGCTTAGGTAATTCTTTGTTCTTTTATTTCCCTTTGCTAAAAGTGACCTGCTTAGAGGAATGTTGATGTTTTATTGCCTTTGCTAAATGTTACTTGCCTAGGTGATTATTTTAGGTTTCCTTCCCTTTGCTAAATGTGACTTGCTTAGGTGATAGGTTTTCCTTCCATAGGTCCTGATGATAAGGTCCTAGTTCCCTGCGTGATTTCCCTACAGTGTTTAGGGTGGCGTAGGAGGTATTTTCCCTTTACCAGTAGTTACTGGTTGTATGCTACATATAACTATTTTGTGTGCTACATTCATTATGTTTATGTGCTAAAGTGTTATACCTACAAGCGTTATTTCTAAAAAGTGCATACCCCTGACAGTGGCCCAGGTGGCCCTGTCCTGTACATAATCCCTTGTAAATCTTGCCCGTGCCTGTTGGCACATTGTAAAGTGTGTGTGTTATCTAATGTGTTTTTATTATTATAATACAAAGGCTATTTTTGATATAACCTTGTGTGGAGTTTCCTTTGTGGTGGGCCTTTGGTTGTTGTCGCTGGGGTGCGCGCGCAAACGCTTTACACATCACCTCTGAGATTAGCCTTGCTGCTCGCGCCACGTTACCTAGAGGGTGAGCGGGGGTTATCTTGGTGTGTGCCTCCCTTGCCCTGACCTTGGAAGTGGTGGTCTCTGACTGACCTTGGCGCAAGCCTTGGCCAGCCAGAGGTCCCGTTTCTAACAGGCGGGGGTAATCCAGCCTTCTGCTAAGGCTTCTTCAACCAGGACTTTAATCTCACTCGTCAGTCTGGGAGTCGGATCAACAGTCAGTGGACGGTAGGCATCGCTGTTGCTCAACTGTCGGAGACACTCTGCCCTATAAGTATCTACATTTTGGACCACAATGGAGCCCCCTTTGTCAGCGGGCTTCACAATTATAGTACCGTCTTGGGTCAATGTTTTCAGACCCTGTCTCTCTGCAGTGGTGAGATTATTGTACCGTGATCTGGAACTATACTGTATGAGATCTATATCATTCTTGACAGCCAGTTCGAAAGTAAGAACTTGAGTGGGTGTGGCATGTGAGGGAGGTGAAAAAGTAGATTTGTTCCTCAAACCTGTATTAGTATCCTTCTCCTCCTCTGATTCCTCAGAGTTCTTGTTTTTGAAGAAATAATGGAGCCTCAGTTTGCGGAAAAACTGTGCTAGTTCCATTTGTAGGACAAATGGATCGCCCTCATCAGTAGTCACAAAGCCTAAGCCCTTATTCAGCACAGCTTCCTCTATGTCTGTTAAAGTTCTTGAACTGAGATTGACCACCAAGCTCTGTTTAGGTTTGATTATTGTTCTTGAGCATTCCTTCTCGTATGACTCCGAGTTCCTGCATGTGGGCCTGTTGTATCCTCCCATTGGACCTGAGGTTGTCCTTGTGCCGGTCTTCTTTTGCCCCGTGACCGTCTGGGGCCACGCGCTAAAAAAGGCTGGCTATTAAAGTTTTGGAAACCTGGAAAGGGGCCCATCGGTGGCGCAAAATTCCCTGGATAGCCCCAGGGTCCTGGAGGCCACCACGATTGGCCGGGCATGTTGTACTGGCCCCTATAGTTCTGTGATCTACCTCCTCTGCCTCGGTTGTTACCGGCGTTGGAAGGTTGATTACTGGCCTCTGAATCGCTTCCTGTCTCTGAACTTGATCCTGAGTAATTGGATCCATACAATCTCCCTCTCTTATTGAAATCAGTAGCTTTGTAATTATCGCTGGTGTAGGGATAAACAGTTTCCAAATTAAACTTGGCCAGATCTTTCTTGAACTTCTCAAGTTTAGTCTGAAGTATCGAATCAGCAAATTCTTTGTTGGCTTTATCTGATTCGTCTTTGTTTTTTTTGAAAGTGGCACTAATGGTGGCCTTAATTTTGCCCTCCAACACCTGTATTTCTACTAAAATGGCGTCTGATACCCGTTTGGCTGTACTGATAATCAGAATTAGCCAGTCACGGGTACAGCGCCAAGCGATCATTGACCAATCCTTCAGGAATGGTTTGTCACTTAGAAATAATCGTGGAGCATTGGTTACTATAAGCCCGGGAGGTGCGCAACTGGCTCTCATGTACTCTGCCATGATGATCCCATGAGTCTGAGTCCGAGTGTGCGACTTTTTTAAGGCTAGCACTTTAGTCCAGTCATCTGTTGCATTCACTGTAGGTGTGGGCAGTGTTTCTAAAATACTTGGCATGTTGTCTAAGATGGAATGATACATGGCCCCTGGTCAGATCATGCCTTGATCTCCTTCCTTCTTCGCCTTAAGCCGGCAGTAAAGATTCCGCTTGCCAAAAACACCTGGGCGCGGAACTGGAATAGGGTAGACCTATCTGCACTATCATCCTCCCTTTTGAATCTTGCACCTAACCTAGAGGGTCTATCTTCTCTTTCTCAAGCCGCTGCCATTGATACCTGGCTTGCTGGAGGCTGCGATGCAGTAGCCCCTTTACGGCGGATTTCAACCCGACGACCTAAAGAGTCAAATCGGTGGTTCGGCGATGACCTGAAGATAAAAAAGCTGACCCTCCGGCGGGCCGAGAGGCAATGGAGAAAGGATTACTGTCCTCTATTAAAAACCCATTATGTGACTCTGCTGGGCGACTACAAAAGGGCTATACTAGGCGCTAAGACTGCGTACTTCTCAGCCAAAATTTTGGTGGCGGAGAACAAATCTAGGGAGATTTTCTCCATCGTACATGACCTGGCCTATTCTGACAGGGCTTCACTTAAGCCTTCCCCTACCCAGTCCCTCTGTGATTCCTTGAATTTCTATTTTTTGGATAAAATCAGCAATATCAAAGCTAATATTCCACTTCCTTCCCCTTCATTTTGTTGAGCCCTTTCCCCGACTGTTCACTGTTGTCTCTCGTCTATCCCTCCTCTTACCGAAGAAGTGTTCCTTGCAATACTCCCCAAAGTAAAGTCTGGTTCCCCGGCGGACATCTGTCCAGCCCATATCCTGCAACAGATCTATTCTGCCTGCCCTAAACCGCCAATCTCCTTTCTCAACAGCTCTCTGGCCCAGGGGGTGGTAATCCCAGCACTTAAATCTGCCACAATAGTGCCTATCCTGAAGAAGCCTGGCGTGGATCCCTCTGCTCCAGCTAACTATCGCCCCATTTCGCTTCTACCTTATTTGGGCAAGGTGCTGGAGCGACATGTAACATCGGTCCTCAGTGCCCATGTAGAGGCAAATGGGGGCCTAGCGTCCCGGCAGGCAGGCTTCCGGCCTAGGCACTCCACCGAGTCCGTCGTGGTGTCGGTCCTGAACAACCTCAGGGAGGGCATGGCCCGGAACAATTACCAGGCCCTGGTGCTCCTCGATCTTTCCGCCGCCTTCGACACGGTGGATCATTCCATCTTACTCTCCCGTGTCGGAGCGGCGGGGATCGAGGGCTCAGCCCTGGTTTGGCTATCGTCCTTTCTGAGGGACCGCACCCAGGCAGTCCGGCTGGGGGATTTCTCGGCCACCCAACTCAAGGTCACATGTGGTGTTCCTCAGGGTTCTTCTCTTTCCCCTCTTTTGTTTAATCTTTACATCTATCCTTTGATCTTTGCACTTCAGCAACCGAAGGTCACCGTTTATAATTATGCGGATGACCTCCAGCTTATCTTTAATCTTTCTTCCTCCTCTCATTCTATTTCTAATTTTCAGACTACTATGATTTTCATCAGGGACTGGATGAACCACAATCATCTGAAGTTGAACCCCGATAAAACGGAATTGGTTCTTACGGGTGGTTCTTCCAGTCTTTGGAACTCTTCATTCTGGCCTTCTTCTTTAGGATCCCCTCCCACGTCTTCTCCCTCAGTAAAGACCCTGGGCATTAAAATCAATAATCATCTCACTCTTCACTCACAAGTAACTTCTGTTGTCTCTTCTTGCTTTCTGGTCCTTCGAACTATTCGCTCTGTTTCTCGCTTTTTCTCCCCTCTCGCACTTAAACTTATCTTGTCCGCTCTGGTGATTTCCCGGCTGGACTACGCTAACGCTCTATACAACGGCATTCCAGCGTATAGTTTGCGGAAGCTCCAGCTGGTTCAAAACCAGGCGGCCAGACTGGTCCATGGTCTTCCCCGCTCTCATCATTCTACCCCCTTACTGAAGGCATTGCACTGGTTACCTGTCAGGGAGCTATCCCTTTTCAAAACAGGTTGTATGGTCTTTCAGGCGCGCCAGGGCACAGCCCCTGCCTTCATTTCCTCCTTATTAAAAGAGTACACCCATGCCCGAGAGCTTCGCTCATCTACTCAATCGCTTCTTCAGGTACCCCGTTACAGACGTAAGAAATGGGGTGGAGCCAATTTTTCATTCTTGGCACCATCCTTCTGGAACTCCCTTCCCGATCATTTACGTCTGGCCAGACATTACTCCCTTTTCCGTAAAGATCTTAAGACTTTTTTGTTTACCCAAGCCTTTTCCAATGTAAACTGATCTCATTTCCTGTTTCTTTACCAGTATTTGCGTTCCTACTGCTAATTCAGTCTCCACAGCGCCAAGAAACCACATGGTGTATGTAGCGCTATATAAATATTTTAAATTCAAATTCAAATTCCTTGGCGTGAGGAGGCCCAGATGATGACAAGGGTGGTACCCGACGATAACTGATGGGTACTTTCACAGCTCGGAAGTATCTTGTCGTGCTTGAATCACACTTTTTGATTTATAGTTATAATTAGTATTGAGTTGTATGTCAGACACAGACACCGAGGTGATGCTGGTAGGGAAAAACACCTCCCTTTGGAACAAACATTGGTGGCCAGCTTCCTTAGGCATTATGCCTGCAGCCAAGCCAGCGGTCAAGAACTTGGGAGTGTGGCTGGATACAGATCTACATTTTCAGTGCCACACGAAGAAGGTGGCAGCGACTTGTGTGGGCTTGTTGAGGGGCCTTCGCCCTATTTTGAAGTTTTTTAGTGCACCCGTTTGGCAGCTTATCATTCAGGCTACAATTCTATTGCGCCTAGATTACGCTAGCGTGCTATTTTTGGGCGCAAACAAAGCTGAGATTCTGCGTCTACAGCGAGTTCAGAACTCGGCAGCCCGAGCTCTTGTCGGACTGCCTCGTAGCTGTTCTGCTAGAACCACTATCAGAGCCTTACACTGGCTACCGATGCAAGCTAGAATCCAGTTTAAGGCACTCTGTTTAGCATTTAAAATCTTGAATGGCACTAGCCCTGAGCTGCTCCGTCCACTGTTAACTTCGTACACTCCTCAGCGTAACTTGCGCTCCTTGGGTCAACATCTGGTAAATATACCAAAGTTCAGACTCTGCCGTGTTGGAGGACGCTCCTTTCGACTGTTGGCGGCCAAACTGTGGAACTCCTTGCCTGTATCTATTCGCAGCATCAATGAACTTCTCCCTTTTCGGAAAGCCATTAAGACTTATCTTTTCCCTCTGACTTAGGTTTTTTCTTCTTAGTTTCCTTTTCTGGTACAATGATACGGTTAGCGCCGGGACGCCCCTTAGCTGGGGCAGCTGTGCGCTCAAACAAAACATTAACATAACATAACATAACATTGACAGGTAGTTGGCTTAGACCCACAGTTACTCTTTGGTTTTTCACATTGTCTTCTTTGGGGGACGTATCTGTGCTTGGTCTGTAAACATTCCCATGGACCATCTCTTTATCGGTGTTTTCATGATCATACGCAGATGACACCCAACTCATCCTCTCCCTATCCAACGAACCCAACACTGCCAGACACAGCTTTCGAGAAGGCATGAAAGCCGTCGGCAAATGGATGAAAAATAGCTGCCTGCAACTAAACACAAACAAAATGGAACATCCATACAACAGATGCCTTGAGTAGTAGCAGCACTCGACTACATTACTCCAAGGCGGATCTTTTAACAATTGGTAAGATATCGACTCAAAGATGCTTACACACCCTAGACCCCGCTGATCTACCTTCCCTTTGTAAAATATGCAATCAAACAATTCCTATGATAGCGAAACCATCTAGAAAGGTAGATAATCTCAAAATGATACTGCTAAATTGTAGGTCTTTGAGCAAGCACAAAATGGAAATCTATGACCTATTGATAAAGAAGGACCTGGATGCCATGTTTCTTACCGAAACGTGGCTAGAAGAAACGTCCTCCCCTGATATTCTGGACGCAATACCCCCTAGCTACAGTCTATTGAGAATTGATAGACAAAAAAAAGCGTGGTGGAGGGCTAGCATTAATTTATAAGGCTGAACTCGATTGTACGCTACTTAAAACAACTATATCTAACAGTGAATGCGGTATATTTACAATAAAAACAGAGCCAACAAATGTGATAACTGGCCTATTAATATATCGACCCCCGGGAGCTGCAGCATCTTTCTGTAGCCACCTCATTGAGTTGGCAACACAGCTAGCAGTCAGATATAAAAACCTAATGGTCTTGGGCGATTTAAATCTTCATTTTGAAGATATTAACTCGAATGAGGCACAAATGGTAGCTGCCGCACTAAGTGCCGTAGATATAAAACTTCTCTCCACAGCACCCACACATCAGCAAGGTCACCTTTTGGACCCCATCTTTGCAAACTGGGAAGGCATAAAGATCCTACCTCCAATCCCACTAATTTGGTCTGACCATAGTATTGTGCCATTCGAGATAGAAAAAAAAACCATAGGCACTATATTCACAAAGCACACCCCTCAGAAACGTCGGAATTGGAAAAATTTCACTCCTGAACTTTTCAATAGCATTTTAATGGAGCACCCCTTAGCAACAGGCAGCACCTTGCAGGAGGTTTGGGATAATTATGAATTATGGATAACTGAAGCCTTGGATAAGATTGCTCCCTGGACAGATAGACCTCCAGCAAGACAATCCAAAACCGCTCCATGGTTTACGGAGAATCTTAGATTAGCAAAGGCTCAATGTAAATCTATGGAGCGGAAGTGGAGAAAAAGCTACGCACCTGATCTCAAAACTAACTACAAAATTGAATTAAAAAAGTATCAAAAGATGGTTAGAATGGAGAAAAGTACCCATTATAAAAATAGAATAGAGTTAGCAGACAATCCCACGAGAGAGCTGTTTAGTATCTACAAGGAACTCACAATCCCTTCACGATTAGACGCTCAAGACACATACTCTTTAGAGATATGTGAACAAATTGCTGATTTCTTTGTAGAGAAGGTAGATAAAATACATGCTACTTTTGTAAACAACACAACTCCCCTGAGTTCCAATTGGGACACAAGCCTTACCCAAACTCACAAATCCCTTCTTACTGGTTTTCAAACACCGGGCAAACATGACTTGCTGGAAATCATAACTGGCATACAATCCGGCTCCCCCACCGACGCATGTCCACCCGACCGGTGTAAAGGAGTTATGGAAAATATACTAATTGATAACATTAGTCAAATGATAACACTATCTTTTGAGGATTGCTATGTTCCAGAAGCATGGAAAACTGCTCAAGTCATGCCATCAAAGAAAAAGCCCAACATTCACATATCTCAATTCCATAATCTTCGACCAATTTCCCTTCTCCCTTTCTGTGCCAAAATTATAGAAAAAATTGCCAATAAACAACTTATGGAGCATTTGGAGAAAGAAGCTCTTCTCCATCCTTCTCAGTCAGGATTTAGACCAGGCTACTCGACCGAGTCAGCAGTGCTATATTCGACCGAATGCATCCGGCAGATAGTGGACGAGGGTGAGACGGCGGCGCTAGTCCTATTGGACCTGAGTGCAGCATTTGACACCGTGCTGCACTCAACACTGCTGTCTCGTCTCTCGGACATGGGAGTAAGGGGACCCGCGCTGGCTTGGCTACGCTCCTTTCTGACCAACAGAAGCTTCCAGCTACATTGTCCACCCTTCAGATCATCTCCTCGGAAGATCAGCCATGGGGTTCCACAGGGCTCAAGCTTAAGCCCCACTTTATTTAACATCTATATGGAACCCCTGGCACGTATTGTAGAGGTCTTTGGGGTGGGCATTGTAAGCTACGCTGACGACACCCAGCTGGTGTTCAAGTTAACACCAAACAGAGGAGAATATGCCACCAATTTCTCAGAATGTATGTCAGCAGTAGCGGCCTGGATGAACAACAACTGCCTTCGCCTGAATGGCGAGAAGACTGAACTACTGGTGGTCGGGAGAGATACTTCCACATGGTCCCAGGCATGGTGGCCCAGGGAACTGGGGAAACTGCCCACCCCAGTAGAGAAGGTCAGAAATCTAGGCGTTATGCTGGACTCAGATCTCTCTGGTAAAACCCAGGTCAACAAAGTAACGGGAAGATGCTTCGGCATTTTAAAGGTGCTCCGAAAGGTGCTGGATCTTCTTCCTACTAAAGCCAGGAAGACCATAGTCCATGCACTGGTAACACCCCATTTAGATTACGGGAATGCCCTTTTGATTGGGCTCAGTCAGAGGGGCCTACATCAATTACAATGCGTGCAGAATGCCGCAGCACGACTGGTGCTTGGACTCCCAAGAAGAACTTCTGTTAGAACGGCCCTAGCCAGACTCCACTGGCTTCCAGTTAGGGAGAGGATCAAATTTAAGACCCTTTGCTACGCCCATCGCATTGCGCAGGACAGAGGCCCAGAGTATTTAAAAAATCTCCTAACTATACATCGTCCGATTAGGAACCTAAGGTCATCTGGTGCAATGCTCTTTGAACTCCCCCGTGTCATTAGAGCTAAGATGGGAGGAAAATCTTTCAGGTACCTAGCCCCGAAACCCTGGAACGCTCTCCCGCTTCATCTGCGGATGGAGCCTTCTGAACTGAGATTTAAGACAAAACTGAAAACCTATCTGTTCCCTAAAATATAAACCCTCTCTAATTCCTCTAGTACCACAGCTCCTCTGGATATCTGGAATGTATTAGCAGTCAGCGCGGGGATACACAGTGTTGTGCAGCCAGGCGCTCTATAAATGTTTTATTATTATTATTATTATTAATAAGTACTCATCATGGGCCCAAACCCAGATGCCTGGAACGACACCTGGTGGCCCCCGCCCTCAGAAGCCCGCCCACCCCCATGGACCACGCACACTACCTGGGACTCATCCTGGACTTAGAGCTCAGAATGAACCCCCAGATCAACTCTGTTTCGTCCTCCTACTTCCACACCCTTTGCATCCTACGTACCCTCAAATGGATCCCCCTCGAACACAGAAAGACTGTTACTTAGCCCTGGCCACCAGCAGGCTCAACTACGCCAATGCACTCTATGCCGGAATACACAAAAACCTCACCCGCAAGCTACAGAACATCCAAAAAGCCGCCGAAAGACCGGTCCTCAACCTGCCAAGCCACTGCCACATCTCCCAGCACCTGTGCATACTCCACTGGCTCCCCATCGAAGCTAGAGTCACCTTCAAGATGCTAACCCACGCTCACAAGGCCCTCCACGACACCGGACCAGCATACCTGAACTGCTGACTAAAATTCCACCTACTCCATAGGACCCTACGAGCAGCCCAGCTCTGCTGTGGTCCCCTGCACCAGAAAGACCAGATCGGGAGGCCGCTCCTTCTCTTTCTGTGTGGCCAGTGCCTGGAACGACATTCTGCTCCACCTCAGACAGATACCATCGCTCCCCATCTTCGCAAGAAACCTCAAAACCTGGCTCTTCGACAGACTCCCTTCTTGATGGACTGGAACCTGCGAAACCCCCCACACCCCCAAAGCCTTGAGACCCTTACTGGTGAGTAGTCGCGCTTAACAAACACCTGATTTGATTTGATTTATATGTGACACAGTCCTGTGCAGTCTTTCCAGGCTTAAGTAGTGTAATAACCACTGCCTCCCACACCTTAGGTGGGAGTTGGCCCTTTTGGAGGGCTTCATTATACATGTCAAGGAAGTATGGGGCGATTAGGTCATCATATTCTTTATAGGACTTTCCTAGAAATCAATCACTCCCTGGTGAGTTACCATTTGTGAGGTCTTTAATAGAGCAGATACTATCCTCTGTTGTAATTAGAGAGCACAGCAGTTCCAGCTGTGCTGCTACAACCCATGGTAATGTGACCTATTCTAGGTATTTTGAAAGCCCGCTTCTCATCTGCTCGGTGTTCAGTGGTATATGGTGTACATGAATTATGTTAGATTGTCTATCGATTGGGTTTTCTCCTCATCTCCCTTTGTCATTATCATGGCTATGTGAACTATTGCCATCTGGGTTTCTGTAGACTAGCCAATGAATGCCCAGGTCTCTCGGCCTCCCCGTACCGCTGCGCAGTCGTGCATTTCCCCAATTTTATAAGCTCCCTATCCCCTTCGTCATGAACCTCATCAAGTGTCACTGGGGCTGCTTCAATTGATCTACTCATCGAGTAAGAGTGCATCAAATCGATTTTGAAATGCAATCTGTCTTTGATATGCACTCCCCTCATATTATGGCTTTAAAAGCCTCCCATACTGTTCCACATCCCTGCAATGAGCTCTTAATCATGTCAAAGTACGTCATTATGGGCAGTTTGATTTCCTCTCTAAAATCCATGTCAAGAAGCATGACGGGTTGTAAGTGCCAGGTTTTCATGTCCCATCTCCCTCTGCCATGCGTAACATGAGTATCACTAGGGGAGTGCTCTGATAGTGCTCAGGGCATATCTGTGACGTGGTATGTCCACTCCAGAACATCAATGGGCCTCACTCAGAATCAGTCTGGAGGCCGAACCATGAACCACCAAGCAAAATGTGTATTCTCGATTGGTACCAGCATGTGTTCTCCAGATGTCAACTAATTTGTGTGTCTGTATTATATCTAGTAACACGATCCGGGCACCACCATGTTGTCGAAGGTCTAACATTCAGACTAGCTACAGTGTCATATGGTTAGATTAAAATCCCCTCCCCATTGTATTGTACTCAGTTAAAGGTGGAGGCTAGGTGCCAAAACCACATGACAAAAGTTGGTGTCATCATGATTGAGACCATCGGTGTTGATTGTCAGGTGTGGTGGCTGCAGTGTCCCCTGAACTATCAGGTATCGTCCCTCTGGCTCAGACTCCACATGAAGCAATCAGAAACGTTGGCCATGTCTAAAAAGTGTGGTGACCCCTCTGGAGTAAGTAGAATATGTGGCAAAGAATCAATGGGAGCTCCATTGTCCAGCCACATGTTGGCTTCTGTTGGGCAACCAATGGGTTTCTTACGGTAGGAGGTAATTAATCGAGTGTCTTGAGGCATAAGCTGTAATACCTGATGTGTTTGTTAGAGGTGTTTAGACCCCATACATTTAACGTTGTGCATTTTACTAGAGGGGGGCTAAGTTCAGTTTCTATAGCAGTAGCAGTTTTTATTAGGCTGAGTTCTATTAAGGCTGTAGCGTACATCAATTACTCGAGATGTAGGCAGTGGAACAAAACTACATGCAGCACCCAATCGTTAGCCACCTATGACATTTATGAACAAGAGAATGTCCCTGTGTGCAAATTTCCACATGCACCCCCTGCCCAGCGGTGCCTTCCTTCAACAGGGAGTATAGAACAACAATACACAGTTGGAGCTGCACCTCATGCAGACAAACATATAAACTGAGACAATGTCAAAATAAAACAGTGTGATATGACACTTCCTATTGAATGACAGTGTCTACACAGTCCAGAGGTTATCGTTTCTTCCTTTATTTGTGTTCAATTCTTAAAAAACCATCAGCCAACGTGTTTCGTCCATTTAAACATTGGACTTTTTTAGGGCAGCTAAAAATTCAAATGCCTATATGAATCAAAAAGGTATGCACCAAAGTTCAGGGCGCAATTCCAAATTTAGTGCCGAAATGTGGCTTCTGCACAGGACTGTTTCAAATGGCAGTCCTAATCATGAAGAATAAGGATAGACAAGTTCTCAAACAGCTCCAACTGTGATTGGCTGTAGTGTACATATAGCAGTCATTTGTAGATCTAAACGGTTTATTCCAGTTGTCACCCCAACCCCCGCTCATGCTGAGTCCTATCCGGTCAGAGACCATTTCCCCCTGCATCCCTCCATCTAACCCAAACATCCCCATTCCTCTAAAAAACATTCCCATATTTCAGGCGACTTGCATCTGGAGGTGACTAGCAGAAAACTGCATAAACTATGGGCCAGATGCATCATGCATTTTGCTCCTCGCAAATGGGCCGATTCGTTCTGGTCTTTCTGGAATGGTGGGGAAAGTGGACCATGGAGGATCATTATCAATCCCCAGATGCCCATTGACTGCATCCTGGGAAATAAACTACCACCTGTGATAGAAAAGCTGGGTGGGGCCGCTGCACAGGGTGCCACCAAAAGCTCAGGTTTCTGGGGTACTACTCCCAAACAGAGAGTATGTAGGCCCAGTGGGCAGGAGGCAGATGAAATCCAGAATGGGAGGACTAGAAGATCAGGGTTTACCTGCTCATACTGCACCAAAACAACTTTTTATTTTAACCCCTTCACTGCGTGTGTCAGCCAACGGCCGTCGCTAGCACTACTTGGTAGTGCTGCGTACGTCTGTTGGCCGATGCGGCCCCACCCACTCGTTCAAACCACCGCACAGTGGTGGAATTCGCTCTGCGGTTAAGCGGTTAAGCAACCTCCTTTCATTTGCCTCAGGTGAGCACATTCCATAAAGTATTGTAGTGCATGTAGTTTGAATATCATATTTAATCCCAAATGGGTGTCACACATCCAAATTGTTAGAACAAAACAAATCCATCTGCCTTGTGGGCTGCAGTCTTGTCATAAAATATCTTTTTTCAGGCCCCTCGATGGTCCATTACAGTCATGAAAAGTGAAATGACACAGGGCTTAAATATGATATCCAAACTACATGCACCACAATACTTTGCGAAATGTGCTCACCTGAGGCAAATAAAAGGAGGTTGCTTAAAATGAAAACCTGCGACCGGAGTAACTTGTTTTTCTCCAAGAACGAGGTGAGAGGAATTTGTGCAATTACGGTGCAGTGGCGCACGCATGAGCCCCCACCTGCCCGTAAAAAAAAACACAAATATATATATTACCTACTGGCGGTCGCCAGTAGGTATATATAGTTAGGATTTTTTCTCTATGGGATTTTTGAAAATTCTATGTCTAATAACTTTGGCGTTTGTGGACGGAATTGGCTGTAATTTTCAGGAAAATGGAACATTTTGTTTCTGAGCAGCCCCTTAAAATTTGGGGGGGGTTTGTCAAGGGGGGGCCGAGAAAAAAGGGGGGTCCCAAAACGTGTTTTTAACATTGAGTTTTCCATAGGGCGGTTGGCCTCACTTTTAGCCCGAACGGCTGAATGGATTTGCACGAAACTTGGCAAAATTGTAGGGACTGGTAGCCCGATGTGCCTTTGCTAGGTCTCAATATATGTGCTCCAGTGGATTTTGAGAAATTAACGTTCAAAAAAAGATATATATCTGTAACAGCGGACCGGGCAGCGCTCCAGTTCGCGTACTTTTCGCGTTACGGAGCTTTGTGAAGCGAAGCTGATTGGTTCTCCGGCGTCTGTAAACATTCCAAACAGTCCGTAGCGGCCGCCATCTTGTCTCTCGGTAGGATCGAGAGACGAGAGGAGGCCAAAGCGAAGGGGCAAATGACCATAAGGGGGCATAGTAGATCCTCCCTGACCCCCTAGGTTTGATGTGGAGGTTTTAAAAGGGCCCCTCGGGGCAAAAAATAAATAAATAATAATAATCGAACGGCTAAATGGATTTGCACGAAACTTGGCAAAATTGTAGGGACTGGTAGCCCGATGTGCCTTTGCTAGGTCTCAATATATGTGCTCCAGTGGATTTTGAGAAATTAACGTTCAAAAAAAGATATATATCTGTAACAGCGCTCCGCTTCGCGTACTTTTCGCGTTACGGAGCTTTGCGAAGCTGATTGGTTCTCCGGCGTCTGTAAACATTCCAAACAGTCCGTAGCGGCCGCCATCTTGTCTCTCGGTAGGATCGAGAGTCAAGAGGAGGCCAAAGCGAAGGGGCAAATGACCATAAGGGGGCATAGTAGATCCTCCTTGACCTCTTAGGTTTGATGTGGAGGTTTTAAAAGGGCCCCCCGCGGAGCAAAAAAATAAAATAAATAATAATCGAACGGCTGAATGGATTTGCACGAAACTTGGCAAAATTGTAGGGACTGGTAGCCCGATGTGCCTTTGCTAGGTCTCAATATATGTGCTCCAGTGGATTTTGAGAAATTAACGTTCAAAAAAAGATATATATCTGTAACAGCGCTCCGCTTCGCGGAGATAACATTATCTCCCTATTACCTAGCTGTTGCTAACACCAGTTAGCGACCGCTAGTAGGAGATAGCGACCATCTTGGGCTCCACTTTGCATGTCAGTGATATTTATCACTAATGACATGCAAAGTGGGCATGTCAAGATGTTAGCGACTGGAAACAGTCGCTAACATCGCTATCTTCTATTACCAACTTTTGGAGATATTCGCGCTAAGCGCGAATATCTCTAAAAAGTAACACCTGCCCTGAGCAGTTCTTAGCCATGTTATCCAATGGGAGGTGGATAACATGGCTAAGAGCATTAGCTCGGTAATGCATGAATATCGCTGACTTTTCAGCGATATTAATGCATTGCGGTCGTTTTTCATCGCATTTGCGATAAACCTTGATAATAGCAATGTTTATCTGCGATAATTTCTGACGATGCTTAGCGGTAAAAAATTCGTTGCTAAGCATCGTTAGGGATAAATATCGCTTAACTTTGGTAATATGCCCGAACGTCTGTTAACGTTCGATTCGAAGGAAATCAGGAAGTGTTGAAAAACATTGTCTGCGCCATCTTGCCTTTTTTCAAATGCCACACTTTTGTCGTGCACGGCAGCCATTTTAGATGCCTTGACCAGACCCACTCTCTGTACGCTGTCGATCCTTAGCATGGCTCCCCACCCTCGCAAGCATCTCCCCCAGGCACTGGTCACCCCCGCTCTCTGTCTTATGCATGGGTAATAAACCTCCCCCCATCTGCGCTGCTCTTCCCTGAGAATCACACCCTGTGCCCGCCCGACACCTCCCTTTCGCCCTATTCACTACCGCACCCTCTGACACTCCTTTTCCTCTGTGTCCAATTGTCCAGGCCGGTCCTAGGCTATCAGCTAGCCCTGCAGATGTAGTTTATGGCCCCAGCTGTAAAGAATCACCCCTCTTCAAAGGAGTTATAGTAGATCAAGGCCCACACCCGATGAGATCCGTCACAGCACACGCGTTCCTACTATCTGAAAACCATCCTGTATTGTGATTGGGGAGGGGACCGAGCCTGAAGCGGAAGATTCCAGGGATGACTCTTTGTACATCAAAGTTTTTACAATTATGTGTCACATTAAAAATATATAGCACTCCAACAAAGTAGTAAGATTATAAAACTTTAATAACTTATAAATATATACAACAAAACAAAAACAGTAAAAACATTTAAACATTTTTAGGGAAAATGAAGGAAGTAGCGGTCGGCTGTGCGAATAGTCCCAACGTAGCACAATGTCCAGATTTCTGGACGGCACCCAGGTGATGTTGCCTGGGTGCCGCACTGATTTCGCTATCCGGCGTGGGGCGTCGCGGGGGGTGGGTCATCAGTAGCGGTCTGTTGTGCGAATAGTTCCAAGGCAGCAGAACGATGGCACCAAGGTGATGTCCAGTAAGTTGCCGCCCTCCGAATAACGGCGTGGGGCGCCCCGGGGGGGGAGGCGGCGTGAACGGGCCTCTCCAGGTGGAGTTTCGTCTGCTGTAGTGGGGCGCCCCTTTACCGTTTCAGTTGCCATTCCGTCCGCTTTTGGTCCACTGTGTCAAAAGCCGCAATTCAGCTGAGTTGCGCCCACTCTTGCGGTGCAGCGATAGGCGGCTGTCACAGGACTCTCAAAATGGCGGCAGGCTCTTTCCTTTTTGGGCCTGGTCCACTGAAATGGCCCTGGGACACCTTGGAAATCGCACGCTTGTCTGCTAGGTCTTGGACCCCATTCTCGAAAGCGTCCCCTCCGCCTTGAGGATTCAACAAAAGTTTTGGGGGCCCCCGACTCCTGCAGGCTTCTGGTGGGGAGCGGCTGCCATGATTGCTCGCGGAATGACCACGACGGAGCCACGAGATGGTGGTGCTTTCATGTTGACGCCAGCTTCAGTCTGAAATATCCAGAAACAAGGTGGGGCTTTCATCGTTTGGGGAAAAAAAAAGTTTTCATCCAATGAAAAGTGTTATTTTTAGGTCATATGATCAAGCCTTCCATCATTAGGAAACCAAAAGTAAAATGAACCAATGAAAAGTTTTATAAACAAGTCACATGACCTGTTATGCGGCATAGGGTATAAAATGCGGAGAAAATACATTGGCACGTGAGGCGGCGTCAGTAGCGGAACAATGTGCGAATAGGCCGAAGGCAGCACAGCGCGCCAAGATCCGGATGGCACCGAGGTGGTGTCTAGTAAGTTGCCGCACTGGTGTGGCCATCCTACAATGCTGAAAGTCGGCGTGGGGCGCCCCGTTGGCCTGTGAGATGGCGTCAGTAGCGGACCGATGTGCGAATGGGGCCAAAGGCAGCGCAACAATATTTTCTGAATAGAAGACACCACAAGGCGCTGAGATGCGAAGATCCGGATGGCACCGAGGTGGTGTCTAGTAAGTTGCCGCACTGGTGTGGCCATCCTACAATGGTAAAAGTTGGCGTGGGGCGCCCCGTTGGCCTGTGAGATGGCGTCAGTAGCTGACCGATGTGCGAATGGGGCTAAAGGCAGCGCAACAATATTTTCCGAATAGAAGACACCACTAGGCGCTGAGATGCCAAGATCCGGATGGCACCGAGTTAGTGTCTAGGTTGCCGCACTGGTGTGGCCATCCTACAGTGCTGAAAGTCGGCGTGGGGCGCCCCGTTGGCCTGTGAGATGGTGTCAGTAGCGGACCGATGTGCGAATGGGGCCAAAGGCAGCGCAACAATATTTTCCGAATAGAAGACACCACTAGGCGCTGAGATGCCAAGATCCGGATGGCACCGAGGTGGTGTCTAGTAAGTTGCCGCACTGGTGTGGCCGTCCTACAATGCTGAAAGTCGGCGTGGGGCGCCCCGTTGGCCTGTGAGATGGCGTCAGTAGCGGACCGATGTGCGAATGGGGCCAAAGGCAGCGCAACAATATTTTCTGAATAGAAGACACCACAAGGCGCTGAGATGCCAAGATCCGGATGGCACCGAGGTGGTGTCTAGCAAGTTGCCGCACTGGTGTGGCCATCCTACAATGCTGAAAGTCGGCGTGGGGCGCCCCGTTGGCCTGTGAGGTGGCGTCAGTAGCGGACCGATGTGCGAATGGGGCCAAAGGCAGCGCAACAATATTTTCTGAATAGAAGACACCACAAGGCGCTGAGATTCGGTTAGCACCGAGGTGGTGTCTAGCAAGCTATGCAGCTGAGTTGCGTGCGCACTTGCGGCGAATAGGTCGAAGGCAGCAAAACAATGTTTTCTGAATAGGAGACACCACAAGGCGCTGAGATTCGGTTACCACCGAGGTGGTGTCTAGCAAGTTGCTGCACTGGTGTGGCCATCCTACAATACTGCTCCGAATAACGGCGTGGGGTGCCCGAAGGGGGGGGGGAGGCGGCGTGAACGGGCCTTCCCAGGTGGAGGCTCGTCTGCTGTAGTGGGGCGCCCCTTTACCGTTTCAGTTGCCATTCAGCTGAGTTTCGGCCGCTCTTGATGCTACAGCGACAGGCGGCTGCAACAGGACTCTCAAAATGGCGGCCTGTTCTTTGGATTTGGGCCTGGTCCACTAAAATGGCCCTGGGACACCTTAGAACTCGGACGCTTGAATTTTTTTTCCTTTCCTCTACATGCAAAAAAAGGTAAATGCCCGGTACGTTACACGCTTCATCTGCCACGATGTACTCTCCAGAGGAACCGAAAAAAAATATAGTTATGGTAACTATACCATGCATCGTCATATGGAGAGGTGGCACCGATTAATTATAGTGCTGCATAAAAGAGAGATTTGGAGAAGAACCCCCGACCTGCCAGTACATTCATCAAAGAAGTGGCACTGACAGCATCAGAGGCAAGGGAAACGGTCCCAAATATTTAGAAGAAGTTTGGAAAGATTAAAATGACATGTTTAGATTGTGGCAAATTAATTTCATGTGGACAGATGAGTGTTACTCTAATAAATACAGCATATGAACATCATCATAGTCGATGGTTGGTAGAGACATTTTGACTATATCCTGGACCTGCCCGTCCTCGCCCAAAATGGCGCCGGAATAAATGGGACTCGTAACTCCTTGTTGTGTACTTGTTGTAAAACTTTGATATCACGAGATACGTATGCAGTTTTGAAGCACATGGCGGGCGGGGACGAGAATAGATTGAATATTTCGACATCTCTATTGATATTAAGTTGTGATGTGTTATTGATTACTGTACTATTGAAAGTTCGAATTAACGTCACCCATGGTACTTGCCCGCAAATGTATATCTAGATAATTTTATTGTAACTGGCCCTGTCCTATTTTAATTATAAAATGTACGTCCACCGATTCCGCAACTGTTAGACACCTTAGTTCTTGCAACCTAATGGCCCGCCCGTAACGTTTCTCTACAGTGTAAATGTCTCCTCATCATATACGATTACAGTTTGCTCCGTGGCCGGCGCACGTGGTTATAGGCCCGTATTTGTATACTGACATTTTCACAATAAAGGTTTTTAAAAGAAAACATGGTAGTAGTATTTACATTGGTAAAGTTTTTAATAATAGTCACTGTTTTAAAATCAGTAAAAGGCAAGTGAAATAAAGCAGACCAATTACATGAAGGGTAAAAGGTATAATACGCAGGAACGCAGTAAAGATAAATGGTCAAGGGCTGTTGTGTTTTCTACTCCTGCAACATAAAGTGATCGATAAGAATCTCATATTCAAGCGTATCGGCGACTAAGACAGCAGGTCGACCCTCTTTTGCTCAACGGCTCCGTCATGGGACGAAGAAACGCCCTTTTTCTCGAAAAAAGAATATATTTTACTTGCAGGACAGTTGTAAATTTTCCGGGAAAGTACATTAGCCTGGAACATTATAACATATATGTTTAAGAAAAAATAATGTTCGGAAGTAATAAAAAGCGTAATTTTTAGGTCATATGACCAAGCCTTTCATCATTAGAATAAGAAAAGTAAAATGAACCAATGAAAAGTTTTATTAACAAGTCACATGACATGTTATGCTTACGTTACGCGCTGCGAGTCGCGCCCCGGATCACTTCCGGATGCGCTAACGCGGCGCGTCATATGACTCATTACGCGACAACGCAGGTCCAGAATATAGTCGAAATGTCTCCACCAACCAGCGGTCGGAACACAACCCTTTTCAGCAGGCTAAATAGTTCTGTTAAATGACAACAGAACGGACAGGCAACAAGAACCATCAGTCAAAGAGGGGAGGGCTAGTTCTTCTCTACCGGGTTACGTTGGGGCGCTACCGGAACTGATCGAATTGGTAGTCTACAGTGTTTCTGGATGTTTCAGACTAAAGCTGGGGTTAGCATGAGAGCACCACCATTTCGTAGCTCCGTCGTGGCCATTCCGCGAGCAATCATGGCAGCCGCTCTTTATCGTTATTTTGGGCGGGGTGGGTGGCGGAATCGAGCTGTATTGCAGCCATCATGGTGTGGAGTTTAGTTCATCTCACTAGTTTCGTATTTGTCATGAGGGGTTGTTCCTAATGTTTCTATTTTAGCGAGGTCAAAAAGAGATCCCATTAGTGGCCTACTGATTTTGCTCGATTCCTTATGTTTTTTTACACGATTTTTCGTTATCTGCAAAGACTAAACAGAGTATTGCGACTCTGTGTTTGTTTGTAAATAGAGAATGAACCAAAGAGAACCAATTCTAAAACAGTAAATGCTTGGATAACAATCAATCAAATGGAGAGAGAAGCAGGCACGACGTATTACAACGGGGGCAAAGGCCTGCGTTAACTACCTTTCACTATCTGCAAAGAGAGAGTACTCCTAATAGAAATGAGGGGCGGGGGGCAGCATTCAAAGCAGATCAGTGTGCATAAACACGAAAATGTTTTTACTTACCACGTATTTGACATTCGGCAGCTTATGATATTTGCTATTAAAAAACCATTGAAATTCACTGAAAAAAACATAGGTTATAGACCATATATAGTTAGGAATTAGCATTTACAAAACCTTGAAAATTCACTGAAAAAAACCATAGGTTATAGACCATATATAGTTAGGAATTAGCATTTACAAAACCTTGAAAATTCACTGAAAAAACCATAGGTTATAGACCATATATAGTTAGGAATTAGCATTTAAAAAACCTTATTTTACTCACACAAAACCATTGAAATTCCATATATAGTTAGTTGCACTAACTATATATCGCGCACCCGCAATCCACTGCTGATGATGTCACATATTACATCATTCATGACATGGTCAGTGACATCACTGATGACATCACTGATGACATCTCAAATGACATCACTGATGACATCTCACTTGACATCAATGATCACATCACTGATGATATCATTCATGTGATAATACAATGCATCTCCTCACACTCTAATATAACCTCCGTTACACCCAGTGTTAAATAGAGAGTATAATTTTTGAAACCATTGACACACCAATACTAGTTACTACATACGCACTCACTGATTCCTATGTCTACACACACATTCACTCATACAATCATTCATACATACAATCACTCATCTTTACAACACTATCATATGCACTCATACACCTATACAGACACTCACACTCTGCCACTCATCCATGGAGTTACTCACACACCTAGTCAGTCCTGAAAAGAATCAATCACACTTCCATTTTCTCATCTATACAGTTAAACACAGAACACCTTACATTTTTTAAACATATACTAACACATACTTACTCTCTTATAGAATCACTGATACAAGTACACATTGATCTGCACAGAGTCACACACCTCCCAGCCAGCCATACACACACTCAGTCTCCCATACAAATACTTGTGCAACCAATCAATAACCCATATAGCTACTTATATAGCTACTGATCAACACATGCAGCAGCTTGCACAACAACAGACATACTGATGCACAAATTAAGACAGTTTAGTCACTAACCCATGCACTCAGTGAGACACATTTAATCACTCACTCATACAGTCAGTCACGCACCTACTAAATCCTTCATCCAGACACTTCTACATCTACTCATTCTTCAATATGTAAAACATATTTAAACTTTACAGAAACACAGTCACTGGATGATGTCATCAGTGATGTCATTTGAGATGTCATCAGTGATGTCATCAGTGATGTCACTGACCATGTCATGAATGATGTAATATGTGACATCATCAGCAGTGGATTGCGGGTGCGCGATATATAGTTAGTGCAACTAACTATATATGGAATTTCAATGGTTTTGTGTGAGTAAAATAAGGTTTTTTAAATGCTAATTCCTAACTATATATGGTCTATAACCTATGGTTTTTTCAGTGAATATATATATATATGGATATGTGGGGATTTTTCCCAGAAAAAAACAAAGGTTACAAAGATGTTATAGTTAGGAAATAAAAATAAAAACATCTTAGAAATTCACTGAAAAAAACAAAGGTTACAAGGATGTTATAGTTAGGCTCACATTTCACTCGTACAAAACCAGTGAAATTCAGCAGTTATAGTTACCTGAGCTAACTATAACTTACAACCCCGCAATGCACTGCTTATGTCCTCTCATATGACATCACTCATGACATTGTCAATGACATCATTAATGACATCATTGATGACATCCTCCACAGAACCACTCACACCCCATACAACCTCTCACACTCAAACTACCACTAACATACCCATTGCAAAACCCATTCAATGATTCACATACTCCCACTCACTTACTCATACAGCCACTAAAACAGCCAAATCACTCACTCATAAAGCCATTTACATGTCCACTTACTCACCCATACAACCACTCACACTAGCATTCACTCACCCATATAGCTACCCACACAGCCACTTACTTACCCATACAACTACTCACACATCCACTCGCTAATCCAGTTAAGTACTCTCAGGAAACTACAACTGCTAAATTTCACAGGTTTTGTACGAGTGAAATATGAGCCTAACTATAACGACCCTGTGACCTTTGTTTTTTTCAGTGAAGTTCTAAGGTTTTTTAAAATTCTTTTTCCTCTATAGTGTCCAAGTAACCTTTGTTTTTTCAGTGAATTGCTAAGGTTTTTTAAATTCTATTTCCTAACTATAATGTCCTTGTAACCTTTGTTTTTTCAGTGAATTCCTAAGGTTATTCTAAAAACAATTCCATTGCTGTAACCTGTAATGTTTCACAGTAGATGTGTGAGCATCTGTGTGGGTCTGTTAGTGGGTGTATGAGTGTGTGTGTGGGTCTCTGAGTGGGGCTGTGAGTGTGTTAGTGGCTATCTAAGGAGGTGTATGAGTGCATAAGTGGGTCTGTTAATGACTGTGCTAATGCCTATGTGGGTTTTTCCCTGTTTGTCAGAGCCTGTGTGTGTCTGCGAGTGGCACTGTGAGTGTTGCTTTGGATCATTGGGTGGGTATGTTAGTCAGTTTATGGGTGTGTGGGTGGGTGTGTGAGTGTATGAGTGGGTGTGTGAGTGGGTGTGTGAGTATGACTGGGTCTGTGAGTGGGTGCACAGTGTCTGAGTGGGTCTGTGAGTGGGTGTCTGAGTCTCTAATTGGGTCTGTGAGTGGACGCATGAGTCTCAAAGTGGCTCTGTGAGTGAGTGTGTAAGTGTCTGAATAGATTTGTAACTTGATGTATATGTGTCTGAGTGGGTCTGTGAGTGGATTCATAAGTATCTGAGTGCATCAGTCTCAGAGTGGGTCTGTGAGTGCCTAAATGAGACTGAGGGTGGGTATAAACATGCTTTTTATATATCCACCTTTTCAATGGTATTCACAAATTTGTCACAATGTTTATTCATGAATTCATTGCGACGTTGCACGGAGCACCCAGTCGTGCCGAATTTGCAAATATCGGGAGTGGAAAAGCCCTCCTGTTTTTTCGCCTATTATACTCATAAGGGATTCCTCAAACAAACCTATATTCCAGCCATGAGATCAGGTCACATCCAATTGACCTCTAATGTCAGTTTGTGCCATTTCATTTGAGCCCAGGGGACTGTTTCGATGAGGTAAAATGGCATTCGCAACTCTCTGCTCAAGTTTCGGCCAGCCAATGATGGCATTCCCGTTGACATGCGCATTCTGATTAATCACAAAATCGTTGTGAATTAGCTGTGATCGCAGATAAACACATTTGTATTTCCTTACATTTCTCAACAACTATTGAACAGATTTACACCGGATAACTGAAAGCGTGATCTGTGAACCAAAATCTAACTTCCCGCCATATTCAGTGTAATTCCGTCCAGTAGTTCGAGCTGCAGGTGTGTCTAAAGAATCTATGGAAATTAACATGGGAAACACACTTTTTCTGACCCCCCCCTTTTTCTCAGTTCCTCGCTTGACAGATCACACCAAAACATTCCATGCTCAACAAGAATCACTACCACACTTTTTTGAGGAAAATTTTGTGAAAATTCGTCAAACGCCACCAAAGATATAGCCAAGTCAAAAAACACTTTTCCTATGGAAACATGGTCCTAACTATAACTACCTACTGGTGACCGCCAGCAGATAATATGCATGTATGTGTATGTATATCTATATTTATATTAACTGAAAAAAACCATAGGTTTCAGACAAGTTATAGTTAGGAATTACCATTTAAAAAACTTTAGAAATTCACTGAAAAAACATAGGTTTCAGGGGTGTTAGAGTTAGCAGGACATTTCATGAGTTCAAAACCATTGAAATTCCTCCGTTACAGTTAGTTCTACTTACTATAACTCACGCGCCCGCAATCCGCTGCTGATGATGTCACATATTACATCATTCATGACATGGTCAGTGACATCACTGATGACATCACTGATGACATCACTGATGACATCTCAAATGACATCACTGATGACATGACTGATGACATCATCCAGTGAATGTGGTTTAGTTTGATATTTAAATATATATTATATATATAGCAATCTGTATTGAAGACTGACTGGAAGTATAAGTGTCTGGATGAAGGATTTAGTAGCGCTGTCATTGACTGTCTAAGTGACTAATTTAAAGTGTCTCACTAAATATATGGGATAGTGACTAAACTGTGTGAATATATGTTTCACTGTATCTCTTGTGTAAACTACTACATAAGTTGGTTAGTAGCTATGTAAAGTCTATATTAGTATTAATTAATTAAGTGAGTATTTGTATAGGATAGTGAATGTGTGTGTGGTTGGATGGGAGGTGTGTGACTGTCCAAAGATGTATAAATAGTTGATTTAGTAAGTGTATGAGTTAAGACTGCACGTGGAAACACTTGTTTGGGTGAGTTAATCTCTTTATGGGTGTGGTGATGAGTAAATATATTTCTCAATGATACATGTCTAACAAAGTTGAAATATAAAAGGCAGTGTATGTGACAGTTGTTGTTTATAAATAAGTATACTTAACACTCAGTGATTGTATGAGTGACTGTATCGAAAACTGTATACTTCTAATAGTGATTTTATAACACACTCAGTATGAGTTACTATCTATATGAATAAATGAAGTGGTGTTTGGATAAGTGTGTAGCTTAGTAAATGTAAGTATGATCAATTGTTTGCATAAGTGAGTAGTATGACTGCCTAAGTGAATAGGATGTGTGCTGGTGTGTAATGTTGATGTAGGTGTATAAGTATATTTAATAATGTTCTATTGATCTTTGTTAGCATGTATGAATGAATCTTTAGGTAAGTGTTTAGATGTGTGTGTAGATGTAGGAATCACTGACTGGGTTTTTAGAAACTTGTATTGCTGTGTCAATGGTTTCAAATATGGTAGTCCGTATTTTAGAATGAGTGTTGAAAGGTTATACTAGTGTATGATGAGTTGTATCAGATTGTCACGTGGATGATGTTATCAATGATGTCATTTGAGATGTCATCAGTGATTTCATCAGTGACGTCACTGACCATGTCATGACTGATGTAATTTGTGACATCATCATCAGTGGATTGCGGGCGCACTAGTTAACTAACTATAACGGAGGAATTTCAATGGTTTTGTACGCATGAAATGTCCTGCTAACTATAACACCCCTGAAACCTATGGTTTTTTCAGTAAATTTCTAAGGTTTTTTAAATGGTAATTCCTAACTATAACTTGTCTGAAACCTATAGTTTTTTCAGTGAATTTCAAAGGTTTTTTAATGCTAATTCCTAACTATAACATGTCTGAAACCTATGGTTTGTTCAGTGAATTACAAAGGTTTTGTAAATGACAATTTTTAAATGTATTAATTGTTATCTTTATTTATTTTTTAATACTGATTTACTAAATGTTTTAAACAATTTTTTTAGATATTTTATTTTTTTAATTACATTATACATTACATTACAAAATATACATTCTCAGAAAGAATTACTTTAGTTTTATTACTTTGCAAATAGGCAATAGACTTTTAAGTACAGTAGTTACAGTTGTTGTAATGCGCAACACAATTTCAGACACAATGCAACATTGTGGTCAATGTGAATTTCTAGTTAAATGAAATTAGTTACTTTTTGGATAACTTTTCTAACCACAGGACTGGATCCTAGATTCAGCCCTGGGACATCTTCTGCAAACAGTTGAGTAAAAGCGTTTTGGTTACAGGAGTGATTTTTAAGGAATAATATTGTATTTTAAAAGTTGTCACTTAGAAACTTTTTCACATAGAATCACCAATGTTATCCTACGGGAGGAAATTCAGGTTTCAGGTTTTAATGTCTTTATTTCGATGATAAAATCATAAAAGACAAATTTAACACAACATTCAAAAACAGTTCAAGAAAATCTCCACAGTTTTACAAAGTCGTTAAAAACAGAGTATATCTGTATATTATGAGAATATAAAAAAAGGGCAAAATATCCCCAATTAAGACATTATTAAACTATATATTCGAAAAACCAGACATTCAGTAAAATTCATCAGAAAAGTAGGAACAGCTAATACATTAAGAAAAGGATTTACACATAATATATTATGGTCGGGGGACAGTTGGGATCCTTCTAGCTCTTATTGCCCATGCCCACCCTAAAAACTTGGCAAAACATATCACAGTTAAATTAGAGGTGTTTGTTTTTAGGGCCCGTATAGCTTCCGAGGCTTTCCTACAGGACAGGTGTTTAAAGATGGGATTTAGCCATTTGTATCGGGGAACACTATATTGGGGACAAGCAAACAGAAAATGACCCTCAGTTTCCTTACAACCTGGACAATGTATGCATGAATTAGAAAAGGATTTATCCAGGATGAGGTAAAGGAATTCAGGGGTAAAGATCCCACCCGAAATTGATGATATAATTTTTTGTCCAATGGCCTAGTGATGAGGTCCCAGTATGTTTCACGGGCAGAGTCCAGTTTGAAGCTTAGAAAACGACCCGTCAGACTCACCGAACTAGAAGCTTGAGCCAAGGACAGGCGGATTGAAGCCCAGAATAAACACTTAAATTCCTTTTTTGAGGGAAAATTGTTAATGCCTGGGGAAACCCATAGATGGCTAAGCCCCATATCGCACAGGCTAGTTTTCACTGAGCGAAGCCATGGGATGCGTTCCGAACCCCCCATGGCCTTCACCTCGGCTAGCTCCTTAGCGAAAAGTACAAAATCCTCGGATGTCCATAGGCGCCTCCACAGAGACACTACTCTGTATCTAGCCATATCGGTTATTGGTGGACAGCCCATGTCGTGACAGAGTGGGATCAGTGGGGTTGATTGGGGCAGCCCCACCAAATTACGAAGGAATCTGCACTGTATTCTATATAAACTTGTGAGGTCCATGAAGCCCCAGAGCTCTGCCCCGTAGAGTGTAGCTGTGTTAATTTTAACATCGTAAATTTGAAGGGCAGGGGCAACCCTTTTTGTGATAGTTTTCTTTTGCTCGCGCAAAAGACATCCAGTCATTTGGGCGAGTTTTAATTGTTGGGTCTCTATTTGTGGTTTCCAGGACAAACGAGAATCCAGGGTGACCCCCAAGTACGTCATTTTGTCGACTTGTTCCAGGTTGACCCCGTTTAGTTGAACGCTACTACGTATGGGTTTTTTCCTGGAAAAAACCATAAACTTGGTTTTCCCCACATTGATTTGGAGACCATTTTTGTTACAGAATTCCTCAAAATGATTTAGAGCCTGCTGTAACCCTCCCCTGGTCTTAGACAAGAGGAGGGTATCATCGGCGAAAATCAACATTGGGAATTTCGTTCCCGCCAGGGATGGTGCATCAGTGTTAATCAGCCTAAAGAATTTGACTACCTGATCTATATAGAGTAGAAAGAGGGTAGGGGCAAGAACACACCCCTGGCGTACTCCTCGTGAGACCGGAAATGAGTCTGTAGTTTGCCCTTTAGCCCCCCATCTTACCCTCGCAAAATTGTCTTCGTGTAGTCTAATAATCATTTCAACCATATCCCCCGGCATACCTAGGTCCCTTAATACTTGCCATAGTTTTCCCCTCGGCACCAAATCAAAAGCTGATTTCCAATCTATGAAAGCAGCGAAGATGGTACCCCCTCCAAGTAAGACGACCTTCCAAAAAATCATGCAAAGCCGTAAAACCTGGTCAATGGTGCTTGTGCCATATCTAAATCCCGCCTGTAATGGGGACAGTATTCCCTCTAGTTCCATCCACCCATGTACCCTCACCAGGAGTAACCGAGCAAATACTTTCTGAAAGCAATCAATTAGGCTAATCGGGCGGTAGTTTCCTGGGTTTGATCTGTCACCCTTTTTATATATTGGGAGAATCTCCGCCCCCTTCCAAGTCTTTGGGATGCGTGCGCCTCTTGCTATAGCGTTTGCTATGCGTGTTAAATAGGGTACCCAAAGGCCTGTATTTGCTTTAAAAGGGTCTGCTGGAATTTCATCCAGTCCTGGGGCCTTCCCCCGCTTCGTTAAACCTAGTGCGATCTCCGTTTCCCTTTCGGTGAAGGTCATAATCATGTTGCCAGTAGGTATTGTTTGTTGCAGGTTCAATGGGATCGTTGGGTCAACCACCTCTTGGCAAAATTGAGAGGAATAATGATTTATCCAATCTTCCGGGGGTACATGGTTAGATGGTGTACGGAAGTCACCATCCTTTCCACATCTAACAATATCCCAGAATTTGGTCTGGTTGTTTGATTTACAGGCGTCCAAAAGGTCCGCCCAGAAATCATCCTCCCATTCCCTCTTAGCTTCCCATTGCACTCTTTTGTACCTTTGCCTGGCCGCCTTTACTTCACTCAGATCTCTAGATTTGACTTTCTCAATTAGATGGCTGTGGGCCTCTCTGCACTCTCTATTATACCATTTAGCTCTTAAAGCAGTTTGGATCCCGGGGTTTGGCTTACATGGTTTGGAGAGGAGATTGTTAAGCTCAGAGAAACATTTATCGTGTATGCCCATAGTCTTATCTAAATAGATATTACCCCTTTCGGCATCAAGAGACCTCAGGTTGTCTAATGCATTCATCACCACCTTTTCTATATTAGCCTGTAACACTACATCGTTTGATATGGTTGACCATTTCAATCTCCTCCGGTCATTTGATACGGTTACAACCCCCTGGCCCCTTGGAACAGGTTCAGCTAGACTTGTTAGATCATACATTTTAATTTTTAGGCACAGTGGGTTGTGGTCGCTTTCAGGTCGCGTAACAATTTCCATATCAACGATTAGGCACCAATGTTCCATATTTAGGAAAATATAGTCAATACGACTCTTTCTAACACCATTATCGAAGGTGAAATTGGCTCCAAAATCCGATTTGGTGCGGCCGTTTACAGCCCTTAGTCCCCAAGAGAGGCAGAAAGCAGACCAATTCAGGGCAGCCTCCGTTACTTTGACTATGTTTTTGTTTGATAGATCCGGAATTTTCCAGGTCGCGTCTTCTGCGAGCCCCCAATTGTCCTCTGGCAGGTACAGTGGCTCAATGGTACAATTGATATCACCTGCCAACATTATAAATGACCCTTTGTTCCAACCTGATAGTAAAGTGTCTAAAGCGCCTATCAGCTTGGGACATCGTCCACCCGGGAGGCCTCTAGAATACATGTTGATAATAAGCATGTCCTGCCCCCCTGCTTTACTCAACCTTATGGCCAATATATCAGGGTTGTCCACGAAAATTTCAGAAACAGAATAACACCAGGCCTGTTTGACCCATATGGACAACCCCCCTGACGCCCGTCCTTTTGTGCCTTTTATTGCAGGTTTAAAAAAATTTACATAACCAACCATAAAAAACGGGGCAGTGGCCCAAGTTTCTTGCAGGAGCACGACCTGATAATTACCTATAAACTCCGACCAGTCCTCAGAAACCAGACGTGTCTTAACTCCAGCAACATTCCATGACACCATGTAAGAAGATAACATGTCCGAGTCCTCAGAAATGTTACTAACTGTCGGGGGGGGAAGGAAACTCGATAGGATTACCCTTGCTGACCTAGTTTCTTCTTCGTTAGAGGCGGGGATCTCTTCCCCCGTTGGTTCCCCCTGCATTCTAATTCTGTTATGGGGCGGAGACTGTTGCACCCTTATGAGGTCCAAGGTGGGACTAGATGGAATGGGCATTCCTTCCCCAATCCTTGTGACTAGAGTTGGTGACTGGGACGATGTACATAGTCAGTCGACCCATTCCAAATCTGACAGTGCCTCAAAATGGTTAAAGAGTGGGGGGTAATAAGGGGGGTGGGGGATTAGATGCTCTCGGGGCCTCCCCCCACGAAATTTCCAGTGATTGGGGCCCATTGGATAATTATGATATGTGTGGGGGTAAAAATAACCAAGGTGCAGGGTCTGAATGTCACCTACACGGGCAAATCTAGCTTTCCTCTGGATTTTTTCCACCACCCATGGGTCTCTAAAGGAAATCAGAATACAATCCCCTTCCAGATCTTTATCACCCTTTCCTACCCAGTCAACTCTCCTTACATAAAGGATTTCGGTGGGGGATGATGGGGGGAGAGGACGATGTTTGTTTAGCCAAAAGGTGACCTTGTTCCGTAGGTCCCCTTGTGACTCTTTAGTGCCCTCTCTTAAGGGGGTTACCCCGGTTAAAACAATGGTATATTGCGCCGCTTCTGGGGGTAAGTTAGCTCTCGGGGGGTGTTGTGTGTTGCTTTTAACTGACCTGAGATGCCTATCTGGGTGGGGGGTTTTCTTCTCTTTACCCAATAATGGTGTTGGCGCTGTGATGTTATTGGTTTGTTGTGACGGGCCATTCACTATGTGTTGTTTTACTGGCACGATGTTGGGTGCCAGTGGGTGTTTGGCTTTCGATGTTTCTTGGCTATTTGCTCTACTGGCAGTGATCGATGTAGGTGCTGCCGATTTTGCCCCCGGATTTGACTTCTTGATGTTATGGCTGGTTGATGACCCTACGGGTAGTGTTGTGACTATCCCACCTTTTTGGTTAGCACTCCCTCCGGAATAGGAACCCCCTGTCCTAGAACTGGAAGATGTAAGTTTGTTCAGAAGGTCCATATTAATGTTAGCAGCCGCTTCCAAGACATCGATTTTAGCGGACAATATCCTTGTTAATTCAAGGACCGGGAGCAATAAAGTTTGAAACATTGTTTCCATTTTAGCTAATAAGACCTCGTCACTACTAAGGCATGTTGGACAAGGATTAGAGGACCCAGAATGAGCTAATGAGGGGCAATATACTACTGGAGGTTCAGGGTTGATCTGTAAGGGGGAGTGACTAGCACTGTTAACATGATCTATTTTAAGTTGTTTTTGTTCCTTGTCACCCTGTGGACTTGAGGCATGTTTTCTTTTCCGAGAGGTGTGATTAATAATGACTTGTTGCGGAGCTGGCACACTGGGTAAAATGGGGGCCTTTGGTAGAGGGGAACCGCCCGTGCTACTCACGTCGTCCTCAAAATCATTACTATCAGCTTCTAAGCTAGACAGGTTGGAATCAAAGTTCAAATCCATATTTACATTGGCCGTGTGTGTTCTAGCGCCATCCCCATCAGCGTGAACTATGACTTCTGATTCTGAGGTTGAAATACAGTTGAACGCTGCGTTCGTTATGGGGCTTTTTACATGGGCCAGGGCACCTATAGAGGAACGCTTCCCAGTAACTAAGTCCAGGGACAGTCTATGTTCTGCCTGTTCTATTTCTTTTTCTAAAATTCCTGTTGCTCTAGAGATGAATGCATCAAGGGGACCTGAGACAACACCTTTAGAGGTTTGTATGTGCACAAGGCGCTGTTTACCAGATCTTAATGGCATGTTTAAGAAGATGGTATAAATACTAATGAGTAGACCTCTAAGTGTGACTAGGTGGGGTGGGGTTATATTGAGGATGTAGGATGAACCAGGACTCCTGGCCCAACCCAACCTTGTCCGACCACGGACGGCCACAGACGGTCCCGCCCTTGTCCCGGGCTTCTCCCGGCGCGCTCCCGCGCGCTCCCGCGCGCTCCCGCGCCTGCGGGAGGGTTTCCTTCTTTAAAGGGATGGATAGGGAACACCAAGGGGGCGGGGCCGGCAGGGAGAGGAGCCCAGCTGGAGACGGGCGCGCGGGGACTCCTGGTCCGTGGAGTCCCGCTCTACCCTCGCAGCCCTGCCGGTAAGATGGAGCCCGTTTGTCACAACCTGCCGCTGCTGTGAAACCGCGAAGCGGGACCCGCGAAGCGGGTCCGGCGAGGAGGGGCGGCACACAGCAGGCAGGAACACAGGAGACACACAAAGTTTGGTGCGTTCAGCACAGGGAGCACAGGGAATCCAACGACGAAAGTCTCGGGGGCAAATTAAATCACCTGGTGTTGGAGGCGGGGCCGGCAGGGAGAGGAGCCCAGCTGGAGACGGGCGCGCGGGGACTCCTGGTCCGTGGAGTCCCGCTCTACCCTCGCAGCCCTGCCGGTAAGATGGAGCCCGTTTGTCACAACCTGCCGCTGCTGTGAAACCGCGAAGCGGGACCCGCGAAGCGGGTCCGGCGAGGAGGGGCGGCACACAGCAGGCAGGAACACAGGAGACACACAAAGTTTGGCGCGTTCAGCACAGGGAGCACAGGGAATCCAACGACGAAAGTCTCGGGGGCAAATTAAATCACCTGGTGTTGGAGGCGGGGCCGGCAGGGAGAGGAGCCCAGCTGGAGACGGGCGCGCGGGGACTCCTGGTCCGTGGAGTCCCGCTCTACCCTCGCAGCCCTGCCGGTAAGATGGAGCCCGTTTGTCACAACCTGCCGCTGCTGTGAAACCGCGAAGCGGGACCCGCGAAGCGGGTCCGGCGAGGAGGGGCGGCACACAGCAGGCAGGAACACAGGAGACACACAAAGTTTGGCGCGTTCAGCACAGGGAGCACAGGGAATCCAACGACGAAAGTCTCGGGGGCAAATTAAATCACCTGGTGTTGGAGGCGGGGCCGGCAGGGAGAGGAGCCCAGCTGGAGACGGGCGCGCGGGGACTCCTGGTCCGTGGAGTCCCGCTCTACCCTCGCAGCCCTGCCGGTAAGATGGAGCCCGTTTGTCACAACCTGCCGCTGCTGTGAAACCGCGAAGCGGGTCCGGCGAGGAGGGGCGGCACACAGCAGGCAGGAACACAGGAGACACACAAAGTTTGGCGCGTTCAGCACAGGGAGCACAGGGAAATTCACTTATCAGGTAAGTAGTGTTAACGTTACTTTTTCTTACTCAGTGGTAGATCCTGGATCCAGCACGGGTGCATCTCCTGTAAACAATCGAAAGAATGCATTTAAGTCATACAGGTAATTTTTAAGGAATATTTTTAATTTGTGAAAATAGAAACTTTTCTGGTGAAAACCACACAATGAATTCCTATGGAAGGAAATACAAGTTACTGGTAAATACAGTTAGAATTACTTTTCAGGATCAGTACTGGGCTCAAAGAAGCAGCACTGAGGTCACTCCTGATAACAGGTGAGTAAATCGGACTTCGTAGTTCTGCTGATTTTATAGGAATTTTTTAAAGTTCCAAAACTCCACACTTAGAAGAATTTCCAAGTGAAACCAGTCAATGTTAGCCTATGAAAGGAAATTCAAGTAACTGGTAAGTTCTGAGGAAAATAATTTTTCGATCAACAATCATTTTTAACAGGACTCCATTGGTTTTTTGCATTGCCATCTCGTGGCAAACACTTTCACAGAACCCACCTGGTCGTTTTTCCTGATGTACGAGGAAAATTCTATCAGCACGACAAAAATCCATTTTTGTAGGCCTGCATTTCTGCCCAGGAACTGTCACCCGCCCAACCCCCTGTTCTCTTCAGTTCATCAGAAAGCCACATGGCCCTCACCCCGAGTGAATGATTCATTTTCCCTCTCCTGCTCCCAGCCTGATAAAACACCCTTGACACAGTGATCAGTTTATCTAGACAATGGTCTGACTGCTGGACTCTAATCAGGGTAAATAAACAAATGACTTGAAAGACCAGGCTTTGATCAGGCAATTGAACAATGACCTGAAAGAAAGAGCCCTGATCAAAGCAGAGTGGACAATGCTCTGTGTACCAAGCCCTTGACCAGGTCACCAACTACAATCATAGAGTGGACAATGCTGTGTGTACCAAGCCTTGACCAGGTCACCAACTACAAGCATCGCCTTGATCAAGCTATCAACTACAAACACTGCCCTGATTGGACAATGTACTGACAGCCAAAAGAATGGTATGAGAAATGTATAAAAGGCTTGTAAGCTACAGAGTAAAGTAGCAGCCTCCTGGGTTTTGTCTCTGACTAGCTTGGGACACTGTTCCATAGCCCGGGCTATTGAAATAAATCTGGGTTCCTACTGCAGACGAAGGCTCCTGTGTCTCCTTTTACTACGTATGAAGGGTATGGAAGATTTGGGTGGTTCCCCCGTTGCCGAGACCCTGTAAGTGGGTTAATCCGGTTCTTCAAATGCTGCCCGAATAGGATCTCCACGAGTACGGAGGTCAGGCCCGGTGGACGTGAGGAGGTGCACGGAGAGACTCTGACGGAGGCGCCCTACCCAAGGATTCGTGTATTCCGGTAGACCGAACGACTCACCCGGTGTTCCTCCCCACCCGGTCTGGGCCACTTGACCGCCTTCTCGCTGGAGTCCCCTAGCAAATCATTTCTGGAGCAGGACACAGCCCTACATCTGCAGAAGAGAGCTACCCCTGTAAGGTAAGGGTGGACTGATCATCCACCAAGTCTGTCTGTTATTGACTTTCGCAAAAGCCAATTTGTTATTGACTTTTGCCAAAGCCAAGCAAGCGAGGTAAATTTTTAAAAACCCTCTGGTGTCTGTTCTGTATGAAATCTGTATGAATAATTGACTTTGCCAAAGCCAAGCAAGCGAGGTGAATTTTTTACCCGCTGGTGTCTGTTCTGTATGATTCCGCTATTTAATTGTCCTTTGCAAACGACAAGCAAGCGAGGTGAGTTTTAGGAACCCGCTGGTGTCTGTTATCTGTTTTAAGCATGCCGGTCAGTAGTAAATTCAAGAAATTATGTTGTTGTATGTGTACGCAGGACTCCCAGCTTGAGGCGGCTTGTCCGCTTCCTCCAGAGGGGACCCCTGGCCATACAATGTATGTTAAACATGGCCCTTCTGCCATAATGTTTTCCTCCTTATGGGTAAAATATAAGAAACGAAGCAATGTGCCCTCCTTGCAGAAATTCCAAGAAAGGATTAGGGTTTGTGCACTTTGCACTACACGAATAAACCAGAACACTCTGATCTTCACTTCATAGCCCTCATAACTTAATATTATTTTTTTTTATCGAAGAAATTTGATATTGCAGTGGCCCAAATGCTCCAAGGCGCACTACTACGGACTGTCTTCAAATGTATCCTTCATTCACATTTCCAGTAGTCTTCAGAAAGTACTAATACTGGCCTCAGCAACATCTCGAGCCATTGGTTTGGGGGAAGGGCTGAATAGTTTCTTTCATTGCACGTTTATAAAGCTTTGCATCGTATTCCAAACAATAACACAAGGTTTTAGGCGCAGGCAAAATGCCATTTGGGAGACAATAACCTTTCAGCACGCTTGACCGAACACATTAGTTAGAGACCGGCCATTCTTTGTGTACACCAGTCAGTCATTCGGTGTTGATAAGTGGGTCTCTGGTTGCCTTAATTTGTCCATTTGTAGACAGGAAGAGTGATGACCCTGTTGTTTTTGTTTTTTCCAAAGCCTTCCGAGTGGAAAGAACACCCTTTCTGTAGTTGATATTAGACTTTTATTGTAATGGAGCCATTTAGTCACCCTACGCGAACACCGTTAGCCAGTCCTGGCCTTTTAGCCTGCCCTGCGGTGCTTTCTGGGAGTTGCAGTCTCATTGCGTTAAGTGGTACAGTGAAGATTTCAATCCCTTTGAGTGTAGGCGCTTCGTGCAGAGAGGCACAAAAACGGGGCCTGGCTGCAGCCATGGTCTCAGGAAACCAGGCGAGACTTAAGGTTTTACTAAAAGCTGAAGCCTGGAGTAAATGTTTAAGCTTGTGGAGGAGTGTTTGTTCCCCGCCCCAGGGCACATGTCGATGAAGCAATGTCTAGCACTTGAAATCCGCTGCCCTCGCCCACGGGTCAAACAGCGTCCGCAGTTACCATCACGAAACCCGGCATCAGCTTTCACTTTAAGGGGTGAAGCGCCCTGTGGCACCACGTGCCTCGCTTTAAGTTGGAAAGGTTAACCTTACCAGGCCGACCGGTTTCCGCGTGTGATTTTAGCTTTAGAGAGCACTTACTTAAGGAGGCTTGCAAAATGGCTGGAAAGAAAAAGTGGTTTAATGTTCTACTGTTACACTCGGGGGTTTCCTACTGAAGAAACAAGAGATGTAAAACCCGAATAGCCTTTAAACGATGTTTACTGACATTTTTAAATTAATGAAAAGAACATTGCTGAGGCATTTCCCCGTTTTAAGTTTCAACGCGTTGAGGAATGGAACCAGAAGTAATAAACAAAGCAGTACAACTTAAAACATAAATCACACTTTCAACGCACTCTTAAGAAACAATGGGGCCAGTTCACGAAGGGTTTGTTCCAGAGCAAAGGTGAATTTTCACAAAATGCAGATTTATTAAGTTACACGGAGGTATGTGCTTGCATCCGTGTAACGCAAGTGCAATGGTTTTGGAGTGGTGCGCTCCAGGGGCTAAGCCTTCCATATTTATAAAACATTTTGTGTGGCTGTTGATTGCATCCATGGGATGTTTGATGCGAGTCAACCCGCAGGATAAAGAGGCGAGGACTGACAGGAATTGTCATGTGGCAGTCATGATGACTGGGCGCCACCCGTCAACAGTTTTCCTCTGCCTCTCAGCGGTAGAGAACTGACATCTTCAGGAGGGCACTGGCCATGTGCCACCCAGAGAAGAGCTTTGCCTGAATGTAAAGGGATTGTGTGTGTGTTCCTGGTGTCAGGCCATGTCCAAGCATATGTTACGGTGCTTCTGGTCCCCAACCTGCCTAGTTTTCCAGTGTAGCAGAATGGAGAAGGGTTAAGTAGTCTTTATAGGGAAAGTAAATCTAAGAGACATTTACTGCTAACTGTGTGAGTTGTGATTGGACGTGTATATGCAAATCAAGATCTAACATTTTAGTCCAGGTCTAGTGCCGGTGGTGTAGCAACGGAGTGTTAGGCACTAATGCAGGCAAGGAATGTAATGGTAATAAAAAATAAATTAAAAAAAACAGCTATAAATGGGTGCAGTGGGCCCTTCACATCATTGGACCATCATTGGACCACAGTGCCACTGCACAAGCTGCACTACTGATTCATACTGCCCTGTCCAGTCCTTACATACAGGGGTGTTGTGTAAGGCGGGGGGGGGGGCGCTGCAGATTATTCTCCTTTTCCTCCTTTTACTTATCTGAATACTGTCAGTAGTGTGGATATTAATGCATTAGCAGCCACACTGACAATCCTGGACAGTGATTGTGGGAGTTCTTCATATGGAGACTCGTCGTGGTTGTCTTCGCCCTTAGATGTAGTCAAACTGAACTCTTCTGCACAGGCTGTACGTGTGTGTGCTCAGGAAAAGCAAATGGTGGAAAACTGGGGTTAATTGCTTCGGGTGTCTCCACGCTACTGGCTTTGTTTACAGATGAGGCCTTGAGCTAACATGTCTGCATCGGTTCATTTGGCTATCCATTGATTTTTGCTGAGCTTTTCCTATGCTGCCTTCTGTGGCGTCATGAGGCGAAGACAAGGCCTGCTCATATTGACTCCTGTATTTATGCTCTATATGCCAGAGAGAGGTCTCCCATGGACAACTGTAGCCCGAGCCCTCCCTGGATGTTTACGCACAACTGCTGCTCCTGCACTTATGGTCCGCCAGAGCGCACGTATTGTTATGTCTTCACCCTTGACCTTAATGGTACCACATGCAGTAGATACCTTGCTCAACAACACCAAGACACAGTACCTTACTAGCGCATGACTCACAGGATATGAACTAACTCTCTTTGCCAGCCACATTAACATCAAGAGAATCACTGTACTAAACCCCGCCACATTCAGCATTGTGTATAAAACAAAAATGTCATGTAGCTAACCACCCCCAGGCAGCAGGTCTAGTAGAGGTCTACAATGGCATCCTAAAAACTAAAATGGCCAAGATAGTAGCCAAGACAGCTGTCACTTGGGTTGATGCTCTTCCCTTAGCCCTACTGTCCACAAGAACAACGGCCCACACCAGAATCGGCCTATCTCCCCATGAAATTGTGTTCGGGAGGCCTGCCAATGTATGGGGTGTCCCGCGGCCTAAAAAAAAACTGTCTGACGTTGAATACCCTGTATTAACTGATTTTCTGTACAGTCTAACTAATACCTTTCGTACTCTTTACAGAAACAGTCCCGACGTTTGTCCCATTTAGCGATGCCAGACTGCATTCCACATCCACTGAAGCGGAGAGTGACAATGTCCTAAGAGGAAGGGTGGAGCCCTCCCTTAACACTGCTCAGCATCAAGAAAAACTGTTTCCTGATCATACTGTCCCTGCTTCCGACAGGTATAATCTACGTTCCAGAGGGAAGGCTTGCCCTTGACTTCACCAGGTGCCAAAGGCTGTAGTGCTGTGATCCTCCCAGGCTGAGAGTAGTGCCATTTGTAAGACTGAGGTAAACCATAAGGGCCCTCGGCCACTGCATCTGATGAAACAACCACCAATCACAGACAGCCACTAGGGGTCCCTGGCTTAGCACAATGGCCGCCTTCCCAAACACCCGTATCCAGAAACAAGATGCCAGTCTCCGACATAGCAGATGCTTCATTGTCACCGTGGTGACGCTGTTTGTCTCCTTCCTCCTAACTATCCTTGGTTGGCTCTTACTGATCTTCCATCCTGTTACATCACCGACTCCTACCCCGACTCCTGCAGAACCCAGTGGGGTTTGAAGGTCCTCATCTTCCTTGCATTAGGAGTAGCTGTCCTGGTCTCCTGCTGTTTGTGTTTTCAGTGCCTGCCAGTACTCTGTACAATGTGTGTGCAGACCATCAAGCCTCCGCCATCAAACATTCACAAACACCAATATGATGGTAATGATCTAGCAAGAATCAGATGGCCTTATGAACATTGACATTTCCTAAAGTATTTGCCACTCTATGACAAAAGGAGGGCTGAGGAAAAGAAGTTTTCGATCAACAATCATTTTTAACAGGACTCCATTGGTTTTTGCATTGCCATCTCGAGGCAAACACTCTCACAGAACCCACCTGATCGTTTTTCCTGATGTACGAGGAAAATTCTATCAGCACGACAAAAATCCATTTTTGCAGGCCTGCATTTCTGCCCAGGAACTGTCACCCGCCCAAACCCCTGTTCTCTTCAGTTCATCAGAAAGCCACATGGCCCTCACCCCGAGTGAATGATTCATTTTTCCTCTCCTGCTCCCAGCCTGATAAAACATCCTTGACACAGTGATCAGGTTATCTAGACAATGGTCTGACTGCTGGACTCTAATCAGGGTAAATAAACAAATGACTTGAAAGACTAGGCTTTGATCAGGCAATTGAACAATGACCTGAAAGAAAGAGCCCTGATCAAAGCAGAGTGGACAATGCTCTGTGTACCAAGCCCTTGACCAGGTCACCAACTACAAGCATAGAGTGGACAATGCTCTGTATACCAAGCCTTGATCAGGTCACCAACTACAAGCATCGCCTTGATCAAGCTATCAACTACAAATACTCCCTGATTGGACAATGTACTGACAGCCAAAAGAATGGTATGAGAAATGTATAAAAGGCTTGTAAGCTACAGAGTAAAGTAGCAGCCTCCTGGGTTTTGTCTCTGACTAGCTTGGGACTCTGTTCCATAGCCCGGGCTATTGAAATAAATTTGGGTTCCTCCTGCAGACGAAGGCTCCTGTGTCTCCTTTTACTACGTATGAAGGGTATGACGATTTGGGCCGTTCCCCCGCCGCCGAGACCCTGTAAGTGGGTTAATCCGGTTCTTCAGTACGGTTAGAATTACTTTTCAAGATCAGTACTGGGCTCAAAGATGCAGCACTGACATCTCTCCTGATAACAGGTGAGGATATGGGAATTCGTAGTTCGGCTGATTTTAGAGGAATATATGTACGTTTCAAAAATCGCCACTTAGAAACTTTTCTGGCGAAAACCACACAATGAATTCCTATGGAAGGAAATACAAGTTACTGGTAAGTATGCTTAGAATTACTTTTCAGGGTCAGTGCTGGGCTAAACGATGCAGCACTGGGTTCTCTCCTGATAACAGGTGAGTAAATCGGAATTCGTAGTTCGGTTGATTTTAGAGGAATATTTGTACAATGGTGAAGGAAGGGGACGGGGCCTGAAGTAACATGTGTGCAAACACGCCCTGTGGCGCGTTTTAAGTTGCAGGATTAAGTCCCCTTGAATCCTGTGTTCCCTTGGGGGCCATCTAGCCCACCAGGTACCTCCAGTATGTGGAAAAAGGGTCAGGCAGATCAGGTCGATTACCCCTTTTCAAGGTTTGCCCGGCGCTAGCCGCCTCTCACCCAACTCACGGTTACCAAATAAAGAGGCAGGCGCTGGAGACTGGAAGGCAGGAAACAGGAGTTTATTCCGACGGAGCAGAACACATCAAATCAGACAACAGGGTATCCTCTCGAGGTGCTCTAAACACATCCTTGAGGCCTGGCCTCTTATACACAGGTTTATTGCTTTATTACATGAAACACATTCTTGTCAATACTTTGATGTACGGAAAGACATCCTCGGAATCTTTTTGGGCCTGTTCCCACACACATTTACAGTAGAAGTCCCCACCCCGGTCACAGTAGGTGATGACTATCGCACACCAGGACATTCCGTCGATTCCCGGAATGTGTGTCTGATCGGATCTCATGGGGTGGGGGGGTGCTTTGATCAGTTAGAGATCCTTTGAATCGGGGCAGCTGCTTACTGTAAGGGGGTTAATAAATGGTGTCCGCAGGGCCAGGTGGCGCCCTGGGAACGGGCAGGACGATTGGGCACAGAGGAAAGGGGGTTCATCAAAGGATGGGGAGGTGTTGGCCGGGAGCGAAATGCATTTCCGAGGCAGAGTCGCGCTGGAGGGGAGTTTTATGGTTCAGGTATGAGAGAGCGGGGGCTATCAGCGCGTGGGGGATGCTTGCAAGGTCAGAGGGAGAGACGCGCTGGCTAGCGGCGCTGGGCAGGGAGACCATGGTTTTCAAAATGGCTGCCACTTACGCGCACGAAGGGGCCTAAAAAGGGACAAGATGGTGTGGCCAATGTTTCATGATTTTCACTTTACGCTCAACAGTGGCTATGGTGAACATAAATGAACGCCGCTTATGTATACCGATTTTAGTCATTTTCCACAGTCCCCAGTTTTTATCATAAGTTAGTTCATTTCTGTTCATGTCTGAGGTAAGGACGTACAAGCTGACATTTAGTTATACTAATAAGGGAAGTATGTGGCTGGGCTGTCTATTGAGGTCTTTGGTAGCCCATATGCATTACGGGCAGATGGAAATAATCCTGCTATCAATGCTGACAGAATCATACATAACCACATGTAGTCAATGCGATAGGCGAGGAGGCAGTGCATACAAAATTACATTAGCTGTGTCATACGTTAGACCTTTGAGACGGGGATATTATTTAGACGATGTAGGAAATGCGTTCGAATACAAACATGATGTCATACAAAAATGTTCTGGCAGAATAAGGGCTATTATCACTTGAGGTCTGGACTCCATGGGGATCAAAACTAGACGGTATGCTCATGTGCATAACTGGTGTTCTACAATCATCATGATACAGAGTTAACGCTTTCTTAGTTATCCATGTACAGTTGAAAGTGACCGATGTAAGGTTTCGAAAGCTCAATTGGGTGATAATCAATACAAGTGGTTGGGAGAGGAATTCAAATTAATACAAGTGTCAGTCAAGGGGTGGCAATGTTCAAAAAGGGTTCGTCTTTCCAGTGTCTTATTACAGCGAGCCATCCCTGGTAGGCTCTCATTGTTCTTCTTCTTTCGTTGGCACTGTTGAGCACCGGCGGTGGAGCTATGCATCCAGCTCTAATTCAGATTTTGCGTTGCAGGGTGTGGCCACTCTTTGCTCTCGGACCACAGTCCTGGTTGTCCTGTTCCCTAACTAATCTATCATAGGTACCTTAGGCGGGGTACCCGCATTCCGTTCTTCTTTCGTGACAAACCCTACTCTATGTTTGTGCTGTGCTTCTTCTTCAAGTCAAGTTCAAAGAAAAACTCCGTATGGAAAAAAGGGGCAATGGGGGCGTGCTTTGGGAGACCGAGGGAAGAGAGGGTGGAGTGGGATCAGATCTGAAACGGACCAAGGAGGGCAGAAATTTCAAGCAAGTGGGCCCATCAATCGGGCACAATGGGCTGGGACTTTCGGCACGGGCTCATCAACATGCAGGGGCTTCTGGACAGCCCTTCTTTCCTTCACTTTCCACGTTGAGAATGGTGCCTCGTCCCGCAACTCTTTGCTCTGTGGCTCCACCTTGGTCGAGGTCATAGATATTCCCCGATCTGCAGCCAGGCTGTGCGTCACGTCCGGCCCCTCTCCTCCTCCGACTGCACGTTATCTTTAAATGAGTACAAAAAAAAAGTCTTAGAGAACTGACAGGGGAAGACGTTTACACACTTTAATTTCTCTCCCAACCCCAAGTAGTTGGGGAAACGTTTATCGGTCATGATAGGGTGGAGGCTTATTTATCCTTACGACGGGGTATGCTGTTAATTCATAAATCATTGTTGTGGTGTAGGTTTGCGAGCAATTCTACGAATTTCCATAATCATGTCTGTTAGGTGTTGATTCCTGTTACATTCGTAAACGTGGCAAGGAGTCTGGTGTCTATCAATTACATGGTCTATTAAATTCAAACCGGCTCCTCCGGTAGAGACTCGTCTTTCTAAAACAAATCCTGTTGAGCTATATTTTTCTTCAGGGTCTGCTAATTTTATGAGAAAGTGTGAGGGGCTACTATCATGGGCTTATAGGTACCTTTTTCCAGGGAAGGACATACGTTAAGCATTTTTCTTTTCTGAAAGCAACGGCTAACTTTGATCAGTTTTAGACGATTTGTTTTTAAAAAACAAGGTCATCAGCTACAGTCTTTAAGATTTTCTGGGACGGCTGGTACAGAACTGGGACCATTCTGGAAAAACGGGGACGTTTCGGCCATTCTACTTTTGTGGAATGGGCGGTGGTAATCTGAATGAGGAAGGTGGTGTTACTAAAGCACTAAAACAAAAAGCCACTGACATATAGTTCCCTTTTAAGGGTCAGATTAGGGGACATCAGTCGTCTTACCTGTCCTTTCTTTCTCAGCCAATTAAGTTTCATCATTTTACAGAAAGGAGAGGCAGTAATATGGCAAAATACGATCGTTTTGTTTCTGTCAATTTGTTCAAACACTGTCGTGTCTAAAGCCAATTATACCTGTACCGGCGAGGTACAGTGTCGCCATTTATTCAAAAGGGAGCAAGGGAGCCGTCAGAGGGAGATAGCGTCGTGCACACCAAATAGGCCATTAGTACACGTACAACATAGAGAGAGAGAGAAAAACGTGTATGATAATAGGTTATTCAGTGCACACATATATAGAACAATACGGGTTGGTTTCACGTATAAAACACAAGCTGAGAGAAAACATAAATTCACAGTTTATGTACACACAAATACCGGATAGGGTGCGACAGTACATACATCAAGTGCGAAAACCTAAGACAAAACACAGAGCTATTTTGGGCAAAAGGACTTTTTCATGCGTGTTGCGCATTCTCAGTATTCCATTTAATTCATTTGGGGGTCGAGCTCTTTATTCTCCTTCCTTCCTAATAGTGGACAATTTTTGTTGGTAACCTCGTTTTTGAAAATACTTACTCCCTCTTAGTTGGTCGGACACTAGTCCAGTCGTGCTTATACTCACGGTGGGGCCTTCCAACATCTAGCAAATGATGATCCAAGCTGAGGTAAAGGAGGGGTGTCAGTCGGACATGTAATGGTACAATTCTGATTTTCCTACGAGGATGGAAGAAGAAGGGGTAAATCTAAAACATAACAATATCCCTAATTTCTGGGCTGAGGGGGATTTGAGATGAACCCCAACCCGGGGTACTCTTGACTTCTCTTATTTAGTCAGCACGTAAATTGACTCACTGGTGCGCATTATTTTGGGTGTACATTTGGGATATCGGTTCGGGTCCGAGGTACTACAATGACCCTTCAAGTTTCTGGTGTAGGCCACTCTCCCATTCACTAGCTCCAGAGAGGGAGAGAGTCGTTCCTAGGTAAGGTAAATGCTATATCCCTTTTCGTCCTTCACATGCAGGTACCATGTTCGGGCTTATTTTTCTTATTCCATTAACTGCTCGATCAACACCTCCGTCATACAAAAAGCATTCTTTTATCGACCCAGACGTGCGCCACACATACGCATTCATACCGTACAAATCAGGGCCCATGCGCACATTCATACCATACAATTTTCATGCTCTCAGAGATAGCTCCTGCATATAATGTACCATCTCACAGAGCTGGCCTATTTTCCTCGCGTGGAGCATGGTGCGTTTTAGGTCCTCTCCATACTTCAGCTGAATTTCCGATGTAACCTGCAGAAAAAGAAAAGAGGGGGAGGGGGCAGTGTTCAAAGCACATCAGCGCGCATAAACATAAAAAATGTTTTTACCTACCACGTACCTGACTTATCTCTGTGGGATGCAGTCCCTTTTATCTCGGCATTGAAGCCCAGAGGAACCGGTAGTGCGGAAAAGATAACCAATGACAGGCTGTTCATTACATAGGTCGCCCGAGGGCGGTAGTACAGACCGCGTGTAGGGAGAGGTCAAACGCCAGGGGCATTCGGTATAAGGTGGGGGGGGGGGGTGACGGATTCACGTTTTGATTTGAGGAAAAGAAATGGCCTACGGTGGTATAGGGTCGTTCCTATTCGCAGAGCGTGGTATTTAAAAAACCTTACCAATCAAAGTGACTGTTATGATGCTAGTTTCATATATTTTAAAAACCTTTATTGTGGAAATGTCAGCATTCAAATAAGGGCCTCCAACCATATAGGTCGGTTACCAAACAGACGGGAAACGCATGAGGTAAGGAGAGATTACACTGTAGTATAGAAGCAAGTGAGTCATTTAATTGAAAAAAAAAACAAACGTGACAAACGGTTGCAGGATCAGTGAAGGTTGATTTTGTAATTGAAAGTATAACAGGATCAGTTACAATAAAATCGTTCATACGCACACCATGGGCGAGTATCATGAGTAACATTACTTCGAAGCTATAATAATACAATAATCAATAGTGAATAAAAACCAATATCAGTAGGGTTGTCCGCATGCCCAGTCAGTACCCTTCCCCGCCCGCCACGTGCTCAAGGACCGCATACATATCCCATAACATCAAGGCTACGTAACTAAAACGTCATAAGGAGTTGCAAGTCCCGCCTATACTGGCGCCATTTTGGGACGAGGCCGGGTGGGTCCAGAGTATAGTCCAAATACCTCCAACAACTAGCGGCCGGACCAGAATCCCTTTCGGCAGTTCAAAAAAAGTTTGTTAGCGCCAACAGAAAGAACAGGCTGCATGAACCGTGACTCAAAGCGGGGGTCAAAAATCTTCCCTACCGGGTCACGCTGAGGTCTCACCGGAGCTGATCGAGTGTCTCTTGGTAATTCAGACAAAAGCTGGCGTCATCATGAGAGCACCATCCTCTCGCGGCAACGTCGGGGCCACTCCGGGGAGCGGGACAGCAGGCGTATCCCTCCACCGATGCGCTGAATCAGCCTCTCTCACGGCACCAGATGGGGATAAGGCGGTGGTCACCCGGGGCAGTGGCATATCGATGGGGGATAGTCGAGCAACAGTGGCGGTTGCCCCCACCGGAAGCCCGCGGGAGTCGAGGGCCAACGACTCTCGTAGAATCTTTAAAGCTTGGACAATGTCTTCAAGAGTGTGGCTCATGCCCGAGCAGGCAAGCATTCGAGTTCCAGAGTAGTCCAGAGCCGTTCTAGTGGACCAGGCCCAAATCCAGGGAGCCGGCCGCCATTTTGAGCGTTCCGCAGCAGCAGCCGCTCTTCACCCCGGCCACCGGAGCGGGTCCCCCGGCCATCCAACCGAGTGGAACGCCAATGGCAGTCCTGGTGCAGCCGTCCGGCAGGTGAAACGCTAATGGTTGTCCTGCTGCAGCTGACCGGCGAGTGAAACGCTAAGGGTCGCCCTGCTGCAGCTGACCGGCGAGTGAAACGCTAAGGGTCGCCCTGCTGCAGCTGAGGAACCTCCCCCTGGGGAGGTGGGGGAGGCCCGTTCGCGTCGCCTCCCCCCAGGGCACCCCACGCCATCTCTTGGCGCAGCATTATAGGATGGCTGGACCAGGCAACAAAAAAAAAAGGGGGGGGGCATCAGTAAGGCATCCCCTGCCCGCAACTTGTTGGACACTACATCTGGATGATTTGGGGACGTGTCTCTGCACGTTGTGTCGTCTCCGGGCTATCCGCACAACGACTTCCTCGGCCAGCTTCCTCCCTCCATCCCAGGCCTCCACCGATGCCACATCGCCGGCTGATGGATTTTGTAGGCTTTCTATAGCCCAAAGCCTACTAAAAAGTAGCCCAAAGTAGCCCAATGCTGATACTCTAAGGAAGGAGGGACAGGGACAGCGTCAAGCAGACGGTGAATGCATTGGGATTGATGTTGCAGCAGGCTGCCATGTAAATAGTTGTTTAATAAACCGTTTTACCCTGTTACTTCGCTGGAGTGTTGTATATATTTAATATTTGTATAGGGTTTGCCGTTATTTGGGCGGGATGGGCGGCGGAGTCGAGCTGCCTTGCGGCCATCATGGTGTCGAGCTCGGCTCCTCCCACTAGTTTCATATTCCTCATGAGGGGTTGTTCCTAATGTTTCTATTTTAGCGGGGTCAAAAAGATCCCATCAGTGGCCTACTGATTTTGCTCGATTCCTTTTGTTTTTCCTAACGATTTTTATGTCATAGTTTGCTAGCAGGATACAGCGGCTAATCCGTATTTTTATATACATGTCCTTTTTATTAGGGGTGTCCTCCGGTGGAGCCGGATGATCTACCTCTAATAAACGGTCCGGGCTGAACCAACTACTGAACAATGGGGAGAAGATAGGCATGACGGGTTACAATGGGGACACAAGTCTGCACTACCTATCCTTCACTGCTTTGCGAAGACTAGACAGAATATTTCTATTCTACAGTATTCGCAAATAGGGAATATCCAAAGAGAGAACCAATTCCAAACAGTCAATGTTCGGACAAACAATCAATCAATCAAATGAGGAATAAAATAGGCGCGACGGGTTACAACGGGGGCAAAAGCCTGCGCTACCTATCTTTTCACTGCTTACAAAGACTAGACAGAATATCTCTATTCCACGTTATTTGTAAGCAGACAATACCTCCAAAGAACCAATATCGAACAATCAATGTCCGTTCAATCAAACAATCGGTGGCGAGAAAGAAATAGGCACGACGGGTTACAACGGGGGCAAAGGCCTGCGTTACCTATTCTTCACTATCTGCAAAGGAGGACAGAATACTTTTATCCTTCCCCGTTTGTAGACAGAGAATTCTCGAGAAAACAATCCTCGAACAAACAATGTTCGGGCAAACAATCAATCAGTGGGGGAGAAAGATAGGCACGACGGATTACAACGGGGGCAAAGGCCTGCGTTACCTACCCTTCACTACCTGCAAAGGAAGAGAGAATACTTTCTATTCCTCTCCGTTTGCAGACAGAGAATCTCCAAGAGAACCAACAATTCGGAGAGTAATACTAGTATTTTCCAATCAATCAATCAAATATTTCACAGTTTGTCGTGTTACACGACCTTACCCGGACCGCATGGACAGTTTCCTGTCTTCCGAATCCAGCGCCCGATCGTCCTCTATCTTCTGTCGTGGCACTCCTGATGGTTCCCAGTCAGGACCGTAGATCACTCGAGAGAGGTCTGCTCGGAACCAGTGAAGTTCGGATGATCGGCTGCCAGACGAGGGTCTATTGGGCAGGTGCACTTCCCGATCGTTGCAGTCGTTCACTCTGTCGTTGGGACCTCTCCCACTGGATCCACGTGTCACTGATGGGCTCCACGTTTGGGACGCCAATTGTGGAAAAAGGGTAAGGCAGATCAGGTCGATTACCCCTTTTCAAGGTTTGCCCGGCGCTAGCCGCCTCTCACCCAACTCACGGTTACCAAATAAAGAGGCAGGCGCTGGAGACTGGAAGGCAGGAAACAGGAGTTTATTCCGACGGAGCAGAACACATCAAATCAGACAACAGGGTATCCTCTCGAGGTGCTCTAAACGCGTCCTTGAGGCCTGGCCTCTTATACACAGGTTTATTGCTTTATTACATGAAACACATTCTTGTCAATACTTTGATGTACGGAAAGACATCCTCGGAATCCTCACTTTGGGCCTGTTCCCACACACATTTACAGTAGAAGTCCCCACCCCGGTCACAGTAGGTGATGACTATTGCACACCAGGACATTCCGTCGATTCCCGGAATGTGTGTCTGATCGGATCTCATGGGGTGGGGGGGGCTTTGATCAGTCAGAGATCCTTTGAATCGGGGCAGCTGCTTACTGTAAGGGGGTTAATAAATGGTGTCCGCAGGGCCAGGTGGCGCCCTGGGAACGGGCAGGACGATTGGGCACAGAGGAAAGGGGGTTCATCAAAGGATGGGGAGGTGTTGGCTGGGAGCGAAATGCATTTCCGAGGCAGAGTCGTGCTGGAGGGGAGTTTTATGGTTCAGGTATGAGAGAGCGGGGGCTATCAGCGCGCGGGGGATGCTTGCGAGGTCCGAGGGAGAGACGCGCTGGCTAGCGGCGCTGGGCAGGGAGACCATGGTTTTCAAAATGGCTGCCACTTACGCGCACGAAGGGGCCTAAAAAGGGACAAGATGGTGTGGCCAATGTTTCATGATTTTCACTTTACGCTCAAAAGTGGCTATGGTGAACATAAATGAACGCCGCTTATGTATACCGATTTTAGTCATTTTCCACAGTCCCCAGTTTTTATCATTAGTTAGTTCATTTCTGTTCATGTCTGAGGTAAGGACGTACAAGCTGACATTTAGTTATACTAATAAGGGAAGTATGTGGCTGGGCTGTCTATTGAGGTCTTTGGTAGCCCATATGCATTACGGGCAGATGGAAATAATCCTGCTATCAATGCTGACAGAATCATACATAACCACATTTAGTCAATGCGATAGGCGAGGAGGCAGTGCATACAAAATTACATTAGCTGTGTCATACGTTAGACCTTTGAGACGGGGATATTATTTAGACGATGTAGGAAATGTGTTCGAATACAAACATGATGTCATACAAAAATGTTCTGGCAGAATAAGGGCTATTATCACTTGAGGTCTGGACTCCATGGGGATCAAAACTAGACGGTATGCTCATGTGCATAACTGGTGTTCTACAATCATCATGATACAGAGTTAACGCTTTCTTAGTTATCCATGTACAGTTGAAAGTGACCGATGTAAGGTTTCGAAAGCTCAATTGGGTGATAATCAATACAAGTGGTTGGGAGAGGAATTCAAATTAATACAAGTGTCAGTCAAGGGGTGGCAATGTTCAAAAAGGGTTCGTCTTTCCAGTGTCTTATTACAGCGAGCCATCCCTGGTAGGCTCTCATTGTTCTTCTTCTTTCGTTGGCACTGTTGAGCACCGGCGGTGGAGCTATGCGTCCAGCTCTAATTCAGATTTCGCGTTGCAGGGTGTGGCCACTCTTTGCTCTCGGACCACAGTCCTGGTTGTCCTGTTTCCTAACTAATCTATCATAGGTACCTTAGGCGGGGTACCCGCATTCCGTTCTTCTTTCGTGACAAACCCTACTCTATGTTTGTGTTGTGCTTCTTCTTCAAGTCAAGTTCAAAGAAAAACTCCGTATGGAAAAAAGGGGCGATGGGGGCGTGCTTTGGGAGGCCGAGGGAAGAGAGGGTGGAGTGGGATCAGATCTGAAACGGACCAAGGAGGGCAGAAATTTCAAGCAAGTGGGCCCATCAATCGGGCACAATGGGCTGGGACTTTCGCACACCAGGACATTCCGTCGATTCCCGGAATGTGTGTCTGATCGGATCTCATGGGGTGGGGGGGGCTTTGATCAGTCAGAGATCCTTTGAATCAGGGCAGCTGCTTACTGTAAGGGGGCCAATAAATGGTGTCCGCAGGGCCAGGTGGCGCCCTGGGAACAGGCAGGACGATTGGGCACAGAGGAAAGGGGGTTCATCAAAGGATGGGGAGGTGTTGGCCGGGAGCAAAATGCATTTCCGAGGCAGAGTCGCGCTGGAGGGGAGTTTTATGGTTCAGGTATGAGAGAGCGGGGACTATCAGCGCGCGGGGGATGCTTGCGAGGTCAGAGGGAGAGACGCGCTGGCTAGCGGCGCTGGGCAGGGAGACCATGGTTTTCAAAATGGCTGCCACTTACGCGCACGAAGGGGCCTAAAAAGGGACAAGATGGTGTGGCCAATGTTTCATGATTTTCACTTTACGCTCAACAGTGGCTATGGTGAACATAAATGAACGCCGCTTATGTATACCGATTTTAGTCATTTTCCACAAGTATGCGCCAGGGAGCTGCGATGCAGAGAGGTGTTCAGAGCCACGCCCCTTTTTACAACACTCTGCAACACAGCTCGGTGGCGCTTATTGGAGGTACCTGGTGGGCTAGTTGGCCCCTAGGGGACCTCTGGATTGAAGAGTAATTAATTCCCCAACTTAAAACATGCCACAGGGCGTGTTTGCACACATATCACCTTAGGCCCTGCCCCCTCCCTTCACCACTGTGCAAACGTGACCCGTGGCGTATTTTAAGTTGGGGGATTAAGTCCCCTTGAATCCTGAGGTCCCCTGGCGGCCAACTAGAGACCAGGTACCTCCAGTATGCGCCAGGGAACTGCGTTGCAGAGAGGTGTTCAGAGGCCGCGCCCCTTTTTACAACACTCTGCAACGCAACTCCGTGGCACTTAGTGGAGGTACCTGGTGGGCTAGTTGGCCCCCAGGGGACCTATGGATTGAAGAGTAATTAATTCCCCAACTTAAAACATGCCACAGGGCGTGTTTGCACACATATCACATCAGGCCCCGCCCCCTACCTTCACCACTGTGCAAATGCGCCTGTGGCCGTTTTAAGTTGGGGGATTAGGTCCCCTTAAATCCTGAGGTCCCCTGGCGGCCAACTAGCCCACCAGGTACCTCCACTAAGCGCCAGGGAGCTGCGTTGCAGAGAGGTGTAAAAAAGGGGCGTGTATTCAAGGGGAATTTGTTCCCCCTCTGCAAACGCGCCAGGGGGCGCATTTGCAGAGTAATGCTGGTAGGGGGCGTGGCCTCAGGCCGATCCCGTTTATTTTAATTTTATTTTTTTTAAAGAAGGGGAGCTGTGTATCCCCCCTTCTTTTTCTAATTTATTTGCCCTGGGGACCCCATCCCCCGGGGCATGGCCCTTTTTTTAAAATTGTTATTTTGAAAGGGGGGTGCCTTGCCCCCGTCCTGTGGCCAGTTCTGGCCCTGGAACCCCATCCCCTAAGCCGTTTCTTTTTTATTAAATTTCTTTATTATTTTTTTATGCGGCCCCCCTCCCCAGCCACTACTAGCCCCGGGGACCCCATCCCCCGGGGCTGGCCCTCTTCGTTGGGGGCTGCGGGGGTGTCCTGAATCCCCCCACGGTCCCAGCCGGCTCCCTGCGTCCTGCGGGAGCCGGTATTGCTCTTCCACATGGGGAGCAGCTAACATGCTGCTCCCCCTTTGGAAAAGCAATCTGCTTTCCTATTTGGAAGAGAGAGCAAGTTTCCTGCTCTCTCTTTCAAATAGGAAAGCAGTTTGCAATGACAGGTTGGGAGCTGCGAGGCTCTTGCCCTGTCATTGCAAACTACAATGTCCCGGGGCTGGGCACCCCGGTACAATGCAGGAGCCGGCCCTGGGGGATGGCGGTCCCCAGGGCCATGACAGGCTCTAGGAGGGGTGCCGCACGGCCCCCTTCCCAAAGTTTGAAGAAGCCCCGGGGGTGGCGGTCCCCGGGGCTGTGGGGGGGCCCCGTGAGCCCCCCATATATCGAACTAGAGCCCCGGGGGGTGGCGGTCCCTGGGGCTGGGGGGGCCTCAGAGCCCCCCCCAGTTAATGTTTTAAACCCCGGGGATGGCAGTCCCCGGGGCTGCGGGGGCCAGAGAGCCCCACACCGATTTTAAACAAGCCCCGGAGGGGCGGTCCCCGGGGCTGCAGGGGGGCCCGTGAGCCCCCCGCATATATTAAATTAGAGCCCCGGGAGGTGGGAGTCCCCGGGGCTTGGGGGGCCTCAGAGCCCCCCTAGTTAATGTTTTAAAGCCCTGGGGGGTGGCGGTCCCCGGGGCTGGGGGGCCTGAGAGCCCCCCACCCATTTTAAACAAGCCCCGGTGGGTGGCGGTCCCCGGGGCTGCGGGAGGGCCCCGTGAGGCTCCCCCTTATATTAAGTTAGAGCCCCGGGGGTAGCGGTGCCCTGGGCAGTGTGGGGGGGATTGGGACTCCCCTCACTATTTTTTGGATAATGCCCCCGGGATTTGGCCCCCCCGGGGGCACATTACCATATTACACATTACATTTTTTTTTATATCGGCAGAATGCGCGGATCCTATGTGCATCCCGCGATTTTTAAAAAACATAAAAAAACATTCTTTGGCCCTGGGTGTCTTTGTGGGACCCGCTGAGCAGGCCTAGAGGGTCAGGGGGTCTACCCTGTCCCCTTTTCACATTTTGCTGCGTTTGTTTTGGGCTTTCTTGTGCCTCAGTTCTACCGAGGCACAAGATGGCTGCCAACACTTTCTGATTTGGAGTGTTGACAGTCAATTAAAATACAGCTCGTGCACGGCAGGGTGCGCTTAGGCTGAGCTTAGGGTACGCGGATAGGTACGCGGATTCACCGCGCCCATAGATATATATATATATGACTTTAACTGTAATTTTCTCAGGAACTATTGAACGGATTTACACCAAATAAGCAAAAGGCATGAGTCTGAACCAAGGACTACCTCTTTGCCAAATTTGGTGTAATTCCGTTCAGCAGTTCGGGCTGTAGCTGCGGCTAAAAGTCCTATTGGAAATTGCATGGGGAATACTCGTTTTGGGACCCCCCTTTTTTCTCGGTCCCCGCTTGATGAATCATCGTGAAACTTTCAGGATAGGAGTGGACCGGAGCTGGCCTAAAGTTTTAGAAAACTTCGCACAGATTCGTCAATTGGCGCCAAAGTTATTACAAATAGAATGTTGCGGATTTCCTATGGATAATAGGTCCTAACTATAACTACCTACTGGCGACCGCCAGTAGGTAATATATATATATATATATATACATATATATATATATAATCTATAATATATATTATAGATTATATATCATTTTTGATATTGTTCAACAGTTATATTATGTTAAAAATTTGATATATCATTTTTAAAAAGTACTTACTTTTACGAAATAATTAAACTAAACTTTTATTACAAATTTACAATTAATTTACATTAATTAGGACAATAGCTTTTAATTACATTTGACTAAATATTAATTATTAAAATGCTGGTTTGGGTGGGAGTTTTTTACGTTTAGTTAAAAAATATTTGGACAATAATATATTTTAATTATTTAAAGATTTAAGAAAGATTTCTTTTGAATTAATGTGTTGTAACATTTTATTTTATTAATTGTAGTAGGATAGTAATAATTATTTGAAAATACTTTACAATTCTATAATACATTAAAACATTTATATATAAGTATATATATTTTTTAAGTAATAAACGTTTTTAATTCCCCATTCACTTTCCTATAGGCATATCCCCACCACTGAAGAGGATCACCGCCTATATGGGAAAACAGTCAGAAACGTTACCCTTGTAAATGTATTCTCAGAGGTCTTGAAACACTAGTTCCAGAGGGTGTAGACCTGGAAGTCTACACTTAGGAATAAATCTACACAGCGAAATGGTGAATAACAGAAAAGTGTACATTTACGTGTAAGTGCAAGAGGACATTTACATGTGTTCATTTACATTTGTGAATAGGGCGCAGAGTTGGGTACCTTCCTCTGAAGAGCAAAACTTTCACATATAAAATCCTGAATGATAGTCATGTTTCCGCAGAGGCATATCTTTTCACATGCAGTCGCCATGCAGTTTCACATGCATCTCTGACCCTCCTCACAGACGGCAGGTTCTAGGAGCAGTTTGTTGATGGGAGCTCTCAGCTCCTCCTACGTATGCTAACGACACATTACAGCCTACTGTAAATTGCAACTGACTTTTTGATTGGCTGGAAAACTTCTTAGACCTTCACTTTAAATATTCCTCAAAGATATGACCGAATGTGACTGCGCATGAATACATATTGATAAAAGCACATCACCATGAAATGAATCTGCCATCTAAAGTCCCTGTCTGTTCAGCCAATTTGCAACTAAACAATTAAAATTACAGCTGACTCTGAAAGTCATGTTCGAGCATTCCCTGCCTTCAGGTTGGAATGTCAAAGCCTCATTTGCATAAGCCAAAGACATTTGTTCCCCCTATCTTTATTAAAGTCTTTTACGAAGCACCTCTTCGGAACATGTTCAGACATGACCGAGCTGGTCCTCAGTCTAGCCGTGACAATTCACTGATTCCTTCCATTCCTCTTGACTGTCACTTAATGATTTTTTTCATGAAGTAAAAACCGCATTACTTACCACAGAATAACAATGGGGCATATTATCAAGGGGGTTTATCTCCGATTTTTTTGGCTTTAAAAGCCAAGAAAGCGGATATAAAATTATCTCCCTATTACCTAGCTGTCGCTAACACCAGTTAGCGACAGCTAGTAGGAGATAGCGACCATCTTGGTCCCCACTTTGCATGTCAGTGATATTTATCACTAATGACATGCAAAGTGGGTGTGCCAAGATTTTAGCGACTGGAAACAGTCGCTAACATCGCTATCTCCTATTACCAACTTTTGGAGATATTCGCGCTAAGCGCGAATATCTCCAAAAGCTAACACCTGCCCTGAGCAGTTCTTAGCCATGTTATCCAATGGGAGGTGGATAACATGGCTAAGAGCGGCCGTTTTTTATCGCATTTGCGATAAACCTTGGTAATACCAAGGTTTATCTGCGATAAAAATCGCCGCAGCTCAGTGGTAAATTTTTGTCTCTAACCAAGCAATAGCGATAATTATCGCTATTGCTTGGTAATATGCCCCAATGTCCGGCACTTTTCCCCTCAGCACCTATATTCAAGCCATTGTTACTCGTTATTTAGCGAGGCCCAAAATATAACTGTATTGCCTTCTGATTTGAAACATCTGTGTCTCTAAAAGTAAAAAGTTAATGCAGGAAACATTTTATGCAGCTGGTGCTTGCTATAAACACATGCAAACAATATGATTTTAAGTGCACATTAAAAAGTGAAAACAGTAATCGGGTATGATGCCGCGGGTACAATCAAACGAACTGTTGAATTTATTTGTTGCCGCGTTGCATAGTGATTAGCCGCAAAAGGTTTGCATGTGTCCCTCATTAGGTAGGAAGTGTTCCCTCTTTGCACATACGTGTATCCATGGCATGGTTCTGGTGGAGGCCTGGTGAGTAAACATCTAGTAAAGGTTGCATCTGTGCCTCAGACATGCTTGATATAGGATGGGGATGGTGTGCACTGTAGTGGCAGTCTAGTGGTTGCACGTCACGTCGGCGACGTGACGTGCCGGCGGCCATGTTGGCTGCGCGCGCATCGGCGCTCGGCAGAAGCGTGAAGAGCCGGCGCTAGAAACAGAGGCTCGGCGCTCTTTAGGGAATTAAATAGCAATAAAAATAGTTAACTGCACAACGGCCTTTGAGTCTTCCTTGGGGGGTTGAAGAGACTTTACAATGGCGACGAAGGTGGGATAGCAGACCCCCCCCTCCCCAGAAGGAAGCAACACCGGAAAAAAAAAAACATCAACCACACCGGTGGACAGAGAGCACCAGTGCAAGACAGGAACGAAGGGCCAGGAAGATCATCAGTTCAACAAATACCCCACAGGTACCCTAAAGAGTGTGGCAGAGCCCAAGAGCACCCAGAAGGGTGGTACAGTGAAACCCCGGAGAGTGGACAGACCCCCGCAACGTGTGGCAAAGCGCGCCGCAACCCACAAGACAAGGGAAACCACGCTGGATAACCCACCAAAAAGCGAGGGGACTGACGCAGGTAGTCCCCAAGCCCGAGCAAGCGAGGAAGAGCAGGACAACACACCGAGGAGCCCCAGAAGCCAAGGGAGTGTGCAACCCACGGTCAAGAAGGAGAAAATGAGTGCGCAAGCTGGATATGCAATGGCGCCGGTGCAGTTTCTACCCCGACCAGGAGAACCACTTATGAAGTGGGAGGACTGGAGAGACTACATTGACAATTTCATAGGTGTCTTGGAAGATGAAAATGAAGAGGAGTTTAAACCCACGAGAAAGAAACGCATTTTGTTGCTGAACCTTGGCCCGGAAGGTCTGAGAATTTATAAGAGCCTGGTACCGAAACAGAGAACATCCACGGACAATGATGTATATGCCAACGCAATTGACGACCTTAATGAACACTTCAGGCCGGCAGTGTGTGTATCCGTGGACAGATTCAATTTCCAACAGAGAAAGCAACACCCGGGAGAGACAGTGGAAGAATATGTAGCAGCGCTGAAGCGGTTGGTGTCCACGTGCAAATACGACCACTGGGAAGAGGAGTTCATCAAAGATCAGGTGGTGATACATACCACGTGCACGGCAGTGCAGGACAAACTATGGGCCAGCGGGGACACCACACTGAAGGAAGTGATGGTCATCGTCAAACGGGCCGAATTAGCACGTAGGTGTGCGGACGCAAAGAGGAAGGAAACAGCGCCTAGCACCATGGTGAACAAGGTGGACGATGATGAACCTCGCAGAGACTTTCAGAGCAAGAGATCAACGGAGAGGGGACCCAACAAATGGCAGGGCAACGCAGGCCCCTCGGGAAAACAGGCGGGAAGCAACAAGAAGCCATGCTATAGGTGCGGGAGCTGGTCGCATGAGGCGCACAACAGGAAGTGTCCAGCATTTCGCGCCAAATGCATGTATTGCGGAATAATCGGTCACTACGGAAAAGTATGTCGGAAGAAGGCCTCCAAGAGCACGGTGAGATATGTCGGTCAAGGCAGCGAGGATCAAGAAGAAGGTACAGAGGAGGATGTCATCACAGTACTCTGCATCTATGACCAGGTGATGAGCGTGGATGGCCAAGTCCTGGGCATCGATGGCAAAAGGACAATGAAACCGGTCCTGGAGATGTCAATAGGAGGAATCACCATCAGTGTGGTGGCCGACACAGGCTCACCCTACACCATCATCCAGAGAGCGGTGTGGGAGGAGAAATTCGCACCGCGTCTAGGCCCAGAACTAGAGACACTAGACATCCGTCCCGTCACGTACAACGGGGACCGCATACCAATGGCGGGATTCAGGCCATTGAACTTCGAATTTAGAGGCCGGTCCGCGCACTGCAAGCTCTACGTGTCGGAGAAGGGCCCCTTGGTCCTAGGATGGCTAGACCAAGGCGACCTAGGCATAAAGCTGGATCCGGGGGGCAAAGAGCAGATATTACTAATGGAACCAGAAGCGTCGCCCGACCTCAACAGATGGAGGAGTGAATACCCCAAGGTATTTGGTGGCACGGTGGGAAGATTGGAGAAATTCGCACACAAAATCATTCTGAAAAGAAGATGCCGTGCCCGTGGCCCACAAGGCGAGGAATATCCCTTTGGCAGTGAGGGAAGCCGTACGGGAGGAACTTCAGGACTTGGAAAGGAAGGGGATCATCGAGCCCATCACGTGTGCTGAGTGGCTGGCGCCCTTGGTGGTAGTTAAGAAACCCAGCGGGAAGGTCAGGTTGTGTGTCGACCTGCGCGAACTGAACAAGAATGTCGTGGTGGAGAGGTTCCCCTTACCCAGAATAGAGGAAATGCTGGCCAGCACCAGGGGAATCAAGTGGTACTCCACTATAGACTTGACCTCGGCTTACTACCAGATAGCACTACACCCCGAGAGCCGCAGACTCACATCATTCATCACCCCGTTTGGGTGTTATCAGTTCCGCCGAATGCCGTTTGGACTGGCCTCGGCGGCAGCGGTATTCCAAAAATTGATGCACCAATTGTTCAAAGACACTGCCGGCGTCCAGTATTTCCAGGACGACATCCTGGTTATGGGGAGAGATAGACCTGACCATGACGTGAAGCTTGGAAATGTACTGAGGATCTTAGAGAGCAAGGGACTCACAGCAGAATGGTCCAAGTGCCGGATTGGGATGAACTCGGTGACCTACCTAGGGCATGAAATAGGGGTACAAGGAGTGACTCCGAAAGCAGAGAACGTAAAAGCGATCTGTGACGCACCTCCACCCACCAACAAGGAAGAAGTCAGATCATTTCTTGGAATGGCGGAATACTATGGCAAGTTTGTGCAGCACTTTGCCTCCAAGACTCACCACATGAGGCAGTTAACGAAAGAGAATACGGAATTCCGCTGGTCAGAGGAAGCACAAGGGGAATTCGAAATCATCAAGAAGGAAGTGGCAGGAGCAATACCGCTCCAAGGGTACGACCCTCAAGGAAGGACAGTCTTGACCACAGATGCCAGCGATAAAGGACTGGGCGCCGTCCTCATGCAAGACCGTGGGCAAGGAAGACTGGAGACACTAAGCTTCGCTTCTCGCACGCTAAGCGAAACAGAAAAGAAGTACAGCGTGATAGAGAAGGAGATGCTGGCAGTGGTGTGGGCTACCACAAGATTCAGACAGTTCCTATGGGGCACGAGGTTCCAATTGAGGACGGATCACAAGCCCTTACTGAAAGTGCTGACATCGAGTGGGCATGCCGATGCCACACCCAGGATCTCAAAAATGACACTGAAACTCCTTGAATTCAGGTATGATGTGGAGTATATCCCAGGCAGCAAGAACAGAGTGGCAGACTATCTGAGCAGAGCAGCAGCCATGGAGCCGAGTGAAGAGGACAAGTCGGGAACAGAAGAATGGGTAGCACTCACGGAGGACCACGAAAACATCATCAGCCTTCAAGAATGGAAACAGGCGTATGAGGAAGATCAGACCCTAGAAGAAGTGAAGTTATACATCACACAAGGATGGCCTAACAAGAGACAGACCCGTGGGGAACTCAACCCATACTTCGAAGTCAGGGAAGAGTTATCGATGGACGACCAAGGAATATTTATGTACAGAGGAGAGAAAGTCATCCCCCCAAAAAGTATCATCCCAGACTACTGGACATGCTCCATGAGGGACACCTCGGAATTGGAAAACTTAAACTGAGGTCCAAGCAGAACTACTGGTGGCCAGGAATGGATGTAAGAGCTGAGCGACACGTCAGGGACTGCTCACGGTGCCAGGGTGCAGACAAGACGCTCAAACCACTGCGCCCGGCGTTGGGCACATTTGAACCCCCGAAAAATCCATGGGAGGAGTTGTCGGTGGATATCCTGGGCCCGATCTTAGATATACATGGAGTCCAAAAGTATGTATGTGTCCTAGTGGACAGGTACTCGAAGTGGCCGGAATTGAAGATAGATGAGACAATGGACACAGAGACCATCATACAATTCTTGTCCGACACTTTTGTGAGGGAAGGCATCCCAAAGTCCATCCTCAGCGACAACGGCCCCCAGTTCAAATCAGACAAATGGAACAAATTCATGCAAAGAAACGGAATCCTAGCGAAGCACACATCCATATACCACCCGGCGGGAAATGGTCAAGTAGAGCGTTTCAACAGAGTGGTGATGGGGTCGGTTCAAGCAGCCATCTCGGACAACAAGGATTGGGAGAAGGACATATGGCACATGCTGTGGGCGTACAGGATCACCCCCACAGGGACTGGTTATAGCCCCTTCCAGATATTGCGAGGCCGCGAGCCATTCACCCAAGACAATCGGTGTGGAAAGAAAAGACAATAGTGAGTGAATGGTCCCCAGCAGTGGTGCGAGCCAACATAGAGAAAGCACAAGCTGTCTACACAAAACACTATGATAACCGGAGGAACGTGAAGGACACTGGACTGGAAAAAGGGGAATGGGTGCGAGTAAAGCTACCCACGCTACAAAGGAAAGGAGAGAGTAAATACAGCAAGCCCATGCAGGTGAAGGAAGTAATGGGCAGAGCGGCCCTGCTTAGTGACGGAAATGTATGGTCACAGGACCGCATGGCAAGATGCAACAAAATTCTATCTTGGGATCATGGTGGAGTAGATTTAGGAGATGGAGAGCACGGAACTGGTCAACAAGAATATCTGGAGGTAGAACTTGAAGTGAGAGGAGGAGAACAGCAAAAGGAAAAGGCTGGAGGCATCGACCAGGAGCAGACGAGCGGAGAGGACCTGAGTGGTGTAGATGGAAGCGCGGATGCGCTAGGGAGCAGAGGAAGAAGCGAAGGAATGAACCCCACTACCCCGGTAAGACTGACTCGGAGGGGTAGGGCGGTGGTCAAGCCAACCAGGTTCAGAGAATATGACCTGAGCGACGGACTGTGAGTTAAACAATGTTAAGTGTTGGAAAAAGGGGAGATATGTAGTGGCAGTCTAGTTGTTGCACGGCGGCCTTGTTGGCTGCGCGCGCATCGGCGCTCGGCAGAAGCGCGAAGAGCCGGCGCTAGAAACAGAGGCTCGGCGCTCTTTAGGGAATTAAATAGCAATAAAAATAGTTAACTGCACAACGGCCTCTGAGTCTTCCTTGGGGGGTTGAAGAGACTTTACATGCACCTTTGGCCTGGTTCCTAAGGTCTGCTGAAGATGCTAAATCAGGGGTCTCCAACCTTTTCTGTGTTAGAAGCTACTTATGTTGAATGAAAATCATCCTGAGCTACTGATATTATTAGTGTTATAATGGTGACCACATCAAATACATTTACATTAGTGGCCACCATATGCTAGATTACCAGCAGTGATCACCTCGGTTCATCAAGCTTGGCTGTCAAGAGAGATGTAGAAAAAGCTTTATCAATGTGGAATAGCTCTACAAGGATAACACAAAACAGCCATAGTTGCAATGCCCTTGGTATCAAGGCCATAATATTAATAATAAATCTCCCCAAAGCAACAATTTATCACAGAGATATCAGCTTTAAATACATTTGCATTGAAATGTAACAACTTTTCTCCGAACATCAGTTTATGTGCTCTGAGAATGCATGCATTTTCACCTCAAATATATGCTTTTCAATTTTGGTATAGATATTTATCAATTGAACCAAACAAAAGCTTCTAAATTCCTAGGCTGGGCTGGACATAGGAGAGCTACTTACAGGTCGTTGGAAAGCTACCAGTAGCTCACTAGTTACCCGTTGGAGATGTATGTCTGTGCTAGATATAGAATATGCAGCTGGTCTCTTTTTGTGTACAAATGCTTGCCTAGAACATTTTCAATTTTCTTATACCGAGCCGTTGCTGCCAAAGAACCTTGGTATATAGATAGAAGTTTATAGTTTGGGTTGGTGTTGGCACCAGCATTTCAGGGCCTATATGAGACAGGATGTGGAACATTTGTTTTGAAACTAAAATGCTCTTAGAATGTGATTTAGCACATCCGATGTTTTAAAGGTGCCACTTTATCCCCATGCTGTTCATCTTCTCACAGTTGTTCTTGATTATATTAATACACCATGGAACACTGTACTTATATAAGGGTTGCCTGTTAACTCATGTTGACTTTCAGGTTACCACTATCATCAGCGAATAGTGATCATTGCATACCAAATCCACTGCAAGTGAAGGGCCTCTCTTTTCAGACCTCTTTCACACTACAATTTGTTCACTCCACTGTAGCTCTTCTTGACCTTGTGTTCTTCACCGCCCGTGTTTCTCAGCTGCACACCTTATCCTTCCCATCCTTTGATCTGTACATCTTTTCTCTGCTCCTTCTATTCTCCGTGCTTTTCTTCTTGAACCTGAATGTATGTGCAATGTGTCCCTTCCTGTTTCTTTTCCAGCAAGTCTGGCACATTTCTTTGTCTTCACCACTAAGTTTGCACATGCAATTTTTCTCTCAATCACATGGACACAACAACCTATTTTGTACCATTCCACCCTCTGGATTGGGTTGTGTCCTTGGCTTATTCTAGAAATGACAGCGCATAAAGGTCAATGTTTGATAGGACGGGATTGCCTACTGTTCAGGCAGGGCTGAGGGAGGTAGGAATGCTCTTCCTGACAAATGCCAGTCTACCTGTCTCAATTTGTGATCAAGTTTACACTATGATTTCATTACAAGACCGGAGGCTACATTATGCAATAACTTTTATTGCTTCCCAGGACATGCGGCCCTTTAAAGTGTAACAAAATACATCATAGAAGAACATTCCATATTGTAACAACAAAGCGCCATGGCAACCAACTATCTTCCTCTTTTATTCGCTGCCCACGGACAGTTAAGTACAACTTCTTCTTGTCTCTCATGACTTCTAAAATGTATGATGTTTAGACTGTTTTTGTCTGCATCATTGCCATTATTCTATTGTCTACAGTTAAGATTGAGACTGTTTAGAGTATTTGCTATGGTCTTTATACTTTTTCTATAATTACACTCTGTCTTCGACATATATTTTTGGCTTTTTGTGTTTTATTTTGAAGAAGGTAAGTTTTTTTTTTCTTCTCTTCCTACCTTTTGGACACCCTTCCAATTTATGGTTGGTTCCTTTTCTCTCCACTCTTTTCCTTCTTAGGCTTCGCGATCGGTGAGGTACTTGCTCACCGATCGCCTTTCCTTTCCTGACTCTGATCGCTACTTTATCCCCTCGGAGCACCGTTTTTTACCCCCCTCCCCGACCTTATTTTCAACACGATTCGGTGTCTTTTTAATTAGAGGCACCGCGCGTACACAAAGTGTCTCCTCACAGACGCGCCCCGAGGTCTGCGGTCTGCTTCCGGGTTCCTCTGTTTACACAGAGGTGACCCGCTTTGCCAAAATAAGAGCTTGAGGATCTTCTTATGACCCACTAAGCAAACATTTAAGAGCAAGCAGGCCCCCGGTCTCACTCTCGCGCCGCGCGTGTCCATGGGGACGCGCAGCGCTCAATTAACGACCCGCCTTCTGCCTTTTATAAAAGAAAACAGCGCAACGATCTCTGGCTGCCCTTTTTCCCGGTAATTTTATTCTTATTAACTAAATACAACTAGCGCTTCCAGGTTTAGCGCTTAATTGAGCTAGAACGCTTCAACTTTAAGCTACCCACAAAAAAAGGGGAAAGAACAGTTTCTTGTTTTGACATATATATTTTTTGTTATTATACTTTCGATACATTATGTCACAAGAGGACTCTCCCTCTAATAATGAGTCCCCCCTTACTCAAGCCTCACTTATGAACCTCTTTGAGAGGCAATTGAAGTCCTCCCTTAAAGAAGCTGCGGAAGCAGCACTTAGTAAAAGGAAAAGGGAAACCCCTGATGAACCAACAGTGAGGTGGACACACTCCCCTCTAAGGGTGGTAAGGCAGTTAAAAAGACTAAACATGTTGAGCCTCAAAGTATCCTACGGGGTACCAGCGACAGAGTTTTATCTATTGGTAGCCTTTGCGCTACAAATGACACGGGTGCCCCGAGCGGCACAAAAAGATCGAGCGGCCTTAATGGCGCAAAAAGCACAGGTGCCCCTCGCGGCACAGAGAGATTGGGTGTCCATAGCGGCACAAATGACCTCGTCAATGATGATGACGATTACCTGTCCCCATTAGATCTGGACGAAGAGGCTGATGAGTACATTTTTGACCCTCAAGAAAAGTTTGAGGACAACCTCCTTTATGAAGACCTGGCTCAGTCTAGTAATAATTTGAACACTATTAAAGATCCATCAGGCAATGAGATGTTTAATCCCTCTAAGATCACCCACCCTAGAGGTTACGAGTGGTGGCCCTTGGATCACGTCTCTCAATTCATTAAAGCCTGGATTAGGAAACCACTTGAAAGGGATTCACATAATCTTATGAAATCTGAATGCCCAAGACCCTTTTTGGACAACAAAGCGGGCACAACTCCCAATCTTGACCCTGAGCTTCTGACCTTCTTATTTAAAACTGGGAGAGATCCTCGCAAAGGTCTGGAATGCTGCCTTAAGCAGCGTCAAAACAAACTTTTAGACACCCTTGGCCCTCTGGCTAGGATCCTTGACCAGGCTGAGGAGGCCTCTCTGCATGGGACTCCAGTTGACACTGAACGTCTTAGAGGTTGGAGCCAACTTGCCACCTGCCTATTGGGAAACGCTAACGCAAATCTTACCTCAGAGAAGAGAAGAGCGATTCTAATGCGTATGAATCCTAAGTTAGGAGATTTGGCCAACAAAGACCTCCAAGGAGACCCGAATGGTCTTCTCTTCGGAGAGACCTTCATCAAAACCCTTGGCAAATACGTATCGACTATCTCCGCCATTAACAAAGCCCAGACAAATATGAGGCGCATGTTTGGCCGAAGATTTATTGGAAGGCCCCGCAGGGGAGGATCAGCTGTCGGCCGCGGTTATAACAGATCCTATTACCAACAAAACCAACGTGGTTATTCAAGGAACTACAGGGGAAACAACAACTTTTTCCCCCAACGAGGCCGCAACAATCGAAACCGAGGCGGAAACAGTCGTGGAAGATTCCAAAATCAGGGACAAGGTAAGAATTCCTCTTCCTGGTTCTCCACTCCCAAAGGTAGGGGGAAGACTCTCCCTTTTCCGTCACATTTGGCCTTCTATAACAAACGAAGCTTGGGTCCTAGAAATTGTAAGAGGGTTCAAAATAGACTTAATTTCCATTCCCTTTCAAACCAAACAACCCAGGGAACTTTCGCAAGACCAAGAACAGTCAAGTTTGGTAGATGCAGAGGTGAATCAAATGTTAGAAAAAGGTGCGATGCGCATAGTTCAAAACTCTGGTCCGGGTTTTGTGAGCACAATCCTTTTGCTGAGAAAAAAAGACCTGTAGTCTCCTCTTTAAGGAGAAGAGGTGTTCACCTTTTTATCTATCTGGACGATATCTTACTGATGTCTCAGACCAAAGAGAAACACCTGACCCACATGAACTGGACTGTGGATCTCGTGGAGAGTCTTGGCTTTATCATCAATGTGGAAAAATCCATTATGACACCTTCGCAGAACCTGGAATTTCTAGGTTTTCAGGTGAACACACCCCTAACCCAATTGCAACTTCCCAAGAAGAAACTATCAAAAATAAAAAAAGAAGTTTTGTATGTTTTATCCAAGGACCAAGTAAGCTTAAGGGAACTAGCAAGAATAGTGGGTCTATTATCTTCGTCCATTCAAGCTATCTCTCCAGGCCCACTTCCCTACAGGGCCTTACAGAGATTAAAGGCTTCAGGTCTGAAGAAGGGTCTTTGGTACTCAGATGTAGTTCCCCTGTCCCCGGATGCTCGGGAGGACCTTCTATGATGGCGCAACAACTTAGACAGTTGGAATGGAAAAGCAATATTCGGGAATACCCCAGATTTTACTTTGGAATCCGCTGTGAGCAATTTAGGCTGGGGTGCCATGGTCAAAAGAAGAACTAACCCTTCAAATAAATTCTCTGGAGATGTTAGCATGCTTGAATGCCCTGATGAGCTTCAAGTCTGTCCTCAAAAACAATGTAGTCCTGATCAAACTAGACAATTTTGCAGCCATTTCATGTATCAATCGACTAGGGGGAGCAAGATTGAAACCTCTAGCGGACCTAGCAGAAAAGATTTGGTATTTCTGTTGGAATCGCAAGATATCTCTGAGAGCGGAATTTATCCCGGGCCATCTAAACATGAGAGCAGACTGGAATTCGAGGTTCCTAAGAGACTCCAGCTATTGGAAATTGACTCCTTCAGTATTCCAGAAAATTTCAAATCTGTGGGGACCCTTCAAAATAGATCTTCGCAAGCAGACTTACCTTTCAGATAAGTCGCTATTTCAGTTGGAGACCAGACCCTCTATAGCATTAGCAGTGGACGGTCTTCTCCAACCTTGGAAGTCCCTGAACTCTTATGCCTTCCCTCCGTTTGCCCTAATACATAGAGTTCTCTTGAAAATTCGAAGAGAACATTGCTGCACTGTTCTAATTACTCCCTTTTGGAGTTCTCAAATATGGTTCCCAGGGGTGATGGAATTAGCAGTAGACTTTCCTCGCCTTATCCCAGGGAGTTAGGATCTCCTTCAGGGTCCCGACGGAGAGTTACACCCTCTTCTCTTAGAAGACAAAATGGACCTTCTTGCCTGGAAGATTTCAGGGGTTCAAGAAGATATTTGGGCCTTTCAGGAGAGGCTAAAGATCTTTTGGATGAGTCATGGGCTCCAGGAACAAGGAAAAGATACATTAGTTCCTGGAAAAAGTGGTGTGGTCAGTGCTTGGAACGGGATTTGGATCCCGTGGATGCACTTTCTGTAGAAGTAGCACATTTTTCTAGCAGATCTTTTTAAATCCGGACTTTCGTATGGAACAGTTAATTGTTACAGGTCTGTAATCTCTGCAGGTCACTCCCTGTCCAATGATTTTTCTATTGGTACTGATTCACTAGTACGTAGAGTAATGAAAGGAATAAGACTCAAACGTCCTCCTAAGGCTAAGTATGATTCTTTATGGGATGTTAACCTTATCTTTGAACTCTTTCCGTCCTGGCCTGATAACCCTTTCCTTGCTAGGAAACAACTTTCAATTAAGTTAGCTACACTCCTTTGCTTAATCTCTTTTAGACGTGTTTCAGATGTTAAAGCATTAGAAATTTGTAATAGGAGTTATTCTCCTGATGGGGTATTATTTGAAATTTGGAAAAGAACCAAAACTATGTCAGAAAATATTTTTTATCCTTCCTTTTTTGATTGTCCAAAGCTTTGTGTTGTTAACTGTATCAAGGTATATGAATAAAAAAATGAGTGTTTTTAGACCTTTAAATGAAAATCAATTGCTGATTTCTTTTGTTAAACCCTATCGGGCAGTTTCTTCTGCTACGATCTCTAGATGGGTGAGAACTGTTATGTTAGAAGCAGGCATTGACTTATCCAAATTTGGCGCTCACTCTTCTCGAGGGGCTATGGCCAGTAAGGTTTTCTGGAATGGTGGTTCTATTTCAGATATCCTCAAAGCAGCGGATTGGTCAAATGCTTCAACTTTTGTTAAATTTGATCTTAAACCTGTAGAACATGTAAGCAATGTAGCTTTACAGAGCTTTAAACTTGCACAATGTAGCCTTCGGTCTTATAATGAAATGACGATTCTCCAATTATCATACAGAGAGAATCTTGATTTCATTAAAGACAACGGAGGCTGACATTATCCCTTCCACCACTCTCAGGTGGTTGACTTATTGATTCTGCTTACATACTTGCTCATTGTCTTACATATTTGCTCATTATCTGCATCTATGCATTCGGTTTCTACCATTAAGTTTCTTTCTTCTATTTCAGAATCTTCATCCTTATAAAGAAGTTCTAGTAGTTTTATTTTTTATCTTGGAAGAAGTTGTCTATTCGTTTGCAGCACCAAGAGGAAGATAGTTGATTGCCATGGCACTTTGTTGTTACTATATAGAATGTTCTTCTATGATGTATTTTTGTACACTTTAAAGGGCTGCATGTCCTGGGACGCAATAAAAGTTTTTGCACAATGTCAGCCTCCGTTGTCTTTAATGAAATCAAAATTCTCTCTGTATGATTGGAGAATCGTCATTTGTCTCTCATAAGGATATGACATGATCTAATTGCTTAAGATGTAACTTTTACCTACACTGTCAGGATTCCACTCTGCAGGATCCGTCCGCAGTAACAAAGCTCCACCTCCGGACCTCCCGAACACCCCGAATGTGAAATCACAGGGTGTTCAGGTGATACGGCGCGGGAAAAAACCCCAAAGGGGAAAAAAACGGGAAGGGAAAGGAAGGGGGCTGCAGGGAAAGGGAAGCTGTAAAACAAAATACACAGCAGGGTAATACAGTATGTAAATCCTACTCTCGTTATATTCTCGCTAAGGGAAATAGAAATCACCTGTGTCTTTTTAGCATTATCTTCATCCATGCAGTGGTCTCTCACAAGACACCTTCTATTCCTAAAGATTACAAGGACATTCGTTACCAAAAACATTCAGCAGCAACAATGCCTATTCGTATGCAGTGTGAATACTAGATACATACCCCCTAAAGCTGAAACAATTTCCATAAAATATGTACACCTTGGGTCCAAGTGAAACCTAGGTAGCCGTCAGTCTTCCGGGACCAAGGAAAAGAAACAAGCAAACTATTCGTTCTACCCGACAAGAAAAGGGTCTTTACTTTTCCCTAACCGATGACAGGTTTCCTCATCTGCAATAGTTAGTATAAAGAGTAATACTCCAGAGCAACAAGATCACGTAACCCAAACACGGTAGGGTGTGGTTACACCACCACTGCCGTCCGCTTTGGTATTTATATTCCACAAATCATAGATTTATATGCCACTTCTTCGTGACGGTAATGCGGAGATTATTCCCCCTACACTCCGCCACCTGCGCCAGAACAGAACGTTCCCAAAATTGCACAAAGAGAAGCACTGAGGCACTCGTAACCCGAGTGAGCTCCGTTGGAATTAATGAGCCAGAACCAAACGACGAAAAGAAAACAAACAGACCTGCGACTGTTAACAGAGCTACCCGCTCTGAAATGCACAGGTGCAGAGAACAGTACCAGATCAACGCTACACTCCGGACGCTGATCCTCCTGCTGCAAACGAGACACAGGAACAGTTCGGAGAGGCAAGAGCAGCCGCTCCCGCTCACACAATCAGAATCAGGTACGCCTTCCCTACGGGCAAGCCGCGCTATATCCGGTTGGCCCGCAAGGATCATGGGAGTTGCAGTCAAATCCCGTAGGCCCATGGGATATGTAGTCCTTACGATCTAATACTCAGGTAGGCGCATCGGTGAAACCTGACATAGACTGTGGGCGGGAGATGATGGAATGGTTCTTAGAGAAGTATGCTGTGATGCTAATGTCGATTTCTACATGTATCAACCCATGACTAGACTTGCCCAGAGTTTCTCCTACTAATTTCAATAAAAATAAAAAGATTTTTAAAAAAGAAGAAAGCAATGACAACGGAGTTTTGAGATAACTTACACAGCAACTGTGTGTGGTTACAGTAATATTCTGTAAAAACAACAGAACGCACAGAGAACTCACACCAACAGTCAGTAATGCTAAGGTGTTAGCAAGCAGTGGGTGACCCTCATCACCGTTGTTGAGTGGCGTGAGGATGAATCCCATAGAAGCAAGTTTACTCCAGCAAACTCTACAAACCTAGGCAGGAGTCTCAGGAGCTTTTGAGTGTATCTTTAGCATGGCTTGACATTTTGAGTTCCTAGTTATTGTTCATAAGTAATCAACAAAGTTTCATAGAATTTGATATCTTGATATTTCAGTTATTTATTTAAACAGTAAACATAATTTTACAGAATAGAAGTAGGTGACAGATTAGAAGTCCCTTTTAATTGAGTGCGTATTTAAAAATATGTACCTATGTTCGGAAGGAGAATATAAACTGGAACAAAACATTATTAGATAGAGAGGAACATCAATCCAGGGACCTCAGGCTGAGGGTCCTGCAGTAGCTGTAAAAGCCTTTGCTTGTTGAAGACTACGGAACAAGCTCATCGAGTCCTCAGATAGGATTATCCGCCTGCCTGACGACAACCTAGTCACCAAAGTGCAGAGACGAGCCCAGCAGTGGTCTCTTTATTGAACAGTGCTTATATTGTATGGAAAAGGTATGCAGGTGCAGGCCATCTATGAAACTCGAGTACGCCCAGTTTGGTGCTAAAATCAGCTTAGTTAGCTGAGGGAAGGGGGCTAGTTCTTATCAATGTAGAGGAACTCTGAAATACCATCATAATGTATGTATATGGTATCTGTATTTAGCATGAACCTAGCCAAAATGCAACGGAGAGCTGTATATGGTCAAAGACAATCATAAAGTCAACGAGCAAGAGGAGTGAAAGCTGGGTTCTTGATGGTTATTGCATTGTGATGTAGTGTTTTTTTAAAGAAGTGAGTCTTCAAGTCCTTCCTAAACTGGAGCAGCTTGCAGCGGTCCTGATGGATACAGGGATGTTGTTCCAAATCATGGGTACATATATGGAAAAGGTCAGCTGTCTTGTTTACAATTCTTCATCTACGGTCTGGTGGTGTCCTCTCTGGCTGTGGGTGAGCCAAGAATCACAAGAAATGTTGAGCGTGTCTACAAGGTAAGCAGGATGCTGGTAGTGCTGGCTTTGTAAATGATGAAGCTAGTTTTGAAGAAAGTGCAGGCAAGAAAGGGGAGCCCGTGGACTTCCTTCAGAGTGGGGGTGCTGGGATCATATTTCTTGAGGCCCTGGATGAGACGTGCTGTGGTGAGTAGGATGCCCCTAAGGGGGGGCAGTGTGGAGTCTGGAAGGCCATGAAGTAGGGCATTACCAGCAGTGCTTAATTTGAGCTGGAGACAGGTGTGGACGAACAACGCTCATTTATGGGGGCTGGCACGTATTTTTCTCGATCGGACATTTACAGAGAGTAACAGAGAGGAAAACACACAAAAGAGAAAGAAGGAGAAGGGTAAAAACGTAAAACGTGTCACAAAGAGGAAACCAGGAACCTGTAAGAGTGAGATAAAGGTTCAGGGAGTGCCTGGTAGTGGATTTAAAAGACATTAGGTGGATTCAAGACTGCTCAACCTTGGCATTTGGGGCACTGACATTTAATAGAGCCGGCTGGGAGCTTCTGAGCAGCGCTTTGGACACCAGCACTTATTCTTTTACAAATTAAGCACAGGAATACACCATCCAAATGCGGGGCTTCAACAGCAGTTCTGATGTCACTTTCTGGAAGAAACAGCTTGGCTTTCTTTAGAAGAGACAGCTGGTATAAGGCTATGTTATAATATTTTCTGTTGTTCTGCCTATTGACAATATCTTTGTCACAATCTTTTTAATTTTTATATTAACTACCTTTCATATTGTGCGCACTAGGATAGGATTTTAATTTTAATAAATCTTAAAAATATATTCCTTGTGTCTTAGTGTTCTTGAATGCCTATTCATTATGAAACAGGGTTTGAGTTTCAATAACTGTTCCGATGAATCTTGTTGGACTGATTTTTACCTAATGCGTCTAATTGGACTGATTATTACCTAATAGGAATCCTACTCATGTAATGCTCAATGGGAGCTGAGGTTGCAGTCCATTGGGTTCTCTGTCTCATATTGGTACATAGAGTCAGTCCTTAATGCCAGAGGGTTTAGAGAATCCTCTCTTGAGCCGTTTTCTGGGCACAGTCCAGAAAACACATGAAGTCTTTGCGATATAGACCTGTTGACTGGGACAACTAATTGGTTATTTTAAACACCTGTAGACATTAAGGGGGTCATTAGGATCTCGGGTGGATCGCCACCGCCCGCATGGTGGTGGCGATTCACACGAGATCCATCCCCGCCCGCCACCTATTTCCCTCTGCCATATTACTATGGCGGGTGGGACCACCATGGACGGAAAGACCGTCCACCACTTTTCAGCCCGGTCGGCAAGTCGACCGGGTGGAAAAGAGTTTAATATGGTGGCGATGTCTGCTAGACACCGCCATCCATATTAGTATGGGGGCGGACACATGCCTTTCCGTGGCGGCATGCAGGAATCACTTGCATGGGCCCATTGCGTGCCCCCCGGGACTCTGGGGGGTGGGGGGTACACATGGGGGGTACCTATGGTACCCTCCTGCAGTTCCATGCACAACATGGCAGGCACAGCGCTGTGCCTGCAATGTTGTGCATGGAAGTGCACAACATGCCTTCCTGGCATTGTGGCGGGCGGTGCTGAGTGCACCGCCCGCCACAATGTCAGTAATGCAGGATGCGCCCGCCACTGTGGCGGGTGCATCTTAATGGCCCCCACGGGACCCCAGCCCTTATGACGGGCGGTCCCATTTCACGATAGGATGGTGGGCGTACAAATCCGCCCGCCATCCTAATGACCCCCTTAGGCTGTATTAACTGGTGAAGGACAAGGGGAGCAATGTAAACAGGTGAGTTATCAATATATTAGGGCATGGGCTAATCTGAGCTTTGCTGAGTTAGGACTGACCGTGGGAAATCATAGATGTGCAAACTCACCATCTAACACTGGATTTAATGAGTGACTACTCAACGACGTGAATAAGGTGATATCAATTGAACGTGGAAACTAGTGAGAAGGTCAAACATAGTCCTCTAGTAGGGGCAACCCTAGAGATTTTAAAACCTAAAATTAATGTGCATGTTTTCATGGGTGAATGACCTATCTTCCTGCCCCAAAGAATTGGAAGACATTACTGTACCGCCATTGATTTACTGCAGAGCTGCCAATGTTCATGAAGAAACTGAAAACATGGCTCTTCAAGAAATGCCGGGTAGCTATAGTTGTCTCAGTTGTATTGCCTTTTATGTTAGCATCAAGGAACTCAGTGAATAAGTTAAATAAATAAACCAACAAAAACACTGTATAATATTTTCCTTTTAACCTTTTATAAAAGAGCTCAGGAGCGGCCAATTTATATTTATACTGGTAAATACGGTGGTAATCACTATTACAGTATGCCAGTATTGTTGTCTCTAAGGATTGTGAGTTTTGGGAGCTTACTTGGGTGATTAGTGTCACCGACGGCCATTTTTGTTTCCTCACTTTGGCAGCGTTTAGCTGATGAAGACATCTGTAAACGTCACTGGGAGGTTTGGCGTTTTACCCTCACACTTGGTAATTTCCACATTTATTCTGAGGCTGCATTATCTACAAACTCTATATGACCCCGGACGTCTTTTCTAAACCTGGATTCAAAACCTAAAAATTACTATAGAGGATGAAGCATTTTTCTGGCCTCAAAAAGCTATAGCTAAAAATCCACATGGTGCTTACAAGCAGGTGAGTATAAGCGGGTCAAGTTCCTTCACAGACTTCAAGATCATGCAAATTCCTACATTCCGTGCCCATTCACACCCAATACTAGCCTAGGTTTTAATGTTTGAATGTCAAGTTCTTTCATTTGCTCTAATGTGAAATGCAATTTAGCAGCGAGAGATTTTGCTTGATGTGTTTTTAATGGTTTTCTATTTTTACAGGCATATTAGCTGATGCTTAGCAGCAAGGAGCCCCGAGTTCTGCTTCTCCCCCGCCATTTCAAACCAATTATCGTTGTTGAATGCAGGCTTCAGAGCAAGGCAGATCATGCAGGGGCGAAAATGCACAGTTGTTTTATTGAATTAAATCAAAACTGTAAGTGGACAATTTGTTTACCACGGTTTTCACTCATTAATAAGGAAAGGGGGAAGCTAAGATATGGTTGCATCGTACACGACATTACTGGAGTAAAAAAACGTGCAGGACTTAATGTTCTTGGCCCACCAAAATGACTACATTGCTGGCCAGACGTATCATTGGCTGGACGTAGTGCAGGACTGTGTCTGTGTTATGGCCTGGCCAATTCTTTGCACTGTATCAAATGTATCAGAATTGTAAATCTTACAGAAAAGGTTGTAGGATTTGTCAAAATCCTGCCTCATCAGTGTCCATGACTCTGATTCACTTGGATTCATTCTGCCAGTCTATGCTGGCATCTGAGAATACAGAGATAGAGGCCTGGAGACACCTCTTGGGGATCAGGAACTCACTCCAGCAGAGGCCAGCGGGGCTCAGGCAGACCCAGTTGCAGGTACAGACTGGTCCAGAGAAGCAGGTAAGTGGATAGTTACAGGGAGGCATCTGAAGCTATTTGTGTCCTTGCAGCTCAGACAGAAGGTTAGCTAAATGACCCTTCAGAGTCACTCTGTTTACCCTAGGATGAAGGGAGCAGGTCTGGTATTTCTTAACGGAGAGCATGTCAATCCTAAAGCAGCAGGACAGTCCTCTTGTAACAGCCTCTGGGAGGCAAGGGAGTCTTCTGTAATATCCGCAGGTTCAGGAGTGTACTGATGTGTGGCTCTACAGGACCACTATTTATATGGTGCCAGCCTTTGTTGTGGGAGGATTCCTTATACTACTCCCACATCTGTTTCTGGAAAGTTCTACCCTCCCCTTGTCAAGGCTCCAAGGAATCTGGTGTGACAAAAGACTAGTCTCAGGTTCCTTTGTGTGTGCTGGATGCAAGCACTTTATAGTGCCACTGGGGCAAGGCCCAGCTCTGACCCAGCCATCCTGGCAGGATGACTCATCCTGCCAACACCTAGCCCTCTTTGTTTCACAAACCCCAACATGCAGACCCATTCACAGTCATTTGACCTGGGATACGGGCAAGGCCCAAATGGCTAAGAAAAGAAAATTCACCCCCAGTGAAGAGATCTGGGTTTAATCAATGGATCTTATGCTCACCAGGCTAACCCAGTATAGACTTAGCCATATGCAAATCAGCCTAGACCCTACTCCTCATGGGAACAGCCCAGCCCGAACTGCCAGGCCAGGTCCTCCCTGGACCAGAAACAAGCACTGTGGGACCGGTTTCGAAGTATCACCCCTCATCAGCCAGGTTAGCTTGAATCCAGTGGCACAATGCTGCATTTTTGCCCTATGTGGGAAGGGTATGTCCAGACATGGGTCTCTTGCTCGCAACACCATCAGTTTCAAGCTAGGTTGGCTGATGCGGGGTGGTACCTCGAAATCAGTCCCTGAATACTTGTTTGCCAGTCCACATGCTACATGCTACATGAGAGCAGCATGGGGATTGCACATTGCTCTGACGCTGTCCCAGGGACTTCTGGGGCCAGGAAGCAGAGGACCTCGGAGGTGCAAGGTGGCAGAAGCAGTATCAGGTAAGTTTTATTATTTCTGTTGTATTGTATTTGTTTTATTATTAGCCCCCCAGCGCTTCCCACCTGTAACCTCTTCTCCCCTACAACCTGCCTCTGCACCCCTACAACCTGACTCACCCCTTTTTTTGTGTCGGCCGCCACTGCACCCATATAAGATACTGCATAATACAATGTTTCCATCCTCACACCTGGGATCAGTAAGTGCATGCACAGTTTTTGGAATGTACATGCTCAGGAAAACATATAATGCTAATGCTCTTTGACTAAAGGCTTTTAATTTATGTACAATTGTAATAATGCTAAACTGAAGTGTTTGTAATAAATCACATAACTTTGCTGAGCGTGCCCTTGGTCTAGTGACACACATTCCCACTCTGAATGCCACGCACGCACTAGCCCCTCACAATGTCATTCCCCGGGCTTATAAACATGTTTGAAACAGAATAAACGATATCTCCCACAGTAAATGGTTACCATATTCAACATATTAAAATATGCAACCACATATGACAAACATCATAGCATTTTCAACAACAACCAATATCCGCAAATAAACAAAAGACACAAAAGACTCAAGTTTAACTTTTTATAGATTTTAAATAAAAAGGAACAACAAAAATCATCATGATCTGGGGGGGAATAAAAGTCTTTAAAAAATGTATACAAATCAATGTCCATTGTCCACACAGTTGTTTACCAATCAAAAACCATCATGACACATCTATAGAGTTTGATGGAATGGACACTCCATCATAAATGTGGCATACATTTTGTCGACTATAATACAAGTTAGATGTACTTCAATGCACTTGTAAGATGATGCATTTATGTTCTGCCATGTTTGTGATGGGATCTTCTCCCGAGCTTACAATCAGGCACATATTGTTCTCTTGGTTTTTTTTCTCAATCTTGTAACCGCAATGTTCCATGGTTGGATTACACTCCTAGTTCATGTCCAGCATTCACATTTGCAAATATTTGCTATCACACTTACAGTTCTATATAGACTAAACCTAACCTAACACAAAATCTGCGTGAGTGAAGACCTAGGCTGATTTTGTGGCAATAGTGTGTTCATATACTTGCCTATGACCTGGTTGTTTAATGCAAAATTCACCCTCAAGTAATAGTCTAGGGACACAATACGCATCACAGATTAGTTTTATTAGCACAGTAGTGACAACACATCATGCGTAATAGAGATCTGAGGATGCCTAACAGTTTTTAAAGGCACTACAGATGTGTGCATTATGAACCACTTCATGGAGGGCCTGGTTTCAAGTTTTAATCGGGTGATACTCCATCAGTAATGTGACAGATATGCCATTTGCAATGGTACAATTGTATTATTGCCTATGTTACTTGTAAAACAACAATTGGGAATCCTTTAGGTTTGCAATAGAGAATCACATCTTCAAAGAATAGGCAAATATATTTAGGGCCTAGTTTAGAATTTGGCAGAGAGATTACTCCATCACAAAAGTGATAGATATCTTGTTCGCCTTATTACAAGTGCATTATATCCTATGGCACTTTTAATAAGGCAGATAGGATATCTCTGATATTTGTAAAAGAGTGCCGTGCTCTAAACCTGATCTTTTATTTTTAAAATCATACTTATTAACTAGGCTATGCGTTGATACGTTAATACACATATTTGTGGCCATACATTTTAGGATGCAAAGCTCCAGGCACACATTTAGTAAAACATTGTCATTATAGAAACTGAAACCTAAATTTGGAATGAAACTGTGGACTTACATATCACTTGATTTACAAGTATTTTTTTTGGCTTACTCAGCCGTTAAATTAAAGCTTTATTTAGAAAAAGAATAAAAACAAATAAAATATATGTATATGACAAAATGTTTTTGGAGTATGTAAGTATAAGTTATTCTGATTCTTGTCATGTTTTATATGTCTATAATTATACATGTGACAAAATATATTATTTTAATATGTTCATCAAACGTTTGTGCACCCATTACATTTACACATTGTACTCGTATTTTGCATTTATGTCCATCAACCACCCCAGGCAAGACAGAAAAGAATATTTCAGAATAATGAATGTTTATACAAACACTTCCTGATGATGCAGGAAAGACACATCATTAAGTTCAGGCTGAACCATAACACCATTGAGGGTTTTGTACAGCAATTCAATCTGAACTTTTGCCAGACATCAGAATTCAGATTTCCATCCACCTATGGTGAAGATTTTGGCAGAATTACAGTTCTGTACTTATGGCTCCCTCCAGTACACAGGTAGTGACACCAATGATTTGTCTCAAGGAATGTTTCTTAGCTGTCTTCAACCAGGTCCTGAATGTTATGCTCAGGAGTATGAATGGCTTCAGCGAATTCCCAACAGGAAATGCTCCACTGAACAACATCAAGGCTGAGTTCTATAGCTTGGGAGGCATGCCACATGTGGTTGGTGCCACAGATGGAACTCACACTGGACTTCATGCCCAGGGGCAAGTGTACCGCAATCGGAAGCATTTCCCCTCAACCAATGTCCAGGTGGTTTGCACTGCAGACCACTACATTTAGATTTTCAGGTTCCACCAATTACATTGTACGCGTATTTTGCATTTATGTCCATCAACCAACCCTAGCAAGACAGAGACAAATATTTCAGAATAATGAATATTTATACAAATCAATTTCAGATGATGCAGGAAAGACACATCATTAAGTATAGGCTGAACCATAACACCATTGAGGGTTTTGCACAAAAATTCAATCTGAACTTTTGCCAGACATCAGAATTCAGATTTCCATCCCACCCATGGTGAAGATTATGTCAGAATTACAGTTCTGTGCTAATGGCTCCTTCCAGTACACATAGTGACACCAATGAAATGTCTCAAGCAATTTTTCTTAGCTGTCTTCAACCAGGTCCTGGATGTTATGCTCAGGAGTATGAAAGGCTTCATCGAATTCCCAACAGAAAATGCTCCACTGAACATTATCAAGGTTGAGTTCTATAGCTTGGGAGACATGCCACATGTGGTTGGTGCCACAGATGGAACTCACACTGGACTTCATGCCCAGGGGCAAGTGTACCGCAGTAGGAAGCATTCTCCCTTGCTAGGATGCCTAACATATAAATTACATGTTTATTTTGAGAAACCACACTAGATTTTGTTTTACATATTGGTCTTAGTTTAAGCTAATGTTTTTTTATCATGTAATGTTGATTGTTAGAAGACTACATAAGTATCAAACATTATAACTTTTATGTGACATATGTATGGTTTGTGAACAGAGCTGGTATGTTTTAAACAATTAGAAGAATGAGGTGTGTTAAAAATAAAACACAACACTTCAGGAAGCCCTTTCTGTCTAGCATGTGTTTAATGCAAAGATAGCGAGCAGGACAACAAATTATTTAAAAAAATATATTGATATTTTGAATGGTCAGATCCCTCGCTAGAAAGGGGTCAGTTGGAGCCTGATGCTAAAATGCATGACATGTACGACAGTATATCTATGTTTTCTCTAAATAAAAGTCTATGGAACCTAATCATATTGCAGAAACGTTTTACTTTCAGCAAAAACGTATCAAATAAACAGGTGACATTATCTTCTGTGGGAAGAATGAGACACCTTTGAGGAGAATATATGATTCATGAATATCATACTGAGTTCATTATTCTCCTAAAATCCAGCTTCTAATGGCCAATACTGAAAACGAGGTTATGCTTGACAGCAATGTTCAAAAGTATTACCCTGATTAAAGTGGCTTCTGGGCATATCAGATTCATAAAACTTAGCAAGTGGTCTATTGATACAGAGTGTGATCTACAAGGCAGAACTGGGCTACTGGAACCTAGGGTTGTTTGACTCTCCTGTTCCAGGGTTCATTCTACTATGTCTTACCAATACTGTGTGCCCCATAGAACTCCTCAAGCATTTGATTGTCAGTAGTAGTAAAGTTGAACAATTCTGAATTTCTGCGGAGGTTAGTGTATACATACAACACAATCAGCTCACACAATACAGGCTAGAGTGCATTGCAAAAATTGAGCTTTATAATCATACATTTTTACTTTAAAACGTTTACAATTTTAATAATTTTAAAATGCAAAAACGACACTAATTTGCTGATAGACAAAATTAAGTTGTGGGGCAAAGACATTTAAAGTTGATGATTTCTTGCAACTCAACCCCCTCCCACCCCCTTTTGTAGTATTGAGTGTATTTGCAAGATACACAGTGCAGGTGCAGCACTAACCCTCAGTTCTTACACAGTATCTATGCCAGCATCTTTCATACAGACTGTTAAACAATCTCTAGCCCTCAGCAGACAACTGTGTCACACCTAAGTCTGGGCAGTGAACTCCGCTCCGCTCACGGAGTTTGCGGAGTTTTCCAAACTCCGGGTTATGTGGAGCTTGCGGAGTTCCGAGAAACTCCGCTAAGCGGAGCTTTTTCCCTTGCTCACGTTCATCAACGTCAAGTTGGTGAGTGCAAACGAGGAAAATCCACCTCCCAGCGAGATTTTTCCTCGTTCGCGATCGCCAACATCAAGTTGGCGAGCACGAGCGTGGAAAATCAACCTCCTGGTGACATTTCTCAACTCGGGCAGTCAGATTTCTCATAGCGAGTGGTCGCGCATGCTTACGTGTTGAGAAACCGCCCGTTCGCGTTGAGAAAGCTGCAGCTCGAGTAAAAACTACTCCAGGGCAGAAAGGAAGCAGAGCCCGCTTGCGCTGTGCATGGTGCCATTCACGATGATTGCACAGCGCGGACAAGCACCTGGCACTGAAAATCACCGGGAACAGCATTTATCTTACACACTCCGTTACTTGCGGAGCTCCGCGTAGCACAGCAGAGGTTTTTTTGCACTTCGCCCAGGCTTAGTCACATCCACTTACAATCTGTCAGCAGACACATGCCAGTGTCATGGAGAGCACTAGACCCATGTCTGGGCATAGCCGTTCCACTCGGAGTGACAAATGCAAAAAGATCAATTGATGGACAGAATGCAGGACAATGTCATACATTCACCCCAGTACAGATATCTGGGCCTAAATCCATCGTTTTTTTGCTCCCCATGCCATTCCAGTTTGGACCCAGCCATATGCAAATCAGTCTTGACCCTGCGCCCAATGGGAACAGTCCAGCTTGAGGAAGGGACACCTTCCTGCACTTAAACAATCTTTAAAGGCAATTTACTCCTTCAAATGCAGCCCACACAGACTGCAGCGCACACAGAAAGAGCCAAAATGAGGAGAAAGTATTTCTCCTTGTTGCGCCATTCTAATGCCTGCTATTCAGTGGTGTTTGCTTTTGGAGCCGCCTCAGATTTTCACATCCTTGTATATCTGACACAGCGCCAGAAAGCAATGGGTGTTGCGTTGGAACTCCCACCGCAAGCATCCACTTCATGCCCCTTTCACACAGATAACTGTGAAAGGGTATGATATTTACAAAGTGGCGTTAAACCTCGTAAAGTGACTTAACACCGCTTTGTAAATACGGAGCAGGGCGCTGTGCCACTGAAGCATCTTAAAGCGTGTCACTCCGGTGGCTCAATGCCCTTGTAAATATGCTCCTGAGTTCTCAAGCAAATCTGTTTTTAGTATTACGTATTATAATATATTATATTATATTTATATAATATGATAATATTAATATACGTATTACATATCTAGGTATTATCCTAGACAAAGGTGGTGTGGCAGTCCTGATCCTATTGGATCTGTCCACGGCTTTCGACACGGTCGATCACGTCATTCTGATCGACCTTGTCTCTGCCATTGGCATTGAGCAAAAGGCCAGAGCTTTATTAACCTAATTTCTCGCCAATCGCACTCAGTCTGTTAAGCTTGGCGAATTCTACTCTCCGGTCTTTTCCCTCCCTTGTGGGGTACCCCAAGGATCCTCCCTAAGTCCGACCTTATTTAATACGTATGTGTCTGACCTGGCCAGGATCATTAAAACCCACGGGATGAGGTTAACCACGGATTGACGCCATGCTGGGAGCCAGGGGGAGGTGAGAACGTTACGCCTATACCCTGCTGCAGGCCATATTGTCGCATACGCAGGCCTGCAGTCACCTTGGCCCTAACGCTGCACTGGGACCTAATTGCATCAGACAATTTGCGGGACAGAGGAGACTACGATCGGCGCTGCTCCTCTTTGCTACTGCCGTTTACTGCTGGGGCTGATAACTGCACTATCCTCACCCCTGCGCCACCGGTAATACAAAATCTGCCGTGGCTCAACTCGCATGCTGAAAAGGGGCGCCCACAGCCGCGTGCCGCCGGCCTGAAGCTAGTGCTGACATATAGCGCCATTGTGACCCGCGTGGAGCACATACTGAATGCCACCAGGCACTAGCCACTATTGACAACTAATCGTGCATACCCCTTGCACGACTTCACTATACGGTGAGGCCCTGGGCAATTGCCCACTCTGCCCATGTCTTAAAAGGTCTCTGCTTTTACCCTTGTTTTGAGAGCCATGTTGCACTCCACCTACCTTTTAACAGCTCCTGCGCTTTAGCAGAGCCTCACAGTATCTCCCAAACTCAAACGGAGGGGTATATTTACAAAGAAATGGTGCAGTACTGCAAGCTATTTAGCTGTGCCACTCTGCATCATTTAAAAAAATGCAGGAATAAATCATATTTACAAGAATACGGTGCACCTTTGTGTTTTCCCTTGCGCTGGCACTAAAAAAATCAGCTTAGTGCAAACACGGACACCCTTGCACCATAATCATTGTTTATGTGCAGGAAGGGACACCTTCCTGCACATAAACAATCTTTAAAGGCAATTTGCTCCTTCTGTGTCTGCAGCACACAGAGAAAGCGCAAAAACGAGGAGATATAAAAGTATTTCTCCTTGTTACGCCATTCTAACGCCTGCTATTCAGTGGTGTTTGCTTTTGGAGCTGCCTCAGATTGCCACATCCTTGTAAATCTGGCGCAGCGTCAGAAAGCAATGGGTGTTGCAGTGGAACACCCATAGCAACACCCACAGATACCTGCGTGAAAGGGTATGATATTTACAAAGTGGCGTTAACCCCTTGGGCGCGGCCGCGATTCTGCACCTGTGCGGCGTTTTTTGAAGTGGGCGGGTTTATGACGGCCCCCAGCCGTCATCAGCACACGAGCCCCGTGATGCATGACGGCTGGGTGCTGTCATCAGCATCGAAGGGGTTAAACCACGTAAAGTGACTTAAACCCACTTTGTAAATACGGAGCAGGGCGCTGTGCCACTGAAGCGTCCCAAAACGTGTCGCTCCGGTGGCTCAATGCCCTTGTAAACATGCTCCTGGGTCCTCAAGCAAATCTGTTTTTAATGCAGAAAATACCCTGCAAGCGTTCCCTGCACATACTGTGTCTGTTTGTATAGTGATGGCACACTCTGCACATGCTGGATCTAACAATGCAGAAACAGACGAACAATTTGGGATCATCATTGTCCCTGGCACAGGCGCTGTGCAGTCGTTTATTATTGCCACTTCTCCTCAAAAAGAATATGTTCAAGCAGATGAGATTCATTCCCAGCAAACAGAAAGCCAAAAGCGCCTGATTAACAAAATCAGTGCCAGTAATAACAGGCAATAACTGTATGCAAACATGGCACGGTGAGGACAGAAAATATTCAGCGTTTTGTGCTTTCCAGCAGCTCCGAGCAGATGGGCTGGTAATGTAATTAGGAATCTTTGTGTTAAATGAGGCATTATTTAAATTGGCTGCTAATTTTCCCATCTATTAACCTGCTAAAAAAAGACCCTGTTATCTGAGTGATTTCTCGTCACTAATCACTAACTAGAAGCCTTTTTTTTTCCATGCCGCATTTAGCAAATTGCTTTCAGTAGAGTTTATTACCAGATGTTGCGTCTTCTCCTGGAGAGATCAAATGCGCATTGTCGAACATGCAGCCCCTCGGCGAGGTGGCGCCTTTGCAACGGCTCATAAAAGATGATGCTGATCACAATAAATTAGACCGTCTATTGAAAGACAGAAATTGTTAACAAATAGCCTTTCAATCAGAAGCGAGCTGCCAAAAATGCAGTCGGACGTGAAGCCCAGAGGGTTTTAAGCCTGGAACGAATGTGACATGTGCTTTGTGCAAGATGGAATTGTGAAAGGCCACGAGGCCTTTACCTTTAATCGGAAAATTGTGCAGGATCCCCACCATGGCCTGGGCCCCAATCTGAAAGACTGGATCTGTGACCATGGGTAAGTTAAATGAACGTGGTTGTTGGAGAGCAGCAACATCTGCGCTCCATATGCTTGGACACAGCTGCACAGATACCCAGCATCAGTGTGAGGATGTCTATGTTTTTCAAGCCAGGGGGAATTGTTACCTACCGGCCACACCTGGCAAGAGTATTGTGTCTCATGCTAGTCCCTCCATTGGCAGCCACTAGAGGCCAGTGACCACTCCTCTCATCTGCGCAGCTGGCCCCGCCTCCCAGCCGCCACTACAGTGGACCCCTCCTCGTGGCCTCGCCCGTTCTGACCAGGGCTGCACACAGAAGGCCTAGATAATACCATTGTGGTGCCAAGTACTGTATGATTCAGGCCACAAAAGCAGTGTCATCGGCTCCAACTACCTCCTTGTCACCCAGCAGCAGTCGTTCTCCTAGTGAGGTGGGCTATGACGCAGCCCTCAACCACCAGGTATCCGCTGCCCATTTCAATGCCCTGCAACACTGATGCCCTCCCTCCAGCTGGCCTGCTGAGATCTACTCCAGCGCCTCTGCCCTCGGGCCACGCCTGCCTGGATGTTGTCTTCACACCTACAGGGATCATTACTAGGCTGTCAGTCCCCATGGAGATCATGCTGGGCGACCTTCGCAGAGACTCCTGGAGACTCACCAGCATGCGGCCACGCCTCACATCTGCAGCAGAGTTCTTGCCAACTGCCTCAGGATAATCTCTAGATGTGTGAACCACTCTCCTTGCCACCCTACACTCAGAGGACACATTCGCCACAGCGGTCCTCCATCATTCTGTCTTCACCTAGCCATCCAGCGCCACTATGCAGACCCGTAACCCCAGTATGACATCAGACCCAGCTCTCTTGTCCGAAGCAGCCCAATGGAAGTCCTAGGTAGAGTGCCTAGAAACATACTTAGCAGTAGTGAAGTTCGAAGCAGACTGGCGATGCCGAAAGCTTTTGCACCTAGGGAGCTAAACCATCCACAAGCTCACGCAAACCGAAAAAGCACACATGGAAGCGATGCTAAAATGCACCGTAAAGACTGAATGTGTCAATCAAGCTGCACAGGTGACTTACAACAATAGAAGAATCACACGAAAAACACTCTATCCAACCGACTGGCGGTGCCACCCCACACACAGAAGAATTTTCGGCAAAATTAAAAAAGTGCTCAGCAGGTGGTAGGTTAAACCACTATGCCAAGGTGTGCTTGTCCACACCCGTGCCTAAAGGACCCCAGAAGAAAACAGCCAACAATGTAGAAGCTGCCCTGCTAATAGTGGCTACTCAGAAGGCATGGTATGTGTGAGTCACAACGTAGAACCAACCCAAAGGAAAGCTCACATGGCATCTCACTGCCAAGTCACCATTGAAGGCCACTGACGACGCTCGATGATGTAATGCAGCTAATGCCACATCAGTCACTGCACATACCCTGAACCTTTGCCCCAGGGGCAGGAGAGTGTACACCTTTAGCACCGTCACCTGTCGGAGTTTTCACCATCACAATTGCCCACCGAGATAACTCTACAAAGGCAAATATCTATGTCACTCGAGAGTTAGGGGACATGCTAGTGACGGATGTATGACGTTACATCGCGAACTTTTACAACGCACACCGTTACAACGCAATTTTTACAACGCAGATACATTTACAACGAATACTTTTACAACGCATGCCATTACATAGCAGATGCTATTACAACGCATGCCATTACAACGTAAGTATATGTAAGTATATTATTTTTAAAAAAAATGTAATTTATTAAAATGTATTTAATTTAATAAATTAAATTATTTTTTAATAATTATTTTGTAAATATATATACTTTAAAAAATAGTTTATTTAAAAAAAAACAATTATTATTAAAGAACTAATATTAAAAAATAATACAATTATTAAAATTAATTATTTAAATTATTTAAAATTATTTATTTAAAAAATGAACCCTAAAAATACCCGTTACCCTGAACCCTTAAAATACCCATGTACCCCTTAACCCATACCTATCCTTGAAACCTAAAAATACCCCTGTACCCCAAAACCCATATTTAGCCCTGAAACCTAAAAATACCCCTGTACCCCAAAACCCAAACATAACCCTGAAATCTAAAAATACCCCTGTACCCCAAAACCCAAACCTAGCCCTGAAACCTAAAAATACCCCTGTACCCCAAAACCCAAACCTAGCCCTGAAACCTAAAAATACCCCTGTACCCCAAAACCCAAACCTAGCCCTGAAACCTAAAAATACCCCTGTACTCCAAAACCCAAACCTAACCCTGAAACCTAAAAATACCCCTGTACCCCAAAACCCAAACCTAGCCCTGAAACCTAAAAATACCCCTATACCCCAAAATCCAAACCTAACCATGAAACCTAAAAATACCCCTGTACCCCAAAACCCAAACCTAGCCCTGAAACCTAAAAATACCCCTGTACCCCAAAACCCAAACCTAGCCCTGAAACCTAAAAATACCCCTGTACCCCAAAACCCAAACCTAACCCTGAAACCTAAAAATACCCCTGTACCCCAAAACCCAAACCTAGCCCTGAAACCTAAAAATACCCCTGTACCCCAAAACCCAAACCTAACCCTGAAACCTAAAAATACCATGTACCCCAAAACCCAAACCTAACCCTGAAACCTAAAAATACCCCTGTATCCCAAAACCCAAACCTTACCCTGAAACCTAAAAATACCCCTGTATCCCAAAACCCATACCTAGCCCTGAAACCTAAAAATACCCCTGTACCCCATAACCCAAAACTAAATATATACTATTAATTAAATTAATTTATTTAATTTACATTTAAAAAACAATGATTTTAAAAAATAACATACTTACCAATACTTACGTTGTAATGGCATGCGTTGTAATAGCATCTGCTATGTAATGTCATGCGTTATAAAGGCATGCGTTGTAACGGATCCTGCGTTGTAATGGTGTGCGTTGTAACGGTGTGCGTTGTAATAGTTGCGTTGTAAGGGTTGTTTCCCGCTAGTGACCTGTCCCGCCGCCAAACGCCTCCAACTAGTCCAATTTGCCTTTTGAATTCACATCACTGCCACGGAGAGTTTACTTGGGGAATTTGAAAACTTGTTGAGAAGAATCTGATGTTTCAATGGCCAAACCATCCACCTACATATTGATAAATCCGTGCAGCCCATCTCTTTATGCCACCGGCGTGTGGCTAAAAGTGGAAGCTGAACTAAGGGAACTGGAGTCCACTGACATCAAGGAAAAAGTATATCGGCCAACCCCATGGGCCTCGCCCATCGTAGTAGCCAAAAAACCAAAGCAGTCCAGGGAAGTAAGAATATGCGTCGATATGCACCTATCCAACAAAGCCATAAAATGGGAGAGACGCTTGACACTGACTTTCTATGATGCCATAAGGGAATTGTCTGGATCACGCTGGTGAGATCATGGTACCACAGAGGACTCCTGGGGCCAGAATCCCACCACATCACCACCTTTTCCAACCTTATCGGGCTAGGTTGATACAAACACCTCAATTTCGACATCTCAAGCACCACAGAGGTGTTCCAAGAAATATCATTAGGTGAGTGTAAGAGGGGCTCCCATGTGTGCTGAAGGTCAGCAACAGTATCCTGCTCCAGGCTTCCACAATGGCACAACACCTCCCCCCTACGAACTGTGTTCACACGCCTCCAAAACAGTGGGCTCACCCTACACCCAGCCAAAGTTCATGACATCCAATCAATCCCATTCACACCACCATCATGAGCGTTAGACGTTTCCTGAGCTTGGTCACATCCGGTGGCCAGTTTATGCAGTACCTCACCACACTCATGGAACCCCTTCAGGCTCACACTAAAACATCTATGCCCTGCTGATGGGGTGAAAAGAGAGAGAAAGCCTTCCAAGCCACCAAGCAAGTTCTGTCAGAATACACCACCCTGGCCTACTTCGACCCCAGCAAAGACACAGCACTGTCATTCGAGGCCAGCCCCACAGGTTTAGGAGTGATACCTTTCCATAGCAAATATGATGAGTGGGCACCCATCAAATATGCCAGCAGAGCATTTATTGCTACATAGCAGCGATACTCTTACCTAGAGAATGAGGCAATGGTAATACATTTGGGGTGCTGACACTTCAACATTTACCTCTACAGCCAGCCTTTCAAAGTAAATATGGACCACAAGACACTAATACAGCTGTTCAAGGGGTCGACCATGAAATCATCCCCCGGATCGAAAAGTTGATTATTCAGTTGCGAAAATTCTAGTTTGCAGTGATGTAAAAAAGACTGAGGCAGAGCATTGAACGCAGGTTGAGCTGTGTTTTTAACTTCCAATCATCTAGCGGTAACATTTTTTTAAATCGTATCATTTAATTATTTGATTTCTATTTTGCGGCGAATTTGATTTGCTTTGCGCGGTAAAAATACTGTTTTTAATTTCACGTACCCGAGCAACGTGACAGCACCTGACGCCCTACAGTCTACCCGGTCCACTGCCAGTCATTAGCGGACTATTTGATGTCGAGGGAGACTTCGGGGGACAGCCTATTTTTTCTGATTGTTTCACTTCCTGCTAGGGCCTCTCATAGCCGCCATCTTGGCTAGGTTAGCGGTCTAGTGTCTCCGCTACAAACCAGGTCGGGCACTATAAGGACACCAAATGGCGCGAACGTGCTGCTGGCGCGCCGAAGGCAAGCCCGTCTGCGCCCGTCCATGGCTCGACCGGGCCCAGGGCGTGTCCCCCTGGCCTATCAAAAACAACCTCAAGTAAAAAGGTACTATCTTACACTAGCCTTCAGCTTATGGATTTCAACAATACCAACAACAATTATCATTGCTCCCATTTCAGTGAAGATGCATTATTTAATAAATCACTCTCCTCATGCCCCAATTGTGTGTTTAACATAGCTCCAACTAAATCGTCCCTTCACTCTAGCGTTCACCCCTCCCTCTCTAAACCTGATCTAATTTACTACGCACTCCCTCCCCAAGCATAAAATTGAAATTCATGAATTTTTGACCAATCATAATTTGGATATTTTATTTTTGACTGAAACGTGGGGTGATTCCTCCTCTGGTCCTGACTTCTGCGCAGCTACCCCTGAAGGATACTGTGTACTTAGACAGGATAGAACTCTAAAAAAGGGTGGGGGCTTGGCAATTATTTATCGAGACAAATATGCAATAAAAACTGATACCATTAATTCGTCAGTTTGTGATGCACTGACCTTCTCTGTCTTGTTCTCCAATACTCAATCGTTCAGATGTACCCTATTATATCGCCCACCAGGCTCTTGAATGGACTTTCTTACAGCACTACGTACTCTAATAGAACCAATGGCAGGAACTCCTGATTACACTATTCTGGGAGATTTAAATTTTCAGTTAGAATGTCTAGATGATAAGGAATCTTCTTCCCTCCAAACAGACCTCCTATCAGTAGGTCTAAATCAGCTAATTACTATACCTACTCATAGGGCGGGTCATACACTTGATGGACTTTTTACTAACAATAGTAATATTTCTCTATCCTCGGTCACACCCCTGATCTGGACAGACCATTCTGCAATAACCTGCACCATTCTGATGAGGAAATCCAAATGTAGGGTCACTGGCTCCCGTATCCGTAAGCACATTCGGGCATGGAAGAACATCGACGTTCAACTTTTGCGAACAACTCTTTCCTCTACCCAATATGTATCCTCAGCAGATCCGGAAACAGCATCTAACAACTACTCCACCTGGCTACATGATACTTTTAATACTTTAGTACCACCTAAAAATGCCTCTACTAATCGAATGGTTCGTTCCGCACCTTGGTTCTCAGAGGAATTGAGACTTGAGAAACATTGTTGCAGAAATTTAGAGAGACACTGGTGTAAAGACTATGATAATAATGCCAAAGCATTATACAAAGAAGCAATGATGAAATACAAACATCTCATAGTTACAGAAACAAAGTAAATACTATCTTATACAAATAGAGTTGGCCCAAAATTCCACCAAGCAGCTATTTCAGGTGGTAACCAAACTTTCCACACCCCAGACGGGTACTTCCATTGAAATCTCACCGGCCCTATGTAATTCCCTTGCTAATTTTTTGAAGATAAAGTCAGTCAAATTTACCTAAACTTTTCAACCCAGGTCAATTTAGATCTACCCACCGCTAACAATTTAATTAATATCCCCACCACGACATTTGCAGAATTCACTCAGGTCTCACCTGAGCAGGTACGAGAGCTCATCCTCTCTATCAAATCAGGATCCCCTTGGACCCTTTCCCCCCTTCTATTCTCAAATTTATCCCGGATCCCATTGCCACAATCCTCAGTGACATTTGTAATCTAATGTTTCACACTGGCACCTACCCTTCGGTTTGGAAAAAGGCCATCGTCAAACCCTTAATCAAAAAATCTAACCTCGACCCCTCCAAAAAATTATAGACCCATAGCTTGCCTCCCTTTTCCATCAAAAATCATTGAAAAAATAATGAACACCCAATTAGCCCAATTCATTGACCATAACAATCTGCTCGATGACACTCAATTTGGGTTTAGGAAGGGTCATGGGACAGAGACAGCCTTGATCAAGGCATCGGACGAGATCAGGATGATCCTAGACAAAGGTGGTGTGGCAGTCCTGATCCTATTGGATCTGCCCGCGGCTTTCGACAGGGTCGATCATGTCATTCTGATCGACCTTGTCTCTGCCATTGGCATTGAGCAAAAGGCCAGAGCTTTATTAACCTAATTTCTTGCCAATCGCACTCAGTCTGTTAAGCTTGGTGAATTCTACTCTCCGGTCTTTTACCTCCCATGTGGGGTACCCCAAGGATCCTCCCTAAGTCTTACCTTATTTAATATCTATGTGTCTGACGTGGCCAGGATCATTAAAACCCACGGAATGAGGTTGACCTCTTACGCCGATGACACCCAACTTGTGTTAGCAGTCCACAATGATGGACTGGAAGTGGTGGCAAATTTTCAAGAGGGAATGCAAGACATTAGTTCCCAGATGTCACTCAGCTGCCTGAAGTTGAACTCCGATAAAATGGACGTAATGACTTTTGGTAGTTTATCTCCCAGTTGGTCCCCTATTTGATGGCCAACCGATTTGGGATCCCCTCCTCAACCTGTTACTAAGGTCAGGAATCTTGGAGTGATGTTCGATGACAAGCTCTCGTTCATCCACCATGCAAACTCGGCGGTGGTTTCCTCATCTTTCTTTATTCTCAAAATGATTAGGAAACTCCTTCATTTCCTTCCACTGACCACAGGAAAAACCCTCATGTTCACATTAGTCATGTCGAAGATCGACTATTGTAATGGCCTCTTTCTAAATGCCCATGAGAAAGTCCTAAATAAGGTGCAACTTATTCAAAACTCAGAGTCCAGAATACTGTCCGGTACGCCTAAGTTTAAATCTATTTCTCCCGTTATATGCCAACTTCACTGGCTCCCTGTTAGGAGCCGAACTAAATTCAAAGCACTATGTATTGCCTACAAGGCAATCAACAACTCCGGACCAGAGTTCTTAAGATCATTATGCCCGTACATTCCCAACAGACCCTTGCGTTCCTCTTCAGCTCGCTTTTTAACTGTTCCGCATACTAAGAAATCATCATGGGGAGATAGACGCTTAACAGTTGCTACGGCAAAACTATGGAATACCCTGCCTTTTTACATCAGGGCCAGTCCCTCTCTCCTAACATTTAGGAAGCTAGTAAAAACTTGGCTTTTCAACCAGTAATCACCCATTTCAACTGTCTGCTTTATTATCTTTTCAGCGCAGAGACACCTGCGGGTAGTTGTGCGCTTTACAAATCGCATAAATAAATAAATAAATAAAATAAATGTACAAACCAATGCCCACAACCCGGCTGACTTCCTGTTCCAAAACGCAGGCCCAGCCACACGTCAAGAAAGAAAAGACCCTGCTGACACAGAAGAATATGTGAGAATGATAATGGAGTGATTGCACCCTCTCCCCATTTTGCTGGTGGACATCGTTGAGGCACCAAAATGGATGACTGTCTCCAACTGGCCATTGCAGCGACTTTATCTGAAACCTGGGGTGCTGTCATTGCTGGACTCCTAAACAGAACCAAGACAGCCAGATTAGCTTTGACGTCCCTGCACCATGCACAAAAAAAACTCAAGGTTACCCCAGAGGGTTGTCCGGTTCAAGGTCCAGCCTTGTCATACCCTCAAGTCAAACACAATGGATCATTGACCTCATGCCAAGATCCCACCAAGGAATGGTCAAGACAAAATATCGGCTCCGTGCTAAGGTGTGGTTACCCGGTCTGGATGACCAATTGGAAAGGACTATCATGCAATATAGCCTCTGCCAAGCAACTGGCACTCCTGACCCCTCTCGCCCCATCATCACAGAAACCATCCACAATTTATCATGGCACCGCCCCAGTGCGGACTTTGTGAGCCTTCCGAAATGTCGACACCTGCTCGTCGCCATCAACTACCACTCTAAGTATCCTGAAAAGGAGGTGGTAAAGTCTACCTCAGGGGAAAAAGTGATAACAAAGCTAAAAAATATCATGGCCACCCATGGCCTGATCAAAGAACTATCAAGAGACAATGATCCGCCTTTCAAAAGTCAAGACATCGCCTGCTACCTCACGTCTTGAGGAACCAAACATACCAATATTACCCTGTGGTGGCCTCAAGAGAACAGGAACAAGACGCATTGCCCAAATGGAACACTAGTGTATTGAGGAGGCCATATACATTTTTCTAATGGACTATCACCTGACCGCCATACCACTACTGGAGACGCTCCCAGCCAGCTCTGTTTGAAGAGGCGAGTAAAAGACGCCTACTCGGATCACCCTGTGTGAGTGGAAGCAACCAGCCTTGCAGCTGACCAGCATCTTGAAGACGCACTCAAAACCAGACGATGTCGCAACAACAGAGGGCCAAACTTTCCAGCCTCTAATTGGGTTACCCCCTGCTTGTAAAAGATCGACATCAAAGAAACAAGTTCCAATACCCCTTCAAATACCAGCCATGGCGGATCACTCATGGTAATGGAACTATGGTGACCACAGTGAGAGGCACAGAGACTTTCACTTGCAACGCCTCTTGGTTTAAGCGCTTTCATGTGGCCCCTGAAGGTGAAAGGGGTGTCATGGAAGAAAACATTCCAACTTACACTATTCCCCTAGAACTCAACAGTCAAGAAGGAGAAGACGAACTACCAACCATGTCTCCAGAGAACATTATTGCCCTCAGGCATCAACTGCCTGACTCGCCCCCTCGGAGCACCCATGAGGTAGCCAGCCCACCAAGAGCTGAAGAGGAAAGATCCTGAACAATGTCTCTGGAACAACGAGTTCCGGAGTCACGCAAGCCAAACAACGACTTGCCTGAACAATGACTAATCCTTAACCACGCACCAGGCTAAGTTGGTCTAGTGTTCGGGTTGGACAGGGAGAGAGGAGCGAAGGACAGGGTAGAGGGGTTTCGGTTCGTTTTTAGAGGGTGGGAGGGTTCAGGGTAGTTATTAGGGTGTGGGAGGGGTTCAGGGTAGTTATTAGGGGGTGGGGGTTTGGGGTCGTTTTTAGGGGGTGGGGGTTCAGTTTAGTTTTAGGAGGCTTGGGGTACTTTTTAGGGTGTGGGAGGGGTTTGGGTTCGTTTTCTAGGGGGTGGGAAGGATTCAGGTTAGTTTTTAGGTGATGGGAGGGGTATGAGATCGTTTTTAGGGGATGGTGAGGTTTGGGAAAGTTGTAAAGGGTTCGGGTTAGTTTTTAAGGGTGGGGTATGGCATCGTTTTTTGGGGGTGGATAGGATTCTGGTTCATTTTTAGGGGCCAGGAGGGATTCAGGTTAGTTTTTAGGTGGTGGGAGGGGTATGGGATAGTTTTTAGGGGTGGTGGGAGTTGGGGTAGTTTTAAGGGGTTTGGGTTAGTATTTAGGGCATGGAGGTACGGGGTAGTTTTTAGGGGATGGCAGGGGTTCGGTTTAGTTTCTAGGGGGTGGGAGGAACTCCGGTTAGTTTTTAGGTGGTGGGAGGGGTATGGGATAGTTTTTAGGGGTGGTGGGGTTTGGGGTAGTTTTAAGGGGGTGGGTTAGTTTTTAGGGGGTGGGAGCGGTTCAGGTTAGTTTTAGGGGGGTGGGAGGGATTCCGTTTACCATGCATTCCTTTACCACAACAAGTAGTGGTAAAGGAATGCGTGGTAAAAAAAAATTGTGGTTATGACGCGGTCATTCTAAAGACTGCGTTGTTAAGGTAGGCACTGAAGATGTGGCTGGATGGCCTAGCCTGCGCTCCCACAGTATGCCCCATAAGAGTGGCCAAGGTCTGCCATGCTACTATCTCCGGAAGAACCCCACTCTGTCCCAGAGGTTCCAGGACAATGTGATGGACAACTGTGTGTTGTAATAAATGAAAGTCTATTGGTCCAGGTGTTGATAAGGTAGGATGATATATTAAGATGTTAGCATGAAGAGCCCCAACAGGAGCAGCCTTCCTGCTGCTCAGCCCATTCTCCAACTGTGTCTCTCAAACCTCCACCTTCAACAGCATCACCACACACCAACATTCCACACCCAGTCACACTGGCTGAGCAGCAGGTATAACATTGTGCTTACGACAGACCAGGTGTTCCATTCGGTGAAAGTCTGTATCCTTTCTTTTGTGTTCATATGCAAATAAACTGTTGAAGCTCTCAGACTCTTCCTGTTAAATGACTGATTTTGTTATCAGATATGTTCTGCTTATCTATGGTGGGGAGGAATGTAGTTTTTCAAGCTATAGGGGTTGTTTTAGCAACACCTGGCATGGATATTGTGTGTGGTTACTCCCGAAGGTCATGAAACCTAAGTGTAGATAATAAACAGGCGGGGCTGACAAGGGCATTCCCGCGCAACAGAGACACCATTGTTAATATATACAGATTATGTGTTGTGGCTGCACTCCGGGGCCCGGCGGTGCCATATAATTACATTCTGGACGAATGCACCCAACACTGCAGGCAGCTACACAACAATACCCTACCAGGGCGGCCATTTTAATTTGGAACTCAGCAGGCGAGGGCACTCATTACCCATCCCCTTTCAACACTCTTCGTAAAAAAACTTTCTCAAGGAATAAGCCCTATTGCCAGGGAAGTAGATCACCTTTCAAACATTAAGAATATGTTTAAAGGCAATGGGCCAGATGTATGTAGCCCGCATTTTGCTATTCCCTAATTGCAAATCACAAGGATTCACAATTAAGAAATAGCAAAATGCAATGTATGAAGGTGTATAATACACCTTTTGCGATTCCTAAGGGGTCGCAAATTACTTACCACGTGAATATTAATGAGGTAGGTTGCCATTTGCGACCCCCAGGAATCGCAAAAAATCACGGGGATGGTTGCCGGCTGAGATCAGCAGACCACCATGTCCGTGATTGCTTTTCAATAAAGCAATCTTTTTTTTTTGTAAAGCAGCCCGTTTTCCTTAAAGGAAAGTGAGATGCTTTACAAAAGGAAAAATGAAAAGTTTTCTTTTAATTTTTTAAGCGCAGGCAGTGGCCCGTGGGACCACTGCCTGCTCTTAAAAATAGTTTTACAAACATTCACAAAGGGGAAGAGGTTCCAAGAGACCTCTTCCCATTTGCGAATGGTTTGCCACCTACTTGAAATAGATGGTAATATGCAAATGTTTTGCGACCGCAATTGCGGTCACAAAACATTCATACATACCGATGCCATTCGGTATTGGGAACGGACACCCTAAACACTCCCCTTCCTAATACTGAATTGCAAACCCATTTTGCGATACGGTAACAGGTTACCAAATTTCAAAATTGGGATTGTTGCATCGGAGAAGTAATTTTTGCATTCACAAACAAACGCAAAAATGCTTGCTACATCTGCTCCAATGTGAGCAGATTTTGTTAGCATTTGTTTTTATGTAATTGCTCATGCTACAGTGCAGTTGTGTGCTAGGTTGTATGGTCCTCTTACATAGTGTAATATAAGTTACTTCTTCAGTAATGGTTTGCTTAAAATACTCTAGATATTTGGGTATTGGGTATTTTGATTGTGTTTGTGGCTTGTGTCAAACCCAGAACTCTATGAAAAAGGTCCAATCTCAGCATTGGTAAGGGTATTGCTATCTATAAAGCTTGTGCGTAACTAGTGGGAAATGGTTCAGTATACATAATGAGGCAGGTAATTATTCAGGATCATTTTGAGGGCGTGGAGAAGAGGGTAGGTGATGGATTATCATGTGTAAATTCGAGGAAGGGAGGAATTTTAGAGCTCCCTGTTGAATGAGGTACTTTTTTCTGAAGCGATATATTTTTAAAACTCTCCCTGAACTTCAGAAAAGAAAAAGAGGCAAGTCTAATGGGCCAGGGGATGCTGTTCTAAATCCTAGATTCATAGTTTGAGTATGTTTGTCCTCTGGCTCTTTAAGGTGTGAGGAGAGACAGCAAGAACTAAGCAAAAATTAAAAATAATACACAGGGGCTTTGAGTCAACCTCTTCAAAACTGGTTGCTTTGGGTTGACCCTCTTTAGCCCTGTCTTGTAGAAAGTGCTATTCACGTTGTGGGTCGGCCCACAGGAGTATTTCCTCTTTACTATGCTACAGCCTGTTTATTGGTGCATTGGGTGTAGAATTTCACCTACAGAGTGCTTCCATTTCGTCACCAGAAACATGCCGTGGAGCACAATGGCCTATTGTGCACATAAGAAAATACGGATTTCCGGACTGGCAATATGCCATTTTATGTCTGTAAAAATAAAAGAGCTGCATTATAGGAAGAATACATGAGTAAAAAACACAGTGAATCATTTCCAATAAAAATGCTTCCAAAACCAAGAGAGTAAAATGTTTTCTTCCCTGGGTCTGTAAAGAAAAGCATAACCCAATATTCCATCATTCCATTACTCTTTTAATTGTCCTGAATAAAAGGATTGGCAAAGAGAGTGCAGTATGTGTTTCGATAAACATAGGGAGGCTAGAATAGAAGATGTAAATATATATATATTTACATATATATCCAGCAAGCTGCTCCTAAGATGCTGTCTGCACCAAGCACTCCCAAGGCAGAGTGTACCGATGGGTTGGGAGACACTTAAAGCAGTCTTGCCGGTTGTAGCTCGACTACAAAAGACGCGCTGACACGAGCAGTGTTGCTAATGCTTGTTGATGAGGCATTTTGACTCAACAAGCAAGTCTTTCTCACAGTGGCTGCCATCTTGTTTACAAGTTGGTGATGTACCTTGTAAAAAACATAGAAATTGAAAAAAGACTTTATAAAATACATTAACAGAACACAATACTTCAATTGTAATGTCTCATTTCATTGTTCATCTTTGTATTCATATTCGATTTATGTAGGAAGGGGGAGTCTCTGGTTGGCGCAGTGCAACACTGGCGACAAGCAGGGCCTCTCTCTTCCTCGTCAGGGCTGAGGGTTACCTTCAAGACAACCTCTGCTTACCCTCTAGGTAGTGTGGCTTAAGCAGTCTTAGGCTAATCTCTGGGGCATGTAAGGTTAAACATTTGCAATATTACACCGTCACAACCAACCCACCACACAATGACACCAAACGGTATTTGTGAAAATATATCTCTTTATATAAATCTCAAGCAGGCTTGTAAATACAGTCTTGGTTACTTTAAAAGCAGGTTCCAGTTACTCTTTTATCAATGTCACAGTTCTTTCTCCATTTGTCTTTCTTATTCAAGAAAGGGGTTCAGGCTCTTCCATGTACTTTCTCTGTCCGTGGGCCTCTCTGCGCACTTGGGCTCCTCCGCGTAGGAAAAGCGGGCCCGGTCTGCCCACTCTCACGCTTCTGGCGGGAGCGGCGGCCGGGGAGTCAGCGTCCGCCTCTCTCTGCGAGCTGCACGGCTGTGCGCGGCTGGCGGGAGAGAGAGCGGGGGCCCGGGGAGCGTTCTTCACGCGGCTCCTGGGGCGAGGCGAGGCAGCGGGCGGTGCGAGCGAAGCAAGACAGATGCTCGCACCGCGGGGCAGGACACAGTACCTTTTCTTGTGGAAGTAGCCTGGGCACGATTCAGCGCGGGGATCCGCGTCGCGGTGTCTTCCTTCCGACGTTGGAGCGAGCGGCGGCTCGGCTCTGGCTCGGGGGTTGGCGTTGCGGCGCGGGCCGGGCTGAGCAAGTGCCTCAAGGTTTCCTGGCACAGGGGGGGGCACACGAAAAAGGGATAGCGATCGGCAAAGTACGCCTCTCTCGATCCAGGCGACATTCAGGCACCCCACGCAACAGCTGTTTCTCGGACAGCGGCGGCGCGTTCAGGGGCGCCAGACACGGCGGGGGCAAGCCGGCAACGGGCACCACCTCCTCTTTGCGTTGCGAGCTGCGGCTCGGGGTCAGTCACGATGTTTGGGTCAGCTGGGCTGACCTTCACGGTGCTTCTGGGCCAGGCAGGCAGCAGTCACGGTGCTTGGAGAGATAGCAATACCCAGAGCGTTGCTGAAGAGCGCGATGGTCACAGCGCGCTCCGCTTTTCCTGGTGAGGCGGGCAGAGGGAAAGCAACTCCCCACAGTGGTTCCTCTGTCAGGGGGTAGCGCTCACTGTTCCTGGAGCGCTGGTCAGGGGGCAAGTTCAACAGCAAGCCCTTGGAGATCTTTCAGCAGAGTTTGGCACAAAGTTAAAAATAAAAGCAACAGTCTTTTGTCTTCCTCTCCTTTGGCAGCAAGGCACCAGACACAGGCCAGAGTCAGCACTCCTCCTTGTAGTCCTTCCAGGTCCTTCTCTTCGGGCAGAGTTTCTCTTGTGGTACAAACAGGATCTAATTTACAAGGAGCAGGGCTCCTTCTTTTATACCCAGTTTCTTTTGTTCTAGCAAGCCAGGAGGGCCTCTGCATAACTGCTCCAGTCTCTGAGTACTTGTTGTGGGTACTTATGACTTCTGCATTCAGGGTGAGGGCAGGCACATCAGCCGCTCCCCAGGGGGGTGGAGCCGGCATTGAGAGGGCAGGAGTGGCCTGAGTACTTTGTTGACAAGCTTCGGTCCTTCCTGGGCCAGGTGCAGGCTGAGTCATCAGTCGCTCCCCAGGAGGGCGGAGCCAGCATTGTGGTGGCAGGGGCACAGCCTGATGCATCATTCAGGGGAAACTCCCACCACCCATTAAGGGGTCCTCCTGCTAATCACTACCTGTCAACTCCCAGCCCTGTCACTCACACACACCAGACAGTCAGATCCACAACCAAGCAGAGGCGGGCTGAAATGGTTAGGCAAGCAAATGCTAACTTTCTAAAAGTAGCATTTGCAAACACAGGATATTAAAATAAACTTTACTAAAAGAAGTATTTTATTATTCTGAGTCCAGGCATACTAAACACGAATTTCTACCATGTTCCCTGAGCCTGCTGGGATTATAGAGTGTAATAATTCCAGCAGCCCATCTGGCCTAGAAGGGAACAGGTAGCCTTACAATAGTGAAAAACGAATTTGGCAGTAATTCACTATTAGAACATGCCACACACATCAGGGCATGTTCTACCTTATACTCACAATGCACCCTGCCCTCAGGCCTACCATAGGGGTGACTAATATGAAGTTTAAGGGAAGGTTTAGGGGCTGGCAAGTGTGTGCACTTGCCCAGCCAGGGTGACAGTACCAGACTGCACGCAGGTTCTGCAATGGCAGACCCTAGACACATTTTAAGGCTGCTTCTGTGGGTGGCGCAACCAGCGCTGCAGGCCCACTAGCAGTGTTGGCATTCACAAGCCCTGGCACTCCTGGTGCCCTTTACTAGGGACTAACAGTAAATCCAATGAACCAATCATGGACATCAATCACATGTACACTTTACAGTAGGGAGCACTTGCACTGCGGCACGGGTTGGCCGTGGCGCAGTGCCCTGAGTAGCAGACACCAGCAAAACATTTGAGGCACAACAGCAAAAAGTGGAAGGGAAACTCACGCCAAGGTGCCAGGTCTAACACGTGTCCCCTCCAGCTGAAATGTGGGGAGAACTACCCTTCCCCAGGGAGTTCCTCATCACTAAGGCGGAAAAATCTGGACAGACCATCAGCGTTGGCGTGATCTGTGCCAGGGCGGTGTTCCACCGTGAAGTCCATACCCTGTAGGGAGATGGACCACCTCAACAGTTTTGGGTTCTCACCCCTCATTTGCATCAACCATCTGAGGGGCCTGTGGTCCGTCTGAACCCGGAAGTGAGACCCAAACAAGTAGGGTCTGAGCTTCTTCAGCGCCCAGACCACAGCAAATGCTTCTCGTTCTATTGCACTCCACCTACTTTCCCGTGGAAGTAACCTCCTACTGATGAAGGCTACGGGTTGGTCCCAGCCCTCCTCAGTCATCTGTGAGAGAACAGCCCCTACACCATGCTCTGAAGCGTCTGTTTGCACTATGAATTCCTTGGAGAAATCAGGAGCCAGGAGCACGGGCGCCGTGCACATGGCAGTCTTCAGGGTGTCAAAAGCCTTCTGACAGGTGTCAGTCCAAATCACATTCCTGGGCTGCTTCTTAGAAGTCAGCTCTGTCAAGGGGGTCACAATAGTGCCATAGCCCTTGACAAACCTCCTGTAATACCCAGTGAGCCCCAGGAAGGCTCTCACTGCAGTCTGGGTCTTGGGGGGTTCCCAAGCCAGGATGGTCTCAATTTTGGGCTGCAAGGGTGCCACCTTGCCACTCCCAACTTGGTGCCCCAAGTACACCACTGAACCCTGCCCAATCTGGCACTTGCTTGCCTTGATTGTGAGGCCTGCCTTGCGCAGCGCCATCAACACTTCCCAGAGGTGCCGCAGGTGTTCTGGCCAGGTGCCACTGAACACTGCGATGTCATCCAGGTAGGCGGCACTGAACTCATCCAGTCCGACCAACACCTGGTTGACCAACCTCTGAAAGGTGGCAGGGGCATTCTTCATCCCAAATGGCATAACCCGGAACTGGAAATGCCCATCTGGTGTGGAGAATGCTGACCTCTCCTTTGCCCCATCGGTCAAGGCGATCTGCCAGTACCCAGACGTTAAATCAAACGTGCTGAGGAACCGGGCAGCCCCTAGCCGATCAATGAGCTCATCAGCTCTGGGGATAGGGTGCGCGTCAGTCTTGGTGACTGAATTGAGTCCTCTGTAGTCCACACAGAACCGGAGTTCAGGTGTGGCTCCCGGCCCAGCAGCCTTTGGGACCAAGACCACGGGGCTGGACCAAGGACTGCTGGAAGACTCAACCACCCTAAGAGCAAGCATCTTGGAGACCTCCTCCTTGATGCAGGCCCGGACCCTGTCAGTTACCCTGTAAGCCTTATGCTTCACAGGTAAGCTGTCTCCTGTGTCCACATCATGGACGCACCAATCTGTGACACTAGGAACCAGGGAGAACAGGTCTGGAAACTGCCCCAGCAACTGGCGGCAGTCTTCCTGTTGCTCAGGGGTCAGGGTGGGTGAGAGGTTAACTCCATCCACTGACCCATCCTTCTCACAGGCCACTAAGAGGTCAGGAAGAGGCTCAGACTCCTCTTCCATTCCATCATCAGTGGCCAACAGCATGCCCACTTCGGACCTTTTCAAGTGGGGCTTGAGGCGGTTGACATGTAAGACCCTTAAAGGATTCCTGGGCGTCTTCATGTCCACCAAGTATGTCACTGAGCTCTTGCGCTCCACAACCTCAAATGGGCCTGTCCACTTATCCTGAAGTGCACAGGGTTCCACTGGGGCCAAGACATACACCTCTTGTCCAGGCTGAAGCTCTACCAGAGTGGCATTCTGGTCGTACCACCGCTTCATCTCCTCCTGGCTAGCTTCCAGATTTGCCTCAGCAAGTTGTCTGAAGCGCCTGGTTTGGTTTCTGAAGGCCAGCATGTAGCTATATACATTCTGGGGAGGTTTCCTGGGAGATTGCTCCCAGCCTTCCTTTACCAAACTCAGTGGTCCTCTCACGGGGTGGCCATACAGCAGCTCAAAGGGGCTGAACCCTAGAGACTTCTGTGGCACCTCGCGGTATGCAAAGAGCAGGCATGGTAAGAGGACGTCCCACTTACGCCTCATTGGACCTTCCAGGCCCATGATCATGCCCTTCAGGGTTCGGTTGAATCTTTCAACCAACCCATTTCCTTGGGGATGGTAAGGGGTGGTGAACTTGTAGGTTACACCACACTCTTGCCAAAGGGACTTCATATACTTGGATATAAAGTTGGTCCCCCTGTCGCTCACCACCTCTAGAGGGAACCCCACTCTGGAGAAAATTCCCATTAGTGCACGCCCCACCACGGGGGCCGTCACTGTCCTCAGAGGGATGGCTTCAGGGTACCGGGTGGCATGATCCACCAAGACCAGGATGAACCTGTTGCCCATGGCTGTCTTGGGGTCCAGAGGCCCAACAATATCAATACCCACTCGTTGGAATGGCGTACTGACCACAGGGAAGGGTTGGAGGGGAGCCTTGTTCTTCCCTCCGCTCTTCCCACTTGCCTGGCAAGTTGGACAGGTCCTACAATGAGCATCTGAGCTCTTGTGCATTTGGGGCCAGTAGAAGTGGGTGACAAGCCTGTCATAGGTCTTGTCCATCCCCAAATGTCCTGCTAAAGGCACATCATGAGCCAGTCCCAGTAGGAAGGCTCTGAACTTCTGGGGTACCACCAGCACACGGGCTGACCCAGGTTCAGCAGCCTTAGGCTCTGAGTATAGGAGGTCATTCTCCCAGTACACATAATGTGTTTTGGCCTGAACACCATTGGCCTGGTCTGCAGCCTGCTGCCGCATACCCACGAGAGAAGGGCATTCTTTCTGCTCCCTGCAGAATTCCTCCCTGGAGGGGCCTCCTTCTTGCTGCCAATGGGTCAGCTCAGGCAGGTCCCCCAGTTCGGCAATCTGTTCCCCAGTAGGCTCCAGGGCATCCCCCTCAAGGTCTGCTTCCTCCTGGACCGTGGGAACTTCAGGGGCCGGTTTCCCGCGCACCCTGCGCCTTCTCCCTAAGGCCGGTTCCTGGGCCTCTCCGTCAGGCCCCAGGACCTCTTGATCACCCCTACTGGCTGCCATTGACCGGGTGGTCACGCACGCCCAGTCAGGTAGACCCACCATCTTTAGGTGAGTCGTTTTCTCCACCTTTTCCCAAGGGGAGTCCTCCAAGTCGTTCCCTAGCAAACAGTCAACAGGCATGGCTTTCCTCACACAGACCTGCAGATTACCAGAGACCCCCCCCCACTCGAAGGGAACTTGAGCCATCGGACACTGACTCTCTGAATTGTCAGCGTTGACAACCCTACAGTAGGCATGGGGTACAACCTGCTCTTGAGACACCAGGTGATGCCTCACTGCAGTCACACTGGCTCCTGTGTCTCTAAGAGCCTCAGCTTTCTTACCATTGATGGTAACCACCTGCCCATATTTTTTAGTGTTAGAGGGCAGGTAGCTTGTAGGGACCATCTCACTGTCTCCTAGTGAGACTAGGGTCATCTGAACAGGATCTCCACCCCCCGGGACCCTCACTTCTTCTCCTAAGTGAACACTGGTCACTTGTCGGGGCGGAGCACCAGTGGGTGCTGGTTTTCCAAACAGGCGACACTTGGGGTCACTGGCTATGTGCCCCGGGTCACCACATTTGTAACAATTGAAGGGCCCCTTTGGAACAGGTCGACCTGTCGGGGCCCCATTCTGCTTAGGGGGTGGGGGAGGCTGAGAACCTTTCTGCTGGTCCCCTTGGGGATTACTTTGGGGGCCTTTTTGGAACCCTTTCTGTTTTCCCTTGTCCCCCCCACTCTTCTGCTGGGGACCCTGCCCACCCTTGGCGGAGTCTCCCACTGGACCCTTGTGGACCCTGGTGCTGAGCCAGCGGTCCGCCTCCTCAGCAAGTTTCCTCGGGTTGGACAACTTGCTATCAATCAGGTGCTGGCGTAACTCAGGAAAACATTGATCAGACAAGTGCTCCCATGCAATTAAATCAAAGAGACCTTGAAAATCATTCACTTTGTTACCCTTCACCCAACCATCCAGTGCTCTGCAAAAAAAAGTCACAAACTCCACATACGTATTCCCAGGCCGCTTATTACACCCCCTAAACTTCTGTCTATACATTTCAGGGGTAAGCCCATACCTGGTCATTAAAGCTTCTTTCATATGGGGATAGGATCTTTGGTTTTCAGTGGGCAAATCTAGCAGGGTGTCCCGCCCTTCGCTAAGGAACCTTCCCCATAACCCCGCTCCCCAATCCCTCTCAGGGACCCGGTGGGAAAGCATGGCTACCTCATATGCCCTAAACCACTGTCCTATGTCATCCCCCTTAAAGAACTCTTTAACTACATCTTTGGGGATGTGTACTCTTGACTCTACCTGCACCGGCATTGCGCTGCCACCAGAGGGAGGATGATCCAAGGTTTTCTCTTTTAGACTCATCTCCCTCATCTTCACATCATACTCCAACTGGAGTTTTCTCTCTTCCAGGGCCATTCTTTTGCTTTCAAGCTCCATTTGGCCCTTTAAATTTAATTCTGCCATCTTGATCTCATGATCCCTGGTTGCCTGTCTGTCTGCCAGCTCCTCTGGCGACAGGCCTCTGCCAAAGCTAAGAACGCTGTCTGGTTTTTCCAGACTCACAGGATCCACAGGTGCATCCTGATCCTCAGGTGCCTTCCTAGATTCAATCCAGGCTCTCATGGCCTTGTAGAACTCAGGTTTGTTTCTGCATCCTGCGTGTGGAACCTTGAGTTTCCTGCAAAAATAACTCAACTGCTTCTTTGTGTAGTCATCCAGCTTTGATGCATCCCATTCCAGCCCCTGCGCACTAGAGGCTATGGACTCTCCTCCATCAATGCTGTTTGTGCCAGGCATGTTTGCAACACTAGGGATCTTCTTCTTTAGCAAAATTAAAAAATCCAAAAGTCTGTGGCTAAGTCACTGGACTGTAATCACTATGCAATGGTCAGTAGCTAAGGTAAAACACTGCAAATGTAAATTCGCGAATCCTCACCGCTGCGTCCAATGTAGGAAGGGGGAGTCTCTGGTTGGCGCAGTGCAACACTGGCGACAAGCAGGGCCTCTCTCTTCCTCGTCAGGGCTGAGGGTTACCTTCAAGACAACCTCTGCTTACCCTCTAGGTAGTGTGGCTTAAGCAGTCTTAGGCTAATCTCTGGGGCATGTAAGGTTAAACATTTGCAATATTACACCGTCACAACCAACCCACCACACAATGACACCAAACGGTATTTGTGAAAATATATCTCTTTATATAAATCTCAAGCAGGCTTGTAAATACAGTCTTGGTTACTTTAAAAGCAGGTTCCAGTTACTCTTTTATCAATGTCACAGTTCTTTCTCCATTTGTCTTTCTTATTCAAGAAAGGGGTTCAGGCTCTTCCATGTACTTTCTCTGTCCGTGGGCCTCTCTGCGCACTTGGGCTCCTCCGCGTAGGAAAAGCGGGCCCGGTCTGCCCACTCTCACGCTTCTGGCGGGAGCGGCGGCCGGGGAGTCAGCGTCCGCCTCTCTCTGCGAGCTGCACGGCTGTGCGCGGCTGGCGGGAGAGAGAGCGGGGGCCCGGGGAGCGTTCTTCACGCGGCTCCTGGGGCGAGGCGAGGCAGCGGGCGGTGCGAGCGAAGCAAGACAGATGCTCGCACCGCGGGGCAGGACACAGTACCTTTTCTTGTGGAAGTAGCCTGGGCACGATTCAGCGCGGGGATCCGCGTCGCGGTGTCTTCCTTCCGACGTTGGAGCGAGCGGCGGCTCGGCTCTGGCTCGGGGGTTGGCGTTGCGGCGCGGGCCGGGCTGAGCAAGTGCCTCAAGGTTTCCTGGCACAGGGGGGGGCACACGAAAAAGGGATAGCGATCGGCAAAGTACGCCTCTCTCGATCCAGGCGACGTTCAGGCACCCCACGCAACAGCTGTTTCTCGGACAGCGGCGGCGCGTTCAGGGGCGCCAGACACGGCGGGGGCAAGCCGGCAACGGGCACCACCTCCTCTTTGCGTTGCGAGCTGCGGCTCGGGGTCAGTCACGATGTTTGGGTCAGCTGGGCTGACCTTCACGGTGCTTCTGGGCCAGGCAGGCAGCAGTCACGGTGCTTGGAGAGATAGCAATACCCAGAGCGTTGCTGAAGAGCGCGATGGTCACAGCGCGCTCCGCTTTTCCTGGTGAGGCGGGCAGAGGGAAAGCAACTCCCCACAGTGGTTCCTCTGTCAGGGGGTAGCGCTCACTGTTCCTGGAGCGCTGGTCAGGGGGCAAGTTCAACAGCAAGCCCTTGGAGATCTTTCAGCAGAGTTTGGCACAAAGTTAAAAATAAAAGCAACAGTCTTTTGTCTTCCTCTCCTTTGGCAGCAAGGCACCAGACACAGGCCAGAGTCAGCACTCCTCCTTGTAGTCCTTCCAGGTCCTTCTCTTCGGGCAGAGTTTCTCTTGTGGTACAAACAGGATCTAATTTACAAGGAGCAGGGCTCCTTCTTTTATACCCAGTTTCTTTTGTTCTAGCAAGCCAGGAGGGCCTCTGCATAACTGCTCCAGTCTCTGAGTACTTGTTGTGGGTACTTATGACTTCTGCATTCAGGGTGAGGGCAGGCACATCAGCCGCTCCCCAGGGGGGTGGAGCCGGCATTGAGAGGGCAGGAGTGGCCTGAGTACTTTGTTGACAAGCTTCGGTCCTTCCTGGGCCAGGTGCAGGCTGAGTCATCAGTCGCTCCCCAGGAGGGCGGAGCCAGCATTGTGGTGGCAGGGGCACAGCCTGATGCATCATTCAGGGGAAACTCCCACCACCCATTAAGGGGTCCTCCTGCTAATCACTACCTGTCAACTCCCAGCCCTGTCACTCACACACACCAGACAGTCAGATCCACAACCAAGCAGAGGCGGGCTGAAATGGTTAGGCAAGCAAATGCTAACTTTCTAAAAGTAGCATTTGCAAACACAGGATATTAAAATAAACTTTACTAAAAGAAGTATTTTATTATTCTGAGTCCAGGCATACTAAACACGAATTTCTACCATGTTCCCTGAGCCTGCTGGGATTATAGAGTGTAATAATTCCAGCAGCCCATCTGGCCTAGAAGGGAACAGGTAGCCTTACAATAGTGAAAAACGAATTTGGCAGTAATTCACTATTAGAACATGCCACACACATCAGGGCATGTTCTACCTTATACTCACAATGCACCCTGCCCTCAGGCCTACCATAGGGGTGACTAATATGAAGTTTAAGGGAAGGTTTAGGGGCTGGCAAGTGTGTGCACTTGCCCAGCCAGGGTGACAGTACCAGACTGCACGCAGGTTCTGCAATGGCAGACCCTAGACACATTTTAAGGCTGCTTCTGTGGGTGGCGCAACCAGCGCTGCAGGCCCACTAGCAGTGTTGGCATTCACAAGCCCTGGCACTCCTGGTGCCCTTTACTAGGGACTAACAGTAAATCCAATGAACCAATCATGGACATCAATCACATGTACACTTTACAGTAGGGAGCACTTGCACTGCGGCACGGGTTGGCCGTGGCGCAGTGCCCTGAGTAGCAGACACCAGCAAAACATTTGAGGCACAACAGCAAAAAGTGGAAGGGAAACTCACGCCAAGGTGCCAGGTCTAACAATTTATATTTCCACATTAGGAGGGTCTAGGAAGCTGGTTCTTTATATAGTGTACTAAAACGAAGTACACTGTGCAGAGAGTCCAGTGAGACCAGATTGGAATACAAAGGCAAAAGTAGATAATACTATTGCTCTATTTGAGGTAGAGTGGACGAGCAGTTAGGATTATCAGAGGGCAATGCTAAGCATGTGTTGTACTCACAGAGGCAATAAATGAGACACTCACTCAAGAATAAATACGAGACTACTTTGCAAAAACAAGACTGATTATTATATAATTTTTAATACCAAGTGCTTGGTTCACAAGTAAGTACTCTTTTAGTTATGAGTTTTCAAGGTTTGGAAAATAACTCACTTTTGTGTGCAATTATCAACAAAGAAAGTCTATGGAGAGAAATACATAAATGCATATAAAATTGTACAGTTGGGTCTAGGGGTTCACCTTCGAGTTTTAGCGTATCAGCAGGCCAAGGTCCAATGATCGCCAGCAGGTCGTTGGGAGCATCCCAGATTTGTCGGGGAGCGGGTGCTGAAGTTATTGGTAGTTGGTGTGCTACAACGAAGGGGGACATCTCAAAACAGGTTGCACAAGGGCACTTACAGGTAAGTCAAGGGGACCCTAAATGAGGGATCAGGTTGCACGGGCCTCAGGACCATCGGAGTACTGCTGGTTCATCGGTACCCAGGCCCAGTGGGCTGGGTCAGGAGCAGATAGGTCAGCCAGGCTCCCTGCGTTAAGATGGTCATCACGGTTGGGGGCAGGCAGCTTGTAGGGACAATTCCTGGACAGCTGGGCCACTCATGGAGTAGGTCTCAGGGAGTACAATGTCCCTCAATGGGTGCGTGCTTCCTTCGCAGTTTGAGTCCAGATTGGACTCTTTGTCTTGGCATTGGTTGCAGGTGGTCTCGTACCTTGGGTATTGCTATGGCATGGTTCTGGTAGGTCCTGGTGTCCTCTCACTTGGTGGGAGGACAAATATGACATTCGGGAGTTGATGTACTGCTTCTTATTTGGTTGCTGAGTCGGTGTTGCTGGGCGGGAAGTCGGTAAGTCAGACTCTGCGGGTTCGGTGCCTGAGGCTGCAGGGGAGTAGTTCCTCTACTCCAATGGTGTTCTCTGGCAATTGTCAAAGGGCTGGAGGTACTCCAGGGTACTCCAGGGTTCCTGGAGGCTTACAGCAGCAGGACGAGTCAAAAGACCACAATGGTCGAGTCCTTGGAGGCAGCAAGCAGGGTTTTGTACCAATCGTCTGCAGCAGATACTCTGTTCTGGAGTCAGCAACTTTTCTTTGTCTGTTATATATGGTATATGCTAAATCTAGATGCGTTAAAGGGCTTCCTACCTTTAGGGTGTCTACTCCCTCTATGTAACCACTTTCTGTGGGAAGGGGCACAACCCTGAGCCTGATAAGCTTCTTTCCTCCATACCAAGATAGAGGAATTGGAACAGTGGAGTCCACATCACCTGCCCCACCTTAGTGGCGTTAGCTGGATGTGTGCACACCTCCTAATCTAGCTAATTTTCCATCATGTCCTCCCGCCAAAAGTGGAGCAGGGTAGGGGGGTTGGCATCCTCCATTACCTGGAGATGCCTGGGCTGCATTTCAAAGGAGGCATCACGTTTGAAGCTACCTGGCTTGGAATGCCATTCCGGCCTGGGGGAGATGTGAAGCTCAGGGTTTGGTGGGTTTGGTAGGTTTGGTAGGTTTTCAGGGGGCACCTCTAAAAATACACACCAACGTGGAAAATGCTGGTGTTTTGCCAGTCCCCCAGTCCATATACCGGCCCCATCTGTGTCTGGGGTCCGCCATTATGGCCTTGCCTCTTTGATCACTCTGCAAGACTGAGAATTACAAAGAAAAATGGTTTTACATGAGTTATAATTACTTTTTTTTAAATTTGTGGAGAAATATTGCTTTATAAATAAATTGAAAACATGAAATTATACAATATGTAAAACTGATGAAGATTGCTATGCTTGTTTTAAAGTATTTTAAACATCGTAGGCAGGATCACAAAACATTTTGACTGGCATTAGTTCATGCCCTTGTTCGAAATTTTATGTAATGCGTGCATGCTCCAAACACTTTTTATCACCACATTAAAGAAACAGGATTCTGGATATGGTAATGTGTGGCAAGTACATTTATGCATATTTGTTGTGTGGTATTTTATTTTGATAGTGATATGTCCATTGTTTTTATGCTGCTGTATTTTTGGACTGCATTATTTCACTGTGAGTTTGTTCTATTGTACTGAAGTAGATATGTTGTGCTTGTTTTGACTGTTTGGTTTCTAAGTGCCTTGTTATGCTTTAAATGTGTTGCCATGTTACTTTGTGCATGTCATTGTGTTACGTGCTGTTGTTTATTTTAGATATGTCAGCAAATTCTCCTACATTTCCAGCCAAAAAAGCACATTACTTTGACGTTCCTGTGGCAAACATCTGTTTACCACTGGTGGTAAAATAACACTGCTCTCGCTCTTGAAGTACCTAATGCTCCATTCTGGGTCTAAACCTTGCACTCACAGTGCTCTCTTTAAGTGATAGGGCCCTCTGAATGTTGAACAATGTATTAAAAAGAACTATCAGCCTGATTCATGTACGGGCCGTTTTGCGTGGCCCTAATAGCGAATCATAGCGACTCGCTATTGAGGACACGCAAAACGGCATTCATGTAGGAATTGCTAAATCAATAGCGATTCCTACATGTTCTCTATTTGCGAGTAGCAATTTGCTACTCGCAAAAAAAGGAATAACTCCCCATTCATTCCTATGGGCCAAAAGGCCCATAGGAATGAATGGGGAGTATCCCTTATTTGCGAGTAGCAATTTGCTACTCGCAAATCAGATAGCGATTTTAAGGGTGCCAGGGGTGTCCAAAGGACACCCTGTAGCACCCCTAAAATGCACATTTGAACAGGTGTTGCGCACACACATGTCCAAAGGACATGTGTGTGTGCAACATGCAACTTAGAAAAATGCTTTTAAAAGCATTTTTCTATGTTTTTGCTATTTACCGAGAGGTCTGACCTCTCGGTAAATAGCGGCCCAATTTTGCTAAATCGCAATTTTTGCAAGTGTCATGAATAGCATTTAAGGAATCTCTAATAGAGATTCCTTAAATGCTAATCCTCGCATATTTGCTAATTCCTCATTAGCGATTTTTGTATTTGGGATTGTGAATCCCAAATGCCAAAATTGCACTCGCAAAAGGCAAGATTCTGAGAATCTTGCCCTTTGCGAGTGCAATTTTGCTTCATGAATCAGGCTGTATGTGCCTTTGTATAACACTCAACAGTTTCTGCCTCTTAGCACTAAATATTTGTTTTGTAAAATGTCTGATGTGAGTGTGCATCAACTCGGGTTGGTTAAAGGCTGCCATTTCAATTCTTGCCTTAGTGAGGCCCCATCATGATTTGCTTTTTCATCCTTTACCTCAGTGTGGAGCAAATGAGCAGTGGAGGCCGGCACGGATCTGGGCTAGTGGATGGGGGGCGAGGGGGTAAAGGAGTACACACTTATCTCCTTGCCGGTCTGTCCCTCATCGTCTCACCTCCGCCTGCCGAACAGGAAGCAGCCAGGCTCCCCTGAGCCAATCACAACACGGCAATGCAGTGCTGTGATTGGTCTGATCACAGTGGTTCGGCACTCAAGCGGTGACTGGGGCCCTGGGCATGTTCTCCACCCTGGCTGTAATGCAGCCTGGGCCGGGGTGGAGAGCATGCTAAGTGCACATGACTGTTTGACCAGCCCGAGACGGTCGGTCAAAGTGTCATGCGCACTTCATTATGCCCACCACTCCTCCCCTGCCCTGCTCTGTGAGCAGAGCAGCCCTGCCCCACCCTCATGCTGACACAGCAGGAACAAATAAAATGATAATAACATAATGTTATTATCATTTTATTTCTCCTTTTCTTCACTGCTGCATCGCAGTGGGACGATGCTCCTCAGCCTTAGTGGAGGAGCCGCCACTGCAAATGAGGGGATGTGGGGGTGGGCAGAGGGGGATCTGAAGAGGTGCAACAGGATGACAAACACATTCTAGTGAGGTCCAGTTGTTATGGAAAGCTGCAGCAGCAGGTGTCACCAAGGGCCACCCTGAGAATTAAAAGGAGCAAAAAAAACACAGAGGCAGACGGATAAAGACTGTACTGAATGATGCAACATAGGGCAAAGTCTCGATAAAGTATTTACTTTCGAGCACGACATTTGTTTTCATTCAAACCAGATCTAAAAATATTGTCAGGCCTGGCATTTGCATAAAAAGGTCTTCTTGAGACAGGCATTATCAGGAGAAACGTTTTTATTTCTCCGGTCATTTCCAAATGTGCACACTGTACAGCACACTTGCAATATGTGAAATGCTTTAGAGTTTGTCAAAGCATTTGATTTTGTGCTGGAAGAATACACTTCCAGTACAATACCATTGCTAGACAGCACACACACCCCTTTGCACTATAGTGCAAAGGTTTGTAGTTGGTGCAAGGCAGCCTGTTCAATCGATAAGGACACCAGGACATATTTAGTAAATATGGCTGTGGGCTCCTTTGTCCCTTTTGTGCAACACAGTGCAGCAACTTTGGTTGCAGCTATGCTGCACTGTGCTATAATTTAGTAAATGTGACCTATAGTCCTTCAAAGGAGAGCGTTCACCGCAGAGGGAGCTTCCTTGCACTCACAGACCACAGGTTTCTCTGACACGGTCAGTGTGCACCAGCAGTCTGGCTGCTTATCACTCTCAGCCATACATGTAAATGACAGGAAGAGAAGCAAGCAGCCATTGATAAAGACAGTATTATGGACTTTTATATAGGTAAACGTTTTTCATGTATTCACACACTGAGGCCAGGCGTGCAACACCCATTGGGCCCACGGGGCTTCAGCCCACCCCCCGTCGAGTGTGTCAGCCCAGGCTGACACAGATTTGCGGGCTGGCGACTGTCGAATTGCAGCCGCACCCGAGTACTTAACAGGTCTTTAAAAGACCATTTAGACCATTTAGACCATTTACTTGTAAATTAGGGTTTTGTTGTGTGTTCACCCCTTCATACAGCCACTCTGTCTGTGGTTGAAAGAATTAGTCCCCCCCCCGAAATATTTTCCAGCCCCCCCCAAAATTTGGCTCTAGTTGCCCGCCTGACTGACGCCCTAGCGTGAGTGTAAGGGGTGGTTAAGTGGAGAACATAGGGTATGAAAGGAGTCCTTATGGGACTTAGGGACATAATAGCAAGGATGTTCTTGCCGATGTAGCTTGCAATTTTTTTAATGCCAATTACCAAGCTGTCGAAAACAGCAGTTAGCGACAGCTTCCAGGCGATAGCGACCGGTTTGGGGCCCGCTTTGCATGTTAGAGATATTTATCGCTAATGACATGCAAAGTGGGCGTACCCAAACTGGTAGCGACTGAAAGCAGTCGCTAACACAGCTATTGCCTATTAGCAATACCCGCGATGCGATAAAAAAACGCGCGCTAACCCGATTAGCGCCAGGATTTTACACCTGGTAAAAACCTGACTTAGCCATAATAGTAAATGAGAGGTGGCTGCTATGGCTAAGTCCCCACCTGCCTATTAGCGAGATTTTCCTTAGCGATAGGATTTTTATCTCGTGTTAAACATGGGATTCGCCGCTATCGCTGGATTTTTTTAATGCCGTGGAGATAAACGTTGGGAATACTGCGTTATCTCCGCAATAAAATCCAGCGATAGGAGGCGATTAAAAGATCCCGCTAATATGCCCCTTAGTCCCTTAGATATAGTGTGGAAGTGAGTGTAGGAGGAAAGTATACCACAGTTGTTGTGAAGGAGGACAATCACATGCAAATTAAGTCTTGGGGTGATGAGGTTTTTGTGTGAGAGGGCCAAAAATAGGGGACAGCAGGGGCTGAGGTTCGGCATTACAGCCTTTAGCAGAGATTGTGAAAAAAAAGAAGGTTCAACGGTTCTCCCGCACAAGTCTACACCTGACATCTTTTTCTAAACTGCGACTTTTACATGCCTTGCACTTACACGATAACATACTTAGAAATTATTCTGCTTGTAGTACATTTCTTAGTAAGCATTTTATCGAGTGGTTCGAACACTCTGGCTAGGGCGCGAGAGCTGCAAGACTGAAGGGTTCTTAGAGAAAGAGCTACAGGTGATGTTATTTGCCCCTACAGAAACATCAACAGTGGCTGATTTGTGCCCTGAAAAGGCAACGATAGTTGCATGTTTCGGAAGTGCTCAAGTGAAAGAAATACACATAATGTGAGCTGCACACTTTAAGATCTTGAAGAGGTGATGTGCCCTGGGAGAGCTGCAGGAGGAGCAGCTGATACCTTTCTTGGGAGACCGAGCTGGGTGGTTGATAACAGACTACATGCATATAAACTCATGCACTCGCAGCTGGATGATTAAAACATAAGTAGAGGATGGAAATAAAGGATGAAAAATTATTGACTTTGTGAGTTAATGGAGAGAGGAGTATGCATAATGGGGCAAAGGGGAGACAGATTGAGTGATGGTTGTATATGTATCAGTATAGTGTCCATTCATCCGTCCATTCATACACCCACTCATTCATCCAACTCCCATTTATTTACTTATCAGTTCACCCATCTATAAACTCTTCTATCTATGCACCTGTTTATCAATTCACCTTTTCAAGTCACTCACCAATTCATCCACTATCCAAGTAATGACTCATTCCGGTATTTACCGACTCACAAAGCCATGCTAAAAAAAACGGTCAGTCAATGAATCATATTTACATTTATCAAAAATGCCAGACCAATTGGCTTTACAGTGGCGTGCATTATGTACTTCTTGATGTCCTGCCTAGTAATATCTTTGCTTATTGTGCTACATTGACCCATTGAGAGGGTTAGTGTTTTTTTCCAGGTAAGATTGGGCACTGACTGTTCTATAGATTACTCAGCAGGGATTGAAGATGATGCTGGCGTTTAAGGACAGGTGGGATGGCACAGTAAGCATGATATGGTCATACCCCCTCAGTTCCTCGAGGAGCTGTCCTGCAATATGCTAGATGCTCCTTAGTGGGGCTTAGATGATGTCAGGGGCTCCTGGATTTAGCGTTTTGCCACTCTCCAGGTGAGAAAGACCAGAGTGTGCTGTGACTTTGAAGTCTAGATCTAGCAAGCAGAGCTTTAGTTTTAATAAGAGAGAACTTGTCCCAAGTCATGAGGGTTTTACAAGAGAGCTGCCATCTTTGATGAATTCTAGTGACTTTGAAGTTATGATAAGTTGAACTGTGAGCTACCAGACAGTGTCAGTAAGTACGCTGGCACTGCCCCCTTTTAATAATATTTCTATCTACACACCTTAGCGCGTGTGTAAGACTAAAACACCATCACGTGGCCACTTTTTTGCCACTCACCACTTCACCTTTGGTCCTGAAGAAAGTCCAAGTAATAACCTTGGAGGGCTGAAACATGTAGACCGCATCGCTTCAGACAACTCATAGGATAATTATTCCTAGTAGTAGTTGCACCACATATTTTAAAACAATACCCTGGGCTGTCAATAATGAAAAACTAGGTAAGGATTCCCAGAGGTATTTTTTTATAAAAAATTCACTTGCACTCATATCACACTGTTGTACCACACCCGCTCCGCTGTAGTCAGGCGTCGAAGCACAACCAGGTAGCATTCGGACGCTTGGTTGGGACCCCAATGATGAAACATGACACCAACCAGGTTGGTTTGTGAGGGGTCTTTTAACAACACCCTATGGGTCCATTAGGAGTGACTAATTGCTAGACGCACACACATAGTGGGCTAGTCCACATTGTTTATTCAGATTATTCTTGGGGACAGGACGCGCCCTGAAAGCCCTAGCTCTCCCACTGATTTGTTGAGACACCAACACTCTCCAAGTTTATGAAGGACCTCAAGTCCTGGCCTTATGACGAATCGCCATGCACATCCAGGAGCTGTGCCCCCCCACGAGCCTTGAGACCCTATCGGGTGAGTAACTGCACTCTATAAAATATGTTGATTGATTGATCTGGGGGGATTGTTTTGTCAGTGAAGGCTTACAGTTGGTTATTGTCCCTCCTTTTGGGGAATTTTATGGACCTCTGCATTGCTACAAATTGCATTGTACTACATGTACATTTTGCAAATCAAATCACAGGGGAGTGAATACGTGTCTGATGTACTACATAGGTTTCCTATTGCCTCTGGCATCAGGTGCCAGAGGGTTTAGGGGCATTTCTTAGTGCCTACATGGCCTCAACATTCCTTACTCATTAGATGAGGTGGCGTCTGATTAAACAAAACAGAGGCACATCCATTGTAACACAAAGGTTTAACATTACATGTATGGTGACAGAGTGTTGATCTAGATTTATTGGGTGACGGTGTTGAAGGCTGGTGAAAGATATAGCATGATTTCTCACCCTTGTCTGTGAAGTCAATGGCATTGTCCATGATTTGAATTGTTACTGTCTCAGTGCTGCATTCTGGTATAAGATGGTGGGCAAGAGGACTTGCAGTTTGTATAAGAAGCAATTGTTGATGAATGGCTACTGCTTTATAAGTTGGCTACAAACAACTTTAGCTGTCTTTAAGGTGTCACGGCATCAATTCTTCAAAAAGCTCTAAAAGAACTACAGAGTAAGACAGCTTTGGGTCAGCTTTCCCTTTTTCATGTGTTTTTCAAGGTTTATCATTGCCTGGATGGGCTCTCCATCAGGGCTTTGGCACTTCACAAGTTTGTACATTGTCTATTTGTGGTCCCCATCAAGCTATGGTGATGGGGTTTTAAGTAATCTTTTTCTTAGACATCAAATATTAAATGACAACTCAAAATGAGTGTGTGTTCCTTATGTATTTACTTTGCTGGCACAAAAACCTTTTGATTGCTTTTGTGCTTTGATTAAGTTTTGATTTAGGAAGTTCTTTTGTTTGGATAATGTAGCCGGTTAGAGAAAAAGAGTGCTATTCATTGTTGCACATTCATGTCGGTATTTATTCAAGACGATCTCAAAGAAAGAGATGTTTTATATAAGATATATTTCAGAAACTGAGACAATTAAGCATGCAAGAAAGGCTGAATAATATTGAGGACTGGCTTGTGGCAACTGGCACACAAACACTCATACAGGACTGCAGAAGCACTCACTTCTGTTTTGGGACCACCAAAGGCAGAAAAGGACTCACATTGGTTCCAGGTTTCCATAGCGACAGAACAAACAAGACGGCATCCAGCAAATTTTCATTTGTTATAGGGGTTCAGCTTTCACTTAGATCATGGCTTTGGATTTCTCACCTTTGTTCTCGGTTCCCTCCTCAGTTTGTGTATCCCTCTTCTCCCCCTCCTTTCATCCAAAATCCAAAGACTTCCTTAACTGTTACATCATCTATGAAGATTCTGATTTTCAACACTGCTTGGCTGTATTCTGATAGTGTCTTGAGCACCGGTTCCTTCAGGGTATAGGGGCATTTCCTAGTGCCTGCAGGGTCTCAACATTGCTCATTCTGAAGGATCTATATACTTGCATGTGATAACTGTTAAATTCTGTGCTAATTCAATAGTGTTATGCTACCCGTTATTTAGGGAACACGTCAGACTAGGATGATACCCGCACACCACTATTGTCTGTACAAGTGCTGAGAAGCTCCTTCTGTGACGGAGGAGCTTCTCAGAACTCATGCAACTGCTCCATCAAGTCTGCAACTGTCCCAGAAGATTGGAAGCACGCAGAGATCAATCCCCTGCTGAAGACATTTTCTGCTGATCCGATGGACCTCAAGAACTACAGATCCATCTGTCTGCTCCCCTTCACAGCCAAAATCATCGAAAAAGCCATCGATGCCCAACTCTCAAAGTTAGTCGAAACGGACAACACCCTGGACCTCTTCCAATCAGGCTTCAGAAGCAACCACAGCACTGAGACCGCTCTCCTCGCCGCTACAGACGACATCCGCACCCTCCTCGACAAAGGTGAGACTGCTGCCCCCATTCTACTGGATATTTCAGCCGTCTTCGCACACCGTCTCCCACCACACCCTCTGCGCAAGTCTCCACAATGCAGGCATCCGCAACAAAGCCCTAGAATGCATCCGCTCCTTCCTCACCCTTCGAACACAGAGATTCAGACTTCCACCGTTCAAATCTGAACCCACTGAAATCCGCTGCGGAGTGCCTCAGAGGTCCACCCTGAGCCCCACCCTCTTCAACGTCTAAACGGCCCCGCTTGCAGTCATTGTCAGAAGCCACAGACTCAACATCATCTCCTACGACACCCAGCTGATTCTCTCTCTCACAGACTAGCACACAGCGGCCAAGAGCAACTTCCACGACTGGATGAAGGCAGTCACCACCTGGATGAAGGACAACTGCCTCAAGCTTAACTCAGACAAGACAAAAGTCCTCATCCTGGGATCCACCCCCTCATCATGGGAAGATTCTTAGTGGCCCGCAGCGCTTGGAATCCCCCCACAGACCACGCACAAAACCTCGGCATCATCCAGGACTCTTTGATCTCAATGAACCACCAAATCATCGCTGTCTCATCCTCCTGCTTCCACATGTTCTGCCTCCTTCGTAAGATCTTCAAGTGGATCCCCACAAAGTCCAGGAAAATGGTCACTCATACACCCGTCAGCAGCAGACTCGGCTGCAGCAATGCACTCTACGCTGGCACCCCCATGAACTCCAGAGAAAACTGCAAACCATCCAGAACGTCTCAGCCAGACTCATCCTAAACGGATGTATGGCATTACAATGCATGCTTTTACCACGCATGCCTTTACAACGCGGTATTTACAATGCATGCCTTTACAACGCATAGCGCTTTGGGGTGCTGGATAGTGAATAGTTTAATTTACTATTCCAACTCCAGTCCCCGTGGAAAGTAGGGAAGGTGTTGGATAGTAAATTAAATCTATTCCCTATCCTAGAGCGCCCCCCAGCGCAATGCGTTGTAATGGTTTGCGTTGTAAATACCGCGTTGTAAAGGCACTACGTTGTAAAAGTTGCATTGTAAAGGTTGTTCACCTCCTAAACATCCCATGCCGCAACCACATTACCGGCCACCTGAGGGGCCTTCAATGGCTACCTGTCAACAAGAGAATCACCTTCCAGCTTCTCATGCACATCTAGAAAGCCCTCCACAATGCCGGACCTGCATACCTCAACCACTGTCTCCCCGTCTACTGTCCCACCAGTCATCTTGGCTCCTCCCAACTGGCCTTGGCCTCCATCCCATAGATCGGCAAGACCACAGATGGAGGAAGACCCTTTTCCTCCCTTGATGCAAACATCTGGATCTCCCTGCCCCTGCACCTCAGGCAATCACCATCGCTGCTACAATTCAGGAAGGACCTCAAGATCTGGCACTTCCACTGAACCACAGACCCAGCACCCCCGCCACCTGACACCCAGCGCCTTGAGACCCTCACGGGTGAGTAGTCGAGCTTTATGAGTACTAATTGAAGATCTGTTCCTCATGTGTTTTAAGGAGCTAAACAAAGTTGTTTTCCATGGTGGGTGGGCAACAATGGAAGTTGGTTGCTTGGTATTGATATGGGGCCTGAACTTGTCTAGTTTTTGTTTGAGGAATTCCTTGATGGTGCAGCACAGGTCATTGATTTACCATATTGGTGGCACTGGAGGTGGCTTGATGGCATCTTTGCAGATAGATCTACTTGTTTTAGATCCTTTAATTACTGTGATTACATTTCTGAGTGTTAAACACATTTTATCCTTGCTGTTGAAGACGAGAAGGAGCTACATAGCTTGCTACCGAAGTCCAAAACATTGGGTTGAGAAGTGTAGCAGTGTAGCAAACGGTACCCGTGATGTATACTGGGGCCCAATAGGCAACATTTAGTTCACTTTGCTATGCAAACCTTTAATCACTCTTTTTAGGACAATCTTTGTTGGTTGGTTTTGGTGTTTACATCTTTTCACTGAATGTGGTTTTCCGCCCAAAAATAAACTATGGTGCGACCATGACAGGGTATTAAAAGCGTAAGCCACAAAGCCTGCTCCAAGGACTTTATGGGCCGATTTAGAATTTGGCAGAGAGGGTACTCCATGGCAACAGTGATGGAGTGCCCTCTCTGACAAACTGAAGGTCCGCCTGCCTTACTTTGAGCTGAGTGGTTGCTCATTATATCGAACAGGAGTCTACACTGCCTCTGACATAAATCTCAAATGGCCTTTCAGAGTAAGGGACATCAGAGGCTTGGCCATGTGTCTGCCCACCCAATTTAGAGTGGGAGAACACATGGGCAGTTTTCACTCTGTCGTAAAGGGCAGTAAAAACTGCTAAAAGTCCGCTTTGCCATGGGAGCAAACTCCCAAAGTGGGTGGAGTTCATTGTTTTTTTTTTGTTTTCCAAAACCAAATTCCACATTAGGTTTTTGTTTTGAAAAAAGAAAAACTTGTTCGGCTCCTTCATGTTGATGGAGCCATCCGTCAAACTTACTGTGGACCGTTAAAGCAGTTGCAGCCAATGTAAAAGATTTCTGCTGGGCTGGCAGAATCTCAAAATTTGGCAAGCTATGACTCTTGTCTGCCAAACTCTGAATCAGGCAGTTACTGTCAATGGAGGGAATTCCCGACTCGTGCTACTTGTATTGTATTATCAGAGATACCATCCACGCAGCACACAGTTTTAATTCTCCTTGAAAATACCACCTGGAAAACAGAGCAGTGTTAAACTATGGGTTCAAAATGGAATGGCATGGTGAGCAAAAAAACAATGGATTTGGGCCCAGATCTCTGTACTGGGGTGAATGTATAACATTGTTCTGCATTCTGTCCATCAATTGTTCTTTTGCATTTGTGACCCCAGTGAGACGGGCATGCCCAGACGTGGGTCCTGTGCTGTCCATGCCACTGGAGTCAAGCTATCCTGGCTGATGAGGGCTGAAAGCCTGAAACCGGTCCTAGGATGCTTGTTTCCTGTCCAGGGAGAACCTGACCTGGCAGTTCGGGCTGGACTGTTCCCATTGGGCGCAGGGTCAAGACTGATTTGCATATGGCTGGGTCCAAACTGGAATGGCATGGTGAGCAAAAAAACGATGGATTTAGGCCCAGATCTCTGTACTGGGGTGAATGAATGACATTGTTCTGCATTCTGTCCATCAATTGTTCTTTTGCATTTGTCACCCCGAGTGGGACGGGTATACCCAGATGTGGTGTGGTGGTGAGCCTCAGCAAGGCCTACCAGGGCAAGGGGTTCGCCCTTCTCTGCACAGAGTCCTCAGACCAATAGGAAGAAGTTGGCACAGAAACTGGAATAGAAAATACAGAGTTTATTAAACCTCATGAGGTGGAACTACATTCACACAACACCCTTCGGTAATGTATGAAGTAGCACCCTGAATGGAAGGAGCTTGGTCCTTTTATACCCACATAGGGGCTCAAACGAAGGCAGTACAAGTACAAAATGCTGGTTTTAGGTACATATGAGGTCATTCAGAAAATGCACAGTCAACAAGTGGGAGGAGCTAACAGTGGCTGTTTTTGGCAAACACATCCTGACAGTTACATTCTAGCGGCAGCTGAAAAGACAGCTCCAAGCTCAAATGAGCATGTGCGAAGGTGGAAGATGCTAAATATATCTCGTCTCTAGGCAGATTTCAAGAGCAGTTAACAGAAAGGTAGGACAGAGCACATGGTGAGCACATGGTAGCACATGGCAAACAGAATAGCTGACAGAAATACAAAATGGATTCCACAAAACGGACAAGATAGTCTCTAAATACAGGATGGCTTCTGCTAATGCTAACCCAATCGCTGCCAAATTACAACAGTGGGTCCTGTGCTCTCCATGCCACGGGAGTCAAGCTACCCTGGCTGATGAGAGCTGGACTGTTCCCATTTGGCGCAGGGTCAAGACAGATTTGCATATGGCTGGGTCCAAACTGGAATGGCATTGTGACCAAAAAAACGTGGATTTAGGCCTAGATCTCTGTACTGGGGTGATTGTATGACATTGTTCTGCATTCTGTCCAGCAATTGTTCTTTTGTATATGGCTGGGTCCAAACTGGAATGGCAAGGTGAGCAAAAAAACGAAGGATTTAGGTCCAGATCCCTGTACTGGGGTGAATGTATGACATTGTTCTGCATTCTGTCCATCAATTGTTCTTCTGCATTTGTCACCCCGAGTGGGACGGGTTTGCCCAGATGTGGGTCCCGTGCTCTCCATGCCACTAGAGTCAAGCTATCCTGGCTGATGAGGGCTGAAAGCCCGAAACCGGTCCTAGGATGCTTACTTCCAGTCCAGGGAGGACCTGGCCTGACAGTTCGGGCTGGAATGTTCCCATTGGGAGCAGGGTCAAGACTGATTTGCATATGGCTGGGTCCAAACTGGAATGGCATGGTGAGCAAAAAAACTAAGGATTTAGGTCCAGATCCCTGTACTGGGGTGAATGTATGACATTGTTCTGCATTCTGTCCATCAATTGTTCTTTTGCATTAAACTATGGAAGTAACACATATCTGTTTATTTTACATTGGTAACCACATGGGACACTTTCGAGATTCTTTCGAACCAATTCCAGTTCAAATAGGGAAGCACAGCGGAGCGTTCGGTAAAATGCAAGTCTACTGCTCTTCCGGGACACATGAGGCAACGTCAGCACCTCACCTCGGGGAATGAAACTGCACGCTTGTGCGTTGTACCAGGGACACAATCCAGGCAATTTGGGACTAATTAGGCAAACAATTAAACTACATTTTGGTGAGTATTTATACCCACCGTTCCTCCGACACAACTGTTAATTTACGGTGAGTCATATGTCGGGTGTCAGAAGAGTTGTTGCAGCGACCGTGCCTACCTGTCCAATAAAGGTAGGCGTATGTGCCTACCTGTCCAATAAATTGGCCTTTTACCCCCTTTTAGCTTGAGGTCATGCTTATAGCCCGATGGCTATAAGCATGACCTCAAGCCAAAAGGGGGTAAAAGGCCACTTTATTGGACAGGTAGGCACATCAATACATCATTATATACAAATCAGGCCTCACTAATACATATTCCAAACTATCACCCCCCGCCCCTAATCAATTTTCCCCAACAACAGACTTCCCCCACATTGCTCGGCCTAATCCTCCTCACCAAACCCCTATTTACATCTCCTGCCTACCTCTTGCCTCCTAAGAGAGCGATGTTCCCTCAATGGCCACAATATTTCAATACTGGTATAAATCCCATTCTTAGTATAATATAGGTGACAGATACACAACAATCATTTTTATTTTCTTCAAAAATATATAAAGCTTTTTATTTTCAATTTATCAGTGCTTTGATATTTTTATATTTTTTCGTTATACTTTAATTCATAAAAGACATTTTACCACATATACATTTCATAAATATTTTCATGGTTCATGCAATAGAAAAAACATAATATAACAATAACTATATACATAGAAAAACAATTTATCCAAAATAAATAGACCCCTGGTGGCATACAATCAATCACAACATACCAACACAATCATACCCTCACTTCATTCAAAACCACAGCATCTGAAAAAAGGAAACTGAATCTTAATTGGGAGAACCATCACGCCAATTAGAAGGTCTCAAGGCTCAGTATGAGACCCAGCACTTGGTCGACGCGCGTTTCGGCGGCACAAGGCCACCTTCCTCAGGACCTCTTCCAGACAATCAAACTCAGATATCCAGGGGCCGATTAAAAACAGTTTGTTACTCTTAGTCCATAGAGAACGATGTCGCAAGAATGAACCATGTATAATGGTAGATTGAGGAAACTACACTGCGGATGCCACAGTATAGAAAAACGAGGAAGAAATTCTTTGGCGCCAAATCGGTTTTTGGAAGAGCGTGCCGAGTATTCAACGGTACAGTATTCTTTTATGAATTAAAGTATAACGAAAAAAATATAAAAATATCAAAGCACTGATAAATTGAAAATAAAAAGCTGTATATATTTTTGAAGAAAATAAAAATGATTGTTGTGTATCTGTCACCTATATTATACTAAGAATGGGATTTATACCAGTATTGAAATATTGTGGACATGGAGGGAACATCGCTCTCTTAGTTGTGTCTTTCTTCTTCCCCTCTGTTCCCTGGCCGTATTTAACTTTCGAGGGGGTCCCATCACTCTTGCTACTACCTCTTGCCTCCTACCTTGCTCCCTTGCTTCTCTCTGTACGAAGCTATTCCTAATGGCCCAACCCTTCCTGCCTGTCTTGATCTGCTCCAACTCTCCCAACTGTTCAAGTGACAACCACCAACATTTTACGGAGAAAAAAAATTTGTATAGACAACGTGAAAATAATGCTACTCATTCAAAGGGTGGGTGGGCCAAAAATAAAGCCCCTACCTTATCGCCCTCAGAAGCAAGTGTGCAACGGTTATTTTGTGCTACTGATGCTCGCGCCAACTGGCGCCAGCCAATTAGAATATGCCTCCTGTCCTGGGCCATATCAAATGCCCGAAGCTGCCCGGGGGTGGACAATCTGGAAATGCCACCCCCAGGAGCCCTCAAAGTAAGTGTTCCAGGTGAAGCGTTCTCACTATGCTCGAAACTTATTTTGACCCTGGCTTTCATTAACTGGAACTTTATTAATAATTATTCTCCCCTCACTATTTTCCCTCTGTAGGCTCAAGTAATGAAGGACCTGTAAAGAAAAATTTGAGGGGATTAACAAGACGGCGCAGCCCTCATGCAACCTTCTGGTATGTACACATTTTCTTTTATTAAATGTGAGGTCTTCTTAGTCTGCCCATTCTTTGACAAACTTTTTTTTTAGTGGTTTGAATGTGCTGTAATGGCAACCTTTAAATATAAGTCCCCCTGTTTTACAGTATATTTCTCAACAGGCCCACATCGTGGAGGGTGAGAGTAGGCAGCTTTATATATTATTAGACCTCTCCAAGAGGTTATAAAGGTGTCGATACCCTAGCGGTAAGAGCATTTAATGTACATGTTGCTAAGAAAATTAAATTTCTAGTATAATACCACATTTTATAATAAGATTGGGAGTGTGATTTTGACTACCCAGTCCTATTTTTCACGTAGACGTAATCAACTGTGCTACAGAATTTATGATTACCTTTCAAACAATGAAGTACCTTGTATAAAGCAAGAGTCTTACAACTAGATACAGGAGGTATGTGAGCTAACCCCCCCCCCCGCTTGAAGTATAAATCCCATTGATACCATGCAATATGAGGCTAATTTGTTTGCCTGATTTTTCCAGGTGGAGGTATAAAAGCCCCTTCTGTGAGGAATTCCACCTAGCAACAGTACAAGCTTTGGACTAAAATCAGTATTTCCCTAATCTTATAAGGTATTTGATTGGTTCTTTAGGAATGTAAGAATGTTTATGTTAATTTTAGAATACATAGCTTCAAATAGCGAGTCATTTGCATGCTACTAGTGGAGTCATATTATTACAGTGATGACAGTCGATGAATCAGATCTGCTGTTCATCTTCATAAGATCAGGCAGCCGTTTGACAAAACTCTTAGATAAGATCGTTTGTGTGGAATGTGCATAGGTGAGGAAGAATAGACTCTTCCATGTGTATTCTCTCTTCTTTTATCTACCTATTCTTCCTTTTTATCTCGCCCACTCAATAGGACAAATGTAATGTTTGAGGTTTGAGGCATGAAGTTTGGTTCATTTACTGTATGTTATAGAAGGAAATTTAATATTTAGGTATTTAATAAGAATAACTTGTTTTATATGATGTTTTTAATATAAAAAAGAATTATTTCTTGTTTATCATACACAGGTCTTGGTCTATGGGATATTGTGAGAATTTCCAATCGAGAGAACTATAAGATAGCCTTGATGAAGATGGTGTAAATATATGAGTGCCATCGGAACACATCGACGCGGCCATTTGACACAATTCCGTAGTTGACTAGTTCAACAGATACATCAAGACGAGCGTGTTTCAGGCTCCAGTCAACAGTTCGTTTTACCTCACGGATGTGTCGCAATTTACGACAAATTGTGTTGTCTGTTGTTCTTCTCTTTGGGGGTGATTGTTAGGATTGATAGTGGCCATTTTTCCCTTATCATCCAGCAAGGCAACAATAGTATATGAACTTGCCTTTTTGATTGTATGTTTTATATAGTATCGATTTGATACATCATGTTTTTAATTTTGACTCTATGATATTTTTAACTTGATCTGTATAATCTTTTAATAAAAATGATCTGTATTGACTTCTACCTTTGATATTCATTTTGAGTTTATTGTTCGGGCTTTCATTCTTCATTTGTCTTCCCTATTTGCTGCTTTGTTAATATAAATCTCTTTCAGATAGTCAGTCAGTCAAATCACTTTATTCGATTTATTAAAATCATAAAAGTACAGTACATATTGCACAATATAATAAAAGCATGTAACCCAACCCCCGTTTGGATAGAATGTGATAGTGTGTGCATCTGTGAGTTTAGATAACCAAGGAATAACTTAGCTTTTATGTATTACATCCACCTAGCACACTCTTAGGGGGACACCAGGTATTAGCCCTATCCCCTTTAATGTTAAATCGAGTGCCACCAGCCAACCTTCTCCTTTGTAGCATGATAGCGGAGCAGGAGCCTTAGTCCCATATGGGTGAGGTCAAGCTTACATTCTTACGAAAGAATAGTACTCTGCTCATAAAAACACAAAAAGCTCCTCCAGTGCTTTCACAGATGAAAACAGCACTGTGTAAGTCTGTGCACACGGGAAAAATCACAAAGGGCAGCATGATGTATGCTCCAGACCACTGTGCATGTCTCCTATGATTCAGGGAACCAGCACCCCCCCATATACCACTCAACTATCTTTTTGATAGTGATTCCCTGGGATCGGCACACTGACTTAGTTTGTCTCCTCTCCACTAACATTCACTAGTTTTGTGGAGGTGCAATTGGGAGGTCTGAGATGAGCAGACCACCCAATTCTCTGGTCACTTGATCAATATCCAACAGTGTCTTGGTGTGTTTCCCTCATCACTAGCTTACTCCTAAATCTCTGCACCTTGACCATTTCTTATAACAGTGGCATGCACAGTCAATATTGCCTTGGAGGGAGACTGCTGCCCCAATATCCCTGCTTCGCCCATTATGCCTAGTTATTGTCGCTAAGCTGAGCGGTCCCTGTAAAACCTCCCAAAACCTAGACCTGGTACTAAATTGTGTTGAGAAAGTGCATATTTCTGTGTTCTTCACTTCTGTTGAGGTTCTCAGTCGAGAGCCTCAATGTGTAATAGCGGCTGTTGCTTCAGTCCCTAGAGGTAGATAGAGTGCTATGATCCTAGTAGGTTAATGTATAGCTTACCACATGGAGAGTGCTTAACTACTCCACCGCCTGGTAGTGTGGCAAGCCGTCCCTCCGCACACCCTTTTTGTATTATCCCTTTGTTTCTTGCTCTTTGAATACCCTTGAGTCTAAGTAGGAGCAAGGGGAAATTCAAGCTGAGGGGCCTTAAAAGCAAATTATGCAAGGTGTAGAGTGCCACTAAAGTTTTGAGTCTTATGGTCCAAGCCTTGTGAATTTCAGATTTTTGCCTGTCCCTTAACGTTCTTCTGGAACAGTCTGCCAGACTGTGCCTTATGTATTCCAACTTTGGATGTGGCTGACCTCCCTCACTGATATAATGGGGCTAAGCGACCCCAAAAGATCACTTATTGGTCAAAGAGAAATGGGGTATTTGGATATATGGGATGAATTAAGTTGAGGAGATTTGAGGCATAAGGTACTGATGAAAGCCACACAATTGTAATTTCCTATGATGCACGGCATTTGGAGACGATAAGCTGTGGGACATTACAAGCCCGGAAGATATGGGGCATTTATGAACAAAGTACATGTGGGGCATTTAGAATGCATGAGATGAATGAATGAAACAATGAAACACGCACTAGTAAAGTGTGAACGTTACCACAAAAGATCTCCCAATATGTTGGAATTCTGTGCTATTGATTTGTGAAGCTGCATGCGGTGACGAAACAAGGAGACACTTTCTTCTGCAGGGTTCTGGGGAAGAGTTATGTGCCCCTAGGTTTAACCAGGATCACAGGTGGAGGAAACAGTAGAAGCTGAGAGTGAAGATTGGTTGGTCAAGAAGTGCATGGGAATAGTCATCTCAGCCATTTATCTTCAATAAAATGAATGCCATCTGTTTATAGTATGAAGATACCCCTCTGGGTAAACATATACTCTATGAATACCAGTTATGTGTTGGGAGTCCACCATGTCATTAACGCACTGGTGCAGGTAGGCAGCTGAAAGGATGGAGAGGTGTAATGGACCAAGTCCTTGGATAATGCTATTACCTGGGTCTAGCAGTGCCCTACTACTCACTTGAAGACCAAAAACAATTAGAATAGTCAAGGTGTAGAGCAAGTATTAACCAACCTTCATAAATTATAGCTGTGTTTCACTCAAGTGTCAGAAAATACATTTTTCTTGCAAACTCATTGCATTAACTCTGATGAACACCCAGCAAACTCAGTCCTCCAATCAGGGCAAGGTCAAACCATCACAGAACATCTTTAAAGAGAAGAGGAAAATTAATCTTCACTTAGCACTGGAGTGGTCTGTAAATGTTCAGGAGTCGTTGAAAAGGGAGCCAATAGTTGGAAGATGCATTTTACAAGAGTATAGAGGGAACAAGTGCTGACCTCATCATTGGTGGGCGGATGAGCAACTTGTCTGGCAGCGAAATAGGCCACAACCAATGAACAAAGCAGACTATTGGAATGCACATGGATGGAATGGCTGATTCAGATGAATGCATTACCCAATCAATGCGGCTGATGCCCGAATTTATCACTAAAAAGCTTCTCTCTCATTGGTCAGGAAGTCTGATTCTTGACATCATCTTTGGGCACTTAATAGACTATAACTACTACACGTTGGATCCTCCGTTTTTACCAGAACAAGGTAATTTCTGAATATTGTGGTAATGGAATTGGCAAAAAGGGAAAATTCCTGTCCTCCTTATAGCTAAGGCTATGAGATTACATTTGTGAGACTCCAATGAATTGCATCAATGGGACACAAATGGAGATGAACTTAAGCTCGACCAAAATGCCCCAGCTTTATTAAAAGTGTTCTATAAGAGCTTCATATTTCAGTTCTTTCCCTTTTTCTTTTATTCAGATATAAATATTACTATAATTGTATTGTTCCTGTAGGCAGGGAATGTTATGATGAACAGATATTTTCTTATGGAGACACTATGCCTAGCAGATACGCATCTGAACATGGAATCCCAATCCACTGCTCAGGAAGGAAGTAACGTGGGGACAATGAATACACAGACACTGGTCAAATAATTGGGACACTGGGAAGGGAAACAGCTAATACCACAACCGCCGAACAATGTGTTGCCTTTGCAATGCGGGCAGAACAACAAATGTGTCTGAACCACACATTCCATTTACAATACAAGTTGTTGCAAGCCACAAGACTTTAAAGTCCAACACTTACCCTACGGTTGCAGGGATTGGAGTTGGAATAGTAAATTATACTATTCCAAAGTCCAACACACCCTACGGCAAGTCGTTGTAACAGCTTGCATTGCAAATGGAATGCCTAGTTTGGATTCATTTGTTGTTCTGCCTGCGTTGTTAAAGAACACTTGGGAAAGGATAGCGTGATTGTGTCATACAACCCACTGAGAATGGTGTACGCTGACACAGTCAATGCACACATTATCCCATGAGCAGAGTGTGCACTAACACTGGAGCCTGGAGTAATAGACTCTAGGACAGGTACAAAATCAATCAATCAACTAATCAGTGGTTTGTAAAGTGCACTACTCACCCAGTAGGGTTTCAAGGTGTTGAGGTGGGGGAGGTGCGTGCAGCTCGATTGGGACCATTCAAAGAGTCAGGTCTTGAGGTTTTTCCTGAATTGGTGCAGAGTCGGGCTTGGCCGGAGGTGAAGGGGGGCTCGTTCCATGTCTTGGCTGCAGGGTAGTAGAAGGACCTTTCACTTGCTCTGTTCTTGTAGAAGCATGGGATGGTGGCTAAGGTGAGGTTGGCTGAGCAGAGGTTTCTCTTAGGGGCTTGGAAGGAGAGGCAGTTGTTGAGGTATTGTGGTCCGATGTTGTGTAGGGCCTTGTAGGCATACGTGAGCAGCTTGAAAGCTATTCATCTTTCGACGGGGAGCCAGTGAAGGTTGCAGAGGTGTTATGCCTTCGGATATCGAGGATTAGTCTGGCTGCGGCGGTCTGGAGTCTGCGAAAGAGTATTTTGTTGATTCCAGCGTAGTCCAGTCTGCTGGTGATAAGGGCAGGAGTGACCATTTTCCTGGAGTCCAAGGGTATCCATTTGAATGTTTTACGTAGTAAGCGGAGGGTGTTGAAGCACGGGGAGGAGACGGAGTTGATCTGGGGATTCATAGAGAACGATAAGTCAAGTATGATGCCGAGGTTACATGCATGATCTGTCTGGGTGGGTGGGTTTCTGAAGGCAGGGGGCCACAAGGTGTCGTCCCATGTGGAGGGGGTGGAGCCGAGAATGAGGACTTCGTTTTTCTCTGAGTTGAGTTTCAGGCAGCTGTTCTTAAGGTTGCGACGGCGAGGATGAGTTGGGTATCATCGGTGTAGGAGACAATGTTGAGCCCATGGTTTCTGACGATGGTTGCAAGGGGGGCCATGTAGACATTAAAGAGGGTGGGCTGAGGGAGTATCCTTGGGGTACTCTGCATCTGGTCTCCGTTGGTTCTGAATCGAAGGATGGGAGTCTTATTCTCTGTGTTCTGCCAGTGAGGAATGAGTGTATCCCGTCTAGAGCCTTTCCTTGGATGCGTCGTGGAGTCTGGTGGCTTTTGTGCGGTGGGAGATGGTGTTGAAGGCTGCTGATAGGTCCAGGAGGATGAGGGCTGCCGTTTGGCCTTTGTCATGGAAGACGCGCTGCGGATGTTGTCTGTGGCGGCAAGGAGGGCGGTTTTGGTGCTGTGGTTACTGTGGAATCCGGATTAGGAGGTGTCTAGGATGTTGCTGGCTTCGATGAAGTGTGCCAGCTGGGTGTTGGCGGCCTTTTCAATGACCTTGGAAAGGAAGCAGTGAGATGGGCCTGAAATTCTTGAGGTCTGTCGGGTCTGCCGAGGTCTTCTTTAGGAGGGGGTTCACTTCGGTTTGCTTCCAGTTGTCGTGGAATGTGGTGGTCTCGAGGGAGCAGTTCATTTGACGTAGCTCGGGTGCGATGGCTGTGGCGGCCCAGTGGTAGATGTGGCAGGCAGGGGTTTGATGGTGCTCTGGTGTGGATGCTCTTCATGGAGAAGGGAGACACTAGCAGCCACATTCTGATCACAACCACATGTGTTTGGTAGAATTTTGCAATATCCAACCTACCTACAGGGCCGCTCCCATGTCAAGAACACCAAAACTCAGCAAACACTCTGCACACTGAGACACCCAACAGGTGAAAGTGGCAACATCAACAGCGAATGCGAGGCTGCACAAAAATCATACCCAGCCATGTGTATCCTTTTTTATCGTAGGGACACAAATTCTTCTTTCTAGAGCTCATTTTAAGTTCCTCCTTGTTCATAGTGGTCACACATGTTTATTGTTAAGTTTTGGATCGTTCTAAAACATGTGCAAGCACAATTGTGATATAAGGACTCACTAGTAGCATTCAAAGAATGGACAAAAAACCACAGCACAACCAACAAATAATAGAATGAGAATCTAGGCAATCAAACCTTAATACCTGTTCAGTGTGAAGAGGGTGTAGCTAAGAGGAAAGACAAATGCTAGGGTATTTTGTTCTCCACAATGTGGATGTGCTCCAGCAACCTGACCTTCGGATCTGAGAGGCTGAGTAGTGAGGAAAGGATACTCAGCAGCAGAATATTCTGAGAAACACATAATAAATAAGGTCCCTTAGGAATATGGCAATACATATATACAGGTTTACAGACTTTTTGGGCAGCGCATAGACTAATGAGCCATGAAGTCACCAGGATTCCACCCTCAGACACAAAAGAAGTTGGAAATGACCTGCCTGGGCAAACAAATGAGATAATGACACTCTGCAGGACAGAAAAACAGGGACGAATGAATCCTGATACAAAAGGATTAAGGGAAAAACACAAAAAATGCAGGACTGAAAGCGTGTGCCAACTCAACGATATGGAAGCACATCAATAAAACCCCATTGACGGGCATGGGTAAATATGAGTCACCGAGTCCTAGAAACCCAGTTTCGGAAGCGAGCTGTACGGCTCCATGTCCCACAGGAAGCCCTTGCAACGCACAGCCCAGCTGCCTCCAACTAACCTTTCAGGTATGACAATACCTGTGGATCATTCTGTCTAACCTCATCGCCTGCCTCTGTTTACCACCATGGAGGCAATCCCTGGCATCTACACAGACTGTTTGTGTATTGCCTCTGTGAAAATGCTTCTTTCTCTTCTTCCTATGGCGGAACCCAGTTTTTTGCTTCCCAAGCTTGCAAAGCTGTATAGCACCAGCCCTGCAAACATAGGGAATAAAAGCAGTAGCACCACAAACTTGGGGCTAAAATGAGATACATGTTATAGGGGGGGGGGCAGAAAGACACAGCTTGCAGATAGACATGGCATGGATAGTCTGTACACATTCCTGTTTTTGTATGCCTAGCACACAAAGGTCACACCAATTGGCTTTGCCAATGCTTGTCGTCAATATGTTTGAGGTCTGTAGATGTTAGCATTTCTGAATTACAATGGGGAGAATGTGTTATGATCACAATTTTGAAAGAAATTATGAAGTGGTCATACCAATGAAATTTGAGAGGGTCAAAGATTTGTATGTGGGGCTTCTTTACGGAAATCAGGTTTAAGACAGAGGGCCTGATTTACAGCTACATGCATCAAACAAAAATCCGCTCACAAAGGGGCAGATTCTCAGAATCTGCCCCTTTGCTACCGGTATTTTTGCATTTGGGATGCATCATCCCAAATGCAAAAATCGCAAATTGAGAAATCGCTAAATTGCTATTATTTGCTTTAAGGAATCTCAAATTGAGATTCCTTATATGCAAAGCATGAAAGTTTTAAAAATAGGGAATTCGCTAATAGGGCACGCAAATTACCATTAAGTACAACTTCATGGTAATTTGCAAAAACTTTAAAAAATGCACTAAAGTGCATTTTTTAAAGTTTCATGTTGCGCACACACATGCCCTAAGGGCATGTGTGTGCGCAACATATGTGCACAGATCAATTTCAGGGGTGCAACAGGGTGTCATTTGGACACCCCTGCACCCTTGAAATCGCAATCTCAATTTGCAATTCGCTAATTGCAATTCGCAAATTGAGATTGTCTTCCTATTCATTCCTATGGGCCTCTAGGCCCATAGGAATGAATGGGGAGGTATTCCTTAATTGCGACTCGCAATTTGCGAGTCGCAATTAATGAATTCTAAGAAATCGCTTTTTTTTAGGGATTTCTTGATGCATTCCATTTTGCCATACCTTAATAGCGAATCGGTATTTTTCGCTATTAAGGAATCGCAAAATGGGTTGTTGATGCATCTGGGGGTTAGATCTTAGAAGGAGTGGTTCTGTCAGGAAAGAGGCAATTTCTTTTGTACAATGTATAAAATACAGTATGACTGTCCACTTTAGCAATAACCGATATTACAGACAAGTGATACACAGGTTCAACAATATTTTTTAAGAACCTAATCGTAATACTTAGAACACACCACAAAGAACAGCGATTTATAGTCAAAAACTGAAAATTGAATTGCATGAACACATATTATTGAAAAGGCTGTCAATAAAACAATACAATACACAAAAATAAGGTGATTGAAGTGCAAGAAAGGTGACTTGTGGTGATAGGTGAAAAAAGTGCTGTACATATACTACATGAAATGGATAACATAAAAAGGCGTTATGTTTAACTGTCTATACCCGCTTGTGACGCAGAATAAGTTGCGCTCTGACCTAGGGTCGAAACGTCGATGTCGCAACCAGACTAGTCCATGCAGCTTCCCTGACTTAACCTTAAAAATCATCCAGGGGACGTTTATTCATGCTTGAAATAATGGACGGTTCAACATAACCCCTTTTTATGTTATCCATTTCATGTAGTATATGTACAGCAGTACAATGCCACAAGTTTTAAATCTTGGCTCCCTTTTTAACTACCAAGTGTCCTATTTCATGCCTGTGCTATTATAACACCAACAAAACATATCACCCTTCTCGCTGCATCCCATTCCAAACGCAATTCTTCATTTTCCTCTACAGCATATAGCCAGCACAACTACACATACTAGCCCATAGCTTTTTGTGTGTGCAACAGGTGCAGTCGAACCGTGCCCCACACAAACCCCAAAACAGCACACTACTGCTTTATTTCACCCATATACATATCCCTCTCCCGTCCCTAGAATTTGTCCAGCGATTCCATAGGCAGAGCTCCCATTGGCGCAATGGTGCCACAACACTTTTCACTCTCACATGTGCTTTTGATCTCAATCCACTCATGGGTTGCTATTTCGCACCATGCTACTTCAGAATAGCCACAAACCACGATTGTTGACCTTTGCTAAGCCCCTAGAAACCCACCGCTACATCTCCTTTTCCACTTCCAAACCTCAATTGTTTTTTTAGCCATTAGCTGCCACCACATTCAGTTACATTTTAACAATATTCAAATACTGGGTGTCGGATTGTATGATGTGGTCTAGTGGTTGGGGTGGAGTTAAGAGGGAGGAGCAGGAACAGGAGGAGCCAGAGACAGGAACCACGACAGTTAGAGTAGGGACAGGGAAAGAGATAGACGCATGAATAAAGAGCTAAGTATACACAAGCCTGTGTCCGTGTATAATTGTCGTAGGATACGACAACTGGCGACGAAGGTGGGATCGAGCACACAGCGTGACATGTGCTGATCCTGTGACGCTGCCCGACACTGTGACCCTGTCCCCGGCAGCGTGAGTGAAAAGCCGACCCTGAACCTCCATGACTGCGTGGAGCGGTAAATGAGCGTGGGAGCGCCGTCGCGCGTAGGAGGGTCGGAGCTCGCCCGTGTGTGGGGCTGGAGCACAAGAACAGAAGTGCCCACCGGGAGCTTACCCCGGCGGCAACTAGCCTGAAGCTCGCCCTGCGTGTGGGGCTGGAGCGTGGAGCTGAAAGCGTCTACCGAGTGCCCACCTCGGCGGCAGAAGCGCAAGTGAAAGCGCCCACCGAGTGCCCACCTCGGCGGCGAACAGAGCGGAGCTCGCCCCGTGCCTGGAGGCTTGAGTGTGCCCACCGGAGCCCACCCGGCGGCAGTAGCAGCGAAGAGCACCCCACGTGTGAGGAGTGGACAAGAGACAACCAAAAGCCAACCGGGAGCCCACTCCGGCGGCAAGAGACGAAAGAAAGAAATCTCACCTGCAGCAGTGACTCTGGCGGTGGATCGCGGCTGAAAACGGCGAGTGGTGAGTGGGAAGCTGCAGCCCCGAGTGAATGTGTGGCTCCGGTCGAAGGAACGAGCAGAAACGACCAAAATCTCGTTGAAAACGAGATTCCCGGCGGCCATCTTGAAGTCAGGCAGCATTGGCCAATCCCCTGCGAGGGATCATCGGCGGCCATTTTGAAGTCAGGCAGAGAGCCTGAAACCTCAATGAAGCATTGGGAAATACACTAAAAACAGCAAACAACCTTTGGCAAGTGTAAAGGCAAACAAGCACAGGCTGAAGCAAGAGGCAAAAACACATAGACAAGCACAAGGACATGCATGAGCTGTCGGCTCTCCCCGGACCCCAACGAGGAGTGTCCAGTCCCTGGGCGTCGTGCGAGGAGATTCGCAGTTGCGACACACGAGCCCCAAAAGAGATCAATAAGCACTGGCAAGTGCAAATTAAATGAGAAGAGATCTAAACAACAAGCAGCGGCAAATGGAAAGTGCCTGACTGAGGACACGAACACAAGGAAGACAGGCCAGACTGCCCCAAAGAGACAAACTAACACCGGCAGAGGTAAGAAGCAAGCATAGACGCATGCAAGAGATAGATGGAAGCAACACAAGCAACACGTGGACACCAATAAACCCGAGCAAAGACAAGTACCAAAGTAAACCTCAGCACCACGGGAAGACAAAGAGTTGCAGAAGTGGGAGAAGTTAAGAAAACAAATGATCCAGAAGCGGGAGCAGACAAGTATAAAAGAAGTCGTCTCTCATCAACTGAGTGACTGGATAATCTGCATTAGCCTGGAACGAAACGCAAGAACACTGACAACAAACACAAACAAACACGTTTCGTATATAAACAAGCCCAAGCAACTGCAAGCCTCGACGCTAACAAGCTCGGGATCACGCAAATCTTGAACGAAACTGACACAAGCAAACACGGATCCTGCACGTAAGCAAACACGAGCAAAGGCGAATACCGAAGCATACCTCCGGCGCCACGCAACGATAAATGATCAACCTACCTGATTCCAAAGAAGATAACCAAACAGAGACTAGAGACCGGGAGGGTCAGCAAAAGAAGACAAGAAGAAGAGGAAGGGAACGGTCCTGCGATATTGTCAAGCCAGCGCAGTCCACCATCATGTCGGTGAGAGAAGAAACTCATACTTTGAGCCCCTGCATTGGAGTGCCACCCCCGGTGACACAGACTAGCAACCAGAACCTGGGGCCAGAATGGAACCGGTGGCTGGAATCACTGGACGATTTTCTTGAGGCAATTGGTGAGCGAAGAGACAGGAAATGTCTGATGCTACTCCTTCAACTGGTCATGAGGGCCGACGCTTAATCAGAACATTTCCCAAAAGGGACACAGAGAGCTATGAAAGACTCCAAGTGAAGTTACGGGCCCATTTCCATGCACCGGTGGAAGTGGATCATGCTCGCATCGCTTTCAATACAGCACGGCAGGAACCAGGAGAACCATTGCCGAAATTCATCACCCGGTTGCTAAGTCTGGCACCCCACTGCTATTTCAATACATTTACAAATGAAGAAGCAGTTCGGCTCCGGATAATCGAAGGCTGCTCAAGCGCAGACACAAAGCGCAAGATTCTTCAGGAACAGTGGTCGCTAAAGAGAATCATCAGAGGGGCCGAGGTTGGAGTGCGGATGAAAGCAAAAGACTTATCGAAAGACATGCACTCGAATGCAAGACACATGGATGTCTGGAGAGAAACATCCCTCATGTCTGGGGGCAAGGCCCAGGAAACAAACAAAACTGAAAAGAAGGCAGGTGAATCAGAGCCAAGACGAAACAAGAGACACAGCGTCATGGAACACCCCAAGTCACCATCACAACAGACCAGGATGAATCAGGATTGCGAAAGCGACACTGATACAACCTCGCAGAGTTATTCAACCTCAAGGAGTCAGTCAACGGATGACTATACTGATACAACCTCACGGAGTTACTCAACCTCAAAGAGTCAGTCAACCGATGATGAAAATGGTTATGAAGCAGATAAAGTGTCAAGCGGGTCAGATCACACCCATGAACAATATGGCAGATTGCTCAACAGGAGGGCAAGCAAGACAAACTACAGAAGACAGGACCAGTCCCGTCAACGCCGGAAATCGGCACACGAACATCCCCGGACATCCTCTCGCTATGCACCAAAGTCTATAGATGAGTCCGAGGAAGCATCAATCAGAGAGACATATCACCCCAATGGCACGGACGTCAGCACGTCTAACGAACGAGAAGAAGAAACCAACCACATGAGGAGTGGTAAGTCACTCAGACACCGAAAAGGGAGGGGCACGTGCACTCAAGACAGTTGTGTCAATGAGAAAACGGAGAAGGGACAAGTGATGTCCCGTGTAAAGGGTAAAGACCAAATGCGCCGAGATCAAACTAGAGAAGTAAATGTGTGGTTAACAAACAATCTCTCCATCACAACAACACAAAAGACACATAAAGAGACGTACCCAAAGGAATGCTCCATAGATAGCTCCGACTTCAGGAGCATGTCATCCCAAACCACCGACTCAATAAACTTATCAGTCACGATGCCCTCAAAGGAACGTTCTCAAAAGAAATCCGCGAACGACTCCTCCGAGTCGGAAAGTATGTCTGTCCAATCGTTCAGGTCAACAAAATCATGGTCCCGACCACGTCCATGGCATCAGTCACCCGACCGCACAACAGAACCAAAGGACACCATGTCTCATCAGTCATCGCCATTTCAAGATATGAGTAATATGCCGTCACCCCTGATGGGGTCAGCGAGGCTGACTAAAAGAACTGACGGAAGGAAAACAAAGAGATGGGACAGTATCTACCAAGTAGAAAAGGATTATCCTGTCACCCCGGGAGGAGGACCAAAAGTGGTGACAGAGATCGACTGTCACCGAATGAGAGAGAAACAGGTACCTGACCGGATGGTCAGGGGTTTCGCCGGTCTCAAACATGAGCGGGAGAGAGAGAGACAAACAGAGGCAGCAAACGAGTCCAGGAATCAAGACAGGACACCCATTTCAGATAGTACATTAATGTCTGGCATGCCCGATGGTGAACAGAAGAACAGTGCTGCTCCCAACCCGACAAGACAAAGAGAAATAACCTTACAGGTGGGAGCTCGGAAGAAGACCGGAACATTGTCCACTCCCGAAGGAGATCAACCGTCAACAGAACAAGAGTCACCAAGGAAAGCAGACTGCCACTGCCGAGCTGAGCCAGCAGCAGTCACACAACATGAAAGAACCATGATAACTGCGGAACCGGATAATAAACAGCCCACACATAATGGGTTGCATTCTCAAAAGTGCACTCCCGTAGTCAAGGATGTCTTGGTTAAGGCACCGAAAAGATTGGTCAATGTCAGGACCACCACAGATTCGACACTACTGATGCTTGAAGAACAAGCCGTCCGCCAACCCGTGTGGTGGATTGAAGAATTGCGAACACTGTGGAAATTAAGTTCAGTTTGTTAAGAAGGGGGGAGATGTCGGATTGTATGATGTGGTCTAGTGGTTGGGGTGGAGTTAAAAGGGAGGAGCAGGAACGGGAGGAGCCAGAGACAGGAACCACGACAGTTAGAGTAGGGACGGGGAAAGAGATAGATGCATGAATAAAGAGCTAAGTATACACAAGCCTGTGTCCGTGTATAATTGTCGTAGGATACGACACTGGGAATGATCCTTCAGTTTACTTTCACCATTTGCAGATTTATATTGTATGGTGTCATACCCTTGTAGAGCATTAAAAATAATAACTTGGCTCTTTTACGTGCGCTGTCATTCATACAAAACCAACTAATGAGATATGTTGTTCCTTTCCTCCCCACATACACAACAACATGCCTACACCTCTTCCTTTCTCATCCATAGCTTACACAACTACACTTACTGGAACTTAGCTTCATCATTGTGCCCCAAAATCCATCCAACTCAGATGCATGTTTTCTTGAAAAGTTAAAACAGGATCCCAAGCACCCAATTAATTACTTGCACTTAAGCTGAAAGTGTCCTGGCTACATTTCTGCACACTTTTTAAAGCAGGCGACGAGTGCTTGTGTAGTCACTTAAAAATGATGCTCACATGTCTTTCTGAAACAAAACACCATCACTGCTCTTGTAGGACGAATTCAAAGTCCCATTGAGTGACTCATAGATAACAGCAAAGATGCAACGTTTTGCCCTGGAGTAGGGAGTTAGAAGTCTGCCATAAAGTAATATGTGCACTGTACACATTTCTTTTCAGCAGCAGCACAGCACCCCGGAAAATGTGTTGCATGGCTACACATTTAGAAGTTCCAAATGCTTGTTTACATATAGCATTGCACACCGACAGCATACACACACTATTGAATGTATACCCATAGGCACCACAAGCACAACACCCACAACCACAACCACCAAAAATGTTTTTTTTTAGGTGTCAATACAGGTGTGTTCATTTTACCACAAGAAAATGTAAGATGAACACTAATGCATGACACATAAAAAATTGCAAGTGACAGCAACGTAAAAATACACGATGTGAACGGAAATGCTAACAAATGATACACAGGGAAACAAGTGACACAGAAGCCTATCTTAGATTCCGATGACAACAGGTTTGCTGAGTGTTGTTGTAAGGTAGCAGCAGCACATGAACCCCCACATGCATCATTGTGACATTTTGCACTTCTTAATTTGCGAAAAATAAGGAATCGCAAATTAAGAAGTGCAAAATGCTATGCATCATTATTTTCGGTATTCATTTGTGATTCGGTAAAAATCGCAATTTTTACCGAATCCCAAATAAATACCGAATTCTTAAGTTAATTTTCGCAATTCCCATTGATTCCTATGGGCCAAAAGGCCCATAGGAGTCAATGCAAATTGCGAGTGGCACTTAGAAAATTTCATGGGTGCCGGGGCATGCACCCCTGAAATGTATTTTTCGCATCATGTTTCACACACACATGTCCTAAGGACATGTGTGTGTGAAACATGAATGTTGAAAAAAATACATTTTCAGCTTTTTAAACACTTTTTCCAAATTTACCGAGTGGTTCAACCACTCGGTAAATTTGGCACCCTAATTGCGATTTTACAGTTTTAAATTTAATGATGCATTGCTTTTAAGAAATCGCACATCTGCGACTTCTTAAAAGCACCCGCAATTTTAGAACTCGCAAACATGTTACGAATTCTAAAATTGCTTCATGCATCCCAAAAAGCATTTTTGCATTCACAAACGGCCGATTTTAAGGAATCGCACCGTTTGCGACTACAAAAATGCTTGATGCATGTGGGGGGAAGTACCTGGACAATTATGTTCCAGACGGAACCGGAAGTGGGAACATGAAAAAAGGTAAGTTTTCAACTCTTTTTTTACCAGTCTGACAACTCGAGTTTAGAGGTGTTCCTGCCACAATTTGCTTGACAGAAAGGCACATCTTAATTGAGACAACGGGATTCTTGGCAGGAGTTCCTTCGAAAGCCATCTGCCTCTGATGCCGTGAACACAGGAGCAAGATCCTGGCAGAGTTGGCGGGACTCCTACGGTCTTCCCTCCAGGAACCAGCCAACATCTAAAGCAGGCGGGTGGACCGCCAAGTTAACAGGCGGGAAGACCATAGAAAAAGCAATGTTGATACTCAATCCACCAACATCTAAATCAAGCCCAGAGTCGTTGTGCAATGTTGCAGTATGTTTTGTTCAGACAGGAACTATTTGAGGAGGGAGGTGCAAGTGTCTTCTTTTCCCCAGTGGAAGTTGTCAATTTTTAGGAAAATTGCATCTTAAGAGGAAGCAGGCTGATCAATGCTATAATCAAGGAAACCTTCAATAAAACGTAATTGCTGCCAGGGAGTGGAATAAAATGTTTGGCCCTAGTGGTTTAGGTGTCGTGTTTGTAATGTCTCCAGACTGAGACCTTGGAATGAGAAGGAGTTTATTGGGTTAATCATTTTGCAGTTTATGGACGACTTCTGGATAAATCCACCTGGCAGGTTTTTCTGCTCCATCAAGGTGAAGTATGTTGTACCCTATTGTAAGACAAAGGAATGGAGGATGATCAGGTTCATGTTTCCATGAGTACAGTGGTGCCAGAGTTAGTCTTGAATGAGGGCAGATATAGGGGTTGCATTAGAGACTGCAGACCTACAGTTCCACAAAGCAGCTTTAAAGTAATGTGTAGGAGATGGGTCACTGGGTTGAGAGGATGTGATTCTTCTGAGGTTGATGGGCCCATTGGTTGCTGATTGTGTTTAGGGGTAGTATGCAGGAATTCAACAAAGCAGTGGTTCTTAACCTTTTGACAACTGTGAACCCCACTTGATCATTACCGGAGCCCAAGAACCACCGCAGAATCATTGCAATCTGGGATACCCCACCCATTCACTACATGTAAGCAGAGGACCGCAGCCTTCGCATTTTTGATGATTTGAACCACAGAACACTACACAGAAATACAGAAAAAAGCATTCATCAAACAAAACACAAACTATTAACTACTTTATTAAATTCACAAGACTAATCTGTTAATACTATTTCATTTTCCAAGCAGTCACAACCATCTGAGTAGGATTTGTGGACCCCCAGCAGTCCCTGGACTACAGGTTAAGAGGCACTGCTCCAAAGGGTTGAGATTGTTGTGCATGTTTGATGAGTGGTGTGGTGTAGGAGGAATGTTAGGGTAGCAGTTCTTGTGAGATGGGGAGTGTAATTTGTATTCTTTGTATCACCTCTTGTGGGTGTTTGTGTTTTGATTTGATGCTAAGCAGTTCTTTTTGTAGAATGGATAACAGGTGTTGGAAATTGGGTTACTGGTTGAAACCCTACTCAAACAGCAACCACAATCTTGTTGACTCTTCACATTAAACCATCTTTGGTGTCTGTATTTATCCTATTGAACATGAGCACAAGTCATACGACCAGCTAGAGAGGGATGTATGACATTACAACGCATGCTTTTACCACGCATGCCTTTACATCGCAGTTTTTACAACGCATGCTGTTACAACGCATAGTGCTAAGGGGTGCTGGATAGTGAATAGTTTAATTTACTATTCCAACTCCAGTCCCCGTGGATAGTAGGGAAGGTGTTGGATAGTAAATTAAATCTATTCCCTATCCTAGAGCGCCCCCCAGCGCAATGCGTTGTAATGACATGCGTTGTAATAGTTGCGTCGTAAAGGCACTGCGTGGTAAAAGTTGCGTTGTAAAGGATGTCTCCCGCTAGAGAGTATATGATATTTCTAGGTTAAAGCCACACCACCCATGTCAAGCACTTGTATCTGACTTGAGGGAGACCTCTAGTAATGACTTGTATAGTGTCACAGCTTAGGGTTGCTGGTAAGACAACACACACGGACACCTTACTACTGCTCACTACTCTGCTCGTGGGCCACCAGCACATGTGATTATATAAATGACAACACCCTGAAGCATACTATCATTCTAAGCTCCGCGGGTGCGTCTCAAAGTAAACACCCCTTTCTTTATCAGTGTTGGAAATGCTGAATACCCCATTCTTCCTTAACTTCAGATAAGACAAACCTAAAAGTAGAAACACATACAACAGATAGACAATCAGTTCCTAATGCACAAAGTCCTTGTACTTTTGGGATGAGACTGTGTCAGTTATTAAATTGTATAGGTGAGTCCCTCCTCTTTGTGATTGACTTGCAGGGGTGGACGAGAGGGCTGGGCCGAGTTACGGATCTCCAGGACCGCTCGTCGAGAGATCTGTCTGGGCTTATTCCTGCTATCTGGGCATGGACAGCTCTTTCCCTCCAGCTAGTCGTTCATCTGGCACCTCCTCAGGGCCCTCATACATTTCTGTCTCTCAGCCCATCTCTTCACCGGGTTGTCGCCCAGCCTTCACCCCAGTATCTACTTCTGTCCCTCTCTTGGCAGATATCATAGTGTCTTGACCTCAGGTGATTCTCCAGGGTGTATGTTCAAAAGGTTGTCAAAACAGAGAGAAGAGAGAACAAAGAGAAGATTTACCAGCTGGGTTTTTAATCTTCTTCTTCGCTCTTTTTAAAAATTGCTTTTTACACTTTTAAATTTAAGACCTCAAATTGAATTTTACTGTTGTTTTAGAGTTGGGCTTTGAGGGAATTGCGGTGACTGTATTGCGAGTTGGGGGAAAATTGACAATGGCCATTGCTCAACCTGATTAGATACAAGGGAACCAATCAGGAGAGAAGGAGGCAAAGCCTGTAGGAGCTCATATCCTATTTCATGCCAGCAATGGCACTGACGCGCCATTAGGGAAGCGGTACAGCTAGATTTATTATCTTGTTCTTTGCACTTTTTAAAACTTTTTTTTTTCACTTTTAAATTTAAGCACTTTGAATTGATTTCTACTTTTGTTTTAGAGTTAGGCTTTGAAGGAATTGTGGTGTCTGCTTCATGCCTTGAGGGTAAACTGACAACCACCATTGCTCAACCTGATTGGATACCAGGAAACAAATCAGGAGAGAAGGAGGCGTAGCCTGTAAAAGCTCACAGCCTATTTCATGCCGGCAGTGGTGCGGGCTCACAGCGGACGCTCGCAGTGGGCACGCCAAAGGCGTGCCAAAGGCAGGCCCATCTATGTCTGGCCGGGGCCAGTTATAATGCTATTTTTTTCTCTTACTCATCAGAGGTACTTAAAGAGATTAATTCTGCAAGGCATCAACTAGCCTCTCATATACTAACCAAATTGCAAATGCTTGATATCCTTAGGGCTGAACCCGGAATGATAGACATGGGTACATCACCCAAACCTACATTAAATGTATCCACAAACCCGAATCTTTTTTAAGTTAGAGCTGATGAAATTATGGTCATATACCTGAACACTAGATCTATGATTAAACATCAGATATAAATGTATCATTTACTTGAGGCTGAATCTCCAGATATGTTTCTGCTAACAGAAACCTGGCGAACAGATGAATCCTTCCCTGATATTTTGGCGGCCATTCCAGCGGGATACTACCTTAGCCAAGTTAATGGGTCTACTGATAAAATGGAGGGGGAACAAGGGACTGGCATCATTAAAAAAGCATTTAAGGTTCTCTAGCCTTTCACTATTTGCCATCCCCTCTACTGACTGCCTTCTGATTGTGCTAGAATCCCCCCTCCAGCATCTCTAACCTGTGCCAGGCTATACGAGACTCGTTCCTCAATTGCTGGCAGAATCCCTGTCCCCATTGATCCTCAACCATGCAAAAAGTTTGTTAATAGGGGACTTGAATATCTGGGCAAATGAAGAAGCGGACAGGCCTCTGTCAGTAGAATAGACAGATTTGCTAATAAATCTAAATCTAGAACAGCATACATTTCTCCCCACACATGTGAAAGGCCACACATTAGACCAGGTCTGGACGATTAACTTATCAGTGGCTAATATTATAATTTCTCCATGTGCATGGTCAGATCACCATCTGATTAAGTTCTAGTTATCGGGCCTGACTTTTCTGAAACCTCCTCAATGTTCCAGAATACTCTGCAGCAATTGGTCCAGAGTGGATCTGGATACCTTTTTGGAATCTTTATCTCTTTCAGGATGATATAGACAGCAAATCGGACAACATCTCCAACTGGCTCACTACAGTTAGTAATACACATGACACTATTTGAAAATTAAAGCAAGCTCGTCGCCACAACGCTGCCAAATGGTTCTCAGATCAAAAAACAGCAAAATCTACTCTTTGCCATGCTCAAAGGACATAGTGAGTGAATTTAAAATATAGCATTCCTTTCTACAAAAATCATGGCTTCCTCAAATAAGTCGAAGGGAATTTTCAATATAGTGTCTGAGTTGTCTACCGTCACAAAGCTTATGTGATACGCTCAATATCTTATTCATAGAGAAGATCAAGATAATAAAGGACTATTATTCCCCTCAGTCCTACTGTTAATGTGACAGTCAATGAAGATAGTAACTCTACCAAATTGTCTTCCTTCCCCACAATCAGCAAAGATGACTTTCTACACAAGTCGGGTTCTCGTGATGAAATCTGCCCACCCAGAATCCTCAAAATGGTTTATTCACACTGCCCTGAGATAGTTATCTCCTTTCTCAATCACTCCCTCAGCAATGGCACGATGCTTTAAAGAGGCTATAGAGGTTCCTCTTCAAAAGAAAATGGGTGAGGATCCCCTCCCCTTGGAAAGTTACCAGCCGATTTAATTAATACATTTTTTGTCAAAGATGTTGGAGGCACATGTGGCCAGATACCTCTGTTCCTTTTTAGAGGAGTCTACATTTTTTGATCCCCAGCACACAGGTTTCTGCCCTGGCAATTCAAGGGAAACAGTCATCCTATCAGACATTGATGACTTGCGAGAGGAGACTGACAAAGGCACTACACAAGCGTTAGTCCTACTAGATATGCCAGCAGCCTTTGACACAGTCGACTATGAGATTATGGTCGGCCGTGTCAGAGCCGCAGGTCTTCAAGATTCAGCTTTGACCCAGATCACATGTTTTTTAAAGCATCGGTCACAGTCTGTCTGGTTTATCCCTATCAAATCCCCCTGGGTTCAACTTACTTGTGGAATCCCTCAGGGATCTTCTTTGCCGCCTCATCTTTTTAATTTGTACATCCGTCCCTTGGTGCACTTATTGAAAGAGAGGCAAGTAAGAGTTTATAACTACACTGATGATCTGCAGCTGTTATTCTCCATCAATCACTCCCCTGAATCCATGGAATTCTTCCAGAACATCATGTTGTTCATAAGAGATTGGATGCATTGCAACCATTTAAAACGTAACTCCGATAAGACCGAGATTGTTATCATTCACTATAAGCAGGACCTGTGGAACTCCTCCTTCTTTCCTCTATTGATAGGTGATCATCCTATTGTTGTGTGTTGTTTAGATTCTGTATCCATTTTCCCGATTCATGCCCTTATATAGGTACATTTCACATTGCCCTTATATAGGCATAGAAATCCAGTCCTTATTTAGGCATAGCCCATGCTACCCAAATACAGGCATGGCTACTTACATCCGTTCATCTACGTCAGAACGAGTTCTTGGAAAACCAGACTCTTATACCGTTGGGGACTTCCCCTTGCTTGGATATTGATTTCTGAAGAACTCATTTATTATGCATGAACATCTATTCCTTAGGGGTTCATTCATGACGTTCATATGCCCGACTTTAATGTCATTACTGGCATTCCTAAACACCTTCAAGGTATAAATATACCTTTACTTGCTATGGCAAAGCATGGTGTGGTTCGGTGCAGTTCAACTACCTGCTTGCACGACGCAGCTTGCCACAGCAAGTACCGAAGGAAGCCAACTCTCCAGCTGACGCACTGACTAGAAGCTGTTATCCTCCTGCCGAGAATCCAGCTCCAGTGTTTCTGACTTGCGGGGTGTTGGGAGATCTAGTCCAGGTTAAGAGATACTAACATCTCTCATTGTAAGGTATAGAGCTGTTTATAACCTAGAGAAACCTTTGGCAATTCTTGGCAGAACTAAACTATAGCTTAAGACAGCACGTACTTCTTCCCTGGTACTAGACCTAGGTTAGGTACATTGGGGTAGGCGTATTTTAGAAGCACCAGTTGAGTATTTTAGCCTGTGTTATTTATGTATGTATTTTTTATATATGTCATAGCAACAGACAATGCTATTACAGTAATATTTTATACTACTGTTCACGCTGTACGCATTATACTTCGAATTCTGTCTAACGATTGTAGCAGTTCACCTCTCTTGCATGAGAAAGAAGACTGTTCAATAAACCCCTTTTATTGAAACGCTCGTCTCACTATTTTTGTGCAACTCTGTAGAAACGAAGCATGCGCGATTGACTGAGTGAAATAGTTATCTATTATTTCCACGACTCTGAAGATATTGTTCCGGTTCTAGTGGAAACAAAATTGTCATGTTTATATGGTTGTCAGAGACTAATCCCTTCTTGTTTAATCGAGAAAGTTTCTAGTGACCTCTGAGTTAGCTGGCACACACACAATTAAGTTTAATATACTCGATAGAGAAATACTGACCTTAGTCCTATGTCAAATCTATAATGTATATTATTTCAATGCGCAGAGCCTATTGGGAATATAGGAACTACACTACACTATGCCCAAGAATTCTGTCAAGAGCCTTGGAATTATTATTGACAAACATTTATCTCTGAAAGCCCAAGTGGCAGCAGTCACCTCTGCCAGCTTTGCTCAACTACGAAGAATAGAGAACATTTGCAGAGTCTTTACTTTTGATGCCCTAATTCAGATTGTGTTGGCTTTAGTAATCTTGATTAGACTATGTCAGTTCCATCTATCTTGGCATCCCTAAGGGACTTAATCAGAGATAGCAGCTGGTTCAAAATCAAGCATCAAGCGTTATTTGTCTACAGCCTAGGCACTTCCACATTATCACTCTATTGAAAAAACTCCACTGGTTACCTGTGGAACAACACTTGAATATTCAAGTCAAGCTGTTTCATCTTCAAATCCCTAAATTGGTAAATGCCCTGCCTTTCTATCTTCTTGAGTCAAACAATATGTACCTAGCTGCAACCTGAGGTCTAGGCATAAAAACTTCTTTAGAATTCCTTCATTCAAATGGAAGAGATTAGATGGGGCTAGATTTGCTGAGTTGGCCCCTCAAACTTGGAACTCTCTTCCCCCCAGAGACTAGATCCACCACAAATTATATTCATTCCCATAAACTTTTGAAGACTTGGCTCTTCCGACAAGCCTATGTTTAAATTATCTCCAGCCATATGCTGCCATCTGATGCCCAGCGACAAGAAACTTCCCCGGTGATTGAGTGCTTTATTAAACCCATGTAACATAAAATAACATAACATAACAAACATGCTTCTAGTATTCCTATCCTTAACCAGAATTAGGTCACCCACCAACAGTTGTAGGTTACGAGCCCTCTGTCACCTGCTAGCTTGTGCATTTTGGGTCTGATGGCATTGGAACAACACATCCTCAGTTGTGGTTGTTATTGCCCCATCTGGATGATGGGTAATAGTATCAGTCACTTGATGACCCAAACATTATATGCTCCGGGCTACATCTGTGAGAGTAGTAGATAGCCCATTCTACATTTTGGGTTGTACCCCGAGCCATGCAAATCACATTGGTGAGGATTGTCATTAAAGCGCTCAAGTTCTCCATTTGTCTGCGGCTATCTGTGTGTGTTATTTCTATGTTTGATGTATATTAACATAGCAGAAAGGAGTAGTTAGCCCATTCTAAATTGATGGCCTGTACCCTGAACCATGCAAATCACTTTGGTGAGGGTTCTCATTAAAGCGCTCCATTTCTCCATTTGTCTGCTGCCATCTGTGTGTGTTCTTTCTATGTTTGATGCATAGTAGCATAGCATAGTTCGTGACTGAAAGTAGTCAGCTCTCTCTTTGCCATTGAATTTTGGGCCATTGTCAGTGCAGAGCTATTTGATGAGACCATATGTTGCCATTATTTTCTCCTATTTCGGAATCACGTTGAATGCTGCTGTTGATAACATCACCTCTCCCTGCGGATACTTTGAGTAGTCATCAGTGATGACTAAGGAATACTGCCTGTCAGGCAGGCTCCCAAAATCAGCACTGGCTCTATGCTAGCAACTCAACAGGCTATCTTCTGTTATTATAGGTACCAGTGAGTCAGATGTCCAGCTGTTTGTTCAACAGGTTCATACAATAAGGGGAAACAGACTACACTCCTGATTCCCTTCTTGGTCTCGACCATTCCTTGGTGGGACTTGTGAGACAGGTCTACAACCTATTGGGCCAGTCTTCAAACGAGACCAGCCTTGGGCCTCTAAGAAGGCAACCTTCTGCTGAGGCTACCAGCTCATGTCTCACAAGTGGACTGACACCAACGCGCGTTGAGCTACATCAGTTCTGCTGGAAGTGTTGCTTTGGAAGAACCCTCCTAACCAAAGGGGGGGGGGGGGGAGGAAGGAATCCGTGATTCTTCAGTTCCTTATATTCAAGTATAATCTAATCAAAGGAGAAGGATCACTTGTCCTGCATAACTCTGGGTATGCGGAAACGGTTCTTACAAGTCCCAATAAAAAACCCTCATTCAAGTGTTGAATGTTGGTAACGTTAAGCGGTATATCTTGGTTCTCCGCTTTCCCTCACACGTGTTTGCACAATCATCGGGTTAGTGGTTATGCAACCTCCACCAGGAGGAAATACCCTTTTGTTAATACAGTAGTGACCAGTAATAGTGCTCGTGAATTCGTGAAGGAAAATTAAAAGTCTCAATAGTCCAGATACTGTTATTTATTCTTTCTGGTTTCAAGAGGCATTAAAAGCAATGTGGGTGACTTGGAGTTATTATGACTCAGTCACTCTACAGAAACGGTGTAGGTCGACATGTTTCAGCCCTCAATCGCCGGTTGGTCGGGTGGGCTTTCTTCAGGACCAGGGGGTGTAATGTGTGATTTGGTGAAAGGGACTACTAAGGATTGTTTAGTGTATCTGTGAAATGGAACAGCTGTAAATGAGGTTCCTAAGGTCCTAAGGTACCTGTGAAGAGAAATAATCAAAAGGGAAGGGCTTTAAGGCTATTCAATCTTACGGATATCCTAAGGACATTTTAAAAGTGGTAAAGTTATTGATAAAGTAAAAACTTCTAACTCTACTCCCTATGTCTCAGATAGGGTCAACTCTCTCATAATTGGCAAATAACTGGTTCCGTATATCTAGAACATTTACTGGCAATGTGGTATCTGCTTCTATGCATTGCATGTATGGTCTGAACCCATTTTACTATGTTCGGTAGGTCTCTAGTTTTCAGGTACATTTCGATAATCATTGACAAGATGTTATCACTCATCACACTTAGGTCTGCTAGCGAAGGCGCATTTCATATACCTTCGCTAGTGTTCATTCAGAGCGTTGCGTTCTTTATCATTCATACCACTGAAGGCGCATTTCATATACCTTCTCATGGTTTTGAGCAATTGTATTCAGACTCAGCATTACGTGGGGTTGGCAGGGAGTTCGAGGTTAGGGAGACGTGTTTTGAGCACTATCATATGTTCGAAGGCGCATTTCATATACCTTCTGTGACATTCATTCAAAATGTGCATACATACAACCCAAAACCGATGGAGGCGCATTTCATATACCTTCTCATTCGGTTTGGAAAGCATACAGACTGGCTCAGTGTTGAACGAAGATTATCAGAGGTTCGAGGTTCAAAAGGTAGTTACGTGAAACTTCTAGGGTGAGTCGTTCACTCGTTTGATGCAGTCATGCAAAATACGAACAGTTACCATATACATTGAGTTTACACACCTCCGATAGGTTTTCTTTAAAACCTCATCAGGATCCAAGTGGGTCAGCGGGGACAGGTTGTATTTTAGTTTACATCACACAATTTGTAATACGTTACGGTTTTGTAGCCGTCGAGTCTCCTGCTACCTGGGGTTCCTCCGTAGTCGAACTTGTTCTGACTCTGCCACTGATGGTCCCGGAAACAGAATTGTTTCCGGGTTCGTGTATTTATGCATGAATGGCAGTGTGGAAACACATGTAAAATCGCCCTTAGTCTTACTTCTGATGTCGCAAATCTTACGTTGTGTATTAGCAATATCACAGTGGTCACGGTTTATGGGATTTTATAATTATTCGCGCATTCTCATGATTTTCTCTATGCTCAAGGCAAATACGTTGCTGTGTACAAAAAACACGTGGTACTGCCCTTAGTCTTTCTTCTGATGTCACTCAAAAAATTATCGTGTATTTGCATTATCGCAGTGTTCTTGGTTAAAAAAGTTTTGTAATTTGCCACAAATCATCCTTACTGTCTTTAAAGAAGTTCTTTGTTTAAATATGATATTTATTGACATAATCGTGGTTCTTAGGGCCATTCCCCATTATTGTTATGGATCTTCGATAGGTAATGGGTGGCCCTTTTATTTTCATTTAGGGTGGCACAGTGCTTCCTGGTTATTTATAAATGCTCCCCCATGGAATATTGTCGTTCAATCCTTCCCGGTCAGTACCCAATCTGTGTATTCATCTTTGTTCCTTTTCAAAAAGGACCCTTTCTGCATTGTGGTCTTTGTTTGGCAATGTTTCTAGAACAACCCATTCTAGATCATTCATTGTGTGTCCTGCTTCAAGGTAATGAGTAGACATCTTGGTAGTGATCTTTTTACATTTGATGTTACTTCTATGTTCACACATTCATTGTTTTATTTTTCTGCAAGTCATGCCAATATAGAGTTTCTTACATGGACATGTGATCATATAGATCACAGGACTTGTATTGCAGTTGGTGTGGTTCAACAGTTTCCATCTGAAGTCTAGCAACAGTAGTATTTCTTTTGTGACCTTAGTCAGGGGGCACACAGAGCAAGAACCACAGGGGTAATGTCCCCTAACTGGGCGCATGTCCCATGGTGAATTCGTGATGGGTGTAGGTTTCTTGGGGGGAGGTCTGGTATGAACCAACATATCCTTCAGATTCCTCGTTCTCTTATTAGCAAACCTCGGTTTCGGCCACTGTATGTCTGCTGAGGTTAGAATTTTCCAGTTCTTATTTACGCTCTTCTTAAGTTTGTTGCTTTGGAAGAACCTTCAGTCTCTGGACCTGGCAGCTTTTCATTACCAGCGGCAAACAGTCATCAGTCTTGGAAGCTTCAACAATCTCATGGAGGGATATTTGAAGTTGTCGGGAACAGTCAACTACCAGTCTCACATACTCTTGTGTCTCCAGAACGCTTCCTCCTCCTCTGCAGCAGCTGGACGCGCATGTCTAGAAAGATAGTCAGTAGGTGTTGGAGATGACCTACTCTGCAGGGTCACCCCCAAACATTTTCCTTCCTTAGGCCCTTTTAGCAGGATTGGATTTTGGACTCTGTATACTTAACCACTGCTAGCCATTGCTAAAGAGCATGTGCTCTGTCTTTAAAACATGGTAGAAGTCGCCTTTACCCAATTGGCACATTACATTTACTTATAAGTCCCTAGTAAAGTGCACTACAGGAGCCCATGGCCTGTAAATTAAATCTACTATTGGGTCTGCAGCACAGATTGTGCCACCCACTAATGTAGCCCTTTAAACATGGCTCAGGCTTCCCGTTGCAGAGCCTGTGTGTGCAATTTTAAACTGTCATGTCGATCTGGCAAGATACACCTCTTGAAGGGCCCAAACCTTCCTTTTTTAATACAGATAAGTCACCCTTAGGGTAGGACCGGGACATCCCAAAGGACAGGGTGCAATGTATTTAAAAAGCAGGACATGTACTTTTAAGATTTACATGCCCTGCTAGTGGAAACACTCTTAAATTCGTTTTTCATTACTGTAAGACCTATATCTCCCATAAGATAATGTTGGAATTATCTTATTACATCGTATAAGCATACTTTCCAAATGGGAAGATATAGGTGGTTCATTTTTGTGTCTCTGGAACCCTAATTTAAAATCCTAACATGGTGAAGTCAGATTTTAACAACTCTGAAAATGCCTCTTTTTGAAAGTTGGCATGTTCTTGCCTTAGCCATTTGGTGCCTGCTACCTGTCTCTGGTGAGATAACTGAGTGTTGTTGGCAGTTGGGCTTTGTGTATTACACCTAGACAGCCACACACAATGGGAGCTTAGGTATGAGTGAGTTGGCTATTCTGACAGGATGGGAGGGAGGGGGTGGAACCAGCCTCACTTACTTCTGAATAGGCTGTGTACTATCTCCAAACAAAGGGCTGCCTATCCCCTATAGTTAGTCTGAAACCAGGGCTGGCAGGGCAGGGCATCTGTGCACCTCAAAAGCATGCCTCTAGAAGTTTCTCCCCACTTAAAAGGCACAACTGTTTATAAAAGAAGGACCTCAAGACCAACACTTCAATACACATCTGAACCTGTGGATACTCTGCCATGATGAACGACTGCTGTGCTGCCAAAAGTTCTGCCACTCTGCTGGCCTGCTACACTGCTGGACTTCTGCTTTGCTGTGCTGGCTTGCTGCCCTCTTGCCTAGGTGAGGCGGACTGGACTAGAATCTCTTGAACTCAGAACCTAGAGTGACTCAAAGGGCTAGTTGGCTGGTCTCCTGATCTGAAGCCCCATGGACATAACAGGCTTCCAAAACCTTGCATCTGCACCTGGACTCTGCCATCCATGAGTCTACCCGGCCAAATGGTGCCATCCCAGTACTGGACCCCTTGGAAGTAGGCCTAAGGTGCTTACCAGTAGAACCGATTCATCACTTCACTTCGTGGAGAAGTGTGGCTCACTGGTTAGAGGAGGCAGACCTGGATGCTGAGATCAAACCCGGGACCAGGGTTCAATTCCCGACGCGGCAGGGTCTTGAGCCCAAAATGTCCACGGACTCGGTAATTCTCGCTTCGGTGCCTACTCGAATCACAGGTTCACACTCTGCAACTCTGGGCAATAGCTTGCTTAATCTCCACTACGGCCCCCTGCGGCGGGATGCCTGGCTTTCACCTTGGGGATACCCAGTAGGGGCTATCTCACCGGGAAAAACCAGGACGGGTTCCCAATGCAAAGCGCTTTGAGACCTGGCGGTGATATTGCGCTATATAAAAAAAAAAAACTATCCTATCTCCTCCGCTGAGCAGCGCATCCTTGAGCAGCACCAATGCATTGCTGCTGCTGCATGGACTGCACCTGGCGCAGAAGGTCCGCATCGCCCTCATGGTCCTCATACCCGATGCATCACCGAAGAAGCGATGCATCTCCGACCCAGGTCCTCGCATCTTTCGGCGATGGCAGCTTGACAATGACGCCGGCCTCCGCATCGTAGCCTCGCTGGTCTTCAGAATGAAACCGATGCATCGTCAGCTGTGCGCAGCACTCTCAACGCCTGGACTTCGCATTGCAAGAACCGTTAAGGGCACAACCAGATATCCCTTGTTGGCCCTTTGTGTGGCTATTTTACCTTAAAACTTTAAAATTCCACATTCCATATTTTGTCGTTTTCGTCTTGGTTTATTTGTTAAAAACTGCTCTATTTTTCTAAATTGTTGTGGGATCATTTTATGTTGTGTTTCACTGTTTTACTGTTTGAAGTTTTGCACAAATACTTTACACATTGCCTTCAAGATAAGTCAGAATGCTCTGTCCCACGCTACCAAAGGGGGAGCATAGGTTAAATTGTGGTTTGCCTGTAATTTACTGTGACTAGGATTATGGATGTTTTCTAGGCCAGGGCTCACACCGCAGTCTACCAGTAACCCAATTTCTAGCAGCAGAATTCTGTGAACCCAGCTCGTATCTAATGGTAAGCTTGTATTCCTGTGGCTGCGGGCTCCATTTCTCTATGCAAGGCGCTGGTTTTGATGCTGAACCCAAGAATACTGGAATGATGAACTTGAGGTCAATGAGAACTACAAAAGTATGTTGATACAGATGGAAATGTTTGTACCCCAAAAGGAGGGTTATCACCTCTTTCTCAATGTGAGAATAGCACTGGTCAGTTGGGGGCGAGCATGACTGGCTTATGCAATGGGTACCCTGTGAGAAAGTGGATTATTAGTTGAAGTGGATTGTAGACCTTTTTAAGTAATAATTGCACTGTTCCTTACTAGGTATATTTAAGTCTCAATAATTTAAACCTGAGCTCAACCCAGGGTAGTTGTAGGACAGGACAGCCAGGCTTAACTTAGGATAAATGGGTAGAGCATTTATCAGTACCAAAACAAATAAAGAGCAGAAAGCACAGCACACTAAAAATCCCACTCCAATTTCTAAAAATAGTGAAAATATGTATGAGGGACTCAGCACAAAAATTACACATTTCATATGTAGGGAACCAGAGATATGACTTTTGAACATTTTAGATGCTTCTAGCCACATACGTGCAAAGAGCAAACCGCGTGTATCTAGTTGCGCTAGACCGGGTCAAAGTCAAAAGTTAAAGCCCACCATAATGGAGTGCGGGTCAGTTAGGGGGCCAAGTTCAGTTCGGTGGAAAGTATACCTTCTGACTTAGGGCAGGATTTAGAGTTTGTCTGACTGGCTACTCCTTCACAAATGTGACAGATATCCCGTCTGCCTTTTTTCAAATGCCATAGGTTATAATGCACTTGTAAAAATCCAACTTGACAATCAGATTGGATTTTAAAGTCCTAATAATTAGAATTTTTAAACCAGGTTTCAAGAATGCTTAAACTGAAGTTATACTTTATAAGGTGTTGAAAGGTAACCTAGAACTTTTCTGTCTGAGAGCCAGCTGACTGTTGAGATTTTTCACTGCCAGGACATGTAGAACTTAAGAACACATGTCCTATATTTTAAATACCATGCACCCTGCTCCATGGGGATTTAGGACCTACCTTAAGGGTGGCTTACCAGCATTAAAAAGGAAGGTTTAGGCCTGGCAAACATTTCGGTTATCAGGTCGAATTGTTAGTTTTACACAAGCTTTTATTTTGTCCCTGCAGTTGTGGTACAATTGGTGCTGCAGTCCACTAGTGCCATTTAACTTACAGGCCCTGGGTATACAGATTTTCATATACTAGGGACTTACAGGTAAGTTAAATGTACCAATCCGGGATTAGCCAATTGTACAGATATTTTAGTGGTCAGAACACATGCACTGGGGTCTGGTTTGCATGGCCCTAGTGCAGCAATGTTGGAAACCAGCAACATCAATACAAACATTATTTGGAGATCATGCAAAAAGAGGTCTTTTCTACCATGCCCACTCAAGATACTCTTATTTCTGCAATAGAACCGCCCCCAGTCCAGTGGGGCTGGCTCCCACTGCAAGCTTAGAGTTTCTCTGACGAATAAAGTACACCACAGGGGTGTTTACAAGAGAGGGCTTTTTTTGAAATCTGGAATGCCTTTTCCTGGTCTGTACGCTACTGCCACGGGCTGGAGGCTTTAATGAGTTCCCGAAGGGCAGCTGTGAGGGTGGTCAAGTTGGGTGTAAAACATCCTGAGTAGTTGACCATACCTAAGAAGCTGCGAACCATAGTGGCCAACGTCGGGGCTGGGGCAGATTATATGTCATTCACTTTGGCTGGATCGGGCTCTACTCTAGCTGCTGAGAATTTGTAGCAAAAAAACCCAAATCTCATGCTTTAAAAATTAACACTTTTCTTTGTGGAGTGTGAGGCTGGTGTCTTGATGCCTGGAAAACAACTCTCTCAATTGCTGTAGATGTTCTTCCAGGGTCAGGGCATGTGCCATGATGCTACCGCTGAGATTTAGGACCCTAGAAATCCCCCACCAACACACCTTGTATCGTATCATGAAATACTTTGGCAGCGCTGGTAATGCAAAAACTGAGGTGCTTGTAACACCAGAGACAAAGATGAGTTGAGGATGTATCTTGACTCAGGAGCTAGTAACAGTTGACAATACCCCAACCTGAGTTTCTTCTCCAAGAACCTGCAGGACCCTGAGATCTCACGCACAATGTTGTCAACTGTTGGAGTGAAGTGTCCCTCCAATTTGATGGCTAGATTGGGGAGACTCATGTCCACACATATCCATATGACGCCTGGTTGTTTTGATTTTCTAGTCACCACAATCAGGGGTACCCACAGGGTGGGACCCTAAACTTGTTCATTGATATCCGCTGCCTCCAAATTGTCAGCTCCTCCTTCACCTTAGGCCGGAGATAGAAGGCCACACGTTGGGCCAATGGCTGGATTGATTGGTGAAGCCCGGGGGATGGAGGCCCTGGGGCCAAAACTGGCCTTGGGAGGGGGGGGGGTCTTGCAGCCCCCTTCCTCATTAATTGCTGGCTGGGCCCCAGGAGATGGGTTTGCCATGGCTGAAATCAGCTTGGGGTGGGGGCAGAGTGCCCTTCTCTTTTATTATTGGCCGGGCCCCAGGAAATGGGGTCACCAGGGCCAAAATCATGTGTGCCCTCCTCCCCCTTTAATTATTGGCTAGGCCCTGGAGGATGGAGTCCCCAGGGTTGAAATTGAGCTGGGGAGTGGGGCTGCATGCCCTCCTCCCCCTCTGTAATTGGCTAGGCCACAGGAAATTAGGTCCACCACTGCCAAACCGGCCAGGGCAGGGGCCTGCATGCCCCTTCCCCGTTTACAATATAGATGGGCCCCAGAAGATGGGATCCCCAGGCTGGGCTTAGCCGCATGAGGGGTATTGGCCGCAGGCTGTGAGCAATAGTGGTTGGATTGAGGTATGGTAATTAAATATTATTTATGTTAATATAATATATATATATATATATATATATATATATATATATATATATATATATATATATATATATATATATAAAACCACGTGGCGGCCACCAGAAGGTATTTATAGTTATTCCTTGTGTTGCTAAACCCGTTTGACGAATCGCCACAAAACTTTTCAAAAAGATGTTACTTTTTTACTAGTTTGTGTATGGTAAGTTTCAGGGAGATTCATCAAGCGGGTCAAGAAAAAAGGGGGGTACCAACATGTAAAATCCCTGTGCATTTGCTATAGACTTCTTTAAGACAGGCTCCACAAAAGGTGCTGAACTGATTTACACCAAATTTGGCATGAAGCTAGATGTTGGTCCACAGATTGTGCTTTTTTTTACTTGGGATAAATCCTTCAGTATCTTTTGAGCAGCAGAAAGTCATGCTGTCTCTAAGGGACAACTACAGTGATAACAATATATATATTTTTTTATTTATGGTCTCGCAGGACTCTCGTGGAATCGTGAATAGTAAAAAGAAGTAAGTGAGTTCTCAATACAGTCTACTAGTAGGAATACATATTGTGCCCCTTGCTATTGAGATGAAGTGTGTAAGAACTAAGTACTGTGATGAGTAGAACGTTAATTATTTCTTAAAAATTGTTTACGATCTCGCAAGACTCTTGCAGGATCTTAAAAATAGGAAGGAGTAGGTGATCTTTGAATACACTCTAGTATGGAGACTTGTTATTGTAGGAATGAGTCTTACTGGAGATGGTGTTTATCAGAGTCTACTTTTTATGTCTTTCAGCTTAGTAAGAGTTCTGAGAAGAGAGCTAAGACTCTTCCACCACCGTATAACGCACAGCCCTCACACAATAGATGGGTGTCAGCTGCGAGGCAAGTGCCGTCGCACACCCTACTACGAACACCGGTCATCTAGGAGGGAGGTCTCAAAGGAGAGGTTAGTTCAGTCACACACCCTACAAAGCACACCCATCACCTGAGAGAGAGGTCTGAAAGGAGAGGCCAGTCCATCCATACACCTTACTACCCATAGCCATCATTTGAAAGAGAGGTGTGAAAGGAGAGGCTATTCCCTCTCCACTCACTATTAGGTATACCTGTCATTTGAGAGAGAGGCCTCAAAGGAGAGGCCAGTCCATTCAAATACTCTACTATGCACACCCATCATCTGAAAGAGAGGTCTCAAAGGAGAGGTTAGTCCATGCACACACCCTACTATATACACATGTCATATGAGAGAACGGTCTCCAAGGAAAGGCCAGTCCGTGCACACACCTTACTTTGCACACCCATCATCTGAAAGAGAGGTCTCAAAGGAGAGGCAGTCACTCTCCATACACCATAGTATGCACACCTGTCCTCTGAAAGTGAGGTCTCAAAGGAGAGGCTAGTCCATGCACACACCCTACTATTTACACATGTCATATGAGAGAACGGTCTCCAAGGAGAGCCCAGTCCATGCACACACCCTACTTTGCACACCCATCATTCGAGAGAGAGATCTGACAGGAGCGGTAGTCCCTCTCCACTCACTACTATGCACACCCCTCATCTGAGAGAGAGGTCTTGAAGGAGAGTCTAGTCTATCCACACACCCTACTACGCCACCCATCATCTGAAAGAGAGGTCTCAAAAGAAAGGCTAGTCGCTCCTCATGCACCCTACTACACACACCCGTCATCTGAGAGAGGCATGAAAGGATTTTTCCACACCCTACTGTGCACACCCGTTATCTGAGAGAGAGGTCTGAAAGGAGAGGCCAGTCCCTCCCCACACCGTACCGGTTAGGCCCCGAAGCCAAACCCCATACACGGTTGGGGTTGCATTTACATATGGTAATTAAGTATTCATTTACATGAAAAAAAACTAGAAATTCACTCAAATTTTTTTTATAGTAACTTTATAGTTAGATGTGATAAAAGATACATTTTCGTTTTTTTTTAAAAAACATAGAACTTCACTAAAAATATACAAAGGCCAAAGTAACGTCATAGTTTGGTGAAGTGGTCAATGATAACATTAATGTTTTGAACTAAAATAAACAGAATTTCATCAGTTATAGTTAGAATATCTAACTATAACTTGCGCTCCTACCATGCACTGCTTAAGACCTCAAATATGAAATCACTCATGACATGTTCTGTGACATAACTTATGACATCCTTGATGACTTCTTAAGTGACATCATTGATCACTTATGACAGTGAACATATATATATATATATATATATATATATATATATATATATATATATATATATATATATATATATATATATATATATATATATATATATTTTTTTTTTTTTTTATTCACCAAGTTGCTCCGCTACTGAAGGCACACCATTTAACAGCCGGTGCGAGTTCCAGCGACGGGCTTTCCCTGCTCGTCAATTTCTCACCAAAAGAATGATTACTCGCACTCCACCAGGAATATAGTTTCTTGAAGGTTTATTACTATGCCATTACAGCAACAGCTTTACCTGTGCCAACAGACCACCACTGTGCGCGCTCTGCGTTGAGCTCACGCTTCATTTCAATTTGTCATTTGCAACAATGCTCAATTAACTGAAAACAACCCCATTAATAACTACCCATCTATAACTGTATACATTTTTTTTTTTATGTATAACTGATATCAGATATACGAGACGTTTTGTTTTCTATAGTGACCGACTTAGTAGCAAGGATTTGTCAGTCAAATAGCTTGCAATGACACTGACATTTACCAGGTATTGTTCCACCAATCCCAGGTTCAGCTAGTGAGAACCTGAGGCAGGCGGAGGCATGGACATTGTATCGCAAAACTAAATGCAGGAACTGCAGTCAGACAGACTGACGGGGGAAATGCGAGGTAGAGAGGTGTCCATCAGACGAAACTAACCTTGGAGCATTGCTATAACTACGCACTAGCAAAGTAAAAATAACAAAAATCTAAAATCAATAACGCATTTAGGAAATTATTATTTCGAAGAGAGTGAATGGGCCCAAAGCCACGTTTAACATGCCATGCTCTATATTTACACTAGATGGCACTCTGGAGCTGTTTTGGCTCTCACATGCCCAGAGCAGACTGCTGTTCCAAAGATTCATTATTATTATTTCTGTTGTTGTAGTCCTAAAACGAGCCGCGGACTGGAAAAATAGGATAGGAAACACGAAAGAGGGCTCTGCTACCCCAAAGGAAACTATTAAGCAATGCTCAGCGCGCAAACAATTTAGGCTTCATCAAGGTTTTAATGCCAGGGATGAAGAGAAGGGGGGGGGGGGTTAGAATGAGTAGAGAAAGTGGGGCTGTACAAAAAGTGTTTCCAATGGCTGCTCGAAATTCAATTACGTTCTTAATGGATTCAAATGGACTTAATTGGCATGAAGATGTATGTGTACCAGTACTGCCAATTTTTTTTAGGCACGGGCAGATTAAGTGATATGACCAGAATCACAGGATGTTTGAGCCTCCGCCAGACTCGAACCTGGGGGCATATTAGCAAGGGCAATATCGCCGCTTTAGCAGGACTTTTTCCCGCTAAAGCGGCGATATTTTCATCGCCCTATTAGCAAGCTGTCGCTAACAGCAGTTAGCGACAGCTTTTAGGCGATAGCTACAGGTTTGGGGCCCGCTTTGAATGTCAGCGATATTTATTGCTAATGACATGCAAAGTGGGCGTACCCAAACTGTTAAAGACTGCAAATAGTCGCTAACACAGCTATTGCCTATTAGCAAGGCAGGAGAAGCGATAAAAAAACAAATCGCGATTATCGCTATAAACTGCTAAAAGTTGACTTACCTTTATAGTCAGTGGGGGGGGGGGGGGGGGGGGTGGATTATCAGATTAAGCCCCCATTCGCGTTAATGCGAGAATATCGGTGGATTTCCAGCGATATTCTCCCATTTCGCCGCTATCATTGGATATTTTAGCACAATGGAGAAAAACATTGCTAATAGCATGTTTTCTCGGCTAAAATATCCAGCGATAAAAAAAAGTCGCTAACCACGTTTAGCTATAAATATCTCTATTTCTTGCTATTTCTTGCTAATAGGCCCCCTGGTTTCCCAGCTACAAGGTCCGCCGCTCTAGCCCATAAGCTTACCAGTTGAGTCCATGTTATTAAAGAGCAGTGCAGCTGTTCCGAGTTTTCGTTTAACAGCTTAATTCATTCTGGGAGTTGTAGTCCTGATTAATTTCAGTTGATACAATGAAACACACACAGTTGAAAGCATTGAATTCAAGACTGCAGCTTTATCCCCCTTGGTGGTTTACAGTCCTTTGATAACCTTATTATACATAGTGTAATAAACTAGGTTACTGTTTGAGAGGGGTGAAACCCTACTCAAGCAACAATTTTAATTATGGTAAAGTCAAAAGCAAACCCCAAATTAACCTGTCCTTAACCCCCTGATAGTTTTGCACAAAAGGAGTCAGGCAGTTAGGTATCCACACTACTGAACCTGTTGGCTAGTTCTGGTACCACTCTTGGCTAAGCTGTATATAGGTCCAAGACTGGCCAATTGAGGGCATCTGTTTCACTGCCTGCAGACCAAAGAGGTGTCCTTTCAGACCATGGATCCCTAGCTGATCTGTATCATGTACCCTTTACAATTCACTTCTTGGGCATGGTTGGTTTCGATCACTCGGCAATGAGGTTCGGCCTGAGGAGAGCTTCTAAAAGCCAACCAGAAAAAGGTGTTGATCTGGCATCATATAAGAGCTGGGTCAGGGAATGCTTTTATTAGTCTTCCTGGTCTGGAAGTCAGACTGCTGTTAATCTTGTATTGAGGGCAATAGGTTGAGACACATCTATGCCTCTTGTAAAGTGCATAGAATTCCATGTTCAGGCAGGGGGTCTTTTTCACTTACACTGACCTATGGATCATACGTATTCCAGGTAGGTCCCATGTGTGACCAACTCATAGGATGTGTGGTAGCCTTACAATTTTTGGGACTCTTACTTTTCCAGGTTTGTTCCCTATGGATTTGAGTTTTCTCTTTCTGGTAAGCACCCTCTACTCCCTACCGCATGCACTGCGTTCGGCAAATCTTATCCTCGCACGAATCCCAGGCATTCGAAGGACCAGATCTGGCAATCGTTCCTTCAGGCCACTGCCCCTGCCTTATGGAACTCCCTTCCCCTACACATCTGCAGCATCTCTCTTCACCAGGTCTTCAGACGGTTTGTGAAGACTTGGCTTTACTCTCAACTCTAATCCCTCCTCTGTCCCCCACTTTGCCTTGCTTCAGCGCTGGGACACTATATTGCCGAGGCAGCCATGCACTTTACAAGTCTTCTAATCTAATCTAATCTAATCTAAGTTCGTAGGTCAACCATTAGGGTCATTGCACTTCAGAGTGGTTATGCTGTACTTTACTGGCAGATTATTTTTACTTTCATTTTCCGCATATATTCTGCACACTAGGTCTTGAATATACAGAATGGCCTATGCATGCATGCCCTTTCGATCATCCATTGTAGTAAGGATGACAGCATCAGAGAATGATGCAGGCGTAGGCCTGATCAGTTCTTGATGCATAGCATCTGAAGTTTCTCTTCCTCACTCTCTCTTGAACAGTTCCTCCTATGCCTCTTAAGTATTACAAGTGCCAGTAGTTTGTGGGTGATACCACCTCTGAACAAGGTTAATGAATTTAATCTAGACAATGCTATTTGTCCACTTGGAAGGAGCATGTGATGGATTGCTGTTGCATGTCTTCTAGTGTGAATCATGCAAACGATGTATGGAGGGGCATTAGGTTGTCCCTGATGTTCTATAGTGAGATCCTGGGCATTAATCCAGCTTCTGGCCCTGTGGAACCTGATCTACCAAGACTAGTTGTTTATGGCCTTCAATGGTTTCGGTCACTCCTGAACCTCTTCCCGGATATTGGTGGGGGGCTAATAATTCCAGCAATGGACTTCGTTACAGGTTCTAACAATGCTCTTCTACTCTTCTTTCAATTCAGTTGTCTAGTGATAGGAATTTAGGGGTAAAGGTATACACTTGTCGTAGCGGCTTCTGGTACCTTTTAAGTTATTTTCTTTGACCCCATTGATCTATCTGTGAGAAAGTGCAGGTGATATCAGAAATAGCCTTATGAGCCAGTGGTTTCTTCTCCTCTACTGACTTCCAATGGCCTCTGATTTGAGCTTATGCTGTGCATTTCACCCTCTGTGGAGTCTGGTTCTAGTGATTCCTGGGTACTAATAGTTGTGGCTATACTTGCAGAATTTAAATCGAAAAGATGTCAGCAGTGGACCAGGGCTTATTCAAGCCATTGATGGATGTACAAAATAACACATGTTCCCCATGTGACCCATAAAACTCGCTACCTTTCGCACTATATCCCAGGTAGTCAGAATGAATCAAGCATAATTCGGCATCACGGTAGTGAATAATCACTACTCTGAATCATTTAAATTATCATGTTTTCCTAATTGTTCAAAACATTTTCTTTTCATGTACAGGTACAAACCAACAATTGAAAACAGCACAGACGAGGCAGTGCTCGTGCCACAATGACATACAAAGTTGCATTAAAAACACTGAAAGAAACCCCACCTGGATATCTTAATACTATGCAATGTGAAACCAAAACCATAGTTATGAAGGGATCTAATTTAGACCGAATCATATGACCAATGGAGGTGGAATGTTGATGTCCCAAACAGTAAGTGATACTCCGAGTGTCATCGGGACATTTTTGCCTCTCTATAGCACCAAGATTGACTATAATTTCGGACATCACAGACAGGTGACCTCAAGATTAAAATTATAAGGTAACCAAGAACCACTCTGGACCCAAATATCATGAAAGTGCTTATTAGGAGAACTGTGAATTTGGTGCTGAGACGCCGGTGGCCATGGACAACAGATTCACTTATCCATGCATCTGAGGAAATGTATTGACCCCAAGACGATTGGTTTGTCATAGAATCCCATTCTTATGGATTGAAGCCGTGTTGTCTTGTTTTATATGATTACCCCTGATTGTCCCTGTCCAGGTGGGCATAGTAGGTTTAATCCTTGTATAATCCCATCATAGCGAAGAGGTGCTCAAGTGTTCTCCGGACGTGTTGAAAGGCTGTTGATGATACCACTTCCACCAACGGGAACTTTGAATGCGAGTCTACGAGAACCAGGGTGCTTCGGCCGTCGGGAAAGAGTGACAGGTGCGGATGACCTCCTCGACCATGGCATCCATGCCCGGAAACCAAACCTTGCTCCGTAACCTGACTTTTGTATTAGATATTCCTTGATGCCCTTAGTCCGCCAGACGGTCCACTTTCTCTTGAAGGCTCTTCGGGGTTACAAGGGTGGTGCCTCACAACACAGCTCCATGAAGCCCTTGCTGAGTTCGCTCTGAGAAATCCACAGCTGTTGCCGAAACAGTCTTTGTCCGCTGTCGGCACACTGCTTCCGTCGAGGAAGTGACGCCAGTTCCTGTTGACTAGCGTGGCCTAGACCTTGACAAGGCACTCATCAGACTCGGTCTCCCTCCCGACATCTTCCAGCATGAGAGCAACTGGGCACGCTTCAAGAGAGACCATCTGGACATACTACTTGGTGCAGTCTTTATTGCATAGTGTCCTGGATGGCTCCGGCGGGCCAGGGTGCCGCGACAGGAAGGCGGCAGGGTTGTTGACCCCCGGACGTAAGATTACATCGAAGTGATAAGCCTGCAGTTGGACTGCCCACCTCTCGATCTGGGGAGGAGCCAGTCGGGTGAAGAGGGGAACGAGAGGCTTGTGATCTGTGACTACTCGAAAGTTGTGTCCATATAAATAGAGATGGAAATGCTGGCACGCCCATTTGATGGCCCGGGCCTTGCGCTCTATCTGTGCATAGCGCATCTCCGTACCGGTCAGCGCCCTGCTGCCGAATGCAGTTGGGCCCCACTCTTTGAACTCCATCTCTTGCATCAGGACCGTTCCCAGCCCTATGGGTCTTGCATCCACCACCACTTCGGTGCGCCGATGGGGGCGAAAGTACGCCATCACTTTATCATCGATGAGGGCTTCCTTGACGGCATAAAATGCCAGATTTTCTTCATCGACCAGACCCATGGCTGACCAGACTCTGTAAGACTGCGGAGTGGTTCAGAGAGAGACGCCAGATTGGGAATAAACCGGCCACAGTATATGGCCATTCGGAGGAAACTGCGGACCTCTGAGGGCGACGTGGGCCTTGGGCCGACGGTATGGCCGCTGCTTTCTTCGGATCAACACGTAGGCCATCTCTGGAGAAATGTAGCCGAAGAAGTCCACCGACTCTTGATAGAATGAGCACTTGGCTCTGTGCAGGATGAGTCTGTTCTCCGCTAGCCGTTGAAGGGTAGCTCTGAGATGCACATGGTGCTCCTCCAGTGTCTTAGAAAATACGAGGATGGCATTGCTCAAATTTATAACACCTTGCAAACCGGTGAGCGTCTCCCTTATCGTGTTTTGAAACACCTCAGCAGCAGCGGACACTCCGCAGCTCAGTCTCTTATACCGACGTTGCCCCACGTGAGTGGAGCAAGTCGTGATGTTCCTGATGTCGGGGTGGAGCTCCAGTTGGTGGAAGCTGGCATTGAGGTCAAGCTTGGTGAACCACTTGGCACCATTGAGGTCGGCCACGATGTCATCCATGGTGGTTGTGAGATGACGCTCCCTCTTCTGGGCCTTGTTTGGAAGGCACATGTCAACACAGAGCGGAATGGTTCCGGGCTGCTTCGGCTTTGGGGCTATGACCAAAGTTGACACCCACGGGGTGGGGCCTGACACTTTCTGTATCGCACGTAACTCCTCCAGCTTTGTCAGGTCTTCCTCCACTTGAGGGAATGGCACCCATTGGTGCCTCAAGGCCATAGGCTGGACTGTTCGATCGATGTGCCACTTGAATGTTTTCCCTTTGAGGCGGCCCAGGCCCTTGAATAACATGGGGAAGTCTCTGAAGATTTCACAGGCATGCAGATCATGCACCTGGTTCACGAAGAAAATCAACTCCAGGTCCTCTGCTGTGTGACAACTGAGGAGGGTTCCTTGTTTCCCTTCCGTGACGTGAAACCTTGTGCTGAGAAGATGGCCCTCGTTGGCAACCTCAACCTCCATGACTCCCCGCAGGGGAAGCGGCTCATTTCTATCGTATGTGTATATTCTTGCCTTAGACTGGAGAAGTGGCGGACGTGGTGATAACTGCTCTTACTGGACACTGTCCATTAAATTCACCGATGCCCCCGTGTCTATGAGGGCACTCGCGGGAGAACCAGCCACTGTGATGGTGCACATGGGTGGTGGCCGGCGTCTTGTGCCTTCTCGACCGACAAACGACACAAAGAACACATCATCAACTTCTGCCCCCAGTCCAAACCCTGGTGGGGTGGTGTTCACTTGATCCAGAGGGTCCTCGAGCGTCAGCTGTCTCACCGCTGTCGTCGTGCATGTGAATTTGGGGCATTTGTTCTCACTCTGGCACTCCGGCAGACCTTCGCAAAGTGGTTGAGCTTACTGCACTGGAGCACGTTTTCCCTTTCGCAAATCATCTCCCTACTGGAGGGTGATCCAATCCGCAATTTCCACATGTGCTTCTTTGGGGCGGTCTCGGGGATACCCTCGATGGTGCTGGCTGTCTCTGAATAGCGTCCACTCTTTCCTCTTTGACCACGGGCGGCCGTGTCAATGCTGGCTGCGGCGTAGGCTGGTTGAGGGCCGCATCCATCTAGTCTGCGCGAAAGTTGGACAGCTCGTGAGACCTGGCGAGTACAAGAATCTCGTCCAAACTGATGCCCTATTGTTGGAGTATCAGGTGGCTTAGCGTTACTGAATGACACCCCTGAATGATCTGCTCTGCTCTGACAGACAGTTACGGAAGAGTCTCATAAAGGTGTAGAGGTCATGGGTAATGTGTAGGTGTCCAGGGAGAGAGTACCAGGTCTGTTTGTTGAGGTGGGAGAACTATCACCCGCATGCAGTTGTACTGTGGATGTGATGAATGTGGCTGGACGGACTTCGGGCAACGGGGTGTTGGATGGGAGACGTCCATATTTGGTTTTCGGGCTGTGGTTGTGAAGTGCCTACTGAGTGTGGCTGAGGAGTATGAAGGTGATCCTGCAGTTGACAGTGGAACTATTGTAGTAGGTATCTCAGGTTGACGGTCATGTGGCTGTGGCAGGGGATGTTGAGGATGAGGTGTGTGCATGCACCCTGGATGTGCACAAGTCCTCCTGGAGTCTGGCTCTTGTTCCTGTATAGAGGTTGTTGCCATAGTTGAGCCGGCTGGTGTCATGGACCTGGGTGGCTGTCTGTCTTGACTAGGAGTGGATCCATCTGAAGATCATTTCCAGCATGTGGAGGGACTTGAAGCATGAGTTTGTGATGGTGTTGACTTGGAGAACTGGATGCAAACGTTGATGTACCAATGCAGGATGGTGGTGTGCTTGTCCTCCAGCCAGGAGTTGCTCTACCCCTGACCCATGTATTCTGTGTAGGTATGGGCCTGCGTGCTGATGTAGTAGTCCAATGTCTGGGGAGCAATCAATAAAGTAGTGTCCCAGCTCAGTTGTCTCCGATTTTGACACAATTTATGGGGAAACCTCTCTCCTCGATTAACAGATGTGTTAATACAGTTCCCCTACTGACCCCTTGCCCGCCAAGCATTACAACATCCTTGCTAAGATTCACAATCATCATTTAAACCCCATTTGGTTCCTTTAGCTCAGATTGGTCTCTAATCCGGAGTGGACCACACTGCTGCTGTCTCTGCATTCCCTGGACTCTGATTTTGCTTTACCATGGAGAGGGCAGCAGCATTCACTGATGAGGAAAACCAGGCCCTGCTGGATGCCCTCCTACCACAGTACAGCAAGCTGTATGGGAGACCAGGGGAGCAGGTGAGTGATGACTACACTAGCTTTGACTGTGCACCTGTTGTGTGAGTGTCACAACAGGCATTGTGTATTGGTGGAACAGACATGCAATGTGGTTTGGTGTGAGTGCCGGGTGTGTACATTGTAGTGTCTCCCATGCAGAGCATGATATAGTTCAAATGTGTTCACTCCTCACTTGCATTATGCAAACTGTAAAATTCAATGCATAGTCAATGACACATTCTGCTGTGTCACACCTTGCTGGTTTTATTTCCCTAATTTACTGAGGTGTAACTGTGTTCCCCCCGGAGTGGCAGCTGAATGTACTCACTGATGTTTATGACTTTTGGGGACCTGTGGTGATATTGTACAAATGCTGTGTTTAAACTCATGGACATGAAAGAGTGTGAATGTTCCTTGTCACCTAGGTGAGTGTGTATGTGATGTTTTGCACCACAGCTGCATGGTGTATGCAGCAGCTGTAGCCATCTGATGTGACAAGTATGCAGTGTTGTGTGCCTGACTTGCACAGTTAGCCCAACACCTGTGGCACCTCTTTGTCAAGTGGCACATGTGCAAAGTGAGGGTTGTATACACTGTTGACACTGACAGGTGAGTGATCTGTGCCAGGGTGTGTATGTGTGGTCTGCTGAGGGTTCTTAGGTGGAGTGGGATGTGTGACAGCTTGTCACGTGCTGTCCCACACCCTGCAGTTGCATGTGTTGTACAGTGTGTGCCATGATCAGTGAGTGTGTTGCACCCCTTATGCCATCTGTTGCCTTTCAACGGCATGTAGTGCATTGGGGTTTGCCCACAGGCCGAATACAGATGGACAATGATGCAAGTCCTGTCAGCATCCTATGCCCTGTTCACATCATCAATGTAGGGCAAGTGTGTGTCTCTGGGACATGGAGCAGGTGTAGTGATGTTGTTTTACTTTGTCTTCCTGACAGGTAACTGCCTACCAGAACGGGGAGATCTGGTTGGACGTTGTCAGGGCTGTCAGGTCTGTGGGGGGCCCTCCCCGGCGGCTGAGCAACATCAGGAAAAGGTGGCAGGACATCCGGTGCTGGACCCGGCGAACCGTCCGGGTCCAGCTGAAGCGGTTACCTCCACGCCGGCATGGTGGAAGCCGTCACATCACCCCCCACATGCTCTGGGTCCTGGAAGTGGTCTTTCCAGACCTCCATAGGCAGTTGCAGGAGAGACAGCAGCAAGGAGGGGGTCAATCAATCAATCAACGCACTCTACGCCGGAATAAACAAAAACCTCATCCGCAAGCTACAGAACATCCAGAACGCCGCCGCAAGACTGGTCCTCAACCTGCCAAAACACTGCCACATCTCCCAGCACCTGCGCACACTCCACTGGCTCCCTGTCGAGGCGAGAATCACCTTTAAGATGCTCACCCACGCACACAAGGCCCTCCACGGCACCGGACCAGCATACCTGAACAGCAGACTCAAATTCCACGCACCCCAAAGGACCCTACGATCAGCCCAGCTTTCCTACGCTGTGGTCCCCCGCACCAGAAAGACCAGATCGGGAGGCCGCTCCTTCTCCTTCCTCGCGGCCAAACCATGGAACGCCCTTCCGCTCCACCTCAGACAGACAACATCGCTCCCCATCTTCGCAAGAAACCTCAAAACCTGGCTCTTCGACAGACCCCCTCCTTGATGGAATGGAACCTGCACCCCCCCAACCCCCCCCACCCCTAGCGCCTTGAGACCCTTACGGGTGAGTAGTCGCGCTTTAACAAACTCCTGATTGATTGATTGATTGACAGTCAGAAATTTCTAGACCCACGGATCAGTGTGCCCACTACAGTCCCCTGCAACACCCTGGCCTCCTAATCATGTGTGTCATCCAACACTGTGCCCATTCTATGTGGGTTCAGCATGGGTCTGCCTGAGTGGAATTGGTCCCTGGCATAGTTTGTATTTATCATATGCCAGCTACATGTGCACACTGGCCATGGATACAAGATTTGGCTTGTGCATACTCACACTGGCCAGTGCCTGTATGCCTATTCACAAGAATCTGTTGTTGGTTCTTTGTGACTAATATGTATTGCCAGCCCCACGAGGTGACCTTGGTTTACTTTAAAAAAAAAAGTTGCTGCACTGTTTTTATTACCCTGATTCTGAGTTCTCACTTCTTGAGCTGTATCAATCACATTGACTGAGTGATTGGGGTGTTGTGCAGTAGAGGTGTGATGGGCCTGCCTGTTTGGCCTTGGCAGTTGTGAGCTGTGGATGTAAATTGGGAGGTAGATTTTTCACCATGCACTTCCCCTGTGATGGTGGACAGTGCTTTCATTAGGGGCTTTACAGGCTATGTCGTTTGCTTCCAGAGATGATTGTGCCTCAATAATATTTGCCACATGTATGTAGTTCTGGTGCAACGCTGTTTTGTCTTAGTGTGCACACTACTGTGTTGACATTTTGCATGTGGATAAGGGTGTGTCCACGATGCAGCAATGATTTTGTTCTTCACAATTGTAGGCACATTAGCTTAAGCATTGCCCTGATTTGGGACATGTGGGCCACTTCACATGACAGCCAGTGGGTCTTATGTGCTAGCAAATGTATGATCAGGTGATAGATGCCCCTGTGAGGACTGACACATTTAAAGTGGTCTCAAATTGATGAATGTACCTTGGCACTCCCAACACTTGTTGAGAGTTGTTTATGTTTTGAATGTGTTCATATGACAAATTGTGTAGGTTACACATAGTGCGCCAGACGGTCCACTTTCTCTTGAAGGCTCTTCGGGGTTACAAGGGTGGTGCCTCGCAACACAGCTCCATGAAGCCCTTGCTGAGTTCGCTCTGAGAAATCCACCGCTGTTGCCGAAACAGTCTTTGTCCGCTGTCGGCACACTGCTTCCGTCGAGGAAGTGACGCCAGTTCCTGTTGACTAGCGTGGCCTAGACCTTGACAAGGCACTCATCAGACTCGGTCTCCCTCCCGACATCTTCCAGCATGAGAGCAACTGGGCACGCTTCAAGAGAGACCATCTGGACATACTACTTGGTGCAGTCTTTATTGCATAGTGTCCTGGATGGCTCCGGCGGGCCAGGGTGCCGCGACAGGAAGGCGGCAGGGTTGTTGACCCCCGGACGTAAGATTACATCGAAGTGATAAGCCTGCAGTTGGACTGCCCACCTCTCGATCTGGGGAGGAGCCAGTCGGGTGAAGAGGGGAACGAGAGGCTTGTGATCCGTGACTACTCGAAAGTTGTGTCCATATAAATAGAGATGGAAATGCTGGCACGCCCATTTGATGGCCCGGGACTTGCGCTCTATCTGTGCATAGCGCATCTCCGTACCGGTCAGCGCCCTGCTGCCGAATGCAGTTGGGCCCCACTCTTTGAACTCCATCTCTTGCATCAGGACCGTTCCCAGCCCTATGGGTCTTGCATCCACCACCACTTCGGTGCGCCGATGGGGGCGAAAGTACGCCATCACTTTATCATCGATGAGGGCTTCCTTGACGGCATAAAATGCCAGATTTTCTTCATCGACCAGACCCATGGCTGACCAGACTCTGTAAGACTGCGGAGTGGTTCAGAGAGAGACGCCAGATTGGGAATAAACCGGCCACAGTATATGGCCATTCGGAGGAAACTGCGGACCTCTGAGGGCGACGTGGGCCTTGGGCCGACGGTATGGCCGCTGCTTTCTTCGGATCAACACGTAGGCCATCTCTGGAGAAATGTAGCCGAAGAAGTCCACCGACTCTTGATAGAATGAGCACTTGGCTCTGTGCAGGATGAGTCTGTTCTCCGCTAGCCGTTGAAGGGTAGCTCTGAGATGCACATGGTGCTCCTCCAGTGTCTTAGAAAATACGAGGATGGCATTGCTCAAATTTATAACACCTTGCAAACCGGTGAGCGTCTCCCTTAACGTGTTTTGAAACACCTCAGCAGCAGCGGACACTCCGCAGCTCAGTCTCTTATACCGACGTTGCCCCACGTGAGTGGAGCAAGTCGTGATGTTCCTGATGTCGGGGTGGAGCTCCAGTTGGTGGAAGCTGGCATTGAGGTCAAGCTTGGTGAACCACTTGGCACCATTGAGGTCGGCCACGATGTCATCCATGGTGGTTGTGAGATGACGCTCCCTCTTCTGGGCCTTGTTTGGAAGGCACATGTCAACACAGACCGGAATGGTTCCGGGCTGCTTCGGCTTTGGGGCTATGACCAAAGTTGACACCCACGGGGTGGGGCCTGACACTTTCTGTATCGCACGTAACTCCTCCAGCTTTGTCAGGTCTTCCTCCACTTGAGGGAATGGCACCCATTGGTGCCTCAAGGCCATAGGCTGGACTGTTCGATCGATGTGCCACTTGAATGTTTTCCCTTTGAGGCGGCCCAGGCCCTTGAATAACATGGGGAAGTCTCTGAAGATTTCACAGGCATGCAGATCATGCACCTGGTTCACGAAGAAAATCAACTCCAGGTCCTCTGCTGTGTGACAACTGAGGAGGGTTTCTTGTTTCCCTTCCGTGACGTGAAACCTTGTGCTGAGAAGATGGCCCTCGTTGGCAACCTCAACCTCCATGACTCCCCGCAGGGGAAGCGGCTCATTTCTATCGTATGTGTATATTCTTGCCTTAGACTGGAGAAGTGGCGGACGTGGTGATAACTGCTCTTACTGGACACTGTCCATTAAATTCACCGATGCCCCCGTGTCTATGAGGGCACTCGCGGGAGAACCAGCCACTGTGATGGTGCACATGGGTGGTGGCCGGCGTCTTGTGCCTTCTCGACCGACAAACGACACAAAGAACACATCATCAACTTCTGCCCCCAGTCCAAACCCTGGTGGGGTGGTGTTCACTTGATCCAGAGGGTCCTCGAGCGTCAGCTGTCTCACCGCTGTCGTCGTGCACGTGAATTTGGGGCATTTGTTCTCACTCTGGCACTCCGGCAGACCTTCGCAAAGTGGTTGAGCTTACTGCACTGGAGCACGTTTTCCCTTTCGCAAATCATCTCCCTGCTGGAGGGTGATCCAATCCGCAATTTCCACATGTGCTTCTTTGGGGCGGTCTCGGGGATACCCTCGATGGTGCTGGCTGTCTCTGAATAGCGTCCACTCTTTCCTCTTTGACCACGGGCGGCCGTGTCAATGCTGGCTGCGGCGTAGGCTGGTTGAGGGCCGCATCCATCTAGTCTGCGCGAAAGTTGGACAGCTCGTGAGACCTGGCGAGTACAAGAATCTCGTCCAAACTGATGCCCTATTGTTGGAGTATCAGGTGGCTTAGCGTTACTGAATGACACCCCTGAATGATCTGCTCTGCTCTGACAGACAGTTACGGAAGAGTCTCATAAAGGTGTAGAGGTCATGGGTAATGTGTAGGTGTCCAGGGAGAGAGTACCAGGTCTGTTTGTTGAGGTGGGAGAACTATCACCCGCATGCAGTTGTACTGTGGATGTGATGAATGTGGCTGGACGGACTTCGGGCAACGGGGTGTTGGATGGGAGACGTCCATATTCGGTTTTCGGGCTGTGGTTGTGAAGTGCCTACTGAGTGTGGCTGAGGAGTATGAAGGTGATCCTGCAGTTGACAGTGGAACTATTGTAGTAGGTATCTCAGGTTGACGGTCATGTGGCTGTGGCAGGGGATGTTGAGGATGAGGTGTGTGCATGCACCCTGGATGTGCACAAGTCCTCCTGGAGTCTGGCTCTTGTTCCTGTATAGAGGTTGTTGCCATAGTTGAGCCGGCTGGTGTCATGGACCTGGGTGGCTGTCTGTCTTGACTAGGAGTGGATCCATCTGAAGATCATTTCCAGCATGTGGAGGGACTTGAAGCATGAGTTCGTGATGGTGTTGACTTGGAGAACTGGATGCAAACGTTGATGTACCAATGCAGGATGGTGGTGTGCTTGTCCTCCAGCCAGGAGTTGCTCTACCCCTGACCCATGTATTCTGTGTAGGTGCGGGCCTGCGTGCTGATGTAGTAGTCCAATGTCTGGGGAGCAATCAATAAAGTAGTGTCCCAGCTCAGTTGTCTCCGATTTTGACACAATTTATGGGGAAACCTCTCTGCTCGATTAACAGATGTGTTAATACAGTTCCCCTACTGACCCCTTGCCCGCCAAGCATTACAACATCCTTGCTAAGATTCACAATCATCATTTAAACCCCATTTGGTTCCTTTAGCTCAGATTGGTCTCTAATCCGGAGTGGACCACACTGCTGCTGTCTCTGCATTCCCTGGACTCTGATTTTGCTTTACCATGGAGAGGGCAGCAGCATTCACTGATGAGGAAAACCAGGCCCTGCTGGATGCCCTCCTACCACAGTACAGCAAGCTGTATGGGAGACCAGGGGAGCAGGTGAGTGATGACTACACTAGCTTTGACTGTGCACCTGTTGTGTGAGTGTCACAACAGGCATTGTGTATTGGTGGAACAGACATGCAATGTGGTTTGGAGTGAGTGCCGGGTGTGTACATTGTAGTGTCTCCCATGCAGAGCATGATATAGTTCAAGTGTGTTCACTCCTCACTTGCATTATGCGAACTGTAAAATTCAATGCATAGTCAATGACACATTCTGCTGTGTCACACCTTGCTGGTTTTATTTCCCTAATTTACTGAGGTGTAACTGTGTTCCCCCCGGAGTGGCAGCTGAATGTACTCACTGATGTTTATGACTTTTGGGGACCTGTGGTGATATTGTACAAATGCTGTGTTTAAACTCATGGACATGAAAGAGTGTGAATGTTCCTTGTCACCTAGGTGAGTGTGTATGTGATGTTTTGCACCACAGCTGCATGGTGTATGCAGCAGCTGTAGCCATCTGATGTGACAAGTATGCAGTGTTGTGTGCCTGACTTGCACAGTTAGCCCAATACCTGTGGCACCTCTTTGTCAAGTGGCACATGTGCAAAGTGAGGGTTGTATACACTGTTGACACTGACAGGTGAGTGATCTGTGCCAGGGTGTGTATGTGTGGTCTGCTGAGGGTTCTTAGGTGGAGTGGGATGTGTGACAGCTTGTCACGTGCTGTCCCACACCCTGCAGTTGCATGTGTTGTACAGTGTGTGCCATGATCAGTGAGTGTGTTGCACCCCTTATGCCATCTGTTGCCTTTCAACGGCATGTAGTGCATTGGGGTTTGCCCACAGGCCGAATACAGATGGACAATGATGCAAGTCCTGTCAGCATCCTATGCCCTGTTCACATCATCAATGTAGGGCAAGTGTGTGTCTCTGGGACATGGAGCAGGTGTAGTGATGTTGTTTTACTTTGTCTTCCTGACAGGTAACTGCCTACCAGAACGGGGAGATCTGGTTGTACGTTGTCAGGGCTGTCAGGTCTGTGGGGGGCCCTCCCCGGCGGCTGAGCAACATCAGGAAAAGGTGGCAGGACATCCGGTGCTGGACCCGGCGAACCGTCCGGATCCAGCTGAAGCGGTTACCTCCACGCCGGCATGGTGGAAGCCGTCACATCACCCCCCACATGCTCTGGGTCCTGGAAGTGGTCTTTCCAGACCTCCATAGGCAGTTGCAGGAGAGACAGCAGCAAGGAGGGGGTCAATCAATCAATCAACGCACTCTACGCCGGAATAAACAAAAAACTCATCCGCAAGCTACAGAACATCCAGAACGCCGCCGCAAGACTGGTCCTCAACCTGCCAAAACACTGCCACATCTCCCAGCACCTGCGCACACTCCACTGGCTCCCTGTCGAGGCGAGAATCACCTTTAAGATGCTCACCCACGCACACAAGGCCCCCCACGGCACCGGACCAGCATACCTTAACAGCAGACTCAAATTCCACGCACCCCAAAGGACCCTACGATCAGCCCAGCTTTCCTACGCTGTGGTCCCCCGCACCAGAAAGACCAGATCGGGAGGCCGCTCCTTCTCCTTCCTCGCGGCCAAAGCATGGAACGCCCTTCCGCTCCACCTCAGACAGACAACATCGCTCCCCATCTTCGCAAGAAACCTCAAAACCTGGCTCTTCGACAGACCCCCTCCTTGATGGAATGGAACCTGCACCCCCCCAACCCCCCCCACCCCTAGCGCCTTGAGACCCTTACGGGTGAGTAGTCGCGCTTTAACAAACTCCTGATTGATTGATTGATTGACAGTCAGCAATTTCTAGACCCACGGATCAGTGTGCCCACTACAGTCCCCTGCAACACCCTGGCCTCCTAATCATGTGTGTCATCCAACACTGTGCCCATTCTATGTGGGTTCAGCATGGGTCTGCCTCAGTGGAATTGGTCCCTGGCATAGTTTGTATTTATCATATGCCAGCTACATGTGCACACTGGCCATGGATACAAGATTTGGCTTGTGCATACTCACACTGGCCAGTGCCTGTATGCCTATTCACAAGAATCTGTTGTTGGTTCTTTGTGACTAATATGTATTGCCAGCCCCACGAGGTGACCTTGGTTTACTTTAAAAAAAAAAGTTGCTGCACTGTTTTTATTACCCTGATTCTGAGTTCTCACTTCTTGAGCTGTATCAATCACATTGACTGAGTGATTGGGGTGTTGTGCAGTAGAGGTGTGATGGGCCTGCCTGTTTGGCCTTGGCAGTTGTGAGCTGTGGATGTAAATTGGGAGGTAGATTTTTCACCATGCACTTCCCCTGTGATGGTGGACAGTGGTTTCATTAGGGGCTTTACAGGCTATGTCGTTTGCTTCCAGAGATGATTGTGCCTCAATAATATTTGCCACATGTATGTAGTTCTGGTGCAACGCTGTTTTGTCTTAGTGTGCACACTACTGTGTTGACATTTTGCATGTGGATAAGGGTGTGTCCACGATGCAGCAATGATTTTGTTGTTCACAATTGTAGGCACATTAGCTTAAGCATTGCCCTGATTTGGGACATGTGGGCCACTTCACATGACAGCCAGTGGGTCTTATGTGCTAGCAAATGTATGATCAGGTGATATATGCCCCTGTGAGGACTGACACATTTAAAGTGGTCTCACATTGATGAATGTACCTTGGCACTCCCAACACTTGTTGAGAGTTGTTTATGTTTTGAATGTGTTCATATGACAAATTGTGTAGGTTACACATAGTGCGCCAGACGGTCCACTTTCTCTTGAAGGCTCTTCGGGGTTACAAGGGTGGTGCCTCGCAACACAGCTCCATGAAGCCCTTGCTGAGTTCGCTCTGAGAAATCCACCGCTGTTGCCGAAACAGTCTTTGTCCGCTGTCGGCACACTGCTTCCGTCGAGGAAGTGACGCCAGTTCCTGTTGACTAGCGTGGCCTAGACCTTGACAAGGCACTCATCAGACTCGGTCTCCCTCCCGACATCTTCCAGCATGAGAGCAACTGGGCACGCTTCAAGAGAGACCATCTGGACATACTACTTGGTGCAGTCTTTATTGCATAGTGTCCTGGATGGCTCCGACGGGCCAGGGTGCCGCGACAGGAAGGCGGCAGGGTTGTTGACCCCCGGACGTAAGATTACATCGAAGTGATAAGCCTGCAGTTGGACTGCCCACCTCTCGATCTGGGGAGGAGCCAGTCGGGTGAAGAGGGGAACGAGAGGCTTGTGATCCGTGACTACTCGAAAGTTGTGTCCATATAAATAGAGATGGAAATGCTGGCACGCCCATTTGATGGCCCGGGACTTGCGCTCTATCTGTGCATAGCGCATCTCCGTACCGGTCAGCGCCCTGCTGCCGAATGCAGTTGGGCCCCACTCTTTGAACTCCATCTCTTGCATCAGGACCGTTCCCAGCCCTATGGGTCTTGCATCCACCACCACTTCGGTGCGCCGATGGGGGCGAAAGTACGCCATCACTTTATCATCGATGAGGGCTTCCTTGACGGCATAAAATGCCAGATTTTCTTCATCGACCAGACCCATGGCTGACCAGACTCTGTAAGACTGCGGAGTGGTTCAGAGAGAGACGCCAGATTGGGAATAAACCGGCCACAGTATATGGCCATTCGGAGGAAACTGCGGACCTCTGAGGGCGACGTGGGCCTTGGGCCGACGGTATGGCCGCTGCTTTCTTCGGATCAACACGTAGGCCATCTCTGGAGAAATGTAGCCGAAGAAGTCCACCGACTCTTGATAGAATGAGCACTTGGCTCTGTGCAGGATGAGTCTGTTCTCCGCTAGCCGTTGAAGGGTAGCTCTGAGATGCACATGGTGCTCCTCCAGTGTCTTAGAAAATACGAGGATGGCATTGCTCAAATTTATAACACCTTGCAAACCGGTGAGCGTCTCCCTTATCGTGTTTTGAAACACCTCAGCAGCAGCGGACACTCCGCAGCTCAGTCTCTTATACCGACGTTGCCCCACGTGAGTGGAGCAAGTCGTGATGTTCCTGATGTCGGGGTGGAGCTCCAGTTGGTGGAAGCTGGCATTGAGGTCAAGCTTGGTGAACCACTTGGCACCATTGAGGTCGGCCACGATGTCATCCATGGTGGTTGTGAGATGACGCTCCCTCTTCTGGGCCTTGTTTGGAAGGCACATGTCAACACAGAGCGGAATGGTTCCGGGCTGCTTCGGCTTTGGGGCTATGACCAAAGTTGACACCCACGGGGTGGGGCCTGACACTTTCTGTATCGCACGTAACTCCTCCAGCTTTGTCAGGTCTTCCTCCACTTGAGGGAATGGCACCCATTGGTGCCTCAAGGCCATAGGCTGGACTGTTCGATCGATGTGCCACTTGAATGTTTTCCCTTTGAGGCGGCCCAGGCCCTTGAATAACATGGGGAAGTCTCTGAAGATTTCACAGGCATGCAGATCATGCACCTGGTTCACGAAGAAAATCAACTCCAGGTCCTCTGCTGTGTGACAACTGAGGAGGGTTCCTTGTTTCCCTTCCGTGACGTGAAACCTTGTGCTGAGAAGATGGCCCTCGTTGGCAACCTCAACCTCCATGACTCCCCGCAGGGGAAGCGGCTCATTTCTATCGTATGTGTATATTCTTGCCTTAGACTGGAGAAGTGGCGGACGTGGTGATAACTGCTCTTACTGGACACTGTCCATTAAATTCAGCGATGCCCCCGTGTCTATGAGGGCACTCGCGGGAGAACAAGCCACTGGGATGGTGCACATGGGTGGTGGCCGGCGTCTTGTGCCTTCTCGACCGACAAACGACACAAAGAACACATCATCAACTTCTGCCCCCAGTCCAAACCCTGGTGGGGTGGTGTTCACTTGATCCAGAGGGTCCTCGAGCGTCAGCTGTCTCACCGCTGTCGTCGTGCACGTGAATTTGGGGCATTTGTTCTCACTCTGGCACTCCGGCAGACCTTCGCAAAGTGGTTGAGCTTACTGCACTGGAGCACGTTTTCCCTTTCGCAAATCATCTCCCTGCTGGAGGGTGATCCAATCCGCAATTTCCACATGTGCTTCTTTGGGGCGGTCTCGGGGATACCCTCGATGGTGCTGGCTGTCTTTGAATAGCGTCCACTCTTTCCTCTTTGACCACGGGCGGCCGTGTCAATGCTGGCTGTGGCGTAGGCTGGTTGAGGGCCGCATCCATCTAGTCTACACGAAAGTTGGACAGCTCGTGAGACCTGGCGAGTACAAGAATCTCGTCCAAACTGATGCCCTATTGTTGGAGTATCAGGTGGCTTAGCGTTACTGAATGACACCCCTGAATGATCTGCTCTGCTCTGACAGACAGTTACGGAAGAGTCTCATAAAGGTGTAGAGGTCATGGGTAATGTGTAGGTGTCCAGGGAGAGAGTACCAGGTCTGTTTGTTGAGGTGGGAGAACTATCACCCGCATGCAGTTGTACTGTGGATGTGATGAATGTGGCTGGACGGACTTCGGGCAACGGGGTGTTGGATGGGAGACGTCCATATTCGGTTTTCGGGCTGTGGTTGTGAAGTGCCTACTGAGTGTGGCTGAGGAGTATGAAGGTGATCCTGCAGTTGACAGTGGAACTATTGTAGTAGGTATCTCAGGTTGACGGTCATGTGGCTGTGGCAGGGGATGTTGAGGATGAGGTGTGTGCATGCACCCTGGATGTGCACAAGTCCTCCTGGAGTCTGGCTCTTGTTCCTGTATAGAGGTTGTTGCCATAGTTGAGCCGGCTGGTGTCATGGACCTGGGTGGCTGTCTGTCTTGACTAGGAGTGGATCCATCTGAAGATCATTTCCAGCATGTGGAGGGACTTGAAGCATGAGTTCGTGATGGTGTTGACTTGGAGAACTGGATGCAAACGTTGATGTACCAATGCAGGATGGTGGTGTGCTTGTCCTCCAGCCAGGAGTTGCTCTACCCCTGACCCATGTATTCTGTGTAGGTGCGGGCCTGCGTGCTGATGTAGTTGTCCAATGTTTGGGGAGCAATCAATAAAGTAGTGTCCCAGCTCAGTGGTCTCCGATTTTGACACAATTTATGGGGAAACCTCTCTGCTCGATTAGCAGATGTGTTAATACAGTTCCCCTACTGACCCCTTGCCCGCCAACCATTACAACATCCATGCTAAGATTCACAATCATCATTTAAACGCCATTTGGTTCCTTTAGCTCAGATTGGTCTCTAATCTGGAGTGGACCACACTGCTGCTGTCTCTGCATTCCCTGGACTCTGATTTTGCTTTACCATGAAGAGGGCAGCAGCATTCACTGATGAGGAAAACCAGGCCCTGCTGGATGCCCTCCTACCACAGTACAGCAAGCTGTATGGGAGACCAGGGGAGCAGGTGAGTGATGACTACACTAGCTTTGACTGTGCACCTGTTGTGTGAGTGTCACAACAGGCATTGTGTATTGGTGGAACAGACTTGCAATGTGGTTTGGAGTGAGTGCCGGGTGTGTACATTGTAGTGTCTCCCATGCAGAGCATGATATAGTTCAAGTGTGTTCACTCCTCACTTGCATTATGCGAACTGTAACATTCAATGCATAGTCAATGACACATTCTGCTGTGTCACACCTTGCTGGTTTTATTTCCCTAATTTACTGAGGTGTAACTGTATTCCCCCCGGAGTGGCAGCTGAATGTACTCACTGATGTTTATGACTTTTGGGGACCTGTGGTGATATTGTACAAATGCTGTGTTTAAACTCATGGACATTAAAGAGTGTGAATGTTCCTTGTCACCTGGGTGAGTGTGTATGTGAGGTTTTGCACCACAGCTGCATGGCGTATGCAGCAGCTGTAGCCATCTGATGTGACAATTATGCAGTGTTGTGTGCCTGACTTGCACAGTTAGCCCAACACCTGTGGCACCTCTTTGTCAAGTGGCACATGTGCAAAGTGAGGGTTGTATACACTGTTGATACTGACAGGTGAGTGATCTGTGCCAGGGTGTGTATATGTCTGCTGAGGGTTCTTAGGTGGAGTGGGATATGTGACAGCTTGTCACGTGCTGTCCCACACCCTGCAGTTGCATGTGTTGTACAGTGTGTGCCATGATCAGTGAGTGTGTTGCACCCCTTATGCCATCTGTTGCCTTTCAATGGCATGTAGTGCATTGGGATCTGCCCACAGGCCGAATCCACATGGACAATGATGCAAGTCCTGTCAGCATCCTATGCCCTGTTCACATCATCAATGTAGTGCAAGTGTGTGTCTCTGGGACATGGAGCAGGTGTAGTGATGTTGTTTCACTTTGTCTTCCTGACAGGTAACTGCCTACCAGAACGGGGAGATCTGGTTGGACGTTGTCAGGGCTGTCAGGTCTGTGGGGGGCCCTCCCCGGCGGCTGAGCAACATCAGGAAAAGGTGGCAGGACATCCGGTGCTGGACGCGGCGAACCGTCCGGGTCCAGCTGAAGCGGTCACCTCCACGCCGGCATGGTGGAAGCCGTCACATCACCCCCCACATGCTCTGGGTCTTGGAAGTGGTCTTTCCAGACCTCCATAGGCAGTTGCAGGAGAGATAGCAGCAAGGAGGGGATAGGTACATGGCTGTTTGTAGTGTTGTGTGTCACCTGCTACTTGAGGTGCTCTGAAGCCTGGAAACACTCCCACAGTTGGGGTGTCTGGTTAGACAGGCTATTTGTGCATTGTAGTTTCAATTCCCCATATTCAGCTGGTGCTCTTTTTCAGTCCTTCCCCTCTTCCACATGTGTCCCCTGATCTGTGTTTTTTCACATTTGCACATGTTCTTCTAGGGTGCAAGGGAATTAGACTGCACATTGATTAGCGCATCATGTGGGAGGGAGGTCTGTGACATGTGTTGATACCTTGCCTGTCCCATGACCTGTGCACTGTGTTTGGGCTTCATATTTGTTTGCACTGATGATGACTCTCAACATAGGAGTGTGAGGTTTAAACTGCACACCCTTGCAGCATGCATGACCCATGTTGCGTTCTCAGACATGATGTACATCATTTGCGAGATATGCATAGTGCCATGACGGTTAATCATGAGACAGTCAGCAATTTCTAGACCCACGGATCAGTGTGCCCACTACAGTCCCCTGCAACACCCTGGCCTCCTAATCATGTGTGTCATCCAACACTGTGCCCATTCTATGTGGGTTCAGCATGGGTCTGCCTCAGTGGCATTGGTCCCTGGCATAGTTTGTATTTATCATGTGCCAGCTACATGTGCACACTGGCCATGGATACAAGATTTGGCTTGTGCATACTCACACTGGCCAGTGCCTGTATGCCTATTGACAAGAATCTTTTGTTGGTTCTTTGTGACTAATATGTATTGCCAGCCCCACGAGGTGACCTTGGTTTACTTTAAAAAAAAGTTGCTGCACTGTTTTTATTACCCTGATTCTGAGTTCTCACTTCTTGAGCTGTATCAATCACATTGACTGAGTGATGGGGGTGTTGTACAGTAGAGGTGTGATGGGCCTGCCTGTTTGGCCTTGGCAGTTGTGAGCTGTGGATGTAAATTGGGAGGTAGATTTTTCACCATGCACTTCCCCTGTGATGGTGGACAGTGCTTTCATTAGGGGCTTTACAGGCTATGTCGTTTGCTTCCAGAGATGATTGTTCCTCAATAAATTTTGCCACATGTATGTAGTTCTGGTGCAACGCTGTTTTGTCTTAGTGTGCACACTACTGTGTTGACATTTTGCATGTGGATAAGGGTGTGTCCACAATGCAGCAATGATTTTGTTCTTCACAATTGTAGGCACATTAGCTTAAGCATTGTCCTGAGTTGGGACATGTGGGCCACTTCACATGACAGCCAGTGGGTCTTTTGTGCTAGCAAATGTACCTTGGCACTCCCAACACTTGTTGAGAATTGTTTATGTTTTGAATGTGTTCATATGACAAATTGTGTAGGTTACACATATGTGTCTGCATTATAGTTGTCTCACAAGGTAGTGCACACCAAACAACATTTGCAATGTTTTGGAATAAGCAGGCAGCTTTTGAAGGAGGCCAGAGTTAGTGATTAATGGTGTGCCTTGATCTCCATAGAAATAAATTAAGCCTATTTATTTTACTAATGTTACTCACCTGAATAGTACTACTCTATCTCTCCCTCCAATACATAACATGTATTGGAGGGAGAGATAGAGTAGTACTGTCCACCCTTCCGTTCATTACCCCTTCCTTGCCTTCACAGAGCGGGGCCTCCTTTTTCCTGAGCTGGGTTCCAGGAGAGGTGAGGTACACTCCCTGTACTATTCAGGTGAGTAACATTAGTAAAATAAATTGGCTTAATTAGTAGAAGCCAGTGCCAGGTCTTTCCTGTTTTGATAGGACTAACTACAATTTATTTCTTGTTTCTTGTTAACAGATGTAAGAGACACCGTTTGGTACAGAGGAACACGATTTTGGACTATTTATGTATATCCTTTACAGATTGTCGTTACGTTCACTTTATGTATGCAGTAGCTAATGCTTAGAACTCTGGCCCTGAAGAAAGCCATGGGATCTTGTCCCTACCGGCTGAAACATGTTGGCCTTGTAAATGCAGTTATATGTTTAGACTGCTTCCTCTGCATTGTTCTTGTTTGTTTGAGGGAAAGGACAAATTACATTAGAGTTTTTCGCCTATTGATCCTTTTACCCCTTTAACTCACACATCCTTTGATTTTTGCACTGCACTCGATCCCATCTTTATCATTTGTTCATGGGTACCTTAGCGATTGATGGTGCGACCCAATTGAGTAAGGGCGATGGATGGGTCTCATTGATCAAGAGACATACCACCCCATTTTTGGATGACCAAATGAGAACACTTGATCTACATACCTATTTGATGGGAATCCAACACATCTCTGTACGGGTCTTACCAACAATCTCAGTAGGTCCATCGACAGGTTTGTCCTGGCACACATTCTGATATAGAGACTTATGTAGCTCTATTAGTGCCTAACTCACTTATGTAGGAGTTTTGCAGCAGCTCGGAGTACTTGAAGCTCCGTTATAGACCCCCGGTTCTTTTGTTGTTAGGATTACAGTTAGGGGGATACGAACTGGGCAGGTCTTTAAATTTCCCTCAGACCCTTCTTCAATTGTTTGTGTTTTACCTAGGAGTTGGTGTCATGGTAATGTTTTGGGATTGTGAAAGATGTCTATTTTATGATGGGAATGAGGTGGACCATGGTATCTATGTGCCATCACAATGTTGCCGCAATTAATCTTTGTTTGTGTGTGTTGTTTGCCTACAGACATTGTCCCAAAGAGTGTCCCTTCCTCAGTGACACATGAGATGTTCACTACAGACAGCTGCACAATTGTTGTGCTGACATGTGTGCAGATTTACTATTTTGTTGAACGTTCCCTTCAGCAATGGCCATGCCTGCTCACAGATGAGTACTGCTCATTAGTCTGTGCCATCCATGCTACTCACTGTACTTGTGTTTTTAGTATGTAGAAATGCCTTCATGGACACATTCGCCCTTTTTCACACTATGCAGATGTATAATCACAGCCTTACCCTTATGTTTGGATTTGTTATGCAGGGTATTTGTGCACACGACTCACAATTTTGTGCCTTGTATCTAAGGGATTTCAACCCTGTTCCTTCCATGAGAGAGTACATGTTTCACCACCTGGACATTCATATCAGGCCAGGGATGTACATGACAGTGTGTTTTTCCTTTTTGCTCTATTTGTTTGGTGGGCTGTTACATGACTATACACTATTGTGTCATTTATTCATTTATTTATTTTTGGGTTTGTATAATGCTAGATTCGACTCCCGGAGGAGTATCTCTGTACTTGAACGGGCACCAAGGAGAGTTAGAAACTGGCAGAATTAATAGGTGAGAAACAGAAGAGTCTTTAGCAATTTCCTAAATGTCGTATGTGCTGGACAGAGTCTGAGAGAGACAGGAAGTTCATTCCAGAGGCGAGGGCCGAGGTAGGAGAGGGCCTTCCCTCCCAGTCTTGTCCTCTTAATGATAGGTACTTCAAGAAGATTTTTACTGCTGGAACGCTGGGCACGCGAGGGAGTGTAGGGAATAAATTTGTCGGCCAGATAGGATGGGCCCAGATCGTGGAGAGCTTTGTGGATAATGCAGCAGACTTTAAATCTATTCCGTTGGTGGATGGGCAGCCAGTGGAGCTTCACTAGTAGAGGGTGCGATGGTGACCTAGGAGGTGCATTCTGGACCAATCTAGTTGCAGTATTTTGGACTATTTGAAGATTGCTTAGTAGGGAGTCATTAGCTGAGATCAAGAGCCGTTGCAGTAGTCCAGGCGACTGATGACTAAAGCCTGGGCTAAGGTTTTTCGGGTAGAATCCGGGAGTAAAAGAAAGACTCTCCAGAACATTCCAATTATGTGGAAGCATGAGCCAGCAGTCTGTGTCACTTGCTCTTTTAGGCTAAGGGCCTGGTCTAATCGGATGCCTAGGTTCTTTACAACTGATTTAGGGGCAGGATTGGGGCCCAGATCTGAAGGCCACCATTCCGGAGTCCACATGAGGGGAGCATCACCGAACAGCATCACTTCTGTTTTCCCTACGTTGCATTGCAGAAAGTTGTTTACCATTCACTGGGACACCGCTCGCATTCCATCAGAGAAGGCCCGTTGGACCGTCATTGTGGTCAAAAGGAGCTGTGTGTCATCAGCATAGGAAATGGGGATAACCCCGAAGGACCTTAGGAGACTAGCCAAAGGGGCGACATAGATATTAAATAATGTAGGGCTCAGACAGGAGCTTGTGGCAAACCGTTGGTCAGTTCCATGGGAGTAGAGCGATATGGACCAAGGTTGACACTTTAATAGCGACCAGACAAAAAGCTCCTCATCCACGACAGAGCTGAGCCTCTTAGTCCCACCTCTTCCAATCTTTTGAGCATGATGTCGTGAGAAACTGTGACGCAAGCCGCAGATAGGTCCAACAGCACCAGAATCATTGAATGTCCCTTATCAAGGGACAGTCTGATGTTGTCAGTCACTGAGAGAAGTGCGGATTCGGTACTGTACCTGGGCCTGAACCCAGATTGGGAGGGATCAAGACAACCAGTATGTTCAACAAAGTTCGACAGGTGCGTATTAACATGTTTTTCAGTCAGCTTGCTCAGGTATGGAAGGAGTGAGATGGGGCGGAGGTTAGACATCTCTGACCATGGAGTGCTGGGATTCTTTTGAATGGGTCTCACCTGGGCCACCTTCCATTCCTGTGGCTCGATGCCCTCAGTGAGGGACAGGTTGACCAGGGACTGCACTATGGGGCTGAGTTGCTTGGCCAAAAGGGGGATGGTTTTGGCAGGGATATAATCAGACGGAGATCCAGATTTGATCTGGCACATCAGAGTTTCAACCTCAGTTGTAGTAATGGCAGGAAGATTGCTGAGCAGCACAGAGTTAACTAGTTTAGGAGTATGTAAGTGTACTGTATTACTCGCCAATGTTCCTGTCATTAAAATTTTGTCATATATCACCTCTATTTTATGAGAGAAATAGGAGGAGATATCATCACACATCTTTTGAGCTGGTGACTCTAAGCTTTCACATGCCTTAGGTTTGGTAAAAGATTGTAGAATTTGGTATAGCATTTTTGGTGAGTTTCCGGCCTGTGTCAGTTGGGATGTCATGTGCACTTTTCGTGCTGATCTTATGTTCTTATGGTAGTTGGTCAAAGAACAATAGTATTGGGTTCTATCCTGTTCGGTAAGTGTGGTCCTCCAGAACCTTTCTAGCTTCCTACATGCTTGCTTTAGTGTGCGCAGCTGGTCTGTGAACCACGCTTCCTGGCGTTGATTGGGGCGATTCCTACATACTTTTTATAGGGGCTATCAGCTCAATCGCCTTAGTAATGGCCGAATTGAATTTGGATAGAGCTGTTTCAGTACTATCAGCAGTATAGAACTGAGGGGCTATGAACGCATTTTGAAAAGTATCCGCTGAGACCTTGTGCCACTGTCTTCGTGAATAGGATGTAGGCTGGGTCCGATATTTGGGCACAGTCAGATCCTGCATATGAAATTCAATGATGGAATGATCTGACCAATTCACCTGTCTGGGCGGGTCACATTTAATTTTTGTAGAGTTCGAAAAGATTAAATCCAAAGTATGTCCCGCTGTGTGTGTAGGGCCTTCATTATGCTGAGCCAGTCCTAGAAGAGACATATCAGTCAGGAGAGTCTGAGCATCTGAATTATCTATGCATTCACTATGAACATTAAAATCGCCGAGTAATAGGAAGTTGTTACCCGGAGTTAGGTGTGGCGCCAACAATTTAACTAGTCGCAGGGAGAAATTGTTTATAGGCCCTGGGGGCCGATATACCAGTGCACCGTGATGGTAGGGTGTGTAGGTTGCCTGCAACCTCCATGGGTGGATATGCATGTGGGATCTGACATCACACCCACATGTGGTGTGTCATGCAGTGTGTCACAGAAATCCATCCTCTGTGTAGTGGGACACTGCTGTAAGTGATGTGTTGCTATGGCACTATCAGGACTCTCACAGGTTAGGGATGTAAACATACACCCATGTAGTTGTGGTATGATGATGATAATGCCCCTCCCCTATAACTGAGTACTGCTGGGAGTCATATCCACCCACCCCCATACTGTTGGGCACTGCTGGGAGTCATATCCACCCACCCCTCATATGTCTGGGCACTGCTGGGAGTCCTCTGCACCCACACCGCTTATGTCTGGGTACTGCTGGGAGTCCTCTGCACCCATCCCTCATATGTCTGGGCACTGCTGGGAGTCATATCCACCCATCCCCATACTGTTGGGCACTGCTGGGAGTCATATACACCCACCCCTCTTAAGTCTGGGCACTGCTGGGAGTCATATCCACCCACCCCTCATATGTCTGGGCACTGCTGGGAGTCCTCTGCACCCACCACTCTTATGTCTGGGCACTGCTGGGAGCCATATCCACCCACCCCTCATATGTATGGGCACTCTGCACATACCCCTCTTATGTCTGGGCACTGCTGGGAGTCATATCGACCCACCCCTCATATGTCTGGGCACTGCTGGGAGTCATATCCACCCACCCCTCTTATGTCTGGGCACTGCTGGGAGTCATATTCACCCAACCCCATACTGTTGGGCACTGCTGGGAGTCATATCCACCCACCCCTCTTTTGTCTGGGCACTGCTGGGAGTCATATCCACCCACCCCTCTTATGTCTTGGCACTGCTGGGAGTCATAGCCACCCACCTCCATACTGTTGGGCACTGCTGGGAATCACATCCACCCACCCCTCATATGTCTGGGCACTGCTGGGAGTCCTCTGCATCCACCCCTCATATGTCTGGGCACTGCTGTGAGTCATATCCACCCACCCCCATACTGTTGGGCACTGCTGGGAGTCATATGCACCCACCCCTCTTATGTCTGGGCACTGCTGGGAGTCCTCTGCACCCACCCCTCTTATGTCCGGCACTACTGGGAGTCCACTGCACCCACCCCTCATATGTCTGTGCACTGCTGGGAGTCATATCCACCCGCCCCTCCTATGTCTGGGCACTGCTGTGAGTCATATATACCCACCCCTCATATGTCTGGGCACTGCTGGGAGTCATATATGCCCACCCCTCATATGTCCGGGCACTGCTGGGAGTCATATCCACCCACCCCTCTTATGTCTGGGCACTGCTGGGAGTCATATCCACCCACCCCTCATATGTCTGCGCACTGCTGGGAGTCATATCCTCCCCCCCTCTTATGACTGGGCACTGCTAGGAGTCCTCTGCACCCACCCCTCTTATGTCTGGGCACTGCTGGGAGTCATATCCACCCACTCCTCATATGTCTGCGCACTGCTGGGAGAACTGTGCACCCACCCCTCTTATGTCTGGCACTACTGGGAGTCCACTGCACCCATCCCTCATATGTCTGGGCACTGCTGGGAGTCATATCCACCCACCCCTCTATGTCTGGGCACTGCTGTGAGTCATATCCACCCACCCTCATATGTCTGGGCACTGCTGGGAGTCCTGTGCACCCACCCCTCTTATGTCAGGGCACTGCTGGGAGTCATATCCACCCACCCCTCATATGTCTCGGCACTGCTGTGAGTCATATCCACCCACCCCTCTTATGTCTGGGCACTGCTGCGAGTCATATCTACGCCACCCCTCATATGTCTGGGCACTGCTGGGAGTCCTCTGCACCCACCCCTCTTATGTCTGGGCACTACTGGGAGTCCTCTGCACCCACCTCTCATATGTCTGGGCAATGCTGGGAGTCATATCCACCCACCCCTCATATGTCTGGGCACTGCTGGGAGTCATATCCACCCACCCCTCATATGTCTGGGCATTGCTGGGAGTCATATCCACCCACCCCGCTTATGTCTTGGCACTGCTGGGAGTCATATCCACCCACCCCTATTATGTCTGGGCACTGCTGGGAGTCCTGTGCACCCACCCCTCTTATGTCAGGGCACTGCTGGGAGTCATATCCACCCACCCCTCATATGTCTGGGCACTGCTGTGAGTCATATCCACCCACCCCTCATATGTCTGGGCACTGCTGGGAGTCATATACACCCACCCCTCTTATGTCTGGGCACCGCTGGGAGTCATATCCACCCACCTCTCTTATGTCTGGGCATTGCTGGGAGTCCTCTGCACCCACCCCTCTTATGTCTGGGCACTGCTGGGAGTCATGTCAACCCACCCCTCATATGTCTGGGCACTGTTGGGAGTCCTCTGCACCCACCCCTCTTATGTCTGGGCATTTCTGGGAGTCATATCCACCCACCCCTCTTATGTCTGGGCACTGCTGGGAGTCATATACACCCACCCCCATACTGTTGGGCACTGCTGTGAGTCATATCCACCCACCCCTCATATGTCTGGGCACTGCTGGGAGTCCTGTGCACCCAACCCTCTATGTCTGGGCACTGCTGGGAGTCATATCCACCCACCCCTCTTATGTCGGGGCTGGGCTTTGCTGGGAGTCATATCCACCCACACTGTTGGGCACTGCTGGGAGTCATATCCACCCACCCCCGTACTGTTGGGCACTGCTGGGAGTCATATCCACCCACCCTTCAGATGTCACGCACCGTACCCCAACATTCATTGCGTGTGTGCGGCTCGTAGCACTATTGCAATGGTGATATACGCGAGCGTGTGACGCACCGTACCCCAACATTCATGGCGTGTGTGCGGCTCGTAGCACTATTGCAATGGTGATATACGCGAGCATGTGACGCACAGTACCCCAACATTCATGGCGTGTGTGCGGCTCGTAGCACTATCGCAATGGTGCCATACGCGAGCGTGTGACGCAACGTACAAGTACACTTCCGTTGTTGTGGTACATTGTTCTCACCGTATGCGCCGTCGTCGGATTCTGTGCACCAGGTCGTAGGCGTACAGGACTGGGATGACACGGCCGATGGGGTTCATGGTGTGTCTGTCGCATACCGGGGTGTGGGTCAGGCCGGACTCTGCTTTTACGGACGTTTTCAGCTCCCGTAGCAATAGGGTCATACGGAGTGTCGTCGACACGGATCGTACTTGCTGGGCAGGAAACTGCTGCCTGTTTATGTACGGACGGCGCATACTGCGTGACCCGGATATGCATCGTATGTATTTTCTTGTCGTATGGGGTTTGGTACAATTCGTACGTAGAAATGCTTTGGGTTAGGATCGTACTTGATCGTACGTACGGGGACGTTGTAGGTGTACGAATCGTACGGGAAAACCACTCCGTACGGCGAATGGTAGGGAATTTTACCGAATCGGAATCGGCCCAATATGTATTACTTATAATTTTAAACATATTTTTAACTATGTTTATTTTAAATATATGTATTATTTATTTTATTTTACATTATTTTTAGACATTCGAAAAAAAGGATATTATTAACAACGATATTTTTTATGATATTTTTGTTTTCGATATTTTTGTACTTACCATAATGTAGATAGAACTTCGATATTTTTGACATCGATATTCCTCCTCCGCTATTTTTGACGTCAATATTTTTGACGCTGATATTCTGTCAGTAATTCTAACCAGTGCACATACCACTGCTGGGATGACCCCGGCTACAGGATGGACAAATGGCTACTGTCACGCGGTAATTATATATATTTTTGTTCATAAATTCAAAGGGTACAAATCAGACATTAAAATTTGTCAAAAATGCATTCAAATGAAAAAGGAATTTACAAATTGTTCCTATAGTACATCTGAATAAAAAGTCCAATCCAAAAAATCAATCAACAACAAATGACTCCTATTTCTCATAAAGTAAAGGTCACTTGTGAAATTATTGTCAGGTGAAGAAATGGACCCAATAGTCGATGTTTCGGTCTTTTGTCGTTTACTCCTTATAAGACACTGTTGTATGTGGTAATACACTTACTGCAATTAATAATTACGTGATAGGGATAGAGCTCAGTTGTGAATTACGGTGCATTAACAAGACGTGTCTTTAAGATGTCCCAGGCTCTCCACACCACTGGAGTCAAGCTATCCAGGCTGATGAAGGCTGATAGCCAGAAACCGGTCCTTGGATGCTTGATTCCGGTCTGGGAAAGACATGGCTTGGTAGTTCGGACTGGACTGTTCCCATGAGGCACAGGGTCAGAGCTGATTTGCATATAGCCAGTGTCTAGCCGAGGGAGGTGTGGAGTGCAAAAAAACGATGGATTTAGGCCCAGATCCTTGTACTGGGGTGAATGTATGACATTGTTCTACATTCTGTCCATCAACTGTGGTTTTTGCAATTTTCACCCCGAGTGGGCTGGGTATGCTCAGACGTGAGTCCCAGGCTCTCCACACCACTGGAGTCAAGCTATCCAGGCTGGTGAAGGCTGATAGCCAGAAACCGGTCCTTGGATGCTTGATTCCGGTCTGGGAAAGACATGGCTTGGTAGTTCGGACTGGACTGTTCCCATGAGGCACAGGGTCAAAGCTGATTTGCATATAGCCAGTGTCTAACCCAGGGTGGTGTGGAGTGCAAAAAAACGATGGATTTAGGCCCAGATCCTTGTACTGGGGTGAATGTATGACATTGTTCTACATTCTGTCCATCAACTGTGTTTTTTGCAATAGGACATACCTACTGGCTTTGCCATTACTTTTTTGGTTCATGGTTTTAAATAACTTTATTTGCAGTTTACTGCCTGCAGTCCTACAAATGTGTGCTAGTCTGGCTGTTTTTCAATGGCTTTTTATATGCACTTCGATAGAATGGCACCATGGATTACTAGTAGTGTGGGTACAGTGGGTTTCATGCTTTGAAAATACATTTCTAGGCAAGATCCAGTGCAAATCTAGTACTGAAAGCGCCAGGTGTTTTCAGTATTGAAGAAACAAGAGGAATGGTTCAACATAATTGTCTAGAGTCATCACCCTCTGTGGAGAATTCATGGATTCTAATTACTAACGTTCATCTGTCGTATGTGGTCTTCCAAATAAGCTTGCATTCACAGTTTGATGTTAAAGTTAGTTTATTTGAACCTGTCGCTTTGATAAAACGATTCGAGATTCAAAAGTTTGATATTTTGTCGATTTCTAGATTGTTTATATACTAAAGGGTTATTTAAAAAGGATAGAATGACAAATTGTTATTATTGTATCCTGGAGAAACATATTTTGGACTATGTTAAGGGATGTGGAGTCAAGTCTTGCTGCTTGCTTGGAGCTAGAGATCCCTGTGTGTCATTCCTCCTAACCAGACTTTCAAGTTATTTTTAGGGCAGACAACGTCACAGTGTTGGATGCATGTCTTTTTCCCAGGCTTGAAACTCACTCTTCACAATCTACAGGACTGGAAGTTAAGTATGCAATTGAGAGTCATAGTGAACTATTCTCACCAAGTGCATGATTGATCTGCAGTGCAAGTATCCTGGAGCGCAGAGGAGGTGGGATAGTAAGTCAGATATTACCCCTCTATGCCTAGATGTCATCGCTTACTGCAGTGCCGATTGCGAGGACTACAAAATGGTATTGAGGGAGCGGGACATAGAGTAAGACCTTAGATCGTCATCTCTTTATCAATTTTCAATCAATGTATAATGTGGTTGACCATGCCCTTTCTCTTTGGAGCTCTCTAGTTCCCAGGACTATAGCAAAGTAAGTGACACGCTACTAGGGTTAGCACAGACTTCAACCAGCACATAGGGCAACATGATACTTTCCAAGGAATTTCAGTGGATGCTGGATTTAGGCAGGACTCATGCGCCACAGATAGGGACACTCCTTTGCTCTAGGCAAGAGTACATCTCAAGCGTGAAAGCAGAGTTAAGTTATGTAGTAATTTTTTCAACAAGATATTGATGATATTTATTTGTAGAAAGACTACACAGCGATCATCTGCTGGCCACATCCATCTTCAAAGACAGTTAGATCCAGGGTTGAAACATAACATTTCATATGTGACCAATAGCTATGACATCATAGACACAGTGACAGCAATAAGCAGAAGCATAATAAAAACCTATATTAACAAGGTGAATAATGAATACTACATAACATTTGACAAAGAATATAACATACCTCCTTTTCTCCAATCTAGGGAAGACAAACAAAACAACAAAAGAGAACACACTAAAAACTTAATCAAGAACCCTCCGAGGAGTAACAGAAACTCTAGAGTTCTTCCTCCATTGTCCAAAAGAAGGAGTCAAAGAACTCTCTTGATCATTTAAAGTATGAGCTTTGAGAGTTGGACAAAATCTTGTCTTGACCACTTTGGATAAATTCCACCAACAACCACCCTCCACCTGAACAGCATTATTACAGATTCTAATAACTTTGACAGGTTCACCAAATTTACATTTCCCTTTCTTGGTGTGCACAGAACTCTTGATACAAACAAAATCACCAATACACAGAGAAACCATCTTCACACTTTTCTTCGTGTCAAACCATCCTTTTTCTTTTCTCTGTGTAATATCAGAATTTGTCTTGACCGTTTCCATAAGGGATTCAAGATTAGTAAGAGAATCTAACCATTTCCCCATCCATCCAGGTCGAAAACTGGTATTAACTTTCCTTAACCTTAAAACCTCAAATCGAGAAGTTTTAGTGGATAAGTGAGGCGTGGTTCTGTAAAACCACAACATAGTTTCGAATGAACACAAAACATCATGTCTACTATTCACAGCCCATTTGACACACTCACCCACTGCTCTGTTCATTCTCTCCACAAGACCATTGGTCTGTGGGTGATACAAAGAGCTTCTAAGATGTTTAATACCACAAGAACCAAGAAAGGACTGAAATTCATCACTCAAGAATTGAGTTCCATTATTGGAAACTAAAGACTGAGGAAATCCTTCCCTCAAAAATATTTCTTTGAGAAATTTGACAATACTGGAAGAACTGACCTCCCTGACAACTTTAGTTTCTGGCCATTTAGAAGTATAGTCCATCAAAACAATAATGAACCTCATGCCCAAAGGTAAAATTTCATATGGTCCCATGATGTCAATTCCCACTTTGACCCACTATTGAGTGTCCAGATGGACACTCAATAGGAGATAAAGGTGGTGTGACAACTTTAAGTGTTTTCTCTGATGAACAACACACAGGACAGTTTTCGACTGTCGTACTGATTTCAACATCCATACTGGGCCACCAAAAATCTTGGCGGACACGCCGTTTAGTAAGAGTAATGCCCAAATGTCCATCATGAGCTTCTCTTATAATGGTAGATCTCAGAGAATGAGGTGGAATCAGCTTATCACACCTCATGAGTAAACCATCTTCTACTGATATTTCCGATTCTATTTTCCAATATGGTTGAAGTATGATCGGCAAAGATTTCTCTTTAGGCCATTTTTGACATACATGCTCACTTGTTGGGGAAGACTATCCCCTGACAGGGCTGTCCTTCAATCTCCCTCAGAACCAACTGCCAAAACGGGAATATCAAGAGAAGCCAAAAAACAATCTTCAGCATCCTCTTCATTTAAATCCTGAAAACTGGTCCCCTCACTACACCCACGACTCTGTGGAAATCGTGAAAAAAAATCAGTTCTTGTGTTCTTTCCCCCCAGCAATATGTATTACCTTGAATTGATACTGAAGAAGTTTGCTGACCATTCTCACAATCCTTGGTGTACAGCATTTGCCTGGACCAGAAGTCAATATTGAAACAAGTGGCTTATGATCAGTAATTACATTAAAAAGTCTTCCCCACACATAAGACTGAAATTTATCAATAGCCCATAAGCAAGCAAGCAACTCTTTCTCAATGACCGAGTACTGAACTTCAGCACTCCTGAGTACTCTTGAAGCAAATGCAACAGTGTTTTCTTGATTTCCACACTGCTGTGTAAGAATAGCCCCATGAACAACCTGACTAGCATCAACAGTTATGCAACATGGTAGGTCAGGATCAAAAGGAGCAAGGGAATCACTCTCCTTTAAGCAACACTTAACTTCCTTAAAAGCATGAACACACTCTGGACATCACAAAAAGTTCGATGAACTTTTAAGAAGATTACTAATAGGTCTGACCTTTGAGGCGTAATTATGGAATAAATCTTGAGTAATATTCCAACAAACATAATAAAGATTTAACAACAGTCTTGTCTTTGGGCACTGGAGCATTCAGAATAGCATCAATAAGACCTTGTCGGGGCTTGACTCCTTCATAAGATAACAGATGACCAAGGTATTCTATTTCTCTACAAGAGAACTTACATTTCTCAGTCTTGAGTCCAACACCATTTTTCTTAAAAATCTCTAAAACATTTCTGACAGTGGTATCATGTGAATCATTGTCTTTTGCATAAATAAGCACGTCGTCTTGAAAAACAAAAACCCCTTCTACATCTCTCAACATGTTCTGCATGATCCTCTGGAACACTGACGCAGCAGAGGCTAACCCAAAAGGCATCCTCCGTTCCACGAGGGGACACGAACGCTGTTAAATAACGAGAATCAGTATGTAGTTCTATCTGATGGTAGGTGCTAGCCAAATCCAGCTTAGAAAAAACATCCTAGGTAAAGGGTGAGAATCAACCCAGATCTCTTTGTTTAAGGACCTGAGATCCACACACACACGCAATTTTCCATCACGAGCGACAACAAGAGGCGACAACCAAAGGGAAGATTCGGTAGGTTCAATAATACCTATGTTGCATAATGCTAAAGGTTCGTTATTGAGGTCTTCCCTGATGCTAAAAGGAACTCCTTTGAGTTTGTTCTTAACAGGGATAGCACCATCCCTGACAATGATTTTATGTTTGAACCCTGTAATTTTTCCCAGATCATTCCCGAAAACTGATGGAAACTCAGTTTTCCACTTGGTACATTCTTCTTCACACGTGACTAACGACTTGTTCTTTTGTTCCAGGTCTTAGAATCATGCCAAAAAGGCCCTGGTGAAACCACCCAAGAATATTGAGACCTTTGACTGCCACATAGATTTTACCCCTGATTCCCCTCCCTTTGAACATGGGAAAATCTTAAATAAAACCAAGTTGCTCAATTTTACGTCCCTCATAGGAGACAGGTGAACGATCAGGAGGAAATAGTTCTCTATCACCCCAGGTTTCATGAACAATTTTTCAGTTATCATGGTGATCCTAGCACTGGAATCTACTAGTAAATGGAGTTCCTTATCTCCAACCAGAATTTCAACAATAGGATCAACAAATAATGATGGATCACCAGTGAGAGGAATAGAAGAACCATCAGCAAGAGCGTCATCATGGACAACAGAAACAATTTCTCCTTCTTAATCATCATCAGATTCTAAAACACAAGCTACAGTTTTCTTTTGGAATTTCTTTTTGAGACAAACTGTAGCATAATGCCCTACTTCTTGCAATAGTTGCATATGGAATTCATTGCAGGACATTTTGATCCCTTAGCATGAGAAGAACTACCACAGCGTAGACAAACATTGCTGGGTATGGGAATGTCAGATTTGTTATCAGATTTGCTTCTAGAAAAACTATTTCTTCTTTTCTTAGGAAGTTTATTCTTAAACTTCTTTGTAGGACCCACAAAATTGATATTTTCAACTGGTTTGTCTTCGAGTTCCTTGAGAGAAACCTGTGACGTCTCGATACTTTTTGCAACTTTAATAGTCTCCTCGATAGAGGGATTGTCCATAGACAGTAATTTCTGTCTTATATGTTTGTCTTTACAGTGACAAACAAATTGGTCACAAATAAGTTGTTCATTGAAATTTTTTAAAATACACACAGAAGCTTACCTTCTGAGAACAGAAACTTATGCATCAACATCTTCACTCTCAGCTTGTTTCCACTTGAAAAATTTGTGTCTAAGAACTATCAGACTAGGTTGCTTATCAAAACGTAATTTCAATTTAGCAACGGTACTTTGGTATTCATCTAGCAACTCACAATTATCAGCGAAATCAAGTAAATGCTTAAATATTGATTTTCCCTCAAACCCAAGGGAGTGTAACAATAAACATTTTTTTCTTTCAGAAGGTAAAGTGCAATTTGATGGTTCTGCCCGATCTAGGATGGGTTATCGATTGGGCTGTTAGCACATTGTTACAGTGCGAGCAATTTTGACATGTCATCATGCCTCTACGAAGGCTTGCTGTGGAGGGTAATAAAGATGTCAATATTTCTTTTAGGTTGCGTGACCATGTGTATGCGAACAGTGGTGTGTTTTTGTGTGTTTTTTGTGTGTGTTGCCCCTGTGACCGCCCGGACTCGCTCCTGACCGGTTGCTCCTTCCTTGCTCCTCTCCCTGTATTGTGTCTATCTTGCTGGAGATCGCACTGCTGAATCCAACCTCACGGTATCGCCTGCATTATTTATTTCAGTGGCATTAGACTAAACAGCGCCGTGTTTAAAATCGGCTCGCCTGCTTTTCTCAAAGTTGCGCAGTGTTTTTGTTTAATCTCATTGCCCTCAGCGCTTGTGACTGTAGCGCCGCCCGCCCTGCACTGCATTTCACTGTATTGGCAGCAACGTGCATTATTGGATTTATTTTCTTCGCTCCTACTGCCCCTGCCTCGCCTCCCCTCTGACCTCCATCTTGCTTGCTGTTGTTGTTTTCCCTGCCCCTCCTCCCCGCTACCGCCTCCCAGCTGCTGACCCTCCCACCCACGTTAACAGAGCCTACCTCGTCCTCTCAGCCCCTGTGACCGCCCGGACTCGCTCCTGACCGGTTGCTCCTTCCTTGCTCCTCTCCCTGTATTGTGGCTATCTTGCTGGAGATCGCACTGCTGAATCCAACCTCACGGTATCGCCTGCATTATTTATTTCAGTGGCATTAGACTAAACAGCGCCGTGTTTAAAATCGGCTCGCCTGCTTTTCTCAAAGTTGCGCAGTGTTTTTGTTTAATCTCATTGCCCTCAGCGCTTGTGACTGTAGCGCCGCCCGCCCTGCACTGCATTTCACTGTATTGGCAGCAACGTGCATTATTGGATTTATTTTCTTCGCTCCTACTGCCCCTGCCTCGCCTCCCCTCTGACCTCCATCTTGCTTGCTGTTGTTGTTTTCCCTGCCCCTCCTCCCCGCTACCGCCTCCCAGCTGCTGACCCTCCCACCCACGTTAACAGAGCCTACCTCGTCCTCTCAGCCCCTGTGACCGCCCGGACTCGCTCCTGACCGGTTGCTCCTTCCTTGCTCCTCTCCCTGTATTGTGGCTATCTTGCTGGAGATCGCACTGCTGAATCCAACCTCACGGTATCGCCTGCATTATTTATTTCAGTGGCATTAGACTAAACAGCGCCGTGTTTAAAATCGGCTCGCCTGCTTTTCTCAAAGTTGCGCAGTGTTTTTGTTTAATCTCATTGCCCTCAGCGCTTGTGACTGTAGCGCCGCCCGCCCTGCACTGCATTTCACTGTATTGGCAGCAACGTGCATTATTGGATTTATTTTCTTCGCTCCTACTGCCCCTGCCTCGCCTCCCCTCTGACCTCCATCTTGCTTGCTGTTGTTGTTTTCCCTGCCCCTCCTCCCCGCTACCGCCTCCCAGCTGCTGACCCTCCCACGCTCCGCCCCCTCCACCCTCCATTTATGGCCAATGCCTCCACGCGCAGCGTCCACGCGCTTCGGCCACGCCGAAGGTGCGCCAAAGGTAAGCCCGTCTACGCCCGTCCGCGCCTGGACCGCGCCCAGCGCCAGACCCCCTGCCCCTCTCGCCGCCCACCCCCCCCGCATTACCTACGATGCCGCCACCCTCCTAGCCCTTAACCCCGGCCGCGCCCCCACCTGCGTCCAAGCCGCTCCTGGACGCACCCATGGACCTTTCTCCTGCTACTCCTGCAAATTCAGCAGCACCGTCACCAACTCCGCTACGACCACAACAGAGATTCCCGACCCCAACCACCTAGAATGCATCCTTCTCAACACCCGCTCGGTCCACAGGCACGCCATTGACCTTTGGAACCTACTAGACACCATCTCTCCTGACGTCGCCTTCCTAACGGAAACATGGATGAACGCTTCCTCCGCCCCTGACATCGCCATCGCCATCCCTGATGACTATAAGATCACACGCAAGGACCGCACCGACCATACAGGAGGTGGAATCGCTATCGTCCATAAGAAAACAATCCGCATCTCAACCAGCTCTGATGCCAACCTCGCCAACTCCGAACACCTTCACTTCCAGATCCACATCGACCCCAAGACCACACTCAGAGGCACCCTCCTCTACAGACCACCAGGACCACGCGCAAAATTCAGTGAAGACATCACGGACTTCATCACCCCACACGCGCTCCCCTCCAAAGACTACATCCTTCTGGGAGACCTCAACTTTCACCTTGAAAAGATCAACGACCGCAACACCGCCACCCTCTTAGACAACCTCGACAACCTCGGACTTAAACAACTGGTCACTTCCCCCACCCACATCGCAGGTCACACTCTCGACCCCATCTTCACCTCCAGCAACCATGTCTCCTTCAGCCACACTACGGATCTCCTCTGGACTGACCACAGCTGCGTTCACTTCACCTACAACAAGCCGAAACCCATCATCCACCTCCAACCAACTCTACAAAGAAACTGGAACAAAATCACCACAGAACAGATCTCCACATCGCTCCTTCAAACCTCCCCAGCCCTCTCTTCTAACGCCAACGAAGCCGCCTCCAACCTCACCCTTTGGTTATCCAACACCGCCGACACCTTAGCACCACTGAAAAAACGTCAACACAAACTTGGCATCAAGAAGGCCGCATGGTTCAACGACGACCTCAAGAAGTCCAAGAAACTATGCCGCTCCCTTGAAAAGGCCTGGAAAAAAGACCCATCCACCAGCAACAAGGACGCCTTCAAAAGCGCCATCCGTACTCACCACCAACTGATCCGAAAAGCCAAGAAAACAGCATTCAAAGATCGACTTGACAACAACGCCCACAACAGCAAGGAACTTTTCAACATCGTCAAGGAATTTTCCAACCCCTCGGCCAACTCCAACGACATCACCCCCTCTCAAACCCTCTGCGATTCCCTAGCCTCTTTTTTCCACAACAAGATTGCTGACATCCACAACAGCTTTGTCAACCAACCCGGAAGCCAACCCACCCTACCATCAGCTGACCATCTTCCCCCCGTTAACACCCTTAACGCCTGGAAGCCAATCTCCACTGAGGACACCATCCGCCTGATGAACTCCATCCACTCTGGATCCCCCACAGACCCATGCCCTCACCACATCTTCAACAAAGCAGACTCCGTCATAGCTCCGCACCTCCGAGACGTCATCAACTGCTCCTTCAACTCCGCTACCTTCCCAGAAGACTGGAAACACGCTGAACTCACCGCCCTTCTGAAAAAACCAACAGCAGACCCCACCGAACTCAAAAACTACCGCCCCATCTCGCTTCTTCCATTCCCGGCCAAAGTCATCGAGAAAGCCGTCAACAACCAACTCGCCGCCTTCCTCGAAGCCAACAAATCCCTCGACCCCTCACAATCTGGCTTCCGAGCCAAACACAGCACTGAGACCGCCCTCATCGCAGCAACAGACGACATTCGAACTCTGATGGACAATGGAGACACAGTCGCCCTCATCCTCCTCGACCTCTCTGCAGCCTTCGACACAGTCTGCCACAGCACCCTTTTACAACGCCTCAGAAACATCGGAATCCAAGGAAAGGCACTGGAATGGATCACTTCGTTCCTCACCGGAAGAACCCAGAGAGTCCGCCTCCCACCTTTCAAGTCCGAGGCCACCGAAGTCATCTGCGGCGTACCACAAGGATCCTCACTCAGTCCCACCCTCTTCAACGTATACATGAGCCCCCTCGCGGCCATCGCCCGCCAACACAACCTCAACATCATCTCTTACGCGGATGACACTCAACTGATCCTATCTCTCACCAAGGACCCCAGCACCGCCAAAACTAACCTACACGAAGGAATGAAAGAAGTCGCCGAATGGATGAAACAAAGCCGTCTGAAACTAAACTCAGACAAAACAGAAGTCCTCATCTTAGGTAAATCCCCCTCTGCATGGGACGACTCCTGGTGGCCGGAAGCCCTCGGAAATGCACCCATCCCGACAGACCACGCACGGAACCTTGGCGTCATCCTGGATTCTTCACTCTCAATGAACAAACAAGTCAGCGCCGTATCCTCTTCCTGCTTTAACATTCTTCGCATGCTCAGAAAAACATTTCGCTGGATCCCCTCCGATACAAGGAAAACAGTCACCCACGCTCTAGTCACGAGCCGACTGGACTTCGGAAACACCCTCTACGCAGGTACCACCGCTAAACTCCAGAAGAAACTACAACGAATCCAAAACGCCTCAGCCAGGCTCATATTAGACATCCCACGCAACGAACACATCTCTGGTCACCTTAAAGACCTCCACTGGCTACCCGTCAATAAGAGGATTACTTTCCGACTGCTTACCCACGCACACAAATCACTCTACGACATCGGACCAGATTGCCTCAACTCTCGACTGTCCTTTTACACCCCCTCCCGACAACTTCGCTCTTCCAGCCAAGCCTTCGCCACTGTACCTCGCATCAACAAGACCACCATGGGAGGCAGATCCTTCTCATACCTGGCTGCCAAAACATGGAACTCACTCCCCGCTTACCTTCGCCTCACCCAGAATCACCTAGCGTTCAGAAAGCAGCTTAAAACGTGGATATTTGACAAATAATCCTCCTCCCCTTCCTAAGCGCCTTGAAACCCTCTGGGTATGTAGTGCGCTATATAAATGTTATGACTTGACTTGACTTGACTTTTTAAATAACCCCTGGTAGAGACCTTAACAAATTGCTCTTGCAGTGCGAGACACACTGGATCTGGTTCCTTGATACTCTTCATCCAAAAGGTCTAAATGATAAATACGAATTGTCCTGTTTCCTGTGAACTATATCATCATTATCAGCATCCTAGATATCCCTTTTTTACATTAAGTCCTGTAGTTTTGTATAGGCAGTTTTTGATACCAGTTTTGTATAGGTAGGCACTCAAGTTATTAACCCATTCGAACATTGTACTCATCTGAGACATATCCCTGTTAAATATTCTACTGACATTTTAAGCTTTATGGCTTACACTGTTTTATTGTCTATTATATTTTCACGATTACTTTATTTGTTCTGCATGAGTAATACTAAAAGCTTTTTTTAGCGGTATACCAGAGCTTTTAATGTAATTGATTGTACCTGACAGTTCATAATATTACCATATAATATATGAGATACATGTACTTTCTGTTGCACTATTCGGGTTTTTTCACTTTAATTATACACACTTTATTGTTCTCAACACTAGCGCTCAATGGGCACTCCGCTAACCCGTCTTTAATAAGACGTAGAGCACGCACACACATTGTCTCATGGATTTCCGGAATTCTAGGAGAGCGTTCAACCTCGATTCTTTGGTTGGCAGACTGTGGTGGAAGGCACTATCGGGTAAGCCTGGTATTGAAGTGCACTTTCGCAGCGCACTAATTAGTTTATTCGTATTGGTCGTGTAGCGCTGACTTTTCTCCCGTTTCTTTTCCCCTCACAGCCTCTCTTTCACCAACATTAATATAGTGTTTTGGCTATCCGCCATCGACCTCAAGGTAATTATTTCACTCTAAACTCTAGAGACTCGGTCTAGCCTTCGGGATATTTCACAGTATTTCACTACACTATCATTATTTTTAACAGCCATCAACGGTTTGCGTCACACATTTTCGGCTTATTGAATTCTCGACAAATAGCTACGGTACTTCTTTTGAAGAGGATCCAATCTCTATGGGTCACAGCACATACTCTTTCATCACATCACTTGTTCCATATGTTGCAACTATCTTATCACATGATACATTGGGCACGCCACCACCATATTTCTCTTCTGATTCAAGCACCTCACGTAGGAAGTAGACAGTAGCACCTCGTGCTGGCACTGTTTTTGCACATTTCCGTTGCTTTCGTTTCCAATAGGTTTTAGTATTACCTTATGAGTTACATCTGGAGGCCTGTTTGCTTGTTTGTATGAGCACTATAATAAGTGACATGCTGATTATAGTTTAGTGGATTACAAGTGAAGATTTTCATCTTTATTATTGATGTTGTAGATTCCCCTGACGACGAAGGGCAGATTTTCGCCCGAAATGCATTGGGAAAAGAAAATACTACTGTCATCTGATTTACAATGCTGAGAAAAGCATCATCACTTCTTGTTTGAAGAAACCCTGCTACGAATTGAATAATAGCATATATTGAATACTTCCTTTGGTTGTAATGCTTAAGTGATTGACTGAATACTTTTGTTGATGGATCTGATTCTTTGATCACCTGTGTTTTCCAAAAGTTATAAATCACTAAAAGTATTTTGATTCTTTATTAGTACACTTTGAACAAAGTGACAACCTGTAGTGCAACCCTGAGCTACCGGACATGCTTCCGGGCTGACCTTATTTACTTTATAAAAGTGGCATTTTCAGAATTGTTTTTCCCATCTGACTTCACCATAAGTTAGGATTTTTTATGAAAATGCTAGAGACACCACATATGAAATAGTTACCTTTTTTTGTTTAGAAATTACAAATAAATGTAATAAGGTAGTTCCAATGTTATCCGATAGGAAATAGGCCACCTGTAGTTAAAAACACATTTAAAAATGTTTCACTACCAGGGCATGTAAAACTTAAAAATTCATGGCCTGTCTTTTAGATACTTTGCATCCTGCCCTCTGAGTTGTCTAGGGTCTACCTTAGGGATGACTTACATTATAAAAAGAGAATGCTTGGGCCTGGCAAAAGGTTTCTTTTGGCAGGTCGATATGGCAGTGTATACTGCACACACAAGCTCTGCAATGGTAGACCTAAAACATAGTTAGAGGGGCTACTTAAGTGGGTGGCAAAATCAGTGCTGCAGGCCCACTAGTAGCTTTTTGTTAAGAGGCCCTGGGTACATGTAATGCACTTTACTAGGGACTTATAAGTGAATTAAATAAGACAGTTGGCGAGGAGCCAATATTACCATGTTTAGGCAAGAGAGTACAAACACTTTAGCTCTGGTTAGGTAACAATTGTAAGATGTGTGGAGTCCTAATACCAGCAAAACTAGGTAAGAAAAATGCGGGAGGAGGTCAAAAGGTTGGGGGAAAGACCAGCCCAAGACTGTCAGGTTTAACACTATCCACCCAACATAATAATCAATTCAACACCTGAATAACAATGACAAGCTATCAAACAAGTGGTAACATTGAGGCACTCTTTCAACCTACAACACATATCCATGCTTCACTTTATACCCACCAATTCACAGGAACCAAAAGAAAGAGTGTCCTATAATTCACTCTCAGACCTCTCACAGGCATCTTAACTAATCACGAATGGATATCTTGCGAACCTACTTTAAACTTGTCATGGGATATCTCATACAATCAGGAATGGGCACCTAACACCCTCCACTCATCCCGATTACAGAGCATTTTGTTTAATCAGCATAGGTATTTTGCAACCCTAATTCTATTTCAGTATGCCATATTTAATCCAGCCTGTATCTCTTGCAAGCTTCATTCATTCACATTTCTGGATGTTTTATGTGTCATACTCAATGCCTGATATTGTTGCGTGTTAGTGTAAATCAGGATCTCAAAATGTCCAATAGCTATTGGTAGTTTTCAAGAAGTTCTTTCATTCCCCTCAGCCTTTCTGTTTTTATGCATTGTCAACACTTACTTGACAATCTAAAACCTCCTTTATTAAAACACTTCTGTGTAAGTCAACACTTGTGCCCAATAGCCCAGACTACAGACCTTTTCCCATGTGAACCTTGCTTTATGAGCCATTTGAAAGAGCAGTGTTAACATAATGTTATTGAATTGAAGAAGGAGAACTTCTGACTGATTCACAGGTTGGCATACAGTCCCTCAATGGGACTCTATTCACGTCTTGGAATGGTCATTAACTCAAAGGTGGACTGGAATATGGCTGTCACTCTTCTATTTCCTAACCTCTCAGCTGCCTTTTGATATAATATATCGATATATCCTGCTTCTCGTAGGAATTCAAGCTAAGGACTGGGGCCAAATCATCCTTCCTCACACACTGCTTCCCGATCATTTTAGCTAAAACATTCAGGTCTATCAAACACTAGTGTACTACAGTGCTCCATCATCACTCTAATCATTTCCAACATCTGCCTTTGGCCAGAGCCTTAACTCATCTAATCCTTCAGCATAACCTGCTACAACTATGCAGGCAAATACACCAAGTTTTCTTAAACCTCTTGCCAATGTCATCTTTCTTAACTGGGAGATCACCAACCACCAGAAGCTCAGCATCTGAACAATTGACCTACAGTTCATTTGGACTAATGATACCCAAAGCCTTAGATGGCCTACTGAGCTGGGCAGCCCCAAAATCCCAATATGCTCATTGAATACTATTGCAGTAATTCCAAGCTCTGACATTACCCTAGAACTACAAACAAAAAAAGAAGTAAAGCCCTCTTTTCACCATCAGAGAATGCTTAGGAGAATCTTATCTCTTCTGAGTTACATTTACTGGTTTCAAGTGATCATCATGCTTGTGTTCAGCGTGGCCACGAGGCGGATGATAGCGGACGCGTGAGCACAGGGCTCCGCGCCGCCCTGTTGTTTATCCTGAGTAAGGGGCGCAAAGTGAAGCCCCCGAATCTCTGGAGCGAAAGGGGAGAGTGCCTGGAGGACTCAGCAGCCCAGAGAGTGAACTTGGCAGCGGCATGTTAGGGCGAACTGCCGACTAAAAGGAAACCGAGTCGCGACCCCAAGATGGTGGCGCAAGGGCTCCATGATCCTGCTGGCCACAGCAGAGGCTTGGGCTGAGGAGATCGATGGGGACTGCCGACGAGGACAGACTCCATGCCCGAGGACCCGACACGAGCATTGCGGAGTGAACTGAGAGATTTCCGCTGCTTAGGAACCTGATATCCAGCAGAAACCGGCGGCCGTGGGGATGCAAGATGGCGGCTTGAGTGACCTGGGAGAGAGCTGTGGCGGCGGAGATCCGAAGTAGCGGGCGGGCCTGGGAGAGCTGCGCCGCTGTCGGGTGACTGGCGTGATTGGAGGGGGTAAGCAGTGAAGAACTATGCCTTGGCACAGCATGGAGCGGGGTGAGGATAGTGGTGAGCGGGCCCCCTCTCTACCCAGGAGCGGAATTGGCGGCTTCTTGGAGCTGTGGAGGTGCACGAGGAGGCCCCCACTGACGACGGGACTGCAGCGCAGGAGCGGCGGAAACTGAGAAGGCCACCTGGAAGGACTGAGACAGCTCAGGGGAAGGAGTGGAGCAAGGTTGCTGCGCCTGACTGGGGCCACGTCCCGGGGCTTGCGGTAAGCGGGTCCACTGAAGCTGCTCGCTGGGGAAGTCTGCACACAGTGCACAGGTGCGGCCCCGCTGTTACCAGGCACCAGAAGCGGGTGACATTGCGGCGATTGGTGAGGGACGGCGGGGCTGAACAGGATTCGGTGCCCTGGGGCTGCGTGGGTTTTGGAAGGTAGAGGAAGATAGCAGCTGCAAGGAATTGGAGCGGTGCGACGTCCCAGAAAGGGAACTCCACTGGGGGTGCCAGCATCATGCTGGAGATGTGGTAATAAGCAGTTTGCCTGCTCCTGACCGGCCCTGGTGGGAAAGACCTCTCAGCTGATGGGCACTGGTGTTCGAGAGCAGCTGGGCGAGTATAGGGGGTGACTCTCCCCTCTTGAGGATCTCACGGTCGGTGCAATTGAGCACTGCGGACCAAGGAAGCGGCAATGCTGGGGCAGTTGGTATGGCTTGGCAGGGCGGAGAGAGCACGAGGAGCTTGTGCAAAGACGTTTGGAATCCGCTGGTGAGTAACCTCGACAGGAGGCGACCAAGGCATTGACATTGTGAGGCGGAGGGGCTGGCGGACACGGCAGGGGAAACACTCACGCAGCTGGCACTAGCACGAGACCGCGCTGTGCACTTGGTAGGAGTGAGCACTGAAGTGGTGGAGCGGCCTACGATGGCAAGAAGAGCATCGCGGTCGAAAATTGCTGGCCTGGAGCGGGTCCCACTGCTGGAATAGAGATCCTTTGATACCCAGCCTAAGTGCAACCCACCTGTAGGGGTGAGACTTAGGGGAGGCAAGGCCGGACCGGGCCTAGAAGACGTCCCTGACGGGTTCTACTGGAGAGTGGTCCACCTGAAAAACCTACACTGCCTTCCCGTCAACAAGAGAATAACATTCCGTCTTCTCACCCACGCACACAAGGCCCTCTACAAACTAGGACCCGAATGCCTCAACACTCAACTATCCTTCTATACACCCACCCGCCAACTAAGATCCTCCAATCAAGGCCTCGCCGCAGTCCCACGTATCCAAAGGTCCACCTTGGGAGGTAGATCCTTCTCCTACTTAGCGGCCAAGAACTGGAACTCACTCCCCACTCACCTCCGCCTCACTCAGAACCACATCTCCTTCAGAAAAGAACTTAAAACCTGGCTATTCGATAAATAATGAACCCCCTCCCCAAGCGCCTTGAGACCCTCTGGGTGAGTAGTGTGCTATACAAATTCTTGAACTTGAACTTGAACTTGGAGGGCTGAGACAGCTGAGTGGAAAGGCTGACTGGGCTTGGAAGACGACCTTGATGGGGTGTGTGAGTCTGAAGGAGGGCGATGAAAGGCGCAGTGGGGACAGCAAGATTGCTTGAGGCATGCACGCACGGTGGGAAGCTGCAGAGAGGAGGTGAATCACAGTGAAAGCCCGACGATCTGAAGGTTCTCGAGACCTGAGAGGACATGGGGAGCCAAGAGGGAAGCAAATGGGGAGACTGCCGGAACAGGAGGACGACACGGCTGTCACGCAGAGTGTGAGAAGGATCGCAACAATGGCAGAGGGTATGCTCCAGCAACAGGTCGATCAAATACTGCAAGCCATTACAGACACTAGGGAAGCATTGCAAAAGGACATTGGGCATGTGACGCAAGGTCTGGAACTGCTTTGAGCGGACCACGCCAAGCTGGTCTACAGGTTGAAACAGACGGAAGTAGAGATAGGCTCAAAATTTGATGGCAGCGCAGATGAACGATTTTCAAAATAGGCTACGGATCCTGGAGAGGCGAGTGGAGGATGCAGAAGGGAGGAATTGAAGAAACAACATCCAGGTGGTGGGACTATCTGAAGGGGTGGAAGGACCCAACATTGTGGAATATCTGGAGAACTGGCTAAAGGTGACTGTCGCGCCACCAGGACTGACGTCCTTTTTCACTTTGGGGAGAACCCACAGGGTGCCTGCCAAACCGTTTGCCCCCGGGAGGCCGCCGAGGCCGGATGTAGCCAGGCTGCTTCACTACAAGGACAGAGATCTCCTGCTGAACCAGGCCAGGAGGGCGGGTCCATACACAGTGGACAACAGCAAGGTGACATTGTTCTCGGATTACACGCTTGAGGTCCAGCACCGCAGAGTATCGTTTGTGGCAGTTAAAAAAGCACTTCGAGACAAGGGCATTCAATACTCTCTGATGTTTCCGGCACGCCTGAAGATAATGATGGATGACAAGTCGTCGTTCCACAACAGCCCTGAGGGGGCCTGGGACTGGTTGGAGATGTATAAAGCAGGAATTGGAGAAGCGGGGAGTGGTGTCAATGCTGATGGGATGAGAGCTCAGTCGCGCAGACTGAGGCACAACCGGCGTCATCACCCAGCGGCCCAGAGGCCGACGGAGACACAAACGGAGAAGGAGCGCACGGCCGCTTTGCAGGCCGTCCTGGCTATCTCGCAAGACGGAGGAGGACCACACCCAGAAGGGACGGAATCAGAAGGGGGGTCCTTGGAAGATATCGGAAGCCAGAGGATACCCCATGTGACAGCTTGGACGGCAGATGAGATCGTTGATGGGTGACGTAGACACTGGCTGGGCATGAATAGAGTACTGGGTGGGGGGGGGCAAGGGAGGGGGTCTAGCTACGGACTTAGCTGGCCGGTAACTGGCTATTCAGAGATAAGGAGTAGGGGAGGGCTGTGGAACATATGTAGAAGAGGCCTCCGGGTGCACAGCCCCGGAAGGGGCGGGGTCAGTAAAAAGGGGGTTGAGCGCAGGAAGGTGGACAACTAGGTGTCCGACTCTCTGAAGCCTAGGGCTTACCTCCCGTACGTTTGTGTGGGTGTAGCACCTTAGGAGCGTAGTGGGTGTATTTGAGTAATAGTTTGGATTGGTCCTAATGTTGTAGCGCCTGTTCTGGGGGGAGGGAGTTGGGGTGGGTTGGGAGGAGGTTTTGGGAAGTTAATGACACCGGTGTGCTCTTAGTAGTGGGGTGGGTGCAAAGGAGGAAATGTTTGACCAATGGGGACGTTACATGATTTGTAATGTATTACCTGGAATGTGCGGGGGCTTTATACAATGCAGAGGCGACACAAGGTGCATGCTTACCTGGTACGACAAGGGGTGCATATAGCTCTCCTTCAAGAAACACATCGTAACCTTACTGAGGGAGCGGCTCTGAAAAAGAGATGGAGAGGGCAATTATTTTACACGACCTACACTGCATTTGCCAGGGGTGCCTTGGTGTGGGTCAAGCCCTGATCTGTTGACTGGGTAGGAGTGTTCTGCTTAATTCAGATACTCTGTCCATCACCACCCCGTTTACTGTATCGTTTTGTCCACCATAAGCGTGGAAGGGTATGCTCAGACGTGAGTCCCTTGCTTACTGCACCATCAGGATTCAAGCAAGCCGGGCCGAAGACGGCTGTGATGCCAGAAACCGGTCCCCGGAAGCTTGTTTCCTTTCTGGTAAAGAATTGGCTTGGTAGTTTGGTCTGCCCTGTTCCCATGATGCACTGGGCCAGGGACAGACTCATTTGCATATAGCCAGGTTCTGAACTGGGATGGTGCAGTGAGCTAAAAAACGGTGATGGATCAAGCCCTGATCTGTTGACTGGGTAGGAGTGTTCTGCTTAATTCAGATACTCTGTCCATCACCAACCCGTTTACTGTATCGTTTGGTGTGGGTTAGAGCGGGGGTCCCTTTTCAACCAATGCAGCACTTGGTTGACCCGGAGGGAAGATTCGTAGTGGTAATGGGGTGGCTCAATTGTGTGGATGTAACCTAATGCAGTGTGTATAGCCCCAATGTAGACCAACCTTCCTTTTTTGAGAGATTGTCAGGGAGCCTAGCGCCATATCTAACTACTGCAACAATAATGGGAGGAGACTTTAACTCAATAACAGATGTGGAGCGAGACAGGTCCCACCCTCGCTATCTGGTGCCTCAGTGCATAGGATTTCCAAGGCGAGAGGCACCTGGCAAACAAACTGGGGGCTGATTGACACATGGCATGCCCAGCATTTGGAAGAGAGGGATTACTCTTATTACTCCGGCCTTCACGACCTGCATGTGCGGTTAGATGCAATATTATGCGCCCCTGCTGTTCACTCCAAGGTGACAGGTAGTGAGTACCTGGCGAGAACGCTATCAGACCACAACTTGTTGCTAGTGCGCATGAGGTGGAGTCAAGAGAGGGCGGTCATACCGACCTGGCAGCTCAGGCTGGAGGTACTGGAAGATCCGGTCTTTGGGGAGGAGCTGGGGGTGGACATTGAACAATACTTTGAGGAGAACGAGGGAACGGCGACATCAGTGGCATTTGAGTGGGATGCGTTTAAGGTTGTGACCAGGGGTATATGTATTAGTAAGATGACGGGAGTAAGGAAAACTATTTTGACTGACTTAGAGAAAGAGGAAGGCCGGTTGTGGGACGCGGAGAAGGACCGACCTGGGAACCCGGGGGCGCAATCCGAGATCTCAGAAGCTAGAGAGTCAGTAGCGGTTCAGGTAGAGAGACTGCGCACCTTTGATTATAAGTATTACAGAGCAAGGATGCATGCAGAGGGGGACAAATCTAGCATGCTACTGGCGTGGTTGGCTAATCCGACCCCCCGGGGAATGCCAATATTGGGCCTGGCAGCTCCCTCAGGGTATGTGGTGAACACACAATCGGGGATAAACAGCTTGTTCCTAGAGTATGATACTGGGCTCTACAGTAGCCAGCTGACTCAGGGCCCGATGACATAAGGGAATATTTGAAGGAGGTGACTCTTCCGAGCCTGAGAAAGGAGCAGGGGAATCTGCTGGGAAGTGAGATCATGACAGGAGAGATTAGGAGTGCGATTACACATATGGCCCATAACAAGACGCCTGGGGTGGACGGCCTCCCTCTAGAATTTTATTCCAAATATGCAGATTGCTTGGTTCTGTGGTTGCAAAATATATATTGGGAGGTATATAAAGTAGGGAGGTTGCCTAAGACCACTAGGGAGCTATTATTATCCCCCTCCTGAAGCCTGGAAGGAAAGCTACAGATAGGAAGGCATATTGCCCGCTGTTGATGTTGACAACTGATTACAAAATCTTAAGCAGGATATTAGCGTCCCGCCTACTCCCATATATGTCGCAATTGATACACCAAGATCAATCGGGTTTCATACCTAAGCGTAATACGTCTAGTAATGTGAGACGGCTACTGCGAATTCTAGAGAACTGCCAAGACCTGGTACCGTCTGCTTTGATTCTCTTGGTGGACATAGAGAAGGCATTTGATAGCCTGGAATGGCCATTTCTCTTTCAGGTTATGCGCAAGATGGACTAGGGGAGGAGTTCGTGAGGTGTACTCAAATACTGTATAACTCAGCGACCGCCCGGGTGCAGACGGGGGCGGTGTCAGCTCCCTGCACGGTGGGACGAGGGACACAACAGAGTTGTTCGCTTTCTCTGCTGTTGTTCGTGCCGGCGATTAAGCCCCTTGGCGGTGCGAGGTAGATCAGGGAGGTATTATTCTGGGCTGGAGATGCGGGGAGACATGCATTATATATCGCTCTACGCAGATAACTTGCTGATGTTTCTGGCGGGTCCCGGTGAGGACGTAACGGGAGCGACGGTGCTGTTGTGGGCGTTTGGCGCGGCATCGGGACTGTGCATGAGCTGGGAGAAGACTAGCCTGTTCCAGGCGCGTCGTGCAATGGGAACCCCTGAAAGACTGAATGGAATAAGATGGGAACCCTGCTGCCTGCCGTATCTGGGAACTAACATTTATCACAAGCAAGTGGATCTTTTGTAGGACAATGTGTATAGATCAGTGCGAGGTATCAAGGGAAGCATGACGTTCTGGAGTACTCTGCCACTTTCAGTGGCAGGAAGGGTAGACCGTTGGTTTCCACGACATGTACTGTCCTTTGTGATCTTGGGCCAGGGGTTGCTGGTTGATTCATTGACCTATAAGGAGAAAGCGCTGAGACCAAGTTGGAATAGAAGCAGGTGTAGGGTAGGCGGAACTCGCCCGTTCGCACCGGAGATACCTCTTGGAATGTGTACGGCCTTTCAGCATGGAGGAGACTGGTTGGCACTGGCAGAGTGGGAAGGACTGGGGTTGCAGATGGTTGGTGACCTCTATGAGGAGGGAGCTCTTGCCTTATCAGACACTGCAGGACAGATACGGATTGCCCAGGGTTGACTTCTTGCTGCATGCCGCTCTGGTGTCAGCAATTCAGAAACACTGGGGGTAAGGGCTGCTGGAACCACAAACATCCCTGACATGCCAATATGTAGTAATGGCTGCAGGAACGGTAAAGTCAGTAACGTGCCTGTATCGACGAACGGTGGAGGAGGGGTGTCAGCCACTGACTCAGCTGCGAGGAAAATGGGAGATGGACCTGGGCAAAGATATACTTGAATCGACTTGGTCTAAATTAGCGGAAAGGGCATGGAAGGGTACGTGGAATGCTAGATTCCAACTTATCAATTTCTACATCATACATAGAGCTTACCTAACCGCAGGGCAGATAAATAAATAATTTAATGTGGATTCGGCATGTGGTCTAGATGTCATTTGAATGCCGCAGACTTCCAGCATATGATGTGGAGTTGCCCCCAGCTCGGCACGTACTGGGAGGAGTTGGTTGAGATCCTATGCGTGGGGACAGATAGGCAGATAGAACCCGACATGGGAGCATGCATACTGCACTGGTTTCCTCACACAGTGCAAACTAAGGTAACGAGCAAATTCATTGATCTGGGGTTGCTGTTGGCCACACAGGAACTAACAAGAAAGTGGAAATCGAAACAGGGCCCTAATGTAGAGCGATGGAAGGCAGAATTCACGAGCTGGACGGCTAGTGAGAGTATGGTCAGGCTCCAACAGGCCAGGAGAGCCAATAATGAAAAGGCGATGGAAACTGCACAGGCATGGGAAGCCCTGGTGGTGCTACTGAAACTGCCAGAACCGGACTCGGACTCTGACTCCTTGGAGGCTCCTCAGGAAACTGTTGAAACACACTGAATATAGATAGGCTTGAGGTGGCTGTTGGGGAAAGGAAGCAAGGTCGGTCATGGCAGGAATTGGAAAGCAACCCAAACGCATTAGGACACTGGCACACCCTAGCATGATGATGATGATTGAACATTCTGGTTTAGAATACTTAGAGCACACTGGTGAAAGGGGTTTGGCGGGAGGTGGGAGGAAGAGGCAAAAGATCGCGGGAGCATCACGTTGGGCTCCCATTTTATCGTTGGGTGTGTTGATACTGGTGAAAGGAGAGGAGGCTGAGACACTTATTGTGATACTGATTTGGATATAAACACAAGCCCAACTGTGGACAATGACGTTATGCAATGTATCCAGTAAAGTGCCCATATTGATGATGAGCCTTCTATGGGGGGGTTCTGTTTGGGTTGAAAACCAATAAAATACTTTTTTTTAAAATGCTTGTGTTCACATGTACACTATTCCATTGCTCATACATCGGAATATCCCTGAACTCGCATTCTGTAGAAGAGGAATTTATATTAAAACTATCTACATCCTTCATTGTGCACCACATGGAATTTGACCATCATTCTTCAAAGGTAATTACAGACTTATTGGTTGAGACTGAGTCTACGATAAAAGATCTGTCTCTGAAATGAAATCCAAAAATGGATACTAATTATGATTCGGAGGTTCCATTTTCCCCATTTAGACAGCAAGGCTAAGGATCACCCTTCCTGTTCATGATAATCGTTCACAATAATTTGGGGGTACATGCACAACTGTGTTCAGCAGTCACAAACAGATATTTGGCCCATTTGCGACTGCTAAAACTGGGGTTTGCCATGTGCCAACCCTATTTTGCTAGTCTGTAACCTATTACATAAAAAATAGAGTTTGTGATTCATACAAATTGCAAGCCCTTTCTACCAGAAGGAGAATCCAGAACGACCATTTAGTCATATGTCCTGTGCAACCCGATTGTCGTCAGAGGTCTCTGATTGGCTCACCCTAAAACTAAACTAACTCCACGATATCCACCACATACTGTTAATACACATATTATCTACAAGGTGGCCAACACCAGTACTCCACTGTACCTGACAACCAGGATCAAGACCTCTGGTGGACTAAATAAGATGTAATATGCTCTCTTTCTCTCTCTCTCTCTCACACACACACACACACGCACACGCACACGCCCATACACATGCACATGCACCTATACACATATCTAACCACCCACCCACACACACACGCGCGCACACACACACACACTCACACATACTGTCTCTTTATTAGACTTTAAAGGAGCATGCGCTGCTGCCTGCCAATCTGTTACTGTTCTCTATATTTAAGGAATGCCAGCCCTTCTTTACTTCTTTTGCATATATTGCGCCGGTTGTACATATGTAATTATTACGTTTTCTTCTTTGCACATGCTCTGATTTTCTTTGTGTGAGAGGAGATGTGAACAGCTGCTGCCCGTGCTGCAAATGGCTAGAAATATTTCTGTATGCAAGAGAATTTAACATTGCTGTTGCGCAAATGCACATTTCCTACGTGTGTGAAGAAGCATGCCCTGCTGTTTCATGTCTAGCAAATTGCCCATTTTAGTTATGGTTGCTATTACTACCCCTAGCTGTATTATATCTATGCATCTTAGTGAAAATTGAGGACCAACTTTTCATTACATGGAAGCCAAAACAATTTGCTACCGTCACGTGTGTGGGAGAACATAAAGCAGTGCAAGGGTAGAACAGGGTGCAAGCACATAGATGGTGCCCATGCACTTTTGCAGCACTGTGCCTAGTTACGAGGGACATATAATTGATATTATGTTGATTTAGGCTAATCTGACCACAAAGGGGAGTTCTCGATTGAAGAGGAACTTCAGCTTTCAAGGGTGGTCTTGCTCCAGCCATAGTCCCCCCATGCAGTAATTTGCACACTAAACATTAAATAGATACAACTACAGGTTTCCACCAATTCCACTGTAGTTGTTGTGGATTCCCCTCTTCAGCTCTCTGCTGCTCACTGGCTCCTGTCAACCCCACAATGTAGATGTAGAAGCCAGATTGAGAGCATGTAATTGACATGACAATGTAGGGAACACTATTTTCCTTTTCATGAGTGTTGGAATTGGCCCTTTCCACAGTGCCATCCATAAACTTTTTGCCTTTTGCCTCCTATTTTTCTGACTCTGTTTTTGTTGGCTATAGGATTCTGGGCACTTTACCACTGCTGATCAGTGCAAAAGTGCATATGCTCGCTGTATAAATTGTGACAATGACTGGTTATCCATGATTGGAATATTTGATTTACTGGTAAGTCCCCAGTAAAGTGTGTGCCAGGGCCTGTATATCAAATGCTACTAGTGGGCTTGCAGCACTGGTTGTGCCACCCACATGAGTAGCCCTGTAAATTTGATTCAGGCCGACCACTGTAGTGTCTGCGTACGCAGTTGTAAACTCCCATGTTGTCCTGACAAGTGAACCAACTTGCCAGGCCCAAACCTTCCCTTTCCTTACATGTAAGGCACCCCCAAGATAGACCCAAGTTACTCCCATGGCCAGGGTGTAGAGTATATGAAAGGTACGACATGCATGGTGTGGGTGACATGTCCTGATGGTGAAATACTGTTTATTTCGTTTTTCACTATTCAAAGGCTGTCTGTCCCATAGGCTTATCATTGGGGGTTGCACTGTAACATTTCTACATGTGTAACTTTCAATAGGGACAAGAGAGAAAATAGTGTTTGGGCTCTCTGGCGACCTAATGGGGCCTCTAGAATTGTTGGTTAGCGTTTGGTTATACTTACCTGCTAATCACTACCTTTAAACTTTTTCTTGTTTAGACACAACATTCCGTGTGTCTTTTTCCTGCTGCAACTGATGAAGCATGATCTTACAGAATTGAGGTGAGGTTTAGACAAGTCTCACCACTACAGCCTATTCATCATTTTTGCTGGTTTTAGTATATTTTAAGTCACGGTTGTGCTACAATCACACTATTTTGCTCTCCGCATGTTGATAACTTAGAAGGATCAAGCCATATTGATCACACCACATATGCCTGAAAATGAGGTAATGGACACATTTAATGAATTGTTGCATGATGTATGATGATTTATACTACATAATGTTTTTTTCCCTATGTCTCCTTCAAAGGTTGGCTTCTTACTTGCGGATAATACTCCCATAGAACCACTGCATGGTATGTAGTTGCACACATTACCAGTAATTTGTAGATAGTTCTTCAGACACGGTGCTGAGGAATCGCGACAGATCATTCGTGACTACCAGGCGAGAAATATGTCGACCACCTAGGAGTAGAGCGCATTTCAAACACATTGTAGCCAGATTGTCGCCTCTCCAATATTCTGTTTAATCAAGCTAGGGTCCTCCCTGAATAAAGTCATTTAGAGGAATCACACCCCTGTTTTAATTTGCACACTTCATTTTCACATCTACACATACTAGGTCCCTTACACCCGCAGCACCTAAATGGCAGGAACAAAAGATCTCCACCAGAGGAACTCTGTACTCTAATTTTCACAGTATATTAGGGCATGTACGTTTAGACCTCCCGAAAAGCCCATTATCCCCCTCTTTTGAATAAATGGGCTCTCTGAACTCAGAATTTATTAACACACCTTTTCGTAAAGGTGCTTTTTTTAATTCTGTATTTGAAAATGCCACTTTTAGAAAGTGTTTGAAGGGGGTGGGCCCTTTATTGGCAGCTAGATTATGCCATAATATACTAAATAGAGGGGTTGTTCTAGCTGTCTTTTTGCACTGTTGTCTACTTAAACAGACTAGGACCAAATAGTCATTTTCTTGACCCTTGTATTTATTAACCTTAGTTCTTTTGCACTTTCCATAGATTCACGTTCTCTTTTTTATCAGAGAAAAAGGGAGGCCACAATCATTTGTTTTAATATATACATACACATTTGTGGTGTTTCAAATCAACAATAAATGACAGCAATAATCAAACTTAAGACAATGAATAAGACATAAAAAAACAGCAATACATGTGTAAAATATGTCACAGAAACGAGCCAGTCATCTATTTGCATAATCAAGCAGCAACTGCCATAATTCCTGTTTGTCAAAGATGGATCTACTTGCTGCTTATAGCTCTGGGGAACTGATATCTCTGTTCTTAGGATGGAGAGTTCTTAACCATTCCCCCAGATGACCCTAATCATATGATCGTGTTCCCCAAGTGATCTAAGTGTGCAGACATGTTTCGTACCTCCTTGTCATTCTTGGGGTTCTCCTCAGGACAATGACTGGATTTATTCTGCAAATAATGATAAAGGGATTGTGATTAGCTTCTTTCACTGACCTTCTAACTCCACTTAGATTTGTTGCTACTAGGTAATCCATGGTACCTTCTTTATGCTTGAACTCTTCTAATAGACAGTATGAAGCAGTTTATGTAGGTTTTTGTTAAGTATTTACTCGCTACGAGTCACGGATTCTTCCTTTTTCAAATAGTCTGTAATGATAAATCACCAGAGGTTTGTTTTATGACATTCTACTTGACACTTTGTTGCAGTCTGTTCCATACTGGGACACTATCTCTTTGGTTTAAGGCTAGATTAAACAATCTCAAAAGTGAGGTTCATTTGACTTTTTTTTTAAGCTGAAATGAATGTCGGGGTGTCTGTTGTTTAACCATTTGTGAAATGTAACTTAGCCTTTCTGCGTCCCTTTTCATGAGCACCAGATGTCATTGACGTAACGGTACCACTGTACCAGGTGTTCTGCAAATGGGTTATCGTTGTAAATAAATCTAACTTCAAATCTGGCCATGAAAAGAATTGCCACTCCTGGCGCAAAGGGATAGCCCGTAGCAGTCCCTTTCATTTGGAAGAAGAACGTATCCTCAAATTTGAAAAAATTCTTTCTCAATGCTATTGATGCTAGGGATTTGTGTATAGAGCAAGACCACATCCATGTTACTAGTCAATGTTGGGAAAAATGTAATTGAAGGCCTTCAACTTTGTTAATAAAATACATGGTATACCAGAAGTACGAGGGATCTTTTTTGAGAAAGGATTTCATAAAAATATCCACATACTGAGAAATTGGTTCCATGAGTGAATCACAACCTGACCCAATTGTCCGTCCCAGTGATGGTGTTGCTTTTTTATGAATTTTGGGCAGGAAGTAGATAACTGGAATCCTTGAATGTTTTTTGTCAAGTATTCACATTCCTGTGAGGCAGCACTGCCCAACTGTCCAGCATGACTCTGGAACCCCTGTGCGGTGACAAGAACAGGGCCGAGCAACTCCACTGCTGTCCCACTGAGCGCCGGTGGTATCCACGAACGAGTGCCATCTTCGTAGCCTCCTAACTCGCTCACTCCCCGGTAATTGTGGGTCGGGCTTAACTTCACGGGGTGGCAGCTCCACCAGGCGTTGGCGGGCAGCTACTTTGTGATTAATTCATGTGTGGAGATTATACATGGTATTATAGATATCATCAATACAGTTATTAACAATATAGTAATGCTTCCCTCTACCAAGGTGTAGTACCCAAAGAATGGAAAATCGCAGTAGTCAAATCTCTACAGACAAAACATCTAGCAGACCCTACCACCCTCACAAATCTTCAGCCTATCTCTCTGCTTGCCTGTCGTAGTAAAATCACGGAAAAATGTGTCAACTCGCAACTTACGTCCTTTTTATAAGAGGCAAACATTCTACACCCTAAACAATCCGGTTTTAGGCCTCAGCACTCAACAGAATCCTTATTACTGTATACTGCAGAAGCCCTTAAATCTACCTTAAAAAAAATGCTGTGCTGATCCTATTGGATCTACGATTCAGAAAAGGGGGTGGTGATGAACAGAGTGTCTGAATTAAGCAGACCACTCTTACCCAGTCCAAAGATCAGGGCTTGATCCATCACCGTTATTTAGCTCACTGCCCCATCCCAGCTCAGAACCTGGCTATATGCAAATTAGTCTGTCCCTGGCCCAGTGCATCATGGGAACAGGGCAGACCAAACTACCAAGCCAATTCTTCACCAGAAAGGAGACAAGCTATTGGATCTATCAGACGCTTTTGACAAGGTCTCTGTTGACATCTTACTAGACCGCCTCAAATCATACAGCATTTCACATCTTGCTTTGGCTTGGCAAAAATCCTATCTACAAAATCACAGACAAGTGGCCACTCTTGGCCAGTATCAATCAGTAGAAACCCCCCTGCTGTACGGGGTCCCACATGGCTCCATTCTCAGCCCGGTGATCTTTAACGCATATATGGCCCCTCTCATTAGCTTGATATTGTCTTTTAACATTGAGACAATTTCTTATGCTGACGTGTCTGGTACTAGATAAACGATCCACACATGCCAAAGAAAATCTACAACTGTGTCTCACAGTGTTTTTTCAGTGGATGAAGGCAACAACCTAAAATGCAACTCAGAAAAAATTGAAATTATGCCATTAGGGAGATACAATATTTTTTCCCCGAGCCTATGGTGGCCCATAGACCCCCTCCCCCCCTACTACAGTGAAGGTAGTAATGAACCTGGGGGTGAAAATTGACTCAACACTCTCCTTACGCCAGCAATCCATAGGAGTAGCAGGGACATGCTTTCAACTGATAAAGTCCCTCAAAATGTTTTTGGATCTCTGTCCATGCACGTGCAGAAAGCCAGTTGCAGTGGCCCTAATCACTTCCAGACTTGACCACTGTAACAGCCTCTATGCAGGGACGAATAAGTCAGTGTTAAACAAACTACAGTTGGTCAAACATGCAGCAGCACGGCTAGTCTTAAAATGGCCTAGACGTTCTTCAGCCTCAGCCACCCTAAACATACTCCATTGGCTGCCCATCCACAAAAGAGTTCTCTTTAAGATCCTAGTAATCACATACAGAGCCTTCAAACGTTCAGGTCCCCATTATCTCCGAGCCAGGTTTTCCCACTATATACCAAATCGCACACTCAGATCTTCCACCGCTAATCTTCTGAAGCCACCAGGTTTTAGCTACACAACAAAGGGTGGGAAATCAATTGCGGTGCTAGGGACCAAAGCCTGGAATATGCTCCAGAACCAACTCGACTTTATTCAAACAGAAATCAGATTTAGAAAGGCCCAGAAAACCTGGATCTTTGTCACCCCTGATGCCCTATGTAGATCACTCATATGATATCCTCAGTTAAGGTTGTGTGTGTTTTTGGGCCCCGCTTAGCACCATGATGCTCCACGGCGTGAAAGCTGCGCTTTATAATTTTGATGTAACATAACTTGGGCCCTCCCACCAACGGGCCATATGGGTGCCTTACCCCCCCCCCCCCCACCATACCATGGGCCTGATGTTTCCTCCTAAATTGCTTATTTCATGGTGGTAGGCGGGCCGGTGGCCCTGCAGCCTACATGGGGAACTACAGTACCTGAGGATGGAGATTACCAGCACAGACGCACTGTGCTCTGGGCATTCAGGTGATTGATGATATTTCTCTACATTTCTATGCCCTAATGTTATAAAATATATGGATGAGATGATGTGCACAGAGATGGTGGTTCTCAGAACGTTCTTAAAACATGTGCAACTAAGTGGTAATGGCTTTGTTGCACTAACTGTAATGTCAGTATGGTTTCATGAAATGTGCAACTCAGAAGTACTAGGGGTATGGCCCTCACTATGAAGTTATGCCTTATGTCTTTTTGATGATTTCTTGATGACTAGTGCAACTTATAAGTATTGCTTTAGTGCACTACATGTGATGTGATGACCATTGCCTTAGGGCAGTGATTTATGATCCATGGGTTTTATATGCATTTTTATGACAAGTGGCACAGTAATTTATGTGATTGTGGTCTAATGAGTTTCATGTATAATACAATGGATATTTTTATATAACCTTGTGTGGAGTCTCTTTTTGTGGTGTGCATAGTGTGTCACAGTTGTGGGTGTGTGTTGCGCAAGCGCTTTACGCATTGCCTCTGGGATAAGCCTGACTGCTCGGCCTAGCTACCAAGGGGGTGAGCAGGGGTTATCTTCAATGTGTAACTCCCTTACCCTGACCAGAGTGGTGGGTTCTGCCTGGCTTAGGTGGATACCTTAGCCAACCAGAAACCCCATTTCTAACAATGAGTAATCATACACATAACTTCAATCACTAAAATAGGCTAATCTCTCTGTTCTTCTGATTCCAATGATTTGAATTTGAGTTTTAGCTGGTGGTGTAGACAACAGTGGAGCATCAGTATGTATTAATTGTAGGAATGTTCTGTTATCTGGAGTTTAAGTCTCTCTTTAAGGTTTAACACATTACATTCTTTTACATTTCTTTGTCATTGTTAACTTCCAAAAGAAATGCAATGGAAGAAAAACCAGGCAGGACTCACGCTAAAGACATGGACATGTCTTTATTCAGAGTCAGAAATAAGACTAGAGGCAGGCTACATCAAAGCACACCACTGAAAGCAGACTACTTGCCTCTCTTATTGTCCAGCTTGTGTATCTGCCCGCTCAAACTCTCAGATATCCTAACAGTTCATCAACAGCATCATTCCTTGGGCTGTGAATAAGCCATGTCCCACTATGATGTGATGAGCTAATGCTAAAATTCTCATCATAGATTCCATGTTAGTTTATTTACAATTAATATAGTGATATATATATTATATATAATAAAAATATAGTATTCAAATCAATGACCCAGACCTTAGCTACATTCATCTTTCCATAGCTAAAAACAAAAATTTGGTATATTAAAAAAATAATTTGTAAAGCAAAAGTCTCTAAATGGGTTGAAATGAAATTCCTGATTAATTAATCAGAAAACAAATAGTAAATGGTTTCAAATGCTCAGAGGAATATATGAATTAGTCAGAAAACAAATAGTAAATGGATTCAAATGCTCAGAGGAATATATTCTTATTCAATAGCCAAAGTCGAGTTGACAAAGGATCCCTTAGGCCATGTGGCTTATGATGTCACCAGAACCATTTGACTATAACTTGTGCCCCCACCATGCATTGCTTATGACCTCACATCTTACATCATTGATATCATCTCAAATGACATAATTCATGTCATCAGGGATGGCATCATTAGGTCATTGTGGCAGTGTCTGATAGTGTTTGTAGACTTGTAGTATTTCAACACGCAACACCTCTGCCCCAATATTCTATCAACATTAGCATGATAATGAATATAATCTATGACTCCATGCTGGTCACAAAATATCTGTCAATTCACCCACATTTGTTGGATGTTACCCTTTCTTCATTAGTATTCAGCCCTCTCACAAACAAAATGCCTCCATAGATTTTAATGGCATCATCACCCCCTTTCCTTTTTAACCCTTTAAATGCACCTGTCGGCCATCGGCTGTCGCGAGCACTACCTCGATAGTGCTGCGCACGTGTGTTGGCCAACGCGGCTCAGCCCACATAATGCAACACCCTGCACTGCGGCAAAATTATCGCAGCAGTATATGGGTTAAAGGTTGAATACCATGCTTAAAAGAGTTTGCACTGTATTCACCTTAGCAGAATTACCCTCTTAAAGACTTGAGATGACCTGCAATTTTAAGTCAAGAGGTTGATAGGTATGCAATTGCTACTGAAGAGACATCTTCTACCAGGCAATATGGACATCCCCACATAGTTTGGTAAAATCTAATACACACGCATTCCTTAGATGGGCACAGTGGGATGCAACCTTAGACCCATGCTTATAAATCCAGTGTGAGATAAATCACGTCTTAGTGGGACATCCCTCCATTCTACATTATTCAACAATATGTGATGCCCCAAAATCTTCAGCAATGTTAAGGAAACAGCCACACCGTATAAATGTCCTTGTTACATAGAATGCGTCCATCGCAGTATATTACAGCTATTTAACATGGGCGTATGTACAGATATCCACTGGTGGATAGGTAATCTTTTGTGAACAGAATCTTTATGCTTTCTCACAGATTTATTTACAACAGGCTTTGGCTTTAAGCCCTAACCCACTTTTAAAAAGTACATCTGCAACCCACATCAGGTGTGCTCATCCTCTACTTTGTTTAACAAGCAGTACTACTTGCACCCCAAACTTTAGCAATTTCTAAATGGTGTGCTAAATAACTTTCAACATGCACAGCTGCAATTACCTCTATGGCTTTAGCCTTCTAAATGCAACGCACCCATAGGTGCACATTCAGTGAGTAACCCTATGCTGTATATGACTTTAAGGTGATCACTGATGCCATCACTGATGTGATAAGTTCTGTAATTTAGCAAGTTATACTTATCTCAATAAATTATAAAATATGAATTTGTGTTTTTTTGTTTTAAAATGTTAGTATTTCAATGCAAAAACTCTTGCACAAGATGTGTGATTTCTCTGGAATAAAACAATATTTTGCTTGTCCCTTGTCTGCACCTGGTCTCATGTGTTTAGATTTAACCCAAAGCCAATCTGTGCTAGGTTAGCAGGCGTGAATTTGGATCAAATCTCATTGTTTTTGCACGTTTGCCACCCTATTATCCCCCATTTTATTGCATGATAGAGAGGGTTGGTATGTCCATGGGCGGCTCCTCCATTATGGCGGAGGAGCGTTGCCCTCCCTGCTGAAAACCAGCAGAGGCAAAGGACAAAACTAAAATGATAACGGACGCTGTACTGATACCTTTTTTCCCGGGACCTTGTGCTCTGCTCCTTGTTCTTCGTGCTACGCCTCGCGGTACCAGCTTCGCGGGTCCCGCTTCGTGGGGTCTTGTAGCGGGTCCGTGGCCTTTGGAAGTGCTGGCCACTTGGTGCTTGCCGTGGGAGTGAGAGTTGCAGGCAGGGCTGCGAGCAGCAGGACTGGGACTACATCTCCCAGGAGCGCCCGCTAGCCCGAACTATCATCACCTGGGCCGCTCTCCCTGCTTGCCCCGCCCCACCAACGATTCAAAAACCCCTGTCACTGGACCATCCTTGGGACGCTGTGCTGATACCCTTTTTACCGGGACCTTGTGCTCTGCTCCTTGTTCTTCGTGCTACGCCTCGCGGTACCCGCTTCGCGGGTCCCGCTTCGTGGGGTCTTGTAGCGGGTCCATGGCCTTTGGAAGTGCTGGCCACTTGGTGCTTGCCGTGGGAGTGAGAGTTGCAGGCAGGGCTGCGAGCAGCGGGACTGGGACTACATCTCCCAGGAGCGCCCGCTAGCCCAAACTATCATCACCTGGGCCGCTCTCCCTGCTTGCCCCGCCCCACCAACGATTCAAAAACCCCTGTCACTGGACCATCCTTGGGACGCTGTGCTGATACCTTTTTTACCGGGACCTTGTGCTCTGCTCCTTGTTCTTCGTGCTAGGCCTCGCGGTACCCGCTTCGCGGGTCCCGCTTCATGGGGTCTTGTAGCGGGTCCGTGGCCTTTGGAAGTGCTGGCCACTTGGTGCTTGCCGTGGGAGTGAGAGTTGCAGGCAGGGCTGCGAGCAGCGGGACTGGGACTACATCTCCCAGGAGCGCCCGCTAGCCCGAACTATCATCACCTGGGCCGCTCTCCCTGCTTGCCCCGCCCCACCAACCTAAAGCCCTATATTTTCCGTTTGTCACTCCTGCGGCGCGGGAGAGCGCGGGTGCGTCCCGGGAGAAGCCCGGGACAAGGGCGGGCCCTCTGTGGCCCTCCGTGGACTGTAGAGACTGGACTGGGCCAGGCCCCTTACTGGTAAACTCACTTAAGCCCGCTAGACATTAAGTTTATTGTCTTTTCTTAGCAAAGATCCGTATTAGATGTTCCTTTTTATTTTGCTTGGTTAGCTGATATTCTTTTATCCTCTAGCACTATCAAGTTTTTTGTTACTGTTTGCATTAAGTCGTTGTGCTTTTACTTGATATTCGCTATCGGCCCAAAGTAATGTCTGCCCGTGAAACCCGCAGCCAGGCTGCGGCAGGAGCTAAAAATAAAACTAAAAAACTAACTAATACAGGGCATCGTCCTGATGGAAAGGAGGGTTTCACAAGATCTTGCACATGCCAAAAGGTCGTCACTAGGGAGTATAGCTTCTGCTCGTACTCCAAACAAAGCCTTGAGCAACTCTGTCCCCCTTTTCACGCATGCTGATCCCGAGACTCCTACGATTCCCAGCACTACTGGGCCCCATTGTCCCCTTGTAGTTTTATCTCCGGTGCCCTTACTAACCTCCCCAACCCCGATTCCCCCTGATGCTAATACAATAGTTATATCTGCCACTGTTCACAGCGAGCCTACCCCAAACAAAGGGCCATTAGAAGGGGTAACCCACATTCTTGACCAATCACCTCCTCACGTGATTGGCGGAATTACAACCAACAAAGAAATGTTGGGTTCTATAGGAACCGAGGTTTGTGCCAGTGGAACCAACAAGTTGGGGAGGGTCTCCCTGGGACCCCTTGCAGAGAGAGATAGTGCACAGTTTGTACCTCACCCCTTACCAATGGGTATCCCGGACGACACAGTTTCGAATAACAGTCTGGCTAGTATTCTTGAAAATAGTAGCCAGGATACTTCTTTAGACGACCTGGTAGACCAGAATGCCCCACTCTTAAGTTCTTTAACTGTCCTCATTAGGTCTTTACTCGTGCCTCTGGAAACTAAACTTCAAGACATAGAACATCAGCTCCAGGCCCTCTGTCTGGAACTAAAATCCAAGGGGGAAAATACTGCCCTAGGGGCCCCCGATAAACCAATTCCCTCTGCTACATCCTTACCTTTAGCTAAGACCCAATCTGTAGGGGTCAATTCCACCTTCAAAAAATGCCCTCCTAAAATTGCTCCCAACAAAGGTAACCAGGGTAGTTCTTCACAGCCAGTCTTTAACGCCCCCACAAAACCCAAGAAAGCGGCTGGTTCTTCCACCTCAGCTCCCAAACCCCTTCCATCCCATCCTGAGAATCCGGATGGTTCTTCCACCCCAGTTTCCAAACCCCTTCCCTCCCATCCTGAGAAATCCAGTGCACGGCGGAACATCAGTTTACCACCCGATGCCTGTCCCTTTGTGCTGGTTTTAACAGGTGTTCCGGAGCTTGAACCTACCGCTTCCGAACCCTTTTGGGCAATTAAGAACAAAGTTTGTCATTGGTTGAATAGAAACTACCCTTCTCCCCCTAATATTAATAAAAAAATGCTAATGGTGGAGAGAGCCCCATGGGTAGGGGAGAACAAGAAAAGCTTACAGGGAGACTGTGTCGTGATAACATTTGAAGACCCAAGAATAGTAGAATACATTTGTTCTGGGCCTTGCTGTAAGAATGATTCCACGATCACGGTAAAACCCCGTCATACTTTTTCACGTCCCCAGGGCACCATGATAATAGATGGAGTTGGTTTAGGGTTCCTATTAATGATAGAGGTAGGATTAGACCTGAGTCCAGGAAGGGGCAGTACCCTTTTAATTGGGGTGGCGATGGCAATGGTGGTTGGAACACTGTGCGAAACGATGTAGGGAGACCCTTTTGCTCTCGCAACCAGTTTAATGAGGAATGGTCCGGCCCACAGCTTAATTATCCAATCCCCTGTTATAATCGCTTCAGTGGTCTGGAGGGAGTCGATTGACTCCCACCCAAGTCATCTGCACCAACCGGAAAGAGGGAAGTGCTAGCCACCCCAGGGAATCATCCTAATTTAATCATGGATGGTATAGTTCACTCAGGAGAATCGGAACACAGTACCTCAATCACATCTAGGGAACCAACTGTAGCTTCAAAAGCCATTAACATCCTGTCATGGAACATAGCAGGATTAAAGAAAAATGTTGCTAATCCCGAATGGAATGACCTTATTAACACCTTCCATATATGTATGTTCCAAGAAACCTGGTGTTTGACCCCACAATATATAAAAATGGTTATTCTACTTTTTTTATGTTATGTTATGTTATAAATTTTTTAGAGCGCTCAGCTGCCACAGCGAAGTGGCGTCCCGGCGCTATGTAGGAAAATAACACAACCAGATAGAAAGACCAGATAAGCGAGGGGACAGAATTAAAGTGATGGGAACAAAAAGGTCTTGATAGCTCTTTTAAAAGACAATAGATCCGGTAAGGCACGAATGTCAACGGGCAGAGTGTTCCAGAGACTCGCTGCCAGGACGCCAGAGGAGCGTCCACCAATTCTGGTTTTCCTGAAGCGGGGGACACAGGCCAGGAATTATCCCTGCTGTTACGATGAGGCAAGGTTGCCCGTCTGGGGGCTTGCTTATTTGGGTTAAAGTGAATTTGAATTGTGTTGTTACCACCCACAATACTGTTTGTAATGATATTTTGCATATCACCCTTAAGATTGAGACAGGGTGTTTTAAGTTGGAACTCTTTTGTATCTATGCTAGAGGCCTCCAGGGCGGGCTACCCTCACCAATTATAGAGCTTCTAGATGGGATGTTATCAGACCTTCCTCCCAGATCTAAAATACTAGTAGGAGGGGATTTTAATTGCACTTTTGAACCCCTAGATGACGAAGAATCCTTGGACTTTAATACCTCCTTTAGCTCTGGTTCCCATTAAGAAATGGACAGACAGAGCAATCCAGCTGAACACTCTGGTATTGGATCACAACTTAAGGGCTCTCAATGGGCGGACGGCGTCAGATCGTGAGGGGGCGATGACCTACAATAAGTTAGGCTGCCCCTCGTAAATTGACTATATCCTTCTAGATACACAGTCATGGCCTGCCCTAGTTGATATGGAGGTTAGGCAATCTTCGGATAGTGACCACAATCCATTATGTATGATAATCCAATGGTTAAATGGGTCCGACACAAGTGAAAAACCAGAGATGATCACCAAAGAGGTTTTTCCAACATTTTGCAATCGGAAACTAAAATGGAATGTGGTCAAGTGTGAAGAGGAGAAACTTAAATGTATTAAAGAGATAGTATTAGTTGAAACCTGTAACCTCACGGGAGTGGTTTGAGCATTACCTAACCACCCCGGATTTAACCTGCAAACGTCCGACAAAGATCTAATAACTAAACTAGTTGGCTTTTTCTGTAAAAGGTCCCAGGAGAACCCGATGTTAAATCGTGAACTATCTAAAATTAATCCTTGGTATACGGCAAATTGCAGGATAAAAAGGAAAGCTATTACTCTAGCGATAAAAAGTAAGGACCCCGTAGCAGTCCGAATGGCTAGAAAGGAGTACCGCAGCAGTATAATATCAGCCAAAAAGGATTGGGAGGAGGAGCATTGGCAGCAGCTAAAGGCTGCAGCCAGTGGGAAAAACTCTATCATTTTTTGGAAATTGATCAATGCTCTTGATACAAGGGGGGCAGAGCCAATTTTAAATCATATAACAGAACAGCAATGGTTTTCCCATTTTTTAAATCTATACTGTGAGGATAGTCTTAAAGGCACAATAACATCTCCAGTTATCGAACTCCAAAGTAAGAACGACACAAAGCAAGGCCCCACGGAAGACCAATTCTCCCAGCGAGAAGTACAGGGCGCCATTTCCAAAATACTACCGGGGAAGGCGGCTGGCCCAGATGGCCTTCCAGGGGACTTACTACTGCACGATCCCAAATTATGGGCAGATTTTATAGCGTGTTTAATGAATCTTATCCAGCAGGGTCACCCTGTTCCTGAATCCTGGAAAGGAGCAGAAGTCATTACTATATTCAAGAAAGGCAACAGAGAGGACCCTGCCAACTACAGACCAATAAGCTTAATAGATACTATCCAAAAGGTAGTTGGCAGGGTCATAATAAATCGAACAGAATCATGGCTTATGGACGAGGATACTTTATCTCACTTCCAGGCAGGGTTTAGGCGTAATGTCGGTGCAATGGACCAGGTCTTTCGATTCTGTGCAGTCTATTGGAAGTCAGTGTTAATCGCCAAAGGTAGTTTATATCTGGCTTTCATAGACCTCAAAACAGCATTCGATGTTATTCCATGCGCCAAACTCTGGTCGGTCCTTTTTGACATGGGTTTCCCCAGTTATCTGCTGCAACTTATTATTAAACTTCACGAAGGGAACTACGTAAGGATCCGTTGGGGAAGTCAGGGCGAACTGACAGGGAGGATACCGGTCAATAGAGGAGTGAGGCAGGGATGTGTGATGGCCCCCACTCTGTTCTCCCTCTTTATAAATGGGGTGGTGGACCATTTGAGGGAGGACCCTGCGGATGCCCCAGTCCTTGCCGGTGAGAAACCACCAACACTCCTCTTTGCAGACGATACCCTCCTGTTATCTAAAACCCCTATGGGTTTGCAAAGACTACTCGATCGTTTTTGCACCTTCTGTCAAGACCGAGGATTGACGGTCAACACCACCAAAACTAAGTTGATGGTGTTGTCCGCCAATAAAAAGAACAGGAGGGTTAACCTCTCTCTCAATGGCACCCCCCTGGAGGTAGTGGCTGAATTTGATTACCTCGGAGTGAGGCTTAGTAATAACATGAGCTGGAACTCCCATATATCTAAAATGGTTTTGAATCTTAAAAGGTCATCTGGAGCGATATTAAAGAATCAGCGCCTTTCCATCAGTAGACCTGTAGCTCCCGCCTTGGCAGTCTATGGGGGGAAAGTGCTACCTTCGGCAGTATATGGCTCTGAACTTTGGGGTGCTGAGAACATCAAAGCATTGGTAGTGGCCGAAAACAAGTTTATAAGAGACATAGTTTCGCTACCTTCTACGACCCCCTTGAAACCATTATTCCTTGACATGGACCAAAGATCTATTTCTGATTTAGTTCAAATTCGCCCCTTGTTATTTTGGGTATGCCTTAGAAGGACCCCTGAATTATCTAATTATGCACTAGTACTGGAAGAGCTTCTTAGTTTAAATACAGCGAACAAAATAAAATGGCTTAATAATCTAAAGAGGTTGGTTGTATCTATAGGACTGGGTGAGTCCTGGGCCTCCCAATCCCCCCCTCCGAAACAAACTGTTAAAAAACTTTATTGGGACTGGGTTGAAACAAAGGATCTAAAGAATTCGAAATGGGGTTCCTTGACGAATAACTTCCTCGAACACAAGTCCTTCAGGAAGTTAGAGTCATTCTTAGATTTTATCCAGACTCCCCGCGATAGAACTTTGTTTCTTAAACTAAGATACGGAACCCTCCCCCTCAATACTTTCAAGGAAGGGTGGAAAGATAGGAGGGAGGCCGACTTAAAATGTCCAGGTTGCTCGTGTCCGAAAGAATCACTTGGCCATTTTTTGTTTGCTTGCACTGCATATAAACAAGCTAGATCAAAATGGTTGAATCCTGTTTGCAGGGAGCTTGGAGTTAGGGACTATAGAACAGCCCTGCGTATTATTCTAACTAACACCTCCCCTATGTACATTGTCTGTGGGGTCGCCAAATATGTGTAATGCGCTTGGCTTACCAGATCTAAACTGTTACCCAATGGCTGATCTGTACCATCTGGAATTGTTCGTTTTAGTGATGCCCTTTGTTTTATGTGTTATCTGCTTTGTCAAATGATATTTTAAATTAATGGAATTGCAATGTTTGTAATACTGTTTTAGGTATTTTTGTATGTGTGAATGTTCGTACTTTTATGAAATTTTTTCGAATAAAGTATTACAACGATAACACATTTTTATTGTAATTTTATTTTTTGTCAAATCAAATCAAATCAAATGTAGCTTTATTCGATTTTTGACGTTTAAAATCACAAAAGCATACACAAACATAAAAACATTTAAAAACATTTGATATGATCGTTGTACATTTATTTTTTGTCCAACAGGCTGCGACTGCGAGCTGAGGGAGGGACGTAGCCACCCACACTGATGCTGCAGATGCAGCACCATGGAAGCGGGGAAGTGGTAGGCACTGCCAAGTGCGCATGATGGTTTGGCTGACCCCCAGAGGGCCGGCCAAACCGTCATGTGCACTTAGCATTTCTCCAACCGGACTGCGTTGTACAGCTGGGTGGAATAACCAACACAGGCGCCCAGTTTACCTCTGAGCGCTGGACCGAGATGCTCAGACCAATACCACCACTGCTCTCATGCTGGGAATTGTATTCCCAGCATAATAGCAGTGCTAGGATCGGGTCCTGGGAGCCTGCGCAGTGGCCAGCAGTTCCTGGACGGGATGCCAGGATCAGGGGAAGGCGGCAGCCTTTGGAGCAGGTAAGTGCAAATTTCTTTATTTAGAATTCTGTTTTTTTTGTTTGTGTTTCCCCTTACCCTCGCCCTACCACTTCGCAATATGAGTGGCCGCCACTGGGTACGTCATGGCGTAAAGTCAAATGTTGACGTTAACACCCTTGAACTCCTGAAATTCGATTGACGCTCAGGTTTGCGACCCTTATGATTGAGCGACAGCCTGTGCTTTGAATAGTAAATCTTAGCCAGTTTGTTCAAATAATTTGCAAAACATGTGTGATTCTGTTTTAAGTGTTTCCAATGAATCAGGGTTAATACATATTTGCTAACTAGGCATGTTGGGAGCTGTCTGAGGCTATTATTATGCCAACACGATTGCTGCTCGTTTCATCTTTCTTGAGAGGATTAGAGAGCAGTGCACTGTTACTGTTCCAAGAACAGGATGAAAACTGACGGCAAATGCAAAAGAAGGAAGCTTGGGGAATGCTGCAGGTCAGGAGATGTGAGGTCCCCAGATGCCTGGATGAAAACACGCCTCAAGTGCCAATGAGGAGCCAGGCTGGTGTCACAAAGAGCTGCCAACATTCAAAGCTAATGACAAAAGACAATTTTTCCATTTTTACTTGACGCAGTTTATGTAACATGAAACATTTGCAGATGTATCCGGGCAGGAATGAAGCAGAGGGAGCTTGTAATCTGGGGGAGGCCTTCATTTCTGATATTAAATATTGAACATAAGGATTTGCTGAAGTGCTGCTGGTGCGAACCAGGCTGCCTGCCCCCTAACACTACAAAGAAGCTTTGTAGACAGCAAAAAATTGTAATGAGTTCAAAAGAGAGAAAGAGAGGGAGGAAAGAGTCTGCGGCATGAAATATAAAGAGAGGCAGGTTTTCAACAGCGCCCCAGCACCAGTGCTTAATTTCTGAAAGAAGGACTTCCAGTTCCCAAAGCTGTGCTTAGAAACCCACAGCTGGCCCTATTAAATTTTAATGTGTCCAATACCAAGGCTGCATAATCCTCAATCCACCTCAGGTCTTTTTAGTCCATTACCAGCCACCTCAGGTCCCTTTTTCTCAGTCTTGTTCTGTTATGTTAAACAGACTTATAAAGCACACGTCGACCCATGGGTGTCCTAAAAGGTCCTCCTATTACCCGTTGTGACATTTTTCCCGTCTTTCTCATCGTTCTTTCTTCTTGTAGTATTTTCCCTCTCTTGCTCTCAGTTAATGTGCTATCATGAAAAATGAGTTTTGTCGCCAAAAATGAGTGCCGGTGGCCTCCACAAGCAAACTCTTGCTCAAATTAAGCACTGCCCAGCACACACGTTAATATTTTATTTATTTTTTATTTTATTGAATTTGTATTGCGCTCAGCTACCCATAAAGGGTTTCCCGGCGCCAGGGACAGCCTAGAGAAGAGAGATAGGTATTTGCTGAAGCAGGAAAAGCAGAAAAACGTTTGATCAACTAAAACAGAAAGGTTTTTAGCTTTTTGCGAAAAGCCAAAAGATTGGTCTCCGTTTTGAGCGTCAATGGAAGAGTATTCCACATCTTCGGCCCCAAATGGGCAAAAGAGCGACCTCCCATTTTTGTCAAGCGAATTCTAGGAATTACAAAGTTTGCTTGATTTGATGACCTAAGGGGACGGTTTGGCTGGTATGGTCGGACAAGATTGTGCAAATATGCAGGAGCAAAACCCTGACGGATCTTAAACATAAGGCACAAAGTTTTAAAAGCTACACGGTCAGCAATTTTTAACCAATGGAGGTCACATAGGGCTTGTGTTGCAGACATTCTGCGAGGAACATTGCACAGAAGGCGGGCAGCTGAGTTCTGCACAACTTGGAGTATATTCATTGTAGCTCTATCAGCTCCCAGATAGAGCACATTGCCGTAGTCGATACGGGACATTACAAGAGCCTGGACGACAGTTCGACGAGTAGACTCAGGCAGCATCCATAGGATCTTCTGCAACCAGCGTAGAGTATTAAAGCAGATTGCAGCGACCTTAGTTGCCTGTTGACGCATCGAGAGTTTCTCGTCGATTAGAAAGCCGAGGTTACGAACAACTGGCACGGGGGTAGGCAGTGGACCCATGTTACTAGGCCAATGTCTAGAACCCCACAGATCTTTATGTTTGCCAAGTACGATAACCTCGGTCTTTTCACCATTGAGTTTTAACAGGTTAACCTGCATCCAGGCTGCAACCCGAGAAAGGCCGATTTTAAGGGCAGAGGTGTCCTGAGACCTACTGTCAGACAAGGAGAACACGATCTGCGTATCATCTGCATAGGAATAAATAGACAGACCGGCGTCCTCTACAATCGTGGCAAGGGGTCTGATGTAGATATTGAACAATAAAGGGCTCAATATAGACCCCTGCGGAACGCCATAAGCAGATGAACAGATCGCCGATTCAGCTTTGGTTGAAAATACCTGAAAGGTACGCTCATTAAGAAATGAAGCCACCCAGGCGAGCGCAGATCCTGCAACACCAAGGGAGTGAAGGGACTCTAGAAGAATGGAATGCGACACGGTATCAAAAGCTGCGCTTAAATCCAATAGTATAAGCGCAAAGGTCTCACCACTATCAATACCGTGTCGGAGTCGCTCAGTCACCCCCAGGAGTGCGGATTCGGTGGAATAATTGGCGCGAAAGCCTGATTGGGATGGATGGAGATATCCCGTATTTTCAACAAATTCGTTTAGCTGAGAGTTGACGTGACGTTCTAGTATCTTAGAACAAGCTGGCAGCAGGGATATAGGCCTGAAGTTGGCCAGGTTAGCAATGTCCATGCCAGATTTCTTCTGTAGGGGAACGACCATGGCATGTTTCCATTCCTGTTCCACCCGAGATTCACTAAGAGAGATGTTAAGTAACCTCATTAGGAATCTGCGCGGTTCAAGGTCAAGTTGTTTCAGTATCCTCATAGGGACAGGGTCCCGAGGAGATCCTGACTTGATGCTTTTTAGGCATGACAGGAAGGAAACATCATCAAATAATTTCCAGTTGTGCAGAAACTCAGTGGGAGGGACAGAAACATTACAGCAAGAGCCAGGTAAAAAGGGATCAATAGGGGGAGGAAGAGACATTAAGGATTGGTGAATGTCTTGAACCTTCGATATAAAAAAATCCGCAATAGCATTACAATGTTTACCATCTAAGGCCGGCAACACAGGAACAGTATCAGCCCCTGTAAGTTTGTTAACAGTAGCAAACAGAGTCCGAGGACAGTTTTGCACTGAAGTGATAGTAGAGGTAATGTAAATTGCCTTGGCCCGTTTACAGTTGGCATGATAAGTTTTTAACTCATCCTTGTAAATCTGTTTAGAGGGAATGGAGTAAAATCTTCTCCACTTCCTCTCCAAGGCTTTACATTTAGCACGTTGGATTTTTAACTCATCCGAGTACCAAGGTGCTGGGGGACGCAAAGATCGAAATTTACTGCCCGAACAGGGGGCGTGCACAGATACTGCATCTGTTAGCCACTTATTAATAGGGGCGTTCAAGTTCTGCTCAGTGTTATTGAGAGAAGGAATAGTCTTTGTCAGATGCAGATTAAAAGTGACTATATCGATTTTGTCCCATCTATAAAAGGGTTTAGTTTCCTCTACATAAGCATTGGCTATGTAAAGACCGGGCGGTAACACAAAGTGTACGGCATAATGATCGGACCACACCAGCGGACGTGCCAGATGAGAGCACTCAAGAGGAAGAGTGGAAATAACTGGGTCCAAAAGGTGACCGGCAATATGAGTAGCTCCAGTATTGCATAGTTTGAGATTAAAAACCTCTAAATCAGAAAGAAGAGATTTTGTAAGGGAATTATTAACATCATCTAGATGAATATTTAAATCACCAAGTATGGTGAAATTATTTGATTTCAGGAGTATTGCTGATAGACAATCAACAAGTAAGGGAATCCAAGAAGCAGCATTCCCCGGGGGCCGATAGATTAGCAGACCCGAAAGTGTCAAACGGGGATTAATCGTGAGTTTAAACAATGCAGCTTCACTACCTGGAAGATGTAATGTCTCCAGTTTGCATTGGTAGGTGGATTTAAAAATAATGGCAATTCCACCCCCTTTACCTGAGGGTCTATCCTGATGTAGCATAACATAGTTAGAAGGGATCGCAGTAGCGATATCCGGACCCGAGCTGGCGTGAATCCAGGTCTCGGTCAGGAATAAAACATCAGGGGATTCCTCGATTATGAAATCATGGATGTTTAAATTATTCTTAGGGAGCGATCTACAATTTAAGCTCCAAAAATGGAGCGGGGCGGGAGGAGAAGTACCACCCTTCGTAGGCTTCCGTTTCCCCCTACAGTGCTTAGTATACTGTTGGGTTTTAGAGAGCTGCATTTTGCCAGTAGTAAAACCACAGCCGGGGCATAAAAAGTAGTGACATGGCAGAGTGCAGGTAGCGCAATGAGAGGAGGCAGAAGGTCGCAAAGAATGGAGTGCCGCAAATGAATAATAAACGCGACTGCCCTGAGTTAACGTACCTGAAGTCACATTGGTAGTAGACAGCCCGTCCTGCAGCCCGTCCTCAGCGCGGACGGGCGCAGACGGGCAGGACTCAGGCACGACTCCGGCTAAGCGATGGCGACCCATCTGCGCGTCCCGCTGCGCGGTAGAGAAGAGCTTTAAATAGGCACTCCAGGCCCAGCTCGGTCACAAGGGCGTTCCAAAATGGCGTCCGTAGTTGTGGTAGTGATCCCAAACTAAGATGGCCCCCAAGCAGGGCAAACCCCGGGACCCGGACTCGCCGAAAACGGCGATGCGCTTTCCTTTATATGCGGTGTGAGGGAGGGAGAGATGTTGAGCCCAGCCTGACCCCGCCTAAAAACAGGGGAAAAACGAAAATTAATACCAAAACAAATATCAAGAAAGGTGAGTTTTAAAATGAGGTAGCGCTAGCAACAGCGCGAGCGCTAAGCAGCAATACCTATCAGGGCAGAGATGGAGGATTAATCGCCTTAAATAGGCACTCCAGGCCCAGCTCGGTCACAAGGGCGTTCCAAAATGGCGCCCGTAGTTGTGGTAGTGATCCCAAACTAAGATGGCCCCCAAGCAGGGCAAACCCCGGGACCCGGACTCGCCGAAAACGGCGATGCGCTTTCCTTTATATGCGGTGTGAGGGAGGGAGAGATGTTGCAACATCATGCCCTTCCGGAACATACCCACCTCAGGCCCCCAGAGAACACTCTTCATCGGAGCGGCCTGTCCCGCCACGGACTCTCATGGACTTCTTTACTTTTTAGGTCTCGCGACCTATCAATGCGCGCAAGCGCATTGAGGGAGCGAGAATTCAAGTGCTCAAAAAACTCGTAAAACCAAGGGTTTCGTTCGTGCGGTTTTCTTTAAGTTCACGTGAAGCACGTGAGCAAACAAGCACGCGCATCAGCCTCCCTCCCTCCTAATTGCATTTTTTCACCGCCGCACAGCACATCAAAGGGCTTCTCCCAGCGTGTGCTGTGCGGCTTCTCCTCCCCTAATTATTCATGGCTGGCCGGCCGGCCGTACTTTCAGTTTCCCGGCCGCTCTTGTTTTATCTCTCCCCCACTGCCTGGATCCATCATGGAGTTTACAGCGCTTTATTCAACATAATTATTCATTAGGTTGCCAGCAAAGATTCATTGTCCCAACGCGTTTCAACTCGGCTATTGATTCTTTTTCACTGGAAAATAAAACCGAAAATTCCGAAAATGACATGTTTTTTTTAAAGCACTTAATTCCTGGAGCCTGAGTGTCATTTCATCTTCGCATGCGCAGAGAATTGTAATCGACAGTTTGTTTTAGTGCAGTGTATGAAATTCTTCCTTGAACACATTGCAAAATGTAATTTGTAATTTTTTAAAACAGCCAATTCAGTGCGCACAATAAAATGTTCTATTCGCCAAAATGCAGGCAACCCATAGTTCGATATTAACATTGCATCTTTTTCACCTTCTGTCAGGGCGGCTTCAGTGCGGCAGGCACGGTGCTTCCAGGCTTAAATCGAACATCTATCTTTTCCCTTAAAGAACAAGCATTGGCATAGCCAATAGGTCTCGCTTTTCACTTATAAGGTCCCAAAGGCGAGACCTATTGGCTATGCCAATGCTTGTTTCTTTTGTCCTGGCCGCCATTTTTCTGCTGTTCTCGGCCGCTTTTCTCTGGACCCCGACCCGCCATCTTGTCCATTCCCTCGTCCTATACCCTTTTCCCTCGTTTTCCCCTTGACGATCCTCAAATGTTTCTTCCCTTTTCTGATTTGCCTTTTCTCCATACCCTTATATCCCTCCCACCCTCCCTTGGTGCTGTGACTGCGTCCCCCCTCCGACCCCACTTAATGAAACTCTGCTCTCCTGGTTTTTTTTTGGGTCTTGACCTGAGAAAATCTACTATGTGTATATATATATGTATATAGAGATAACTCTAATCACTAGTATATTCAGTAGACCATTCCTATGTGACTCTTAGAGTATATCCATTTGTATCTCTTCCTTGAGTGACTTTACTATTTGTACATTTGCAAAAAAATGTCTGTTTGTATCTCTTCCTTGTGTGACTTTACATCTCTTACATTTGCAATTTTTTCTGTTTGTATCTTTTATGTAATGCATGTAATCCTAAGTCCTTATGTTTTACAACTGGTTCTTATGTAAAGCGCTATGACACCTTCGGGTAAAGTTCGCGCTCTATAAAATCGCGTTAAATAAATAAATAAAATAAATAAAATTTGATTTTATGTTATTTCCTTGTGGTAAGTACTATTGTTATTATGATCAACAACAAAGTGATGGAAAGATTGCTTGACTTAATTGCAGCAACTGGAGCTCATTCGTGGTCTCATTCAAGTCCATCTTTTATTATCCACTATGCCACTCTAGACAGAATCCAGTCATATGCAAATTAGTCTTGGTCCTGCTCCTTTAGGAAGAGTCCAGCATGGAAAGCCTGTTTCCTCTTGATTACAACAGTGGTAACCCCAGACCAGTTTCAGCTTATATGGACCACATCAGGAGGGTTAGCTTGAATCCTGCGGCTAAGTGAGCATGGAAAACACATCTGGCATACTCATCACACTTAGGACTTCTACTGAAACAAACAACAAAGTAATCAAAGGAATGCTTGGATTAATCTCACCCAGTGGTGATTTCTCTGGTATACATATACATTCCAGTCCCTTGTTGTTTGCCCATTATGCTGTGCAGGACCGGCACCATCAATATACAAATTTGTCTTGGTCCTGCTCAAATAGGAACAGTCCTACCCAACGTGCCAGACCAGTTTCCCCCAGACAGGAACAGAAACATCTTCTGACGGATTTCAGCCAACATGTGCCTTTCAGTCAGGTGGGAGGAAAAGGAGAGGTTCTCTATAGGGATTAAGCTTGCTCTCATTCTCAACTCTACAATAAAGACATAGAGTTCACTATTGAAGACCAAACATTTTTTCATAGGATTGTGCAACCTGATTTAGCTTTACTTTAATATAGAATCGCCACACTTCAAACATATGTTGGTCACATTCTGGACACTGGGCAACAAATACATGAAGTAGTGAAGGACATTTAATATTTCAATTCTCATTTGATTCTTGTGGTCCTTGTGTATTTGTGTACTTGAGTGTCTTGAAATATATTTTTTAAACAGAGTACACTCATATGGTTGTTCCAAAAAGATCAGACCCCAGCCCCGTTAAACACTTTGTGGACCTATGTATGGCCCTTGGGTGCTCCATAAAAATGTATGATTGTAAATTATTTTTAGCAATTTAGGAACTCAATTTATTGGTCAACATGTTATGGCCCCCTTGTCCTGGGCCTCTCCTGGACAGTGCACACAGATTTATATAGTTCATAAAAATCCACCTTCAAGCAAACATATGTACACCTAAGTCATTTACCATTTGACTACATATGTATACATGTATACATGAATGTGGTGCTCTGGTGGCGTCCTAGGCATTGCATCCTATATGTTAATTTCACTAGTCCCCTGCGCATCCTTCACTGTGAAAGGTGTTATAAGGTCAGGAGGACCACCTCATGGATATGTCACATGCAGGTGCCATGCCGTGCATTCCCTATCCTTTAACAAAAACAAGAGCAACCCTTATGTCAATGTGAACGTGGGCATCAAGTTATCCTTGGAACACGTTTTTACATGAATCTCATTTCTAAAGGAAAATAATAGTTGCACAGGTTTGACTGTGTGGAATCAATCTTTATATGCCAATATTGTTACTGTTACTTCATTATTATTTAATATGCATTGACTACGTCACACTTTTGGTATATACATTGGGAGTGATTGGGTTTGTAATTTAGCCTCATAATGCCATTGAAGTGGCTAGGTGAGATAGAAACAGTGGTTTCTCACATTATCAAACTCGCATTACCTTCGCATAGAGACATGCCTCCCTTAGCATCATGCTGTTCTCAAATCTGTAAATTATACACATTCATATAGTCCATGTAATTCAATGCAACTGTAGAGATTAAGCCAGGCCCTTTGTGCCTCCGCTCTTACCCATAGAGAATGAATCTGTGTTGCGTTGCTTCGTGTGAATTGCTGGGTACCACACAGTTTTCTAAATGAACAACCTAGCTCTTCTTCCGTTTCTCAGTAGGAGTACCTGATTGGCCACATGTCCCCTGTTTCGAAGTTAGTATGCCTAGTGGGTCCCTCGTGTCGTGTGTTTTAATTCGCTTTCCTTTACTGTGCTCTAGCGAATGTAGCACAATGCTCTCACAGTGCCATCTCGGGGGAGACATTAATACACTCTGGCCTATATACCCTCTACCAATTCTCTCATTCTTATAGGTTCCTTCTAGTCCTACTATCATTTTTTGAGTGTGCCTCATCCATTCAAAGCTATTTTTGTCTTTATGACCGAGGAGAAGTGGTCACACTCATTCTCCGGGACCTCTCTGCAGCTTTCGATACAGTCTCCCACAATTCACTAATCATAAAGCTTCAGCACTTGGGTATCGATGGACCGACCCTCAAGTGGATTTACTCCTTCCTCACAGACAATAAGTTAGACTCCCCCACTACACTGAGAGAGCGCCATTTACAGTGAAATTTGTAGGGGTGCAGCATATGTACAAGTAGTTAGCACCCGCATATATAAAGGACTTTTAATCATGTTTAGACGCAATGTATGACAAGTACTCAAGTAAATTGGTATCAGAGAATGCGCGGAACCAACGTTACAAGGTGCAAATTCATATTTGCTGCAATGTAGAGCTGCTTTGAAATGAAATCTTTTACTATTGAGAAGAGTGTTTAATCGATTTGCTAACGTGTCTTCAGATTGATAAACTGAAATATGATCATGCTTTATGTACTCAATGATTAGTCGAATATAGAGAAAATGCATTTGTCGTTAAGGTTGAAGGCCTAAGAGAACACAGAGAATTGCTTATTTAAACGTAAGGCTTAAAGTCTAGCTGAGGCCTAGTTATGGAAATGGCGCAGGCCTGTATGAAAATGTTTTGCTTAAACATATAAACGGTAGAAATGCTTATGAAAGAGGCTTTAGAAAATGTTGCAACATTATTAGAATGTGAGCCTATTTGCGTATATTCTTTTGCAGGTGCATCACCCAGTAGATTGTAGAGTAGAAGGGCCCATTGTGTATGAGAGTTAGAAATACTAGACCCAGACATGGAGGAGTAAACCAGGAATTTGAAGATACAACTGGAAGCGACAGAGAGTCTGAGACCCAAGGACGTCTAACGGACAAGGAGGGAAGAAGGCCAATGTGGAAAACTTCATGTAATCGACACCTTGGAGAGGGCGTACATGAAGGCGTGTCATTTGCATTTTGGGGTTTCGTATTAGGGACAGCACCCCGAGGGTGGAGGCAGAGCAGATGGGCTGAGGAGTCAGAGAGAGTGGTTGGTCTTGGTAAATAGCCTAGCTATGACAGATTCTCTAGTCTTGAAGAGAAGTGAGTGAACTTCTTTGAAGTCACCACTGCTGACACCTTTTGATTAGGTTGGGCTATTGTTGAGTAGGGATGTCACTTAGAGTAGTGTAGGGACAGATTAACCTGGATTTATGTCTTTTATTCCAATGAGTACCAGAACCCAGGTTATAGCTATTTTGTTTAGTCTGATGGTCCTGGAATTGATTTTGGTGTTGTTCATCAGTCGCCTGAGACTTTTCCGTTGGATTATGTTTGTATTAGTGCCTGTTTACCTTCTGAACCTCTTGCTGAGATGTTTGTACCTGCAGTTATTTTTGGTTATGTAATAAACTTTTCAAACTTAGTTTGGTCAGTGGTTCTTGGGGAAAGCAATTGGGATTCCTAAATTGTTCATTTGTTATGATAGATTGCCTAATTCACTCTATGGCAGGTAAAAAGGTCTAGTCGACCTGTGACGGGATTCTGGAGAACGGTAAGCAGACTCTAGAGGTAAAATCCCGCCTTTCCAGTTGGTAGCAGAGTAGGATGGTTTACCTTCTAGAGTGAGGGTAATCCAGAAGTAGGTTGAGATTTCCCCGAGGCCCATAGAACCAAGGATGAGTGCCCAGAGAATTGCGGAAGGAGGACGGCGTTCCACGAAAACCGACGGAGAGTGACAGTGCGGCAGAAAGCAGCAGGTCGAAGGAGAGTGAGTATGAAAAGGGTCATGCGTTGCTAGATTGCGGTGTTATGTTGCATTGTGTGTTGTATTGTCTTGCGGAGTCGAATGCCTGTAGTGTGAAAGAGGAACAGGTTGTGAGCCCGCGCAACCAGTGAAAATCTTGGGCTCAGGGAGAGTCCAAGTGGTCCGGGTGTATCGAACACCCATAGTAATTGTCGACCATTGTTCAGGGGGTTATGAGGTACCATTAATCGCCCGCAGGACCGAGATAGGGGGAACGAATGTGTGAGTGCGTGGGTAACGGACGCTGGTTGGAAGTTGCCGTGAGTTTGTAACCTATCAGTGAGGCGATTGTCCGGTCGTTCGCGGACAGACATTTGCCAGTTCAGGTGACAATTACAGTTAGACTGTGGCCATACAGTCAGGGATAGTGGTTGCTTGGTCGGAAGTAATCATTTTCAGTGTATGATTGGGACGCATGCGAGACCGCGAGAAGTACGGAGAAAGGAGGGGAACTGCTGCGAAACGGAGGCGAGTGACGTCAGACAGAGCCGCGCTGAGATTGGTCGGTTGGTGTGAAGCCGCGCTGAGATAGGGCGGTTAGTGAGAAGCCGCGCTGAGATTGGTGGATTGTCATCAGGAAGTAAACAAGCGCTGTGGAACAAGGAAACGTTTTGGGCTTTCATCATGAAATGTTTTAAGGTGTTGCGGAAATGTTTCAAAGGCGAAAACAAGATAGAACCTCGGGGTGGGGAGGAGGCTCCACCCGAAGATACTCCAGCTCATTACATGGCTACGAATGTTGGGTTGCATACCATATTGTGGCTTGATACCTGGTGTAAGATGACAGATGGAAATGAAGAATTAACTTTCCCGAAATACGGGACGTTTAGACTAGAAGTGTTGTATCAGCTGAAAGCGATTATGGCTGCGTTGTGACCTTTGCCCAGACCAACACAATTTGAGGCGTTAAATGCATGGATCAGGGCAGCCCATGACAGGGGCAGAGATAGGCGACAAGAAAGAGTGAAACGATCAGTTAAGGCAGTCCAAGATGCGAGATGGGATGCCATGGAAAAGAGATGGAGGGTACAGACTATAGAAGGAGATAGATTGTACCCGTTGCTAGATGCACAGAGGCGAAATACAGAAGACGAGGATGAGGACAGCGAGATAGACGATGGCCTGATAGAGAGGATGTTGGCAGAGAGACCACCTCCATACAATCCCGAGTTAGGGGGAACGCCAATGTCAGCCAAATGCGGGGACCATTCAGATGGGGATGGTGGGGTCAAAATGGTGAGTGATAAGAGCGCCTCAGAGGATATATTTTATCCAGTGAAGGGAGAAAAGGCACCTCCACCTTCCCCAGTGACGAGAGTAGAGGGGCGATTTACAGTGCAGAAGGTTCGGGTGGAAGAGGGCGTCCACTCACAGAAATTGCCAGATGCGCTTACGGTACCTGTTACCATAGGTCCCATAGTATCAGTGTACAACCCAGAGCAGAAACAAGTCGAGAATCCGTTGCAAAGGGGGAGTGAGAGATGCACCAGTGAGGACAGGAGCAATGGGACAGAAGAAGGGTGGAGGCAGTTGCCAACGCCAGTAGACAGAAGTACACCTTTGGTGGCATCGGCAGACTCCTCGGAAAGACAGACGGGTTGGAGGGGACCAACGGATCTGAGGGGACCGAGGCCGAGGTCGATGAGAGAATTAAGGCCAGACTTGAGAACGTGGGAAACGGTTGTGGACACTCAGAGTGATAGATCCAGGAATGTCTTTGGGTCTGACAACCAGGAAGAAAGGATGGTATCCCACTGTGCGCCTAGTGAAAGCAGGCAAGAGTGGGAACGAGAAGGGGTGGGGAATAGGGGGGCGTCCCATCACACCTCTAGCGATGGTAGGCAGGAGTGGGTTCGAGAAGGCTGGGAGAACCGAAGGGTTCCCCCGAACACACCTGAGGAAAACAGATGAGAAATTCAGGACAGTGGCGGGAGAGGCTCTAATGGAACTACCAGCCAAGGTACATTGAGGGCTGTGATAAAGGCAAGAAGAATAGATGTGCTGAGGCTGAAAACAGAAGTGGAGGAAATAGTGGAAGGTACATTGCCACTAGGGAGAATTGAACTATACGAACCAGATGAGCTACTGTTTGTAGCGAAGGATGTTACACGGAGAGCTAGGGCTGCTCATGAGAAGCTCTCGGAATTGGCAAATAAATACAGCGTAGATTTGACAAAAACGAAAGCTTTGCAGAGTGGCCACCGGTTACAGTATTCAGATCAAGACCTAGAAGAAAAGAGGGTGATCGGATTAAAAACTCACATCAGGGAGCTGATTGTGGGAATACGAACGTGGTCCCCTCTAGAGAAATGGGAGGAAAGGTGGTCAAAGAGGAAGAGTGTTAGAAGGAGCGTTCTGGAGACATCTCCGGGAGGAGGGTTGATGTTATGTTATGTTATGTTATGCGCATTTATTAAGCGCACAGCTGCTCCAGCGAAGGAGCGTCCTGGCGCCCGACAAGGTAGTAGCATAACACAACTAAACAGCACAGAACAAAAAGAGAGCACTAAGGGAATAAAAAAGTTTTAACCGCACGGCGACAGGAGAGCAGGTCCCCAAGAGCGCGAATCGCCGGGGGAAGGGTATTCCACAGCAATGCCGCGCGGACTTGAAAAGAACGTCCGCCAGCCCTGCAGAGCTTAAAACGGGGGACGACCGCCAATTCAAGGTCAGAAGATCTTAAGGACCGAGTGGGAACATAACGAAACATAAGTTTGGACAAGATCGCGGCAGGGGATCCCTTAAGGATTTTATAAGCAACACAGATGCATGCAGAGGCATACCCCTTGCGGGAGGTGGCTCATGGAGGCTATGTACACGTACCCTGGAGTAGGGGAGATCTGGCTGCCTTTACGAACACATTCCCAAAGTTGAGAGAGAGTCCAGTGGAATGGTACAAGCAGGTAGAGAGGTTCGTCAAAATCTCAAAGGTACTATGGATTGATTTGAACACTCTGTTTGATATTGTGGTCCCAAGTGATTTGTGGATAGCATGTAAGGTCAGTGTCGAATGGCCCACAGCGGAGCCAGAGAGAGATAGCACCACAAATGGACTGTCACCTAGGGTAATGGCAAAGTATGAGCAGGCGATCACGTGGCTGAAGACTAAAGTACCACCACAGGACATAGACTGGGTGAAAATAGATCGGACTAGACAGGAACCAAAAGAGACAGTGCATGAATACTACGAGAGGTTATTGCTGATCTTTAAGCAGTACAGTGGGTTAGATGTGATGGACCCAAAGGATATGGGACAGTTTGTATCCAAATTTGTCCTAGGACTAAGGCCTGATATTTGCCTTATGATACAGCAACATCTGATCTGTTGGCAAAATAAACCCCTAGATGAGATTTTGAGGTATGTGAGGTACTGCAGTGACGAGATAGATTCGAAGACAAAGAAGCTTAAGGACAAACTGATGTTAGTACAGATGCAAGCGGGAGGACAGGGTCAGTCAGGCAATGGCACCATGGGGAGGAGATCAGGGGGGCAGAAGAGGGACGGAGAGGAAGGTCCGAGACCTAGGATAGATATAGAGGCCCTGAAAAAGACGACCAAGTGCCATCAATGTCACGAGGTGGGGCATTGGAGACGTGAGTGTCCCCATAACCCTGACAATCAGGTACAGGAGGAAGAGGAGGAGGAGGAAGTACAAGCCCCTCCGGTACGGAAGGTGACGGTGACCAAATCCCAGACAACGAAAGGGGGGACGTCAGCCCCTAGGGCTCAAGTTCCCCAGGCACCGAAGATTTCAACAGGTAGCAAGGTATATAAGCAGATGCCTTTCATAGTGGAAGGGGACGAGTGTTACCAATTTGATCCAGTGACAGGATGGTATGTGGATGGGGAAGAGGGCTGTACTCTAGGAGCTGTACTGGAGGTAGATCAGAGAGGACCTTTTGTAGAGGCAGATGTCGATGGCCATCCCACCACATTTTTGGTTGACACTGGTGCCTCTCGGTCCACTGTGAGGTCTGCGGTGGTCCCCAACTGACCCCTTTCAGGACAGACCATCCAAGTTGTAGGAGTTGCAAACAGAAGAATGACAAACCCCCTGACTGAGCCAGTCCCTGTTAAGATTGGAAGTTTTAGTGACCGACACCAGTTCGTGGTGTGTGATTCCAGTCCTGTGTGCCTGTTAGGAAGAGATCTTTTGTGCAAACTTAATTGCACCATCTATTGTACCCCAAAGGGAGTGGAATTACAGACTAACGATGATGATGCTGATTTTAAGGTTGCAAATACGCATACGTGCATTGAGTTGTACCCTGCTATAACTGTGGAGGAACTCCCTTGGGACTTGAGAGACTCGGTCTCCCCGGAAGTCTGGGACTTCACGGGAGAGGAGATTGGACTGATAAAGGGGGTAGAGCCAGTCAGAATTCAGGTGAGACATAATGTTGAATTTCCTCGAACTCCTCAGTACAAACTGACCCCAGAAACACTTGAAGGTATAAAACCTGTGATTGAGTCCATGGTTAGACAGGGAATTCTGAAGGAGGTTATGGGAAGTCCCTGTAACTCTCCGATAATGGGGTTGCAGAAACCAAGTGGGAAGTTCAGGATTGTGCAGGATTTGCGAAAAAGTAACAACATCGTTGTTCCATGCTGTCCAGTGGTACCGAATCCATCAGTGATACTGTTTCAGATACCATTCCAAGCTGAATGGTTTTCTGTGATTGATTTGTGTCAGGCTTTCTTTTCCATCCCTTTGCACGAAGAAAGCCAATTTCTTTTCGCATTTAAAATAGAGAGTCGCGTTTTAACATGGTGTCATATCCCACAAGGGTATACAGAGAGTCCATCGATCTTTAATCAATTGCTGAAAAGGAATCTTGAGAGTCTAGTACTGCCACAGAACTCCGTTCTTGTGCAGTACATAGACGACCTCCTTGTTGCGTCAGACACCGAAGATGCTTGTAGGATTGATACTATTGCCTTGTTGAACCATCTGGGGACAAATGGACACAAGGTATCTCCCAGTAAATTACAGTACTGCCTGCAGGAAGTGCAGTATCTGGGTCACAGAATAGAGATGGGGAAGAGAAAGGTGTCACCTGACAGAATTGAAACTATCATGAGAATGAGTGTGCCCTCGACTCAAAGAGAGGTCAGGATGTTCTTAGGCATGGTTGGCTACTGCCGACAGTGGATTGCTAACTTTTCTCTGAAGGCGAAACCACTGCAGAAACTGACGCACAAGGACGTGAGTGATCCGGTACCATGGGACACAGATTGTATGATGGCTTTTTTGGAGCTGAGAGAGGACCTGTGTCGCCCTCCAGCTCTGGGAATGCCCGATTACACCAAATCATTTGCATTGTTCTGCTGCGAGAGGGAGGGGTGTGCATTGGCAGTCTTAGTGCAAGATCATGGAGGAGTCCGTAGACCAGTTGCATACTTCTCGGCTACCTTAGATCCAGTAGCCGCAGCGTTGCCCGGATGTCTCAAATCCGTTGCTGCAACAGGTGTCAGCATTGAAAGGTGTGAGAGTATTGTGATGGGATATCCACTGACAGTGCATGTACCTCATTCTGTGGAATTGTTGATGACCAGGACCAAGACGCAGCACTTGACTAATAACAGGCTCACACGCTACGAGCAGGTTATACTTGCTGCGGAGAATATGACTCTCAGGAGGTGCTCTGTCTTGAATCCTGCTACTTTGTTACCATTACCGAATGATATAGAAGATGATTGGGAAGACCATGATTGTTTTGATGTAACTGAACTATGCACCAAACCTAGACCGGATATTGTTGATGTGCCATTAACAGACCCTGATGAAATTTATTTTGTGGATGGCTCATGTGTAAGAGACAATGCTGGTCAGTTGAGAGCAGCCTTTTCTGGAATAATTGAAGCAGCCTGCCTGGAAGGAGTACACTCTGCGCAGGTGGCTGAGATAATTGCATTAACACGCGCCTGTTTGGCAGCCAACGGCATTAAGATCACCATATTTACGGACAGCCAGTACGGATTTGGGGTGGTTCATGACTTTGGCCAGTTGTGGTCCCAGAGGGGTTACATGACATCATCGGGCTCCCCAATCAGAAATGGTGAATTTATCAGGTTATTGCTGGAGGCCTTGCAAAAACCTGCAGAAATAGCTGTGGTAAAATGCACAGCACACACAAAGGGAACAGATTTTGTGACACAAGGGAACCGTTATGCTGATGAAGTTGCACGCTATTGTGCAGAGCAGGGATATTCCTTTACGGAACAAACAATTGAGGGACCAAGGGAAAGAACCGAACTAAGCATGATGCTTGAGGTGGCAGACACATGGGAAGAGCTGAGAGACATGCAAGGACAGACATCTGATTATGAAAAAAGGGTGTGGGAATTGGCTGGTTGTGTCAAGGGAGATTTGGACATGTGGGTTTCAGCTGATGGAAGAGCTGTGTTACCGAATGAGTTGGTGAGTGCAATGGCACGACAGATACATGGTCCTGTACATCTGGGAAGGGATGCGATGGTGCGTGTGTTCAGACAAACGTGGTACAACCCAAAATTTAGACGGGCCGCAGAAGCAGTATGTCAGAGATGTGTAACCTGTCAACAGCTGAATGTTGGGAAAAGAACACCTGTCACATTGAGTCACATTGGGAGGTCTGGTGGACCTTTCTACAGGATGCAGATAGATTTCATCGAGATGCCGAGGTGCAATCGCCTCAGGTATGTCTTGGTGATTGTGTGTGTGTTTTCTAGATGGGTTGAGGCATATCCCACTCGTAGGTGCGATACACTCACAGAAGCAAAACTGCTGTTGAGGGAGCTAGTGCCACGATTCGGGGTTCCGACCTCATTGGAATCGGACAGAGGAAAACACTTTAATAGCGAAGTTGTGAAGATGCTTTGCTCTGCCCTGAACATTGACCAGAGACTGCATTGTAGCTATCGACCAGAGGCTTCTGGCATAGTGGAGCAAATCAATGGGACCTTGAAAGCCCGAATGGCAAAGGTGTGCTCATCCACGTCCCTGAAGTGGCCCGATGCCTTGCCATTGGTACTAATGAGCATGCGTAGTACCCCAGACAGAAGGACAGGGCTCTCGCCCCATGAAGTGCTGATGGGGAGGGCTATGAGACTGCCATCTATTCCTACAACTGCCTTGATGAATATCACAGATGATGTGATTCTTGACTATTGCAGAGGACTTTCTGATGTCATGCGTTCTGTGTCTCTTCAGGTGCAGGCTGCTGAAATTCCGGCTTCTAGCGACCTTTGTCACGACCTGTGTCCGGGTGACTGGGTCTTGGTGCGGAAGCACGTCAGGAAGAGCTGCCTGGACGTACGTTGGAGGGGACCTTTCCAAGTGATCCTAGTCACTACTACTGCTGTGAAGTGCGGTGGATTGCCAAATTGGGTTCATGCTTCTCACACCCGACGAGTTCCAGCACCCAAGGAGAGAACAGCTCCTCTCATAGATGAAAATAATAACGAAGAAGAAGATCCATTAGAGGGAGCGAGTCAAGCTGTGGGGGTGCCTGTTGAACTTGGGGACTCCCCTGATCAAGCAGGAAACGGCCAAGACGAAACTGACACAGAATCTGCCTCAGAGGGAGGAAGTGGCGAAGAAGGCGATCTGAGCGCAGAAGAGGGCGACAGTGGAGACGACCAGGGTGTGCGAAGGAGAACAAGAAGGGCAAGAAGTGCAGAGGATCATTGGCCCGAGAGATGGAGGCGAATGAATGTGAGATTGGCTTCCGAAACAGATCTTGCTCCTGTGTCCGAAGAATCAGATCCTGAAGAGGGAGAACAAGGAGCTGAACAAGGGGGTCCGAGAAGGTCAAGGAGGGTGAGAGTACCTTGCCAAAGATACGCCGCCCCAGAGTGGACCTACCCTTTTACCTATGCTAGGAGTACCAATGCCGGGAGTACTGAGGTCCGGGAGGGTGAGGTCAGTAGCAGTGACCAGTACGATCCCAAATGTTAAGCTGGAAGTGATACTGTTGGTTCCTGGACTTGAAATCGAAGGTAAACTGACACTCACCATTCCCAATCCCCCTCTCCTAAGCAAGATACGTGATTTACTCCTAGAAAGACTGATTTTTCCAACGTTTGTACCCGACATGCCAGTATATGATGAAGTTGTGCTCCGCATGGAACTTTTAGATTATGTGTTGCAAGCAATCGGATCAAGTATAATCATAGACTATTGAGAACTTTGAACTTTGAATTGCTTTGAAAGACTTTTGAAAAAACTTTGTGAATAACTGTTGAACTTAACCTAGAGCCGAGTGGAAGAAGAACAAATTTAGGGACTTTTCCACAGAGGACGGTGAAGGGTTAAGGTTGTCTGTCGTTGAAACAAAAGAAGAACTGAAACGGGACTTTCCGCTTTTCAAGGTGGTTCGAGAGACTCAAATAGCACAGAAAGAGACTTTTGGGTGCTTTCCGAGAACGAACTACTTTGTACTAAGACCATGGCGTCTGGAAACCCGAATCGTAGAGCCAAATGCATAGTAGGCACTCTTTTAGGAGGAGTGATACTCCTTATAGCTATAGTAGTTTTAGTTTCTTATTTTGCACCACATGAACAGGTAGCGAAGGCGGTAGGGACATCGACACCTACCACCCCTAGCCAGAAAGAAGAGAGAGAGCGAAGAGAGAAAGCCATACTGGCTGCAGAAAGTCGTAGGCTACACACTGATCTGTCTAAAGGAAATTTTGGGCAGAATGCTTATGCAAAGCTGTTGTATGAATACATTGAGGCGATGGATGCGAAGGACTGTTATGTGTGCATGCAATTACTGGCTTCAGTAGATGAGGGTATTAGATACCATCACCTTCCATTGACATATGGAATATCCTGTAGTTTGCTGATTAGTATCCTATATGGATGAAATCACTTTGAATATTTCTTTTCGAATTATGATGCTGTGTTGCCAAAAGTCCCGAATTACAAGCATTTGAACAAGTGGGACTATTATAAGTCAGAGGATAGACTTGGGCATTTTTTCATTCCCACTAGAGAGCTAGACACCCCGTATGCACACCGACACAATCTGACATGTTCGTTGTCAGACGTAGAAAAGAAGTTCATTGAACAGGTAGAAGATAGGTACACGAAACAGAAAAAGTTGCGAGATTCAGGGCAAGGAAAGGTAGATTGGACCGAAGAAGAGAAGCAGCATAAGTCAAGAGGGAGTTATGGCCCAATAGCTCTGGATGAAGTACAGAAAGGGAAGTTGTGTCTGCACAGACCACAGACGTATTATGAAAATGTGTATGTGGGTCAGACTACGTGTGACCATACCTTCACCTTAGAATACTATACAAAGGACTTCTTGAAGAGCGTGGTTCAGGTGATTCCTACTGTGTATTTTGTCTGCGGAAAGAATGCGTATGTGAGATTGCCAGAGAAGTGGTATGGAACGTGTTATCTAGCAATTATCTTTCCCAAAATTTACCATACTGAGGATTTCGAACTCTTAGAGGGAGGGTCTCAAAGGAGGGTTAAGCGAGGAGAAACTGCTGGAGCAATTGTGGGAGATGTGTTTGGAGCAGCGATACCTATGTTGGGTGTCATTTTGAATGATATACAGATACGGCGGCTGGCAACTGTTGTGGATGAATTGTCAATGAATACTGCCAAGTCATTGGTGTTGGTTGAGGGTGAGATGTTGTCGATCAGGACAATGGTTTTACAGAACCGTCTTGCTCTTGACGTCATCCTAGCAAAAGAGGGCGGGGTCTGTAAACGTTTGAAGGTCCAAGAATGTTGCACTTATATACCAGACAACTCTAAGGATCTGGAGAAATATATAAGCAACATTACTGCAATCCATTATGAAATTGAGGACTTGACGCAAGAGAATGCGACGGTTGGCAAAGGATTTGGGAAGGTTGGAAGCTGGTTTGCCTACTTAGGAAAGAGTTTTCTTGGATTTGTACTGAAGCCCCTTATCATAGCAGTGGCATGTGTGATTGGATTGTGGGGTTTGGTAAGATTGTACAAGTGGTACAGGTCCAATAGGTTGGCGAGATCAATGAGAGCGCAAGAGATGCGAATGGAAAGGCTGCAGGATAGTCAATATCGCAGTCTGAGAGCGTTGGAATCGTTCAAGCGAGGGAAAATGGCCACAAGCTCAGTTTAGTTGGATCTTACCCAGAGGAAGATGTGTGGGTGATGATGACACGGGTCATCAAAGGGGGGAACTGAGAGAGCGCCATTTACAGTGAAATTTGTAGGGGTGCAGCATATGTACAAGTAGTTAGCACCCGCATATATAAAGGACTTTTAATCATGTTTAGACGCAATGTATGACAAGTACTCAAGTAAATTGGTACCAGAGAATGTGCGGAACCAACGTTACAAGGTGCAAATTCATATTTGCTGCAATGTAGAGCTGCTTTGAAATGAAATCTTTTACTATTGAGAAGAGTGTTTAATTGATTTGCTAACGTGTCTTCAGATTGATAAACTGAAATATGATCATGCTTTATGTACTCAATGATTAGTCGAATATAGAGAAAATGCATTTGTCGTTAAGGTTGAAGGCCTAAGAGAACACAGAGAATTGCTTATTTAAACGTAAGGCCTAAAGTCTAGCTGAGGCCTAGTTATGGAAATGGCGCAGGCCTGTATGAAAATGTTTTGCTTAAACATATAAACGGTAGAAATGCTTATGAAAGAGGCTTTAGAAAATGTTGCAACATTATTACAATGTGAGCCTATTTGCGTATATTCTTTTGCAGGTGCATCACCCAGTAGATTGTAGAGTAGAAGGGCCCATTGTGTATGAGAGTTAGAAATACTAGACCCAGACATGGAGGAGTAAACCAGGAATTTGAAGATACAACTGGAAGCGACAGAGAGTCTGAGACCCAAGGACGTCTAACGGACAAGGATGGAAGAAGGCCAATGTGGAAAACTTCATGTAATCGACACCTTGGAGAGGGCGTACATGAAGGCGTGTCATTTGCATTTTGGGGTTTCGTATTAGGGACAGCACCCCGAGGGTGGAGGCAGAGCAGATGGGCTGAGGAGTCAGAGAGAGTGGCTGGTCTTGGTAAATAGCCTAGCTATGACAGATTCTCTAGTCTTGAAGAGAAGTGAGTGAACTTCTTTGAAGTCACCACTGCTGACACCTTTTGATTAGGTTGGGCTATTGTTGAGTAGGGATGTCACTTAGAGTCGTGTAGGGACAGATTAACCTGGATTTATGACTTTTATTCCAATGAGTACCAGAACCCAGGTTATAGCTATTTTGTTTAGTCTGATGGTCCTGGAATTGATTTTGGTGTTGTTCATCAGTCGCCTGAGACATTTCCGTAGGATTATGTTTGTACTAGTGCCTGTTTACCTTCTGAACCTCTTGCTGAGATGTTTATACCTGCAGTTATTTTTGGTTATGTAATAAACTTTTCAAACTTAGTTTGGTCAGTGGTTCTTGGGGAAAGCAATTGGGATTCCTAAATTGTTCATTTGTTATGATAGATTGCCTAATTCACTCTATGGCAGGTAAAAAGGTCTAGTCGACCTGTGACGGGATTCTGGAGAACGATAAGCAGACTCTAGAGGTAAAATCACGCCTTTCCAACACCTCAGAACCCATAAAATTCATCTGTGTAGTCCCTCAAGGATCGTTGCTCAGCCCAACACTCTTCGACGTCTACGTGACACCCCTTGCGGACATTGTCAGAGCCCGCCACATTAACATACTATCCTACACCAATGACATACAACTCCACCTCTCCCTTACCAACTCAACTAGCACTGCCAAAGCAAACTTCACCAACTGCATGAGCAACATCGCTACTTGGATGAACTTGGCCTGCTACCCACCCCTGCGTACCATGCCAAGAACCTGGGGATCATCCTGGACACTACCCTCTCCATGAGCAGACAGATCAATGCCATCTCCTCATCATGCTTCCATATCCTGCAAATGCTACATAATATTTTCAAGTGGATTCCACTGAATACCAGATGAACAGTCACCGAGGCTCTCACAAGTAGACTTAATTAAGGAAACGCACTCTACATCGGAATGTCAGCCCATGTCCTACACCAACTTCAAACCACCCAGAAAGGCACTGCCAGACTTATCCTGAACATCCTGCAAAATAACCACATCTCTCCACACACTTAACAATCTTTACTGGCTCCCAGTCCAGGAAAGATGTAAGTTCAAGTTACTCATCCACTCCTACAAAGCTTCCCGCAAGGCCCATACAGCTTACCTCAACCACCGCCGCAAACTCTACCAATCCACCAGACACCTTCGATCTTTATCCCAGGTAAAAGAATACCTCCCTCGCATCAAGAACACCAGAAGCAGAGGACGCTCCTTCTCATACCTTGCATCCAAGACCTGGAACGACATCCCAAAACACCGCAGAACCTCCCCCTCCCTCATGGACTTCCGAAGGAACCTCAAGGCATGGCTCTTCCAGGCGAAACAGGCAAGATCTCTTCCTCCCCCGTCAGGCCTACCCTACTCAGGGCCGAACTTAACCTGTGTGCAGATGGGATGAATATGTTCATCAATTCTACAAAGTAATGGAGGAACAAAATCAAATAAATTATTATAAATGCCATTGAACTGATCAACTGATTGATTATTTGAACAACATTTATTTTACAGTGCACATTTCATCATAACCTTTAAGATTTGTTCTCACAGTCTCAAAATTAGGAATCGTTATTGAACAAATGAATGAATGAATTAGATATAACTCTTGGTCATATCTCCTGTTCATCATTATCATCTGTTCATCAAATTAATCATTTTCTAATTAAACACCTCAATTTATTTAAAACCAAACAAAGGCTTATCTCCTATTTATCAAGGTCATCATTTCGTACATTTTCACACCAAAGACATTTTCACACAGTTTCAAAATTAGGTATCCATGGATTTATACTGGAATCATTATTGAAAAGAACAGTTCATGATTTAGTTAGACACAGCCAGAGGTGTATCACCTGTTCATCAAATTCATCCTTTCACAATTGAACCCTCCAGTTTAGTTAGATACAACCAAAGTCTTATCACCTATCCATCAAGGTCATCATTTCATCATGGCCATTAAGGGAAACAACCTTTACAACACAACCATTACATCGCACAACACTTACAACACAGGCATTACATCGCAACATCCTTAACAACACATGACATTACAATGCATACCATTACAACGCATGGCACTACATTGCATGTCACTACAACGCAGGCATTACAACGAATACCATTACAACACATACCATTGAAGTTAGAATAGTAATTTTTAACCCCTACACTATCCAACAATTACCCTACTGTTGCACCTCCTGGAGTTAGAATAGTAATTTGTACTCCTACACTATCCAACACTTACCTTCAATGCAATGTAATGTTTTGCGTTGTAATGAAATGCGTTGTAAAGTTAGTATGTGATGTAATGGAATGCGTTGTAAAGGTAGTTTTTAAAAATGCGATGTAGTGTCATGCGTTGTAATGGAATGCGTTGTAGTGGATTTGTGATGTAAAAACTGCATTGTAAGTGCATGCGTTGTAAATGTATGCGTTGTAATGTCATATATTTAGCCATTAAGGACCTTTCTTGTGGTCTTATGTTTTGCAATAAACTTGGCCTCACAACATGCCAATCTGTATTCAATGGACCCAGTCTGGTGTAGCTGTGTCATATGTTATGGTGAGAATGGGCCCCATTTTAGCGCATACCTGTGGCACTTAGGGTGTATGCTGCAACAAACAACAATGATGATGAAAGGACTGCTTGAATTAATTTCAGCCACCATCAAATATCAATCAAATAAAAATGTATAAAACAAACAGCTACTCTACAGAGTATCCAGTCGCTAAGACCTCGTCGACCACTGACCCTACAACTAAATTAAAAGGCACCATCAAACAACCAAGAAGTTCTAGCCTCCGCTTAAAGGAAACTTTATCCCCAATTCTTCCTCTTAGTTTTCGGTATCACTACCAGCAACACATCTGAAGAGCGCAGAGTTCTATCCTGATTACAATGAATAAGTGTTTTGGCCAGACAAGTGGGGCCTGATTTATGAAAGGCTCAATGGACCAGCACAAGTCCCTTAAACGTCACTCTATCCCAAATTGGCAGCCAATGCTATTCGTTGAGACGCACATGGATAGAATTTTTCTTCAGAATATTTAAGAGAAGCTGGCCTGTGGCATTCTGTACCAACTAGAGTCTCTTATGTTGATGCAATGGGAGACCTCAATATAAACCATTGGAATAATGCAGATCAGGGATTATGAGGGTGTGAACTAGCATCTTCTGGCAATAGGGGGGAAGGAAGCAAAAACAGAAATGTTCTAAAAGGTCTGAGAAGACCAAAACAAGTCCTCACCACATTGTTCACCTGGGAATTGAAGGACAATTTATTGCCAGGTTCCAAACTACTGTGGCAGGAGTCAGAGGAGATGGAGCAGAGCTGTGCCAACCTTCACCACCCCGCAAGGGGTGGGGAGGTGAAAGCGCATCCAATGGAATACCGCTGACAGACATGCTTTAAATCTGTTCTGTGTAGGCAAAAACAGTTCCCAACAGGTATTATGTAGAGACAATTTCAAAGGTGTATGCAACAAGCATTACGAAAAGATCAGAAACAAGGAGTCAATTGATTTTTAGAAGAGGTAGTATTATTTACCAAGAAGCAAAAGGGGAAAGTCTTTCATATGCAAATACAGTTTAAACAGCACTGTACAGACCGGATCTTGTGACAACCCAGTGACACTTGGTGCAAGGTGCTATATACAATTAGTGAAGTGAATGTGCAAGTGCTTAAAAACAACAGCATTGGCGACGCATTGAGCAAAGTATGTACATCAATTAGAGGCTCCGAAAAACAAGTTACAGTCACTTGGAAAACAATTATTTCTACAGGAGCACAGAACGTGATATGCGTCGTATAAATCAAGCTGTACAGTCGACGGCGTTTCGATCCCCTTTAGTCGGGATCGTCATCAGGACAGAGTTGTCGATGGACACAGTGCTGTGGGCAAAGAAGGGCAATTTTGAGCGGGGGAGCATGGTTTGGGTCAGAACTGGGGGTGAATCGGTGAGCGGGTAATGAATAAAATTAACATTAAAGGTTTAATGTGTATAAGGTGTGGCTGGGGTGGTGGCCGGAACGGGGATAGCAGGAGTGAATATTGGGGGTGGTTAACATGGAGAGGCTGGTGGGTTTGTCTAGAGTTAACCAAAATTATATCCGCCGGTTAGTGGAAGGGTGGCACAAATGCTAAGTGGGCAGAAACTCACAGTTTAGCCAGGCAGGCAAGCGAGGCTAGAGGGACTCCGGATATTCATTCAATGGTCGGATGCTGCAAGGGAACAAGGGATGGAATAAAGACAAGGAACACGCTCGGCTTGTCACTGAGACCAAACCCATGGAGAGTAGTGTTACCTGATCGTGGCTTGAATCTGACCAGCGGACGGGATTTGCTGCGCCTGCGGGAGGGAAAGGTGGGAATCAGCACGAGCCGGTATCGTGAAAGAACAAACAATCTCCGGTATTGAGCGCACTCAAAGTGCGGGCGATGCTCTTACCTGACTCGCGCAGGGCGGCAGAAGGCAATTTAGGGCTCTTCTGGTGTATGGGCTACCGGCAGTGAATGCGGGAACTGACCAGGGGCGTGTGAGCCCCGGGTATTAACCAGGAAGTACCGGGCTGGGGGCGGGGTCCGAACGCTGGAGGTGGGCGGGGTACGGGGAGTGTGACAGGGTTGTCACGGTAACATCCACTACTCGGAGGGAAGGGGGCGGGGTCCAATCGTAACTGGAGGTAGGGCGGGGGGCGTGAAAGCAGGTTACCAGGGTAACGAGGACTAACAGGAAATAACTGAATCAAGGCAGGAGTCGGGACAGAAAATGACGGCATGACGCGGAGGAGGCGTGGATGGCCGACGCATGCTGGGGGCACGGGGAAGGTGAATTGATGCATGCCCAGGAAAGAGGATATAATTACGCTTACATGTTTTATCAGATTGCGGGCATGAATTTAGAAATATAATTACATATCCACTCGGCATTTTTAACACAAAGCAAAACGGCAAATTAACCCGATCTACATTTTTACAAAGCATAACGGCAAATTAGCCCGATGGAAGGATAGCTTTAAGCATCAATTTACAAAGTCGCAATAGGATATAGAAAAATACATTTCGCGACCTATGGTTTAAAACCGGACGATTAGGTACAAGATATTTGTCTATATTGGTGGATATAAACCAATGCGTAGGCTGTGGTGGTAAAGTCAGAATCACGGTATATGGTGTAAATTACATCAAATATACATCTACTATACAGTTCTTATTCAGGGTATAGAGAGGTAAGAGGGAAGGGATAGAAGGACAGTAGAGTTTAGATGGAGATGGTACTGGTCCATTCATCAAGGGTATTTAACCCATGGTTAACCGAGTCAACTCTTGCGATCCATTTACATTCGGCTCTGTTGAGTAAAGTGGACATGTTCCCACCTCTGAGGGGGAGTGTGGGTTTCTCAATAACCAACCACCTCAGGTCTGTGTCCGTATGCGATTTTTCCATAAAGTGTGTGACCAAAGGAGCCGTCAGTACTTTGCAGTTGATTCTGCTTTTATGTTGTATTATCCGTTGTTTGACCATTTGGGTGGTCTGGCCAATGTAAATGAGATCACAGGGGCAACGGATCGCGTAAATAACATTTTGGGTCTTGCAGTTTGAGTGGTGGGTTAGTTGATGTGTCTGTCCATTGTAAACGAATTCTTTGGTGTTAAGTGTTAGCTCACAGACGCTACAGGATTGGCACTTGAAGTGTCCGGTTACTGGAGGCATTCCCCATGCTGCTGTGATGGTGTGTTTCTCAGTAGTGGTAGTCGGCCAAGTGATGGCACGAACAAGGTGGTTGGCAATGTTGTTGCCTCTCTGGTATGAGAACAGAGGGGGTGTGTGGAATTGTTCATCAGACCGTAGCACAGACCAGTTTCTTTTGATGATTTTGGCTACCTTATTGCTATCCGGGCTGAAGACAGAGACAAAGGGGATCCTGTTCACAGTTTTTTTGTTTTGGTTCGGCCTTAATAAATCCTCACGGTGGTTGTACCACGCTCGTTTCCTCGCTTGCTTTACCAGACGTCGTGGATAGCCTCTGTTCACCAGTTTCACGACCAAGATGTCTGCCTCCCTAAAGTAGTCTTTGCGCCATTTGCAATTGCGCCGGATCCGAAGGAACTGGCCAAATGGAAGACCATCGCGTAGGCCCCTTGGATGGTTGCTTGAATAGTGTAGCAAGGTGTTGCGTTCTGTGGGCTTGCGGAAGAGCGATGTACCGAGCTTCCCTTCTTCTGCATGTATAGTGACATCAAGGAATGGTAAGTCATTCGGTTTAGTTTCACTTGTGAATTTGAGATGTTCTTGTGAGGAGTTTAGCCAGTCCATGAAGGGTTGTAAAGAATCGGGCGTTCCATTCCAGATCAGTAAAACGTCATCGATGTATCGACGCCACAGATGGATTTGGGGTCGATAGGGGTTGATTGGATTAAGAATCAATGACTTTTCCAGAGCGTGTACGTATAGAATAGCAAAGTTAGGGGCGAAGCAAGCGCCCATTGATACTCCCTTGATTTGAAGGTAGTATGTATTCTTGTACATGAAGTAGTTATTTTGTAAGGCCACTCGTAGAAGGTCCATAATGAAGTCGGTGGGAATCTTGGAAGGTTGAGGTCTAGAGATCAATAGATTTTTGATTACATCGAGCCCTTCACGGTGAGGGATGTTTGTGTAGAGGGACTCGATGTCCAAGCTTGCCATTGTTTGATTGTCCAGGTCGAAGGGTTCATCTTCGATGGTGTTGATTAAATCCATGGTGTCACGTATATAGGTGTCTGTGATGGGCACAAATTCCTTAATGACTGAGTCCAGATATTTACCAAGGGGTTCCAAAATCGAACCACACCCTGATACGATCGGACGTCCAGGTGGATTTCTCGCATCTTTGTGAATTTTGGGGAGAACATATAGGATCGGGGTTCTAGGGTGTGGATTGTTCAAATACTCGAATTCTTTCTTGGTAATGATGTTGTTGTCTCTTGCTGTACTAGTGATAGAGAGAATCTTTTGTCTAATATCTGCAAGGGGGTCCTTTGAGAGAGCACGGTAATGTTCGTTGTTGGTAAGTTGTCGCTCAACCTCTCTGTCATATTCGGTGTTGTTTAAGATAACAATCCCACCACCCTTGTCCGCGGGCTTAATGACTATCCCCGGGTTGTTTTGGAGGGTGTTCAGGGCTTCTTTTTCTTTCAAGGGTAGATTGTAGGGGATAAAGCGCGGAGTAGTCTTGAGATCCATTACTTCCTTTAAGACAAGCCGTTCAAAGGCCAAGATTTCAGGTGACATTTGGTTGGATGGAGGGTTGAAGGTAGAGGGTGGCCGAAACGGGGAAATTTCCATCCCTCCGGTGTCTGGTTTGTCAGCAAAGAAATATTTTAGCCGGATTCTTCTGAAGAATTTTAGAAGGTTAGACTGCAGTTCCAGGAAGTTGGTTCTGACCGTCGGCACAAATGAAAGGCCACGGGAAAGAAGTCTAGTCTCTTCAGGGGTCAGAGTGTGGTCTGATAAATTGAAAATGGGGATGGACATAGCAGTAGTAGTTGCGTCCTTGTTGTTAATTACTGTGGTTGTCCCCATTGATAGTACCGATTGCGGGTTTGGCGGTTGCCTGGTACCGGAGGTTGGTATTGTTTGACCCTTGTTTGGCGGTTCTGCGGTTGTGGATGTTGGCCGCGTCCTCGGCCTCGTCCTAAAAAACCGGGTGGTAGTAGTGGCTGTGGTCCAGAGGGTGTAGCGTCTGTCTCGTCTGCAGAACTATTTGAGGAGACAGAGAAGGTGACGCGTTGATTGTTTCTATAACGCTACACCCTCTGGACCACAGTCACTACTACCACCCGGTTTTTTAGGACGAGGCCGAGGACGCGGCCAACATCCACAACCGCAGAACCGCCAAACAAGGGTCAAACAATACCAACCTCCGGTACCAGGCAACCGCCAAACCCGCAATCGGTACTATCAATGGGGACAACCACAGTAATTAACAACAAGGACGCAACTACTACTGCTATGTCCATCCCCATTTTCAATTTATCAGACCACACTCTGACCCCTGAAGAGACTAGACTTCTTTCCCGTGGCCTTTCATTTGTGCCGACGGTCAGAACCAACCTCCTGGAACTGCAGTCTAACCTTCTAAAATTCTTCAGAAGAATCCGGCTAAAATATTTCTTTGCTGACAAACCAGACACCGGAGGGATGGAAATTTCCCCGTTTCGGCCACCCTCTACCTTCAACCCTCCATCCAACCAAATGTCACCTGAAATCTTGGCCTTTGAACGGCTTGTCTTAAAGGAAGTAATGGATCTCAAGACTACTCCGCGCTTTATCCCCTACAATCTACCCTTGAAAGAAAAAGAAGCCCTGAACACCCTCCAAAACAACCCGGGGATAGTCATTAAGCCCGCAGACAAGGGTGGTGGGATTGTTGTCTTAAACAACACCGAATATGACAGAGAGGTTGAGCGACAACTTACCAACAACGAACATTACCGTGCTCTCTCAAAGGACCCCCTTGCAGATATTAGACAAAAGATTCTCTCTATCACTACTACAGCAAGAGACAACAACATCATTACCAAGAAAGAATTTGAGTATTTGAACAATCCACACCCTAGAACCCCTATCCTATATGTTCTCCCCAAAATTCACAAAGATGCGAGAAATCCACCTGGACGTCCGAACGTATCAGGGTGTGGTTCGATTTTGGAACCCCTTGGTAAATATCTGGACTCAGTCATTAAGGAATTTGTGCCCATCACAGACACCTATATACGTGACACCATGGATTTAATCAACACCATCGAAGATGAACCCTTCGACCTGGACAATCAAACAATGGCAAGCTTGGACATCGAGTCCCTCTACACAAACATCCCTCACCGTGAAGGGCTCGATGTAATCAAAAATCTATTGATCTCTAGACCTCAACCTTCCAAGATTCCCACCGACTTCATTATGGACCTTCTACGAGTGGCCTTACAAAATAACTACTTCATGTACAAGAATACATACTACCTTCAAATCAAGGGAGTATCAATGGGCGCTTGCTTCACCCCTAACTTTGCTATTCTATACGTACACGCTCTGGAAAAGTCATTGATTCTTAATCCAATCAACCCCTATCGACCCCAAATCCATCTGTGGCGTCGATACATCGATGACGTTTTACTGATCTGGAATGGAACGGCCGATTCTTTACAACCCTTCATGGACTGGCTAAACTCCTCACAAGAACATCTCAAATTCACAAGTGAAACTAAACCGAATGACTTACCATTCCTTGATGTCACTATACATGCAGAAGAAGGGAAGCTCGGTACATCGCTCTTCCGCAAGCCCACAGAACGCAACACCTTGCTACACTATTCAAGCAACCATCCAAGGGGCCTACGCGATGGTCTTCCATTTGGCCAGTTCCTTCGGATCCGGCGCAATTGCAAATGGCGCAAAGACTACTTTAGGGAGGCAGACATCTTGGTCGTGAAACTGGTGAACAGAGGCTATCCACGACGTCTGGTAAAGCAAGCGAGGAAACGAGCGTGGTACAACCACCGTGAGGATTTATTAAGGCCGAACCAAAACAAAAAAACTATGAACAGGATCCCCTTTGTCTCTGTCTTCAGCCCGGATAGCAATAAGGTAGCCAAAATCATCAAAAGAAACTGGTCTGTGCTACGGTCTGATGAACAATTCCACACACCCCCTCTGTTCTCATACCAGAGAGGCAACAACATTGCCAACCACCTTGTTCGTGCCATCACTTGGCCGACTACCACTACTGAGAAACACACCATCACAGCAGCATGGGGAATGCCTCCAGTAACCGGACACTTCAAGTGCCAATCCTGTAGCGTCTGTGAGCTAACACTTAACACCAAAGAATTCGTTTACAATGGACAGACACATCAACTAACCCACCACTCAAACTGCAAGACCCAAAATGTTATTTACGCGATCCGTTGCCCCTGTGATCTCATTTACATTGGCCAGACCACCCAAATGGTCAAACAACGGATAATACAACATAAAAGCAGAATCAACTGCAAAGTACTGACGGCTCCTTTGGTCACACACTTTATGGAAAAATCGCATACGGACACAGACCTGAGGTGGTTGGTTATTGAGAAACCCACACTCCCCCTCAGAGGTGGGAACATGTCCACTTTACTCAACAGAGCCGAATGTAAATGGATCGCAAGAGTTGACTCGGTTAACCATGGGTTAAATACCCTTGATGAATGGACCAGTACCATCTCCATCTAAACTCTACTGTCCTTCTATCCCTTGCCTCTTACCTCTCTATACCCTGAATAAGAACTGTATAGTAGATGTATATTTGATGTAATTTACACCATATACCGTGATTCTGACTTTACCACCACAGCCTACGCATTGGTTTATATCCACCAATATAGACAAATATCTTGTACCTAATCGTCCGGTTTTAAACCATAGGTCGCGAAATGTATTTTTCTATATCCTATTGCGACTTTGTAAATTGATGCTTAAAGCTATCCTTCCATCGGGCTAATTTGCCGTTATGCTTTGTAAAAATGTAGATCGGGTTAATTTGCCGTTTTGCTTTGTGTTAAAAATGCCGAGTGGATATGTAATTATATTTCTAAATTCATGCCCGCAATCTGATAAAACATGTAAGCGTAATTATATCCTCTTTCCTGGGCATGCATCAATTCACCTTCCCCGTGCCCCCAGCATGCGTCGGCCATCCACGCCTCCTCCGCGTCATGCCGTCATTTTCTGTCCCGACTCCTGCCTTGATTCAGTTATTTCCTGTTAGTCCTCGTTACCCTGGTAACCTGCTTTCACGCCCCCCGCCCTACCTCCAGTTACGATTGGACCCCGCCCCCTTCCCTCCGAGTAGTGGGTGTTACCGTGACAACCCTGTCACACTCCCCGTACCCCGCCCACCTCCAGCGTTCGGACCCCGCCCCCAGCCCGGTACTTCCTGGTTAATACCCGGGGCTCACACGCGCCTGGCCAGTTCCCGCATTCACTGCCGGTAGCCCATACGCCAGAAGAGCCCTAAATTGCCTTCTGCCGCCCTGCGCGAGTCAGGTAAGAGCATCGCCCGCACTTTGAGTGCGCTCAATACCGGAGATTGTTTGTTCTTTCACGATACCGGCTCGTGCTGATTCCCACCTTTCCCTCCCGCAGGCGCAGCAAATCCCGTCCGCTGGTCAGATTCAAGCCACGATCAGGTAACACTACTCTCCATGGGTTTGGTCTCAGTGACAAGCCGAGCGTGTTCCTTGTCCTTATTCCATCCCTTGTTCCCTTGCAGCATCCGACCATTGAATGAATATCCGGAGTCCCTCTAGCCTCGCTTGCCTGCCTGGCTAAACTGTGAGTTTCTGCCCACTTAGCATTTGTGCCACCCTTCCACTAACCGGCGGATATAATTTTGGTTAACTCTAGACAAACCCACCAGCCTCTCCATGTTAACCACCCCCAATATTCACTCCTGCTATCCCCGTTCCGGCCACCACCCCAGCCACACCTTATACACATTAAACCTTTAATGTTAATTTTATTCATTACCCGCTCACCGATTCACCCCCAGTTCTGACCCAAACCATGCTCCCCCGCTCAAAATTGCCCTTCTTTGCCCACAGCACTGTGTCCATCGACAACTCTGTCCTGATGACGATCCCGACTAAAGGGGATCGAAACGCCGTCGACTGTACAGCTTGATTTATACGACGCATATCACGTTCTGTGCTCCTGTAGAAATAATTGTTTTCCAAGTGACTGTAACTTGTTTTTCGGAGCCTCTAATTGATGTACATACTTTGCTCAATGCGTCGCCAATGCTGTTGTTTTTAAGCACTTGCACATTCACTTCACTAATTGTATATAGCACCTTGCACCAAGTGTCACTGGGTTGTCACAAGATCCGGTCTGTACAGTGCTGTTTAAACTGTATTTGCATATGAAAGACTTTCCCCTTTTGCTTCTTGGTAAATAATACTACCTCTTCTAAAAATCAATTGACTCCTTGTTTCTGATCTTTTCGTAATGCTTGTTGCATACACCTTTGAAATTGTCTCTACATAATACCTGTTGGGAACTGTTTTTGCCTTCACGATACACCCATCCCAACGAGGTTTATGGGTTTTCTCCTGTTATTCCTATACATACTTAAATCTGTTCTGGGCAGTAGAGATGTTACCGTCCCAGGCTTGTTAAAATAATCTGTATGTCATCAGCGTGTGAGACAACCTGCACTCTAAAAGATTCCACCCAGAACTGCCAGAGAAAACATTTTTACAATAAACAATGTTGGATTTATTTCAGAACCCTGGGGAACACCAAACCTTAATGGTTCGGAGTAAATACCTGCGAAGTAACGGTATGCTAAGTAACATCATACAGTCCTACAACATTTTCATCCGTCAATCTGATAAGGAGGCAAAATTGTGGTTCTAGATGTACAAGACTATTTGAAAGAGGATATTGGACAATTGAGTAATCCAGATTGTTATGAGCTAGTATCTTAAGAGGTCATTTATGTCAAGGAGATGCCAACCAGTTTCAATGCCACCATTTGCTTCTAACTCCAAACTGATGTATGATGTTTCTTAGCATACCGTTACTTCACAAGTATCTACTCCGAATTTTTTACTTCACAAATACCATTACTAAGCATGATTTTAATGCGCATGCTTTTACTTCGCAAATACATAGAAAGACATTCAAAATGCTTTTACTTAGCAGCTAATTATTACGCATACCATTACATCGCGTTGTTGGTAGTTTAAAATAAAACATTTATCGTAATAGTAACCTATCCCCTGGCACGGGATGCCAGGGAAATAGGGGTTTTGGGTGGGGAAGTATTTTAAAAATACTTGATAAAAATAAATGCTCTGGTATTATTTTAAATACCTGAGTACTATTTTAATACTAATTTTGAGAAATCTTATAATTTTATAACATATGTCCGACATTCATTGAATAAAATATAATCAAAAACATTTCTTTTAAAATATCTAATCATGTCTTCATCTAAAATACATAACACGAAAATAGCAATGTAATACACGCTGAATAACATAATTAGATTTTGAATACGAATCTCACTGAACCCGCGATTGAAGACAAACATTTTAAAAGTCCTTCAACTCTTTCTACAAAATCACATCAACGATTCTGATCACAAAATGGCTGTTATTGCAAAAGGGAACGGAATGATATATGTAATTTTAACTCGCAAAATTAAAATATATGTTCAGTAATGAAAATAATCACCCTAAAAAGCGATTTACAAATCTTTTTCTATTTTAATTTAAGGACTAGTCTACTAAAACATATATAATTAGCCGTCCACCATTTTGAGATCAGATTACTTCTGTCATTCACAGTGTCGACAAGCATTCTTGTGGAGAGAAGCGACATTGCGTACTTTCACAATAAAACACTGCCATCTACAGTCTACAGTAAATAACACATAAATAAATACATAAATCACTTTGCGTGTAAATCGTTTACATTTTTACTCGTGTATTTTTTGGGAGTACGGTTTTCAAAACTATTTTTTGTTGTTCATCAAAGTGGCACAGTATTTACAGAATTAATACTCGTGTATTTTTTTTAACATCCCGACTTGCACTAAATATTAAGGGGCATATTATCAAGCCTGTGCGATAAAATTATCACCGCTTTATCGGCCGAAAACGGCCGATAAAGCGGCGATAATGGGCTTGATAATATGCTCTATGGAATTCCAATCGAAGCCCATGTTAGATGTGAAGACTTCACATCTAACATGGGTTGGAATTCCATATAGCATATTATCAAGCCCATTATCACCGCTTTATCGGCCGTTTTCGGCCGATAAAGCGGCGATAATTTTATCGCACAGGCTTGATAATATGCCCCTGAGATCTTTAAATTGCACATTAACTCTGCATGCGAAGTAATGGAACATGCGTAGTAAATGCATGCTATGTAAATGCATGCTACGTAATGACATCTGCGAACTAAAATATGCGTAGTAATGGTAATACGAAGTAATGACTGCAAAGTAAAGGTAGAATACCTTTGCAGCGCAATTAACCCAGCCATTTCATCCTCACTGCGCGTGAGGTATCATTTGTTTACAAATTAATCCCAAAACATCTTACTATCTCCCCACCCAGGACATCCACAGCCCCGCCATCCTCCTCCTCATCACCCCAGCAAGTGTACATAGAATCAGTCCGATTGTTCTCGTAAATATTCCACCAGGGGTCCCCAAATGTCTCTAGGACGAGATGCAGCAGGCAGGAGCTCCGCGCAATTCGACAGCTGCACCTTACAATAAATAAAATCTGACAGCCAGTCCTTGAATTTGGGGGCTCGTTCTCTGTCCCATCTGCATGCCACTTTGCGTTTGGCCAGCAATAGGCCCAACGCAACAAGCTTTCTATGTGAGGATTGTAGTTCAGCCCTATAACCAAGGAGTGAAAGAATAGGGGAAATAGGAAGAGTAATGCCAATCATGGTGGAGAGGGCAGCAATCACCTCCCGCCAGTAGCCATAAATCTCACTACTTTGCCGTGCAAGGTACAAAAAACCCGCCCCCTCCTGCCGGCATCTATCACAATGGTCATCTTCTCTCAATTTATATTTGTGTAGCCTCATAGGTGTATAATACGCTCTCTGAAATTTTTTTAAGTGTATGATCTGCAAGTGACTACTTGCCGTGATGGCTTCCATCTGTGAGCAACAGCATACCCATTGCTTATCAGTTAGTGGCGAGTCATGGTCCCATGCCTCCCTAGCCCCGTGTTTTGGTTGTGGTTTTTCCAGCAGTGCAGTGCAATAGATTCTGGACACTGCATGTGCTGGTCCAGCCATTTTCAACATAGTGTGCAAGGTATCTAGCATAGGGGGCACATGCGGAAATCCAGGGATATTGACCCTAAATTCATGCTTTAGCCAAATGCATAGAAATACCTCCAGTGGAGTGACATTCTCTCCTGCCAGAAGCTGCTGCCAATCCTTAAAAGCGCCTTCCTGGTACAGATCTCCCCATGTATGAAGACTTCTTTTTCAGAACATTTCTCGACATACAGCCTCATGGGTGACCGGGGCAAGGGGGAGGTACAAGAGAGGCAACAGCGGGGAGTATAGCACAGGCTTACACACTATTCTAGCTAGGCGCTCCCAAGCTTTGATGGTGCATGTAACTGTGTGGTGAGCAACTCCCTCTCTGGGACATGCTTCCCCAGGAAGGAGGTTACAGGAGTGGGTGCCATATATCCCTGCTCAACGGCCAGATGCGGCATGAATGGTGGTAGATGGAGCCTGTATATGTCAAAGTGGGCCTGGGCACTAAGTAAATATATATTCATGTCTGGGACCTCGAATCCCCCACTAGAGAGAGGTTGAGTCATGGTCTGCCATTTCACCCGGGGTAGTTTCCCACCCCATTCCAGTCTAATGAGCAGCGATTGAAGGGTATGAAAGAAGGGGTGTCCCGGATTGTAGGGTATGTTAATAAATAGATATAGTAATTTGGGTAGGATAATCCTCTTCTTCAGTGCGACTCGGCCTGCTAGCAAGCAAAAGTGGCAGCGTAATCCAACAATCTACCCAGTTGGCTATCATTCCAATGGCTGAGCCATAAATGGCACAAATTATTTCCTCCCTAACTCATTTTATTACCACACCTAGATATTTAATTTCTGTCTCGCACCATCTCAATGGAAATTCTAGGGAGAATTTAGCAGTATTAGGCGTAAGAGGAAAGATCTGAGATGTATCCCTGTTAGTGTTTAGTCCGGAGAGCATGTCAAACTGAATGAACTCTCGAAGGCTGATGTGTGGCTCTCAAAGGTATAGGGTGATGTCGTCGCATATAGTGACACTAGTATCCGCTGCGATGGATATTGTATAGCATACTCTCTGTGGTGCTTACGGAATTTGGCTGCGTGAGGCCCGATTGCCAAGGCGAAGAGTAACGGAGAGAGAGGGCACCCTTGACGGGTGCCTCTCGAGATGGGAATCGGGTTAGAGTATAGGCCATTTATCTGTATAATGGCTTCCGGCTGAGAATAGAGTGCCGTATCCATGCTAAGAAAAGAGGAGGTAGGCCATTCTGTGCAGTATTGTGAACATGTAGTCCCATTCCAAAGAATCAAAGGCTTTTGTGGCATCCAAAATTATCCCGACTACCGAAATATCCGGATCAACATCATGCAATTTTTGCGAATGTTGTCAGGATCTAGCCCCGTACCGCGCCTACCTGAACTACAACTCCCAGGACCTACGGGCCAAGAACTACAGGTCCCATGCTCCTTTGCGGTACAGGATATAGCGGGGCGGGACTAGGGAACAGTGCTCGTGATTTTGTTTGGTACTGAGTATTCTTCTGCTTCCCGTTTATTTCCTGCATGCCCTGTATGCGGTGGAACAGAGAACTCCGAGGTTCCAGTCGCGCATTGGAAGGGAGATACAGTCGGGTAATGTGTTCGCGCCACTAGCGCATCATTGGTGTTATCTGGTGTTAACTCGGGAAGTTCCGCCCGAGTCAGTTCTGAGCCTCGCGTCTGCGAGTGACACTCACTGGTCTTGCTTTGCAACTGTAAATTGGTTTGCTTAACAACTGCCAGCACCCCCGGATGGGGGTTAACTGTTTATCAATCTAGTGACGGATTGCAGCGGGGGAGGCCTCCACAATGCCGGCACGAAAACGTGCTACAGGATATTGACTTAAACCTAGAGGATTACAAATGCTAAAGTGGATGTTCGTAGTGCGTGTAACTACATCATGCCGTGTTTAGTTTCTTTCTGATACTAGAGGTTCTATCTGGGACTTCCCTTACGTTTCCTAGCAGAGGAGGAATCTGCTTGTTTTACTTTGAGTTGAATTCCGTCAACTCTCCTTGCTGAGGAATTGATTACTGAAGTCTTCGTTTTCTTTTGGAGTGTTCTGATTTAGAGTTACATTGCAGGGTATGTATCCAGAGTGATAGCTTAATGTAGGAAGGTCATTGGTTCTTTTGCCTTTTATAACCGTGCTTCTTGTGTTGTGCAGGGGGCTGGAGGGACAAAGAAGACACTGCTCTATGAAGGGGCAAATACGTGTCTCATTACAGGTGAATCAGGTTGCATTATATGTAGTGAGAATGTAATGAGAGTAGCATTTCATAACGTTATTAATGCGTGTATATTTCTCTTGCAGCTTCTTTTCCCCCGCTGTCCCTTCCTTCTATCTTTTCTTTTGGGTTTTTTCCCCTTTTGGGGGTTTTCCCTCACCGTATCACCTGAACACCCTGTGATATACAGTCGGGGTGTTCGGGAGGTCCGGAGGTGGAGCATTGCTTCTACATGTGGATCCTGCGGAGTGCGATCCTGACAGAATCACGAGCCCAAGAATTTCACTCTGCCTGATCCGTGTGCGGGGGTAATGGCGTCCATGGAGGATGTGTTACATGCTCTGGTGTTGGTGCAGCAGGAGTTGGCCGCCTCTAAGGTGGAGACTGCTGCCTTAAGGGAGAAGGTGGATCGGTTAGGGGGTAATCCTTTTAATGCTTCTGCCCCAGCCTCCTCTGTACAGGTTACAGTACCACCACCCATCCCTTTGGCTAATCCTGAAAGGTTCTCAGGTGACCCACGAAAGGTACAAGTGTTCCTGACTTAAGTCCTTATGCATTTTTCATGTAAGCCGTCTTCCTTTCCTACGAACCATTCTAGGGTGGCATTCACTATTTCATATCTGGTGGGGGATGCGGCAAATTGGGCAGTACCCTTAGTAAAACGTGATGACGCCATCCTGTCCGATTGGTCAGCCTTTAGAACGGAATTTGAGAGGGTTTTTGACCGAAGGGCTACGTCTTGTAGTGCAGACCGAGAACTCCTAGAGTTACGACAGGGTAAGGGTGAATTGGTTCCTTATTTGACTGCGTTCAACAGGTTGGTGGCCGAAGCGGAATGGCCAGAGGAGAAAAGGATGTCCCTTTTTTACCTAGGGTTAAAAGAGGAGTTGAAAGACGTGGTGGCTCAGGTGGATCCACAACCCACTACCTATGTGGACATGGTGAACCTGGCGCTAAGATTGGATAGCCGTTTAACAGAGAGAGGGGTAGTAGAAGACGCTGGGACAAAGGTACTTATAGTTATGAAAGGACCCCTCGCAAAAGTCCGGGCGGATCAGAATCCGCTCCTGAGCCTATGGAAATTGGAGCTCTTAGGGCTCCTTTGTCAAGAGAAGAAAGGGAGATAAGGCGAGTACAGGGCTTATGCATGTACTGTGGGAAGAAGGGACACTACGTTAGGGAGTGCCCCTCCAAACCCAAGACTTCAGGTAGCTTTAACAGGTTCAGGAAGGTGGCGATATCTTCAAATATGCCAGATACAGCAGCAAGGGAAAAAAACAAACCCAGGGCTGAAGGGGGACAGGAATGGAAACTTACCTAGCTGTCCTCTGCAGGACCAGAGGAAACTGAAGCACATCTTGTGGTGGTTATGACTATTGAAAGTGATCAAGAGCAACATCAGGTTATGGTGATGTTGGATTCTGGAGCCACCGGCAATTTTATTGATGATGGCTTAGTAACACGTTTAGCGTTGCCTCGTGTCCCAAGAGAGAACCCTGAGGATGTTTTGGCGGTTGATGGGCAACCGTTAACATCAGGTCAAATAACTGAAAGAACCAGTGAAATAGGTTTGTCTTTGGTGTTGCATGGACATGTGCATTCAGAGAATCAGACACTAAATATCATCGCTGCTCCTCAATATGAGGTCATTCTAGGCATGCCTTGGTTGCACAGACACAATCCTGTGGTGGATTGGAAGACAAAGACCTTTCGTTTTGTACCCGAATTTTGTCAGGATCATTTAGTACCATGTGTTCCGGCTCATATTGCTGTGTTAACAACCCCATTTTTGTCGGTTACCGCGGCAGAAAAGAATGTCCAACTACCCAAAGAATATAGGGCTTACAGCGATGTATTCAGTGAGAGTAAAGCAGAAACCTTACCTCCTCACAGGGAGTATGACTGCCGTAGAGATCTTGTGGAAGGGGCTACAATACCAACATGCAGAGTCTACGCATTGTCTGTGCCTGAAACCACACATTTGAAAGAATACATAGACCACTACTTGAGTTTGGGGTTCATCAGGCCTTCCCGCTCTCCAGCGGCATCTCCCCTGTTTTTTATTGCAAAGGCTAATGGAGACTTGAGAGCGTGTGTAGATTACCGCGTATTAAATAAAAACACCATACGCAATTGTTACCCTCTTCCCCTCATTTCAGTCTTGCTCGACCAGGTGAGAGAGGCCAATATTTACACCCGTTTGGACTTACGTGGGGCTTATCACCTGGTCCATGTAAGAGAGGGGAACGAGTGGAAAACGGCGTTCAAGACCAGATTTGGTCTTTATGAATATTTGGTGATGCCCTTCGGGCTTTGTAACGCCCCGGCAGCATTTCAATTTTTTATAAATGATGTGTTGAAGGAGTATATGGATCGGTTTGTGGTAATGTACATTGACGATATTTTGATATATTCTCAGGATATCTCATGTCATACCGCCCAAGTGTGTAAGGTTCTGGACAAACTGAGAGAGCATAGTTTGTTCGTAAAGTTGAGCAAATGCGAAGTTCTTGGGAGTAAATCTTAGTCCTCATGGCCTACAGATGTCTGAAAGAAAAGTACAGGCTGTTCAGGATTGGCCAGCCCCGAGAAATGTGAGAGAAGTGCAGAGTTTTTCCAGGGTTTGCGAATTACTATCGCCGGTTCATTTTGTACTTCTCTCAGACAGTGTCGTATTTTGGCAGTTCCTGAATTAGCGTTTAGCTCAGCTATATGATCTTTTCTCTTAACTTGACTAAAATATACGGGGGCCATTTTGAATCCTTTGGCTTCCATTTGTATGAACACGCTGCCTCGTGGTCAGCATGCCCTTTTGTCCTTTCTCGATACCCTTGGTCGTCTACTTTGCCCAGCAACAAGCTATTTTTAGTACTGGTCAAGCGCACATGCGCATTATACATCAACTGGTCATTCTTTAGGAATGTTATCCCAAACTGACCAGTACTACTGGACTCCTCCCACATGCTGGCTGTGTTCCAAAAATGACCTTATATGTACCTAAAATGTGTAAACTTGTAAACGCCTATCTTTTTATTGCTATTAAACTGTATAAAAGAGGTCGTGCACCGATACTCGATGTGCTACTTCTTGCATTGCCGAAGGGTGCTGTAGGAATGTACCACCACCCCATGGGGTCTTAATAAACCTGTCTTTTGCATTTTCCAGTGTCCGTGCCAACTTCTATACTAAGGTGTTCGAGAGTTTAGCAAAGTATGTAGGCCTGATTGAACCCAACACCACAATTGGCGACCACGAAGGGACTCATCGGCGACTCGGATGCCCGAAGGAGAGGTCGTGACGAAGGATTGGAAACTCGCCATGGAAGCGATCGCTGCCTTTGAGTGACCCGAGTCTTGGCACCCACGGTGTTTCTTCCTTCCTTCTGATCCGACCTTCCAGGTGGCGCCGGTCCTCGACTGAGATTCTGATCTTGGATTGTCGTGTAGTGCCGTTTGGCTGATTCGACTAAAGAACTTGGCAGTTGGACCTTGGACGTTTGAAGGTACTTGGTAAGCTTATGATTGGTAAGGTAGTCTACTGACACTTACTGTGGCTTTTTGAATTTGAATTTGAATTTGTTTGAGTTAGCTAACGTTTGGACCTATGAATTTGACGTATATGTGGAGTGCACCTCACATAGGCAGGCATGTAGGGATATTTCTCTGATTTTGCTTTTTGTTTGAGCGGCACACCGTGTATAAAGTATATTAAGTGCCATTTTATGTAGTATCACGTTTTCGTGATATTTTTGACATGCCTGTTCTCAGCACACTCCGAGGGATGTGCTGCCTTGGAAATGGTACCAGTTATCGATTAAATAAATCACAGCCGGCTCCCCCAGAGGGGACTCCAAATCGAGAGATGTATGTAAAATTTGGCATTCCGCCAATAATGTATAGTTCATTGTGGCATAAGTATACCAAAGCCGATCATGAATTGCAATGGCCACTACATGGGTCATTTGATTTACGAAAGGTGAATATGTGGAGCAGTGTTTGTTTCAGCGTAGGTCTAGGCAGGATATGTTTGATTGTGTGCGTATGTGGGAGAAAGAGGTACGTGAACGATTGAAGCATGAGGAAGCCTTGGCGGAGAAGGTGCAGCGAAGGGCTGCGCGTGACAAAGCTTTACAGCTACAGGAGAAGGAGTTACAGGAACAGAAAGAGAGGGAGACTCGAGAACGTAATTTGCAGATTAATGGGCAATTCCCTATCCGACGTCCTCTTTATCCGGTCCTTACTAATGAAATAGATGATTTTTCGTTATTAGATCGTTGCCCGCCTCCGTATGTTGCACCTACAGCTCCGAATGAGGAATCGGATGAGGAAGATCAGAATACACAGCGTACTAGGTTATCTTCGGATCGAACTGCGGAATTACGTTCGCTTGCATGAAAACTAAATGTTAATACTATAACTGTTTCTGAGATTAGTAAGCATATGGAACAGTGGTCTGATAAGGAGCGATTGTATTTCTTAGATCATTTTGGAGATGAGGTTGTTGACCGATTTAGAAAGTATTCTTCTGAGTTAGAACCTAAGGATATCTCGAAGGGTCGTGATAACTTTCGTAAAGGTCTCTTTATTCTTTCAGATGCGGATGAGTTTTTCAAGCGTTTGGTTCAGCTACGGAATGAGGCGTCGCGGCTACGGGAGTTGGAAAAGACATCGGGTTCACCTACGTCTGGATCGACGGAAATATCCAAAGAATGCTCTATCTTTGGAACAGATAAGAACGCCGCGATTAATGTTAGACCTATGCGGGAAGCTGCGCCTTTGTATGTCCCTCATAAAGGGGATGGCACAGATGACGATAAAACGTCTAAAGACGCGAAGGGTTATTTTATATATAATTGGGTTTATACGCCTTGGAATAGAGCAGATGTTATGGCGCTTAAGAATGCTCTGCCTGATCCCCGTAAAAATCCAGCGGCTTTCTATGAAAGTGTTGAAAGTGCAATTTCTTCGTGTATTATGACACTAGTTGATATTGATCTGTTTTTTGGGCTGATATTGCCCCCTGATATGTGGAGAGCGATTCGTAAGTTTGATGACCAAACGGTTCTTGGGGCAAGTTGGAAGGATATAGCTCAAGCTGATTTAGACAGGGAACCAGCATGTAAGCCTTGTCAATTAATATTGGAACTCCCAGGGGCTATACTAAACAAATTAAAAACGCTTGTTCCCGCTAAGAAAATTGATTGGACCATGTTGGCCTCTTGTAAACAGAAGATAGATGAATCGGTCTCTGATTTCTTTTCTCGTTTTGAGGAAGCGTTTCATGATTACAGTGGCCAATCATTAACAGAAGATACAGGCAGGCATTTATTTGTTGATAAGTATGTGGCTAATCTCCTACCGGAGATTGCAAAACGATTAAAGGCGAGTGAAAGTTCATGGACCACGGCAACCCCTGCTTCTTTATTGACTATGGCTCAATACTATGAACGACAGGAATTGGAGGCAAAGGAAAGTAGTGATAAGAAAGTGAAGGATTTGAAGACGAAGGTAATGTTGGCTCAGGTCCAGGCTACGAGGGGGAATGATAGGGGTAGACGAGGATCGTATAATAATGCGCCTCCTCCCCGTTCCGACATCTCTGAGGATCAGTGTGCATACTGCAAACAGTTTGGACACTGGGTTTCAGATTGTCCGGTGCTGAGAGAACAGCGTAGTCAGCGTGGTCGAGGAAGTGGAAGGTCTAGGAATAATTATGGGGGATCGAGAGGTGGAGCGAATGACCGTGGAAGGAGTGAAGTGAGGGGTCATGGACAGACAGATTATAACATGTTTGATCGACGAAATCGATACCAGATAAATGAGGGTGACTCGCCTGAGTCACGTGACGAGCGTCATGCATAGGGTTGCGTAGGATGGGGTGTGGAATCGGTTGAAGTACCAGTTGATCAAAGGGGTCCATATATAGAAGCACATGTCTTGGGTTCTACTGATCAGTTTCTGGTAGATACAGGAGCTACTCGTAGCGCTTTGTCCAAACACTTGGTTCCAAGGGCTCCCCTGTCTGGCGAGGTAATTACAGCTATAGGGTTCGATGGAACACCTACTTCTAGCCCATTGTCTCAACCTGTTACATTTTATGTTGATAAATTTGCTGCCCCATGTCCATTTTTGCTGTCCCCAAACACACCAGATAACATTATGGGGCTCGATATGTTAAAACATTTTCGAGCTACTATTCGTTGTGCTCCGGAAGGAGTACGGGTCGTGTTAAATGAAAATTATCCAGAAATTGAGCGAGTGTGTCTTCTCCAAGAATCGAGAGTATTAGCCTCCCTGCCAAAAACGTTGTGGGCCACTTCTGATACTGATGTAGGACAGATGATTATTCCTCCAGTGCGTATTACTGTAAAGGAGGGCATATCTCTGCCCCGTGTCCCACAATACAAGATATCTAGGGAGGGCGAAATTGCATTGATACACATTGTAAATGATTTGATTACGGCAGGGGTGGTTGAGGAAGTTCCCTATAATGTTTGTAACAGCCCAATTCTTCCGATTCTTAAGAGAGATACAGATACTAAGGTTTATCGTTTTATTATCGATTTGAGGGAAATTAACAAGATAGTAGTGCCTCAGTACCCGGTGGTATCTGACATCACCACGTTGTTTACGTTGGTTCCACCGACGGCAACTACTTTTACAGTTATCGACTTAAAAAATGCATTTTTCTCGATTCCTGTACATCCTGACAGTCGATATCTTTTTGGTTTTACATTAAATAACAAATCGTATAGATTCTGTCGAGTTCCTCAAGGTTATACAGAAAGTCCTAGCATTTATAGTCAGGCTTTAAAAAGACAGCTTGATTCTTTTGAATTACAGGCTGGGGTGGCTCTTATTCAGTACGTGGATGACATTTTACTCGCAGCAGACACACAGGAACAATGTGAGGAGAGTACTTTTTCTTTGCTTTCCTTCCTTGCTAAAAACAATCATAAGGTTTCGAAGAAAAAGTTACAATACTGTAGACCTAAGGTGACCTACCTCAGTCATCTTTTGTCTAAGGAGGGCCGTGCATTAACACCAGACCGAATTCAAGCAGTTTTAGACACACCAGTCCCCCGTACTCAGAAAGATGTTCGTGCCTTCATAGGTCTGACGTCTTTTTTTAGGCAATGGATATTGGGATTTTCTCACATTGCTAAACCATTGCTAGCATTGTTGTCCAAAGATACACCGATTCCCATTGAATGGACAGATGAATGTCAGAATGCTTTTGAGCAATTGAGGCAAGCTCTTTGTTCTGCACCAGTGTTAGGTACACCAGATTACATGAAGATTTTTACATTGTACGTACATGAGAAAGATGGGTGCGCATTATCAGTCTTAGTGCAGATGCACGGAGACAAACAGAGACCCTGTGCATACTTCTCGGCGGTACTCGATCCTGTGGCTCGAGGATTGCCTGGATGTTTTCGAGCAGTTGCAGCGACAGCAGTAGCTATACGGCAAAGTGAGGGGATAGTTTTGTCACACAAATTGTTGGTGTTAGTCCCCCATGCTGTAGATGCTTTGTTGAATCAAACGAAAACACAGCATCTAACTAGTGCACGCCTAACAGGATATGAGCTGACGTTGTTGGCGCCACATATCACACTAAGACGATGTGCTACACTGAACCCCGCTACTTTATTGCCCTATCCTGTTGCTGAGACCCAGAAGGAAGAACAACATGACTGTGTTTTTCTGACTGAGGAACAGACAAAGGGTCGTATCGATTTACAGGATACACCATTTCCAGATGTAGATGGGGAACTGTGGGTTGATGGATCATGTGTGAAATTACCAGATGGAACAACTTCTGCAGCCTATGCGATCACGACACTTAAAACAGTGGTAGAAACAGCACGAATACCCCAGAAATCGGCCCAAGCAGCAGAATTGATAGCCTTAACGAAAGCATGTGAGTTAAGTGCTGGACTATGTGTGAACATCTACATGGATAGTCGCTACGCTTTTGGAGTAGTGCATGATTTTGGCCTACTCTGGAAAGAACGAGGGTTCTTGACTTCACATGGAGTGCATATCATGCATGGAGAATTGGTACGTGATCTCCTGAATGCACTATTATGTCCAGAGAAGGTAGCGATAGTGAAATGCAGTGCACACAAAAAGGTGACAGATAAAATAGGACAAGGAAATGCTTTTGCAGATCGCATTGCGAGAGAGACTGCTATGCTACAAAATAACTCTCCCATGTATGTGGTGAAATCACAAGCTGAGCGATGGCACGATGCTAGAGAAGAAATATTAGGCATACAGAGATCAGCATCTGAAGCAGAACTTGTGAGATGGGCCACTGAAGGAGTGCTGGATGATGAGGGTTGTTGGCGTAGTAAAGATATGGAAAGATGGAAATTACCTACGGCCTATTTACAAACAATGGTTCAAATGACACATGGGCTGGCACATGTTGGAGCTCTTGCAATTACTAAATTGCTTACACGGGTTTGGGAAAATCATGATATTGCTAGTACGGCCAAGAGAGTGGTTCAGACCTGTCTGATATGTTTACAGCACAATCCTGGACAAGGGACTTATACTCCCAAAGGAGGGTTTGTTCCACCTACTGCACCATTCGAAGTACTGCAAATGGATTACATCCAGCTGGAACGCTGTAATAACCTCAAGTATATCTTAGTGGTGGTGTGTGCCTTCAGCAAATGGATTGAGGCTTACCCCACGAAAGATAATACAGCATTGACAACAGCTAAGGTGTTACTCAAAGAGTACTTCCCGCGCTATGGTGTTTGTAAGTTTATGTGGAATGATAATGGTCCTCATTTCATTGGGAAAGTAGTGGAGTACGTCCTGAAAGGATTGGGAATCAAGCAAAGATTCCATGCTGTCTTTCACCCACAATCAGCAGGTTTGGTAGAAAGGTATAATGCAACTCTGAAGCTGAAGCTAGCAAAGATCGTGGCATCCACATCTTTGAAATGGCCGGACGCTTTGCCTTTGGCATTGCTGTCTATTCGATCAGTGCCACATTCCCGATCTGGCCTCACACCCTATGAAGTGGTGTTTGGAAGGCCGATGAATATTTGGGGAGTTCCTAAGCCTCGTTTGATATATGATGTGCCTTGTATAATGATGAACGATTATTTGGCACGATTAACAAATGATTTACTTTCTATTCATCAACAGGTTCGAGAAGCGCTTCCCGATAACTCCACTGGAGAGGCTCACGATCTCCGTCCTGGTGACCATGTTATGATTAAGGTATTTGAGAGAACAAGCAGCCTGGAACCGAGGTGGCGTGGCCCAGAACAAGTGCTGCTAGCAACACGGACGGCTGTGCGCGTCACGAACAAGAAGCGGTGGATACATTCGACGCACTGCCGACGTGTCTCTCCGGACCTGGTGAGCCCTGTGGTGTTATCTGACTACAGAGATATTCTGGAGGCAGAAAAAAGCCCAGCTGTTAACGAACTGGAGGGAGCCTTCTCGGACCACACTGTTTCTGATGGAGTGAAGTACAATCTACGTCCTAGGAAATAATTTTTCTAGCATTTTTTAAACTGGTTAGTTACCGTTCTGAGGTTTGTGAAACGGAAGCCGGGAATATCAAGGGGGGGGGGGGGGGTCAGTTCTGTCCAGTGTAGCGACACCCGTCTTGAATCTCGGAGAAAAAACCAACGGCAGCCTCAGTCCAGAACTACCTTTTTATTTTTTAGTTTTGCTTCTGAAGAATTTTGTTTCGTGAACTATGGCACCTCCTCCGACAAGAAAGGGGAGAATCTTTGGTGCTGTACTGTTTGCTTTGACTATAGTGGTAATAGCAGTAATAGCTTGGACTATAGAACAATTGTTTCCTGCACGAGAACATTTACTGCCTACCACTCCAAGCCCATCTGAGCATTTCCATTTTACTTTGCCTTATCATGAAGAGAGACATAGACAGACTTATTTGAATAACAGTTTCATTCAGATTTTGCATCACACTCATAACATGACCAACATGTCCAATTGTTGGGTATGTGGAATGTTGCCTGGACATCAGAAAAGGGGAGGAACTCCATTCATTCCTCTCCCGTTTTCTCATAATGGTTCCTGCAATGCTTGGTACACTCTTCTTTTCACTTTACGATGGCCAACGAAAGGTGGACTACTTTTTCGGTTAAATAAAATATGCTTCAATGACAAAGATGGCTATCCACAAGCTGAAGGAACCAAATTTGAATGGGAAGAATACCGTCCGGACAATGTATCTATACCTCGTATTTTTACAAATCAAAGATTCATAAATGTATCGACCTCTCATGTGATAACTGTTATTGATACGAAAGCAGATCTTTGTATTCGAAATAAAGGTACAATCCCTGTAGGCCGCAGCGAATGTAATATCACGCTTACATTTGATACACCAAATGGAATTGCATTCGTAGCATCACGTAATACATATTTTATTTGTGGAAATAAGGGATATCATCGTCTTCCAATTGGATGGTTAGGAGCTTGTTACATATCTTTTGTATTACCGCCTGTATTCATTGCCCCACCTATGTATCATAATGATTATGTATTGTATCATGATTTTGTACTAAATAGGGTTAAAAGAACATTAGATATCGATGGAGTAGACCAGACCGATACCTCTTTACAGCAATATGTAGATTTCAATTTAGGATTATTTTCATTTGTAGGAGCTGCATTAAACAGTAGAAAGATAAGACGACTTACACGTGTTGTGGAAGCAGTTGCTAATGAAACTGCCTCTGCTTTGGGAAACATAACTGAAGAATTGCAGATTACTAGAATTGTAACGCTCCAGAATAGGATGGTTCTAGACGTCATACTAGCTGATCGTGGAGGTGCATGCCGCATTATCGGTAGTAGTTGCTGTGTGTACGTGCCAGATAATTCACCTTCCGTGTATGATGCTATTACTAAGCTGCATAAAATAGCTGCTGAGATTCACCCAGAGAATGGAACATGGACCTTTTCTAGTTGGTTCTGGACTCTACTTAGTACATGGGGTTGGAAGCTATTAACTATTCTATGTATTATTATCGGAGTACTGTTTTCCCTGTGTCTATGTATTCAATGTGGTCCTACCTTATGCTCTGTATGTATCACAGCTTGTATTCCGTCCAAACGAGCTATTATTAAGCAAGAGAAACTAATTAATGATGAAATGATGAAGATAATGGGCATCAATATTGATGATGAATACCCTGATTACTTCAGCTATGAGGTAGCTTTTGCTAAAAGCTAAAAGGGCCGTCTGTCGTATTTTGGCAGTTCCTGAATTAGCGTTTAGCTCAGCTATATGATCTTTTCTCTTAACTTGACTAAAATATACGGGGGCCATTTTGAATCCTTTAGCTTCCATTTGTATGAACACGCTGCCTCGTGGTCAGCATGCCATTTTGTCCTTTCTCGATACCCTTGGTCGTCTACTTTGCCCAGCAACAAGCTATTTTTAGTACTGGTCAAGCGCACATGCGCATTATACATCAACTGGTCATTCTTTAGGAATGTTATCCCAAACTGACCAGTACTACTGGACTCCTCCCACATGCTGGCTGTGTTCCAAAAATGACCTTATATGTACCTAAAATGTGTAAACTTGTAAACGCCTATCTTTTTATTGCTATTAAACTGTATAAAAGAGGTCGTGCACCGATACTCGGTGTGCTACTTCTTGCATTGCCGAAGGGTGCTGTAGGAATGTACCACCACCCCATGGGGTCTTAATAAACCTGTCTTTTGCATTTTCCAGTGTCCGTGCCAACTTCTATACTAAGGTGTTCGAGAGTTTAGCAAAGTATGTAGGCCTGATTGAACCCAACACCACAACAGCAGTCCCCATCACAAGGTTGTTAAGAAAGGGATCACTTTTTGTGTGGACTTCTGAGGCTGACAAGGCTTTCCAGGCCTTGAAAAGAGCGTTTACCACTGCACCAGTGTTGGCACACCCCGTACTGGAAAGACCCTTCATAGTTGAAGCGGACGCTTCTGATGAAGCCGTAGGGGCGATACTATCCCAGAGAGATGCAGACAATGGTCAGCTCCATCCTGTTGCTTTTTTGTCAAGGAAATTGAGCCCTGCGGAGGTCAACTATACTATAGCCGAGAAAGAACTGTTGGCTATTAAAAGAGCGTTTCAAGAATGGAGGCCTTATCTCTGGGGGTCTAGTCAAGCGGTGACCGTATACACCGATCACCGGAATCTCCAATACATGACCTCAGCGAGACATTTAACGCAAAGACAAATGCGGTGGATGCTGTTCTTTTCTGAATATAATTTTGTGGTAACCTTTCGTCCTGGTGTAGAAAACAGGAAAGCAAATGCACTGTCCAGGCAGGAAATAGGTACAGAGCCGCATGAGGAATTACAGCAATCCATCATCCCTCCTACCCAGGTAGTGTGTGCGGTTCGCGCTGAGAGGTTTTTGGGAGACATTAAGAGTTCCAGGTCTTTGCTATCGTGGGAGCGTTGGGCTGCTCAGAAACCTGGCAGGAAGGTGAGACAGGGGTTGCCCTTTCAGGGGGAAAACTTGTTTTTACCTACTGAGGACTTGCGGAAGAAAGCCTTTAGCTGGTGTCATGATGTTCCATCAGCAGGACATCCAGGGGTTACCAAGAATGTGAGTCTGCTTAGAAGACATTTCTGGTGGGAGTCTTTGGTCTTGGATGTTTCTCAATGGGTAGGGAAGTGTGAAACTTGTGCCAGAGCAAAAGGAGAGAACACCAAACGGAAAGGACTACTGATGCCTATGCCCACCCCCGTTCGCCCGTGGCAGAACATAAGTCTGGATTTCATAACAGGCTTACCTTTGGATCAGGGAAACTCAGTAGTGTTAGTGGTTGTGGATAATCTAACGAAGATGGGACACTTTATACCCTGTGTAAACCTCCCCACAGCAGGACAAACCGCTCAATTGCTGGCTTCGCAGGTCATAAGGTTACATGGCATTCCACGAGTTATAGTATCAGACAGGGGGCCTCAGTTCATCGCCCGTTTTTGGCAAATGTGGTGCAAGGCCTTGGGCGTTGAGTCAGCGCTATCTACCAGCTTCCATCCCCAAACGGATGGACAAACTGAACGCTTAAACCAAACCCTAAAGAAATACTTGCGCTGTTACTCTGAGGCTGCCCATGAATCCTGGGTGGATTTACTATGGATGGCTGAGTTGGCATACAACAATACATGGCACAGTTCGACAGGTATGTCGCCTTTTAAGGCTAACTTTGGTTATGATGCCAACACTTTGCCGATAGACATTCCAGCTGATTTGACCAACCAGCCCACGGTGAGAGAACGTGTTATGGCTTTGAGGAAGGTGCATAGGGGGTTTAAAAACATCTGATGAAAGCGAAGGAGGTGTACAAGAGATGGGAGGACAAACACCGTGCTCAGGGTCCTCTGTTCCAGGTGGGAGACAGGGTGTGGCTCTCGACAAGATACCTCCGTTTCAAGTTGAGGAGTGTCTTCCATCCAAGGTTCATTGGTCCTTATCCCATAGTGCGTCAAGTCAATCCTGTGGCGTACAAGTTGAAGTTGCCTAATTCATTGAGAATACATCCAGTATTTCATGTGCATTTGTTGAAAAGAGCTCTCACGTCACGTAGAAATGCGCCGCCTCCCGTAGACTGCGATGGTGGTCTGGAGTACGAGGTGAAGTCTATTCGTGACTCCAAACGTCGTAGGGGGGGTGCTTTGGTATTTGGTCTCGTGGAAAGGTTATACAGCTGAGGATGACTCTTGGGAACCTTGGCACAACGTGCATGCCCCCAGGGCGGTCAGGTCATTCCATTCCAGGTTTCCCGCCAAGCCTGGTCCTAGGAGGCGCCTGGGAGGAGGGCGTACTCTCAGGATCTAGCCCCGTACCGCGCCTACCTGAACTACAACTCCCAGGACCTACGGGCCAAGAACTACAGGTCCCATGCTCCTTTGCGGTACAGGATATAGCGGGGCGGGACTAGGGAACAGTGCTCGTGATTTTGTTTGGTACTGAGTATTCTTCTGCTTCCCGTTTATTTCCTGCATGCCCTGTACGCGGTGGAACAGAGAACTCCGAGGTTCCAGTCGCGCATTGGAAGGGAGATACAGTCGGGTAAAGTGTTCGCGCTACTAGCGCATCATTGGTGTTATCTGGTGTTAACTCGGGAAGTTCCGCCCGAGTCAGTTCTGAGCCTCGCGGCTGCGAGTGACACTCACAGGTCTTGCTTTGCAACTGTAAATTGGTTTGCTTAACAATTGCCAGCACCCCCAATGGGGGTTAACTATTTATCAATCTAGTGACGGATTGCAGGGCGGGAGGCCTCCGCAATGCCGGCACGAAAACGTGCTACAGGATATTGACTTAAGCCTAGCGGATTACAAATGCTAAAGCGGATGTTCGTAGTGCGTGTAACTACATCATGCCGTGTTTAGTTTCTTTCTGATACTAGAGGTTCTATCTGGGACTTCCCTTACGTTTCCTAGCAGAGGAGGAATCTGCTTGTTTTACTTTGAGTTGAATTCCGTCAACTCTCCTTGCTGGGGAATTGATTACTGAAGTCTTCGTTTTCTTTTGGAGTGTTCTGATTTAGAGTTAGCCTAATTACATTGCAGGGTATGTATCCAGAGTGATAGCTTAATATAGGAAGATCATTGGTTCTTTTGCCTTTTATAACCGTGCTTCTTGTGTTGTGCAGGGGGCAGGAGGGACAAAGAAGACACTGCTGTATGAAGGGGCAAATACGTGTCTCATTACAGGTGAATCAGGTTGCATTATATGTAGTGAGAATGTAATGAGAGTAGCATTTCATAACGTTATTAATGCGTGTATATTTCTCTTGCAGCTTATTTTCCCCCGCTGTCCCTTCCTTCTATCTTTTCTTTTGTTTTTTTCCCCTTTTGGGGTTTTTCCCTCACCGTATCACCTGAACACCCTGTGATATACAGTCGGAGTGTTCGGGAGGTCCGGTGGTGGAGCATTGCTTCTACATGCGGATCCTGCAGAGTGCGATCCTGACAAATGTGGTTCATAGATTGTGGGATGTGGTCCTCCCGGGTATGAACCTCGCCTCGTCCGGCAGCACCAGTCCCTCCATCAGCAATGTCAGTTTATTTGCGATAACTTTAGCTAGTATCTTGGTGTCACAGTTAATCAGTGACAAGGGTCTATAGGACTCACATGCGGTGGCGTCCTGGCCCGGCTTGAGCAAGGAGATAATCATGGCTTGCCGCATGGTCATGGGCAGGGCCTTCTCTTCCCTAGCCTCTTCAAATACTTGTTTAAAGAAGGGGTCCAGCTGATCAGAATAACATTTATAGAAGTCCGTAGGCAGCCGGTCAGTGCCCAGTGCCTTGCCAGAGCGTATGCCCATTTTTGTGGCTCGAATTTCGTCCTACTCGATGTCAGCTGCAGGAAATTCCCTACAGGAGTCACTGATCCACCCGAGGGTGGTGTCATCCAGGTAGGAAGCAATATCAGGTGGGAGTCCTTCTGTGTGTGCTGTAGAGTTGCGTATAATATTTAGCAAAAGTGTTGAGAATCATACGTTAATCGATATGCCTATTGCCGTTTTCATCAACTATGTCTAATATCTGATTAGCAAATCTGGGGATTCTAGCTACTTCTGTTCGGGCTCTACCAGGGCGTTCGCCCTCTCCATATGTCCCGGCTGTATAATATTTGGAGTGAAACTTGGATTTGCGCTCTGCCTCAGCTGCATATTCGATTAACAATTGTTTAAGATGTGCCCTCTGCTGCGGGGTAGGGGCAGTGGCCAGATATTCCTCTGCTTGTTTAATATCTCCCTCCAATCTGTGTAGGGCCCCTCTAAATGCGCACAAGATCCCTCCGCCCTTGGCCATACAAAAACCCCACATGGTGACCTTAAAGATTTCCCATACGCAAGTAAGTGACGAGACACTCTCTTTATTTCAGGAGAAAAATGCACTGTTTAACAAAGTTGTGGTTTGAAGCCTCCAGGATCAACACAGGGATTCGTTGCTTGGCGGAGCCAGTCTCATCAGCACGGGGGAGTGGTCTGAGAGGGTGCGCGCCAAGTGCCTCGCCTCTCGGAGCCATGTGCTCAGCCCTCTAGAGAGTAGCCAAAAATCTATACGGAACCAACTGGCATGTACACTAGAGTAGAAGGTGCCCTCCCAGTGTGTGCGATGGAGGGCCCTCAGTGCGTCAAATAGCTGGTAATCTGTCATAATGCCTGAGAGATGTTTATTCGCTTGTGGATGTTAGGGAGGGAGTGCGTCTGATCGGTCAGTCAGTGGGTAAAGGGCTAGATTAAAGTCGTCTCCCCATATAATGAAGGTAGAGCCTATCCCCAGAATGCGGCCCCAGAGTTTATTGAAGTAAGCAGCAACGTCAGCGTTGTGGGGCAAACCAGCTAACCAACGTTACTGAATGATCCACCAGCCTGCCCCAAATCATGCTAAATCTACCATGTGCATCCTGAAAGGCCCCCACTGGACAGTATTTTCAGCAAGCTTTAATTAGAATTGCTGTGCCCCTGGCATAAGTCGAATACAAAGAGCAGCAGCTATGCGCTGCCCATTTATTGCCAAAAGTAGGAGGTGTTTTAGGGTCTAGGTGCATCTCCTGCAACATTGTCACCTGCACTTGGTGCCTGTCTAGGTAGTCTAGGATCTGTCTGCGCTTACGGGGGTCCCAGTGTCCTCGCACATTCCATGTAAGGAAGGAGAAAGTGAGGGCCGTGGCGGCCTCGCCATAGCAGTAGTCATACTGGTGTCCCTAAAGCTGGGAGTCTTTGCGGGTTCTGTCATGCATAGCATTTGTAGTATCCTGTATGCACATTCACAGCTGCGAAAATTCAAGCTCTTGCCATGCAATGCCACTGCATACAACTGTAAAATCCCTATCCCTATCCCCCCCTCCCACGTCCGCGGCCGAAACCCGCAGGCGGATAGCAACCCACCCAAAAATCCCACAAACAGTTTAAATGCATTGCAAAAACAAAAAAAACAATGATAGGACAGATAGAATGTGGCCAGAAAGAAGAATAGAGAATTTAGAAGGTCGAGATTTCTGAAAGGAGATGAGACTGAGATAGCCATAATAGAAAGAGAAAGATAAGAAAGAGAGTATTGATCATCAGAGTACATTATACAGGGAATTCCCACAGGAGAGCTGCGCCAGAGAGGCCACCGGTGCTCCTCGCAGGTGTGAGGGTTCCCAGGAAGTCATTATTAAGTGTTGCGCCCCTTGAGCTCAGTAGCTTCGGCTGCCACAGTACAGTCAAGTGTTATTGCCGATTGGGTCATCAAGGGCCTGCGCGTGTTCGCGACAGGCCCGCAGTTAGTTATCTGCATAGCTTTATCTGGTGTCTGCCTTGCATGGAATGTCCACCTTTATTCCTCTTCAGGAGCTGGGCATTACCGTCTGGAGTATGATTCTCTGTCTCAAGAAGCAGGCGACCGCCATCCAACGGTTTTTAGGCAGTCCTGTGTTTGTTGCGGGGTAGTGAAGATGTGTCTTTCCGCGGTATGGGACTCGCAGCCTTGCAGGGTAGATCATTGAATATTGTATATTGGCCTGTTGGAGCTTGCGCTTGACTGGGAGGAAATTTTTCTGTGCTTCTTGGACTGCCATATTGAAGTCTGGGTATAGAGAGTCTGTTCCCTTCATGCACAATCTCCTTCTTGTCTCTTGCCAGCCTCAGTATTGCGTTGTGATCTTTATAATTAAGAAGCCGTGCCAGGGTGCTCCTGGCGGTGGCCTGGCAGAGAGTGAACGATGCACCTTCTCCACCCCCAGAATTTTAGAGAGCGCTTGTGTGTCAAACAGCCCTATTAGCATCATTCTACATAGTCTTCCTTCTGGGACTCCCATTATGCGCACATTATTTCTGTGCGAGCGTGCCTCCAAATCTTCGTTTTTTGCTGCAATGATTTCTAGTAACTTTTCCATGCCTTGGAGGCGTTCTTGGCTTGTGGAAGATGTGTCCTCAAGAGAGGAGATGCGCTACTCAGCCTTAGTTATGCAGCCATCGTGTTTGTCCAATTTTTGTGTTATGTAGTCAATGCGCATATTCATGGCATGCATTTTGGTCTCAATGGACTCAAGGCTATGGTGCATCGTGAGGAGTAGAGATTTTATGTCGGGGTCCTGTGTGTCATTTAAGGAAGGGGGGTCCTCTTCCCGCTGCGATTCCGTGTCTTCCACAGCATTAGATGCAGTTTTGCATGCTGTGAATTGCAATTTCGCCTGCTTGCCCTCCGTGTGGCCCATGATGTGAATTTCTGAGAGACTTTAACCGCCGCTGTTTGGGCCGCAGGGGGGGGGTAGGAGTGCGTCCGGGGGTTTATTTATTTTTTATAAGCTCCCTCTGGTTTGTTTGTGGCCAATGGGTCTGTCTTTCAGGTCTCTGCGTGATCCCACAGTGCCTGTTCCCAAACACAGTGTATTGTACGTGTTGGCCTCAGGTCCTCTCTGATTCAGGGAGTTGTTTTTATAGTGTCCTAAGTGATTTATTAGCCCCACCTTCATGTGCAACAGTGCCGCTGCACCTTTTAGCCGGGGGCATGTTCATAAGTGTTGTACCTTCTCATCCGTGGCTGCACAAGGGATTTCTAGGCGGCCTTCCGCTCGGGCAGCACTAAGTCCGGATCCATTGTCTTCCGCTCTGCCTGCCACCACTCGGCATCACCATGTCAGACCAAGCAGGCTTCTTCACATCCAAGGCCCAGCGAGCTCCGGCTGAGTCTTCCCCGGAGCCCTCTCATGCGCTTAGTGATCGCAAGGGGGGGGGGCACTATCCCAGCCACAGCATCCGCCAAAGTCTGGCCGCCTGTCTCCTCGGCAGCAGCCCATCGCCTCTGGGGACCAAGCGTGGGGAGCACCCATCCCAGCACCAGCGTCTGCTTGGGGCTCTTCTTGACTGATCCCGCCCTCTGGCAGCAACTCCTGACCTCTACGCCCCTTCAGTCGAGCGCCGCGTGAGACAGCCCCCCACACTCAGCAGCAATGACAGCGGGGCTCACCTCTCGTCACAGAAGATCGGCGTTATCTGGTTAGCGTGGCCGCCATTTTCCCCCAGGGCGGGCCTCTTCAGTTTCGCACAGCGATGGGCAATGTAGCGTAGTCTCAGGCAGATTTCTATCACCTCATCAGCTTTGTGATCTCCTGATTAAGACAGGGTTTGACTTTGGCATCAATACTCCACCTTATAGCGGGGGCTTCTGTCAGATGTTATTCCCGGGCTGCTAGAGCCTCACAAGAGTTCGGCCATCTTGCTCGCCGGCTCTCTAGCGCCCCCGGGATTGCACCGTATTTAAAAGAATATGGATGTATTCCTGTCTTTGTCCCTGCGCTGGTGCCATTTTGGCTGCCTTCTGCCAACGTAGGCACCCGTGCACCATCGTGCAAGGGCTCCTGCTTTGCAGACAGCATTGTTTTTGTGCAGGAAAGGACACCTTGCACAAAAACAACTCAGAGAGGCAAAGTCCTCTTTCTATGTGTGCTGAAGAATGCAGCACACTTAGAAAGAGGAGGTAACAAGAAGAAATAAATATATATTCCTTGTTATGTCTCCCCTGGGGTGGCATATCGTTGTTGCACATTCCCAGTGGCGGCTGGTCATTTTAGGAGGGAGGTGGGAGGACGGGACACAAACACACATGTACAGATACACATACACACTCACAGCCATGCATTCACACATGCGCGCATACACACACACACACATCCATTACCAAATTTTCATACATACACACACGCGCGCACCAAACATTAACTTAAAAACAAATTACACTTACCTGCAGCTCTGCCTTGGAGGACCCCGGAGGCTTGGGACTGCTGCCTTCCCTCATTGGCTGTCCCAATGTCCTCACAGAGTGGGACGGGATCAGTGAGACTTCTGACCCCACCCCACTCTGCGATAAAGTGCCACTGATTGACACTCGATCTTTGGCACTTCACAGTTAAAAATGAAGCACCCATGTGCGAGGCAATGAGTGATGCTTCCCCTCGTCATGAGGGGGAGGACCTCGAGGTCCTTTGCTGAGCTGAAGAGGCCACGCCCATAAGAGCTGTGGCATCCTCAGCCCAGCAAAGTTCAGCTTAGGCAGCCAGGAGCCTGCACATTTAGCGCAGGTCTAGTTCCTTGCTGCCTGACCTGAAAATGAACAGTGTCCGTAAGGGTGACCTTTGCTCAACCTGACAGAAACTGTTCTTAGGGGCAGAAGGAGGGGGGATGGCCCCTCAGCCCCAATGGACCAGCTGCGGCTGCCAGGTTTACCAGTTCTGGTAAATCTGGGAATGCATAAAAAACCATGGGAGTTTCATGGGAACACCCACGCAACGCCCAGAGAATGCCTCCCTAGAAAAGATTACGGCAACGCAGAAATTTTGTTGTGTTGCTTCACTCAAGATTTATGAAGCCACTTCATAAATCTCTTTTTTGAGTTGCGTCGCTCTTGCACCATGTTTCGTGGTGAAAGAGCAATGCAACGGGGCTCGTAAATATACCCTAGTGCATGCTACACTCCGTGGGTCCTTAACCATGAGCAGTACTTAATTTGTATAAATCATTAGTGGAGGTGCCCAAAACATTTACTAACTTCCACCATTGGTGAGGCCCAGATGTATAACTGTTTAGTTACTAGAAAACTAACAGATGCTGTCATATTACCTCCACTGTCTAGTGTGTCCGCTTGGCTCAAAAAACACACAATGCATGCAAAGGATAACAGGGCAGATCACAGAATGAGTGGAGCCAACACACTAGATCAGCAGTTCTTGACCTTTTTACTTCTGTGGACCCCCACTCAATCATTACTGGAATCCAGGGACCCCCACAGAATCATTATTGGCATCTGGGGAGCCCCCACTGTGACATAACGGGAAGCCAGGGAATCTGGCCTCAGCAATTTCGATGATTCGAACCTCAATAAATTCACAAAAATACAGAAACAAGCAGTCATCAGACAAATACTTAATCAATGAAATATTTCAGATCACAAACAAATAAAAAATATTGACATTTTAATCTTAATGGGAAGGGAGGGGCCGTTCTAAATTAATGTGATGCTGCCCATCATCCATACTATATTTAGTTGGATGTACTTGCACTGCTCCCACGAACCAATGTAATGATTCTAAGTTGTAGCCTTCTATTTCAAATTGCTTCACACTTACAGAATGTTCAATTGTATTTTTTACTTCTTTATTTATATATAGTACATTATTCTATTAATGGTATTTAATTTTCTGAGCAATCGCGGACCCCCGGAGTAGACCTTGTGGATGCCCAGGGGACCACAGAACACAGGTTTACAACCACTGCTCTACACATTGTTCTGGTCCCCATGAATAAGTGCCGGTGGTGCCCACTAGCAACCACTGGCCAAAATTAACCATTGCCATCATGCTGCAGTGCCTCATTCCTTTAACACATTCCTTCTTTGTAGGGCCCAATAATCTCACTTCCTCTCAGCGGCGGCTCCTCCGCTAAGGAGCTTCACCCCACAGGATAAAATAAAATCATTATAACACCATGTTATCATTTTATTTTTCGTTCATGGCTCTGTAGGTAGAGGGCAGAACAGGGCTGGGCTGCCACAGAGCAGGGGGAGGAGTGGTGGCACTTTCTAAGTGTGCATGACGAGTCCGCCAAACCGTCATGCACACTTTGCATATTCTCCACCGGCTATATTGCACAGCCTGGGTGGAGAACATGCACAGCCTCCCATCCCCTGTCTGAGGGCCAAACCACGGTGCTCTGGCCAATCACGACACTGCTGTCATGCTGGCGACAGCAGCGTTGTGATTGACTAGGGGTGTCTGGGAGCCAAGGTCCTTCCTGTCTCCTGCCTCATGGACAGAAAGAAAGAGTTGAAGCCGCGGCCATCGGGAGGTAAGTTAAATTTCCTTTTTTTCCCCTTTATTTCTTTCTTTTAATCGCCTCACCACTACTGCCCCGTAGCAGCCGCTACTCCCTGCCCTTTAAGGTGAGGCAGGACCAGAGTAGACACAACATATTCTCTGCTCCCGTTCCACAGATTCGACAGATCTTCCAAGGGGTTGGAGACGTTCTCCACCCTGAGGGGAAACTCCCTGACGGATATGCCAGTGAATCTGATTCTAAGGAGCTCTTGTAGTGCACTCCTGTTTGCTTTGTTTTCAGGAATGAATCCTCGTGTAGTTAATTGCATTGCATCGTCTAAGATCAGAGCAGCACACTGCAGTTGACTTTTTTTTTAAGACTATGATTCTCTCTGTCTGCTACTTTGTGTTTTTTTCTCCTCTTGCCACAGGCGCTTTCTTGTTAGAACGGCTGATCTGGCGCCGAATTGCTGTAAAGGAAAGCTAACAGAGCATGGCATGGCTCCAGTGACTCGCAGCGCAGTTTACAGCAGCTTGTCTCTAATGGCTGCTACCTCCTGTCCTGGTAAAGACACATGATGGGTGATTAAAGTGAACGTCCTTAAATCAAAGCCGTGCCAGCGGTCTGAAGAGGCAGCGGCTGCGCTCCGAGCGTGTTTCTGTCTCCTGGAGGAGGACCTCATTAGGACAAATGGAGTCTTATACTAACAGGAAGCTGTGTCTCCAGATCCTTTTCATGTTCCCAAGATTTAGCATAACCGGTGTCAAGGGGCTTGACTTCAGTTCCACTCATCAAAACTAGCATGTTTGCACTTCTAGAAATTTCATGCTTGATGGGACATGAGCTTTCCTGAATAATGTATTTTAAACAAGAGGAGATGAATTCCTATCTTTCCTATATATCGACTTCTGCATATTAGTGTTTTCCACAATACATAACAATCTATGAGATCTGGCATCAAAACATGCAGACATGAATGGGTTGATTGTAGTGCTTAATTTGTTAGAAAAAATACATAGGCGCAGGGTCCAAAGTTTTTCTGAGCATGCCCCCAATGGCTGCCGAAAGGCCATGGTTGCCTAATACCAAGGATTGTTTGCCATGATTTCACATTATGCCTCTTTCTTTCACCTCTCCACACTTCATGTCTCTGTCTATCTTTCTCTGCCTCCTCTTTTAAGTCTTTCCTGCTTTTCTCCCCTTGCTTCCGGTCAACGTCTAATGATGAAACATAAGTTCTGGTCTCCAAAGATGAATGTTAGTGCCCACCACCTGCAACCACTTCCTCAAAGTTGCTACGCTGATGGAAGATCCTGTCCTCAATTCTCGTTTTTGGCTTGCACCTTACAATTCTGCTAAGGGCTTTTTCTTTCTTCCTCAACAGACCACGCTCCACCTACAGTGGAGTGGTATGGCTGTTCCATCATAAGGCTTTGGGAAGGTTGGTCCTGTGGTTCAGCTAACTGAAAGTCAGGGACACAGGAATTTTTACCTTTTTTCCAAAGACAGTGGTTTACTCACTCTCTAGTGAAAATGTGTTAAGTCAGCGATAACTGTGTTCCTTGACTTTCTCTTCTATGGCATATGAAATGTAGCATATAACGTTTTGCACTACATGAGGGTAACTACCTCCAACAGCCTTGGCGCAACTCTAGGAGTTTGCAATTTAAGGACTCTTTAGTTGAATTCCTCATTGTCTGGTTTCTAGACTTCTGGCAACGTTTAGCACAAAGCTATGGCCTGGATGAAATCAGTTTTTTCTAATTGGAGAGTTCACGTCCATAGTCTGACCAGCAACAGAGAGATTATCCTTATGACATCTGGGATGTATCTTTACAACCTGTGACCAGTTGATTATCCTTTCCATCAGTGTAAGGAGTGTTTAGGGGCTCGTGGCTTTCCATTTGGGCACTGGCTTCTTGCCGTGCCATCGGTGTTACATCGGTGCTGACAGTCTAGAACAAATACCCTGGAATAGCTATGACCACCTGGTGGTGTCAGTGCTTCATCTGAGTGAAGAAATGACACTAAGGTCTTGAATGCTCCACTCAAGGGTGAAATTAAACCTAGTGCCAGATGAAAAGACCCTACTTCTGCTCCCTTCCTTGAGTAGACGTAGCTGCAATGCATGGAGGGGAGAAGATGCTACTGTGGTTTAGTGAACAAGCACAAGACAAGGGTAAGCGTGCAGGAGAGAGGTAGGGTAGGAACCACAAAGATCAGTGGCCCAGCTAAGCGAATCATAATCTGAAAACAAGGTTGGCATTTCCATCATGAGACGATTCAGGATATGATAAAGACACCAGTGGACTACACCTGCCAGTGACCATGTGCCGCTCTCTTGATCGAAACCCCTCTTCTTTGGCCAATGTGCATCATTTTCAGTGGACCAGTGGAGACATGCAGTGTTACCTAACGAAGATTGAATATTGCCATTTGACAGTTTGGAAGACTCTATCGTTTTTTGCTGTACATGAGAGGAAATTAAGATTTACCATCTGTCACACTAGACCACTAGTATTTTGACTAGTTGTGGGGAATAGAAAACCATTGGTTCCCAAGTTATTGCATTATAACAGATTGAAGACCCCAAACCAAGATGTTCCTGTGCCTCAAATGGATGCCAACAAATCCAAAGGATGCCCCCAATATGCATGAGCATCTTCATCAGTGGAAAGTTATTCCCAGCCATTGCTTATGTACAGATTTCCAAAGTTCTGAAACAACCTGGGGTTCTAAGCAAGAAGTCCAAGTATGCATTCTGGGTAGGATATACTTGACAAATTTGAACTTCAGCGGCCTGGCAACCTGTGTTTTCATTGCCGGAGACCCCGTAAAGATGGAGTCGTTTAAACTACTAGAGTCTATTACAATGTCGGTGGTATACTCTCTTTTGTGTGTGCAATGCAGTTTTGGCGCAGACGCATGATCTGCTTTACTTGAGCCACAGATTGCTTAGAGACTAGCACAAGGGCCAGATAGATAATAGCCACTGTGTTAAATTGTAGCCACCTGCCTGTCTTCTTCCATTGACTAGAGTACAGGAACTTCTTCTGATGTATTAATTGTGAGAATGACCATCAAACAACGAAAGATCTAAAATATCCGCATGTAATAACTACTCTTTTCATCATGAAGTTTTGTTTATTGTTAGATTTAGGGGTCTCTAGTTGGCAGAGGTAGGTACCTTTGCCCAAATAGGGACCCTTGCGTCTAGTCAGGGTAAGGGGCTACACTCCTAAAATAACCCCTGCTCACCCCCTTGATAGCTTGGAACGAGCAGGCAGGCTTATCTCAGAGCCAGTGTGTAAAGCATTTGTGAACACATACAGTAATACAGTGACAAATAAGTATTTTTATATAGACTTAACACAAGACCAAACAACAGAAATCCACAATACTGTACTCAAAAATAGACTTTAAAATGGTAGAAAATAGGTTAGTTCTCTGAAGTTGTAAATGCAACACTTTACTCTCAAAGTATCTTGGGTGCGTAACGCAAAGCAAACAAAAGGGTCGCAGGGAAGGTGATGCATCCGTTCCTTACACTCAGGGGAGTGGATGTGTTGGTTCCTTACTGCTGCGCAGGGGAGTTGATGCTCGCTTCCTTACTGTGTGGAATGTGATGCGTCGGTTTCTTACTGCTCCCCGTACGATGCGACAAGATGGCACCTCGATGCGATACTCTTCTCCGGTGCAATGCGACAAAATGGCATCTTGGTTACGGTGTGACAACGTTGATGCGATGCGTGCACGCCTGATGGCTGTGTGGTGACTCGATGATCTTTGGAGCTGCGACAGACCCTGCAACACGCTTCTCTGGTGATGCGACGGCCACCTCTGCGGCGGCGGCACGCTTCTCCAGTGATGTGCTGCGCTTCGGGGATGCGATGATGACAGCGGCAGCAGCGGCTTGCTTCTTCAGCGATGTGACGACCGCTGCTGTGGCGGCAACACACTTCTCATCGTTGAGTCACGCTTCGAGCTCCCAGCGACACGCAGTCTCTCAGAAGGCCCAGCACAGCAGCAGGCACTTCAATTCCCAGTCAGGGAATTCAGGGGGGAGCTGGTTAATGATTCTTCTTCAAGTTGATGAAAAGCACACTCAGTCCTCTTCTCCTTACCTTGGCAATGAAGCAACCACTGCAGGCCAACCCTCAAACACAGAGCACAGGGGTAGTCTTCTCCTTCAGCTTCCTGGTTCTTCTCCTCAGCAAAGGTTTGTCTTGATTCCCAGAAGTGATCTAAAGTTCTGGGGTATGGGTCCCCTCTTTAATACACCAAAATCCTTTGTCTCTGAAGGCAGAGAGTGTTTGTGCCTAGTCCAAACCAGTTCTGTGCAGTCCTGGAGCACTATGTTTTCAGGACTCCTTTTCTTCCTTTGACAGTGTAGGCCAGGGACATCAGACGCACCACAGGAGGTGGAGCCAGCGTTGTGGAAGGCAGGCACATCCCTATTCTGGTACCAGGTGCTCCCCTCCCACTACTCTACATGCAGAAGGGTCAATTCAGCCCTGTGCTGACTCATTCTGTCTCCTGGAGTCCCCCAGCCCCTGTCACTCACAAACCAGACAAGGACTATACAACCTAGCAGAGGTAGGCTTGGATAGTTAGGCAAGAAGACACCTTGTTAGAATTGGGGGTCTCCAGTTGGCAGCGGCCAAGGCCTCTGACCAAACAGGGATCCTCTCCTCCAATCAGGGCAAGGTGGATACACGTTAGTAGACAATGCCTGCTCACCCCCTTGGTAGCTTGGCAGAGCAGACAGGCTTATCTCCAGGGCAATGTGTAAAGTATTTGCACCAACACCTTCAGTAATTATAATGAACACCACAAACGGACACCACACAGGTATAATATAAAAAATAATATTTTTATATATTTTTAGGCAGACCTTAAAACGGACATAAACCAACATAAAATATGCTTCTTGAAACAAAAGTATCCTTTTTGGGGAAAGTGTTCTTAAAAAGTAAAAAGAGTCTGTTGCAAAAGATTGTGCGATTCAGAATGCACCACGAGCAGTCTTTGATTGGAAAGGACTGCCCCTCTCTTCATGGGGACCCTGTGCACGGGTGCGCATAAGAATGTACTGCCCCCATGAACTGTACCTCGGATGATGATGCCAACAATATCGTCCTTTTAGCCCGGTACCCCACTTCACTCGGGTGCCGGTACGGGCTTCCAGGGAGGGGCTTGGCGATAGATCCCTTCAGCGCTGGCTGACGTCGGTGATCCACACACTCAGCACCTCCCTCTCCCCCCAGGTGGACGCGCGCTCGTCTGAGGCAAACACTCGAGCGTTACCTGGGGGGGAAGCGGCCGGCAGTACGGCTCCCGGGTTCCTTGTGACTTGAAGCTCTTGGCAGACGCGCTGGGCCAATCCCAGCACTGCTTCCGGGCTTTCCCCCTGATGACTCGGTGAGTCGCGAGCCACTCACAGCGCGGCTTGTGGGGATTCCGGCGATGACATCAGGGCCCAAGGGCCAATCGCAGCGCGGCGGGGATGACGAGCCCCTCTTCCCTCACGGCGATCTTCTCCGTGCGATTCCTCAGCAGGGGGGCACCTCTGGACCTCGCGGCTCCAGCGGTGGAGGTCAGGGGCCCTCGGCGCTTGGGGGAAGGCACGGCCAGGCAGGCCCCGTGGCCGCAGCGGGGATCTTTGGCAAAACAGGCACCAGGGGGAGATCGGGCCGGCAAGGCACACGCCGCTCTTGTTCTCCTCTGGTGCAGCTGCAAGAAAGGGTGATCTTCCCGCTCTGAAGACAGCAGAGCGGTGCAGGTCAAAACGGCAGGAATTTGATGGCCCTGAGTCCTGGGATCAGGAGGCTAGTTCTACTTCTAGCCCTTGGAGAGTTCTAGAAGGCCGGAGGGGGACAAAGCACACAGCACAGTCCCAAAGGTCCCTCTTAGGCAGGACAAGACAAGACAGCAAGTCAGTTCCCAGACACACAGCAATGGCAGCACTGTTCCTGGGGTCTTCTTACGGTGTCCTCTTCAGCAGGGATTCTCCTCTTCAGTCAGAAGTAGTCTGATTCTATTGTGCACGGGTCTTTCCTTTATTCAGCAAATTGTCTTTGATGCCTTTGAGGTTTTGTGATTTAGGCACGGGTTGCCCTTGTCCAGACCCTGGCGGTGGGAGTCTCTTGGTCCTGGGGAATCTTTCTCTTTGAAGCAGGGAGGCAGGGACATTCATCATCCAGCAGACAGGGGAGCCGGTATCGTAAAAGGCAGGGCACAACCCAGCACCACTCCTCCCCCTAACCTTCAGGGGCAGCCAGCTATCATCCCACTGCTGGAGCTTTCCCAGACCCTGTCACACTCCCTCTAACTCGCACACCCAGGCAGGCCCACAGACAGACTGGACAAAAAATTAGCCACTTTCTAAAAGTGCTATTTTCAGACACAACATTGGAAAACCATCTGTGCATTAATTTCTGAATCCTGGGAAACCAGGTTTGAATTTTCTATCTTGCTCCTGGGGGAAGATAGGCAGGTACACATGGGACCCCGCCCCCCCCTCTTTCTGTCCTATGTGCAAGATAGCCTTGCTGCAGTGAAAAACGAATTTGACAGTAGTCCACTACTACAGCATGTCCCCTACATCAGTACAGGCCCTACTAGGAGCACTTGCACGTTGGCACTGATCAGCAGTGGCAGAGTGCCCAAAGCATCTAAACCAGCAAAACGTAATCTAGCATAGAGGCAAAAACATAGGAGATAGAGATCAAAAAGTCAGGGGAAACCACGCCAAGGATGCCAGGTCTAACACACCTACTTTCTAAAAGTGGTATTTTCAAACACAGAATGCTAAAACCAACTTCACTAAAATATGTATTTTATCATTCTGAGTTCAGGCATACTAAACTCGAATTTCTACCCAGTTCCCTGAGTCAGTTAGGATTATAGGATGTTATAATCAAACTGCCAATTCTGGCCTATGGGGAACTGGTAGCCTTGCAACAGTGAAAAACGAAAATGGCTGTAATTCACTATCAGGAAATGCCACACACATCAGGGCATGTCCTATCTTTTACCTACAATGCACCCGGCCCTTGGGCCTACCTTAGGGGTGACTAATATGTAGAAAAGGAAAGGTTTGGGGACTGGCAAGTGGGTGCACATGCCAAGTCAACATGGCAGTACCAGACTGCACACAGGCTCTGCAATGGCAGGCCTGAGACACACTTTACAAGCTGCTCCGGTGGGTGGCACAATCATTGCTGCAAGCCCACCAGCAGCATTTGATTTACAAGCCCTGGGCACACGCAGTGCAATGTACTAGGGTCTGACAAGTAAACCAAACAAGCCAATTATGGAGTCACTAATCCATATATCAATTTACCATAGAGAGCACTTGCCATGTGGCACTAAATAGCAGTGGCACAGTGCCCAAAAGCATCTAAAATTAGCAAAAACATAAGAGGCAACAGCAAAAAAATGGAAGGGAGACCCACACCATTGGTGCCAGGTCTAACATTTATGTTTAGTGTATTTAGTTTGGTTGTTTTCCTAATGTCTTGTCTATATTTGTGTCTGTTTATGTTTGACATCCCTGAAGAAGTCCCATATGAATCAGGACGAAATGTGTAGGCTGTTTGTTTTGGACATGTCATCTTGTTTTATACAAACATTTTGGAGATTTGTGTGAATAAAGACAATGTAAAAACAACCCACATGTGGAAGAAATTGATTACTGCACTTTAACTAATGGTTTTGCTGTCGTATGTTTTGTCATAAATAATGTATAAATTCTGAAAAATCTCTCTTGACTTTCTAAACTTTGTGCTCCTCAATTTTCTGGTGATTTGTATTGATTAAATTGGGTTTTTCGGTAGACCCAAAGAGTGAGCATTCTTCAGACGTTTGGGACAGACAGTGTGCAGGAGAAGTCTATACCACAACCGTTTTTTCTGTATTGATGTAGTACAGGAACTAGCGTAATATTAAAATGAGACAGATACAAGGAGATCTGAAAACTGCGGCATTTTCGCAATTCCTCTTCCCCAGATTTATGTTATTCATAAGCCCCCATATTAACAGAACGATAACGCAAATTGCAATTTTGCATTTTATAAGCCACTATTGCTGTTTTTCACATTAATAATATTTTGGGTAGTTTTCCCCCAATTTATGTTCACATTTTTTGTGTGAAATTTTAATCCACGAAAAACTGGTTTGAGCAGAAAGTATTTTGCAGGAACTGTAAAATGGATGTCTGCTGCAGCTCAGAGACATTTCTGCTCGAACCACTTTCCCTACAGAATCTCGTATACCCTTTGTTCAAGAGATGTGCCTTTGTGTATAGTTTTCACATCGATGACTGATGGAATGAACTTCACGTAATGTTCATAAAAATTACACACATTTTGAGAAAAAAATATTTACGTTTTAATCTACCCCTATATAATAGGAGGACATACTACATGAATTTTGCACAATTTAAATAATATCAATATAAATCAACTTGCAACATTTTGGCTTCTTGTGAAGTAGGGACTGGAGCAAATAATATTTGCACGAGGAAGAACTAATGTAACATTTTCTGTGCTGTTTTTACATATTATGAGGTGGAAATGCATGTGTGTTACTTTTCAAATGTGAAATATAGGCTATACTTCAGACAAAAACATTTCTCACATGCTTTATTACAAAACGTGCAAAAATGGTGCAACAGCTATTTTAAGGTTATGTATTGACAAATCTACTTTTTAAAATGTCTATTACTAATTTCAAATGATTTTTCATCAATCCATGTGTTCCATTTGCCTCACAACGAGTTTCCTATATTGTTGCTCGGGTGCAACAATCGTTCTGTAACATGGACTGAACTTGTTTGCATGCACATGCAGCAATAATAGTTCAGAATAAATGCATGTACCATTGTGTTGCTGCAATAAAACGTTTCTGTAAAGTGGCACCTATTCTTAGAATATATTACTTTGCTGGGTATTGAGTTTATTTATTGTCAGTGTCTCATGCTCTTGCGGACTAAGCCTTGACTGCTCATTGACATTACCACTGTAAAGGCAAGAGTACAAAATGGAGCACTTGTTCATTCAATATTTTGACTCTAGGACACCAGTGCTTAATGATAGCACTCACTGTGCATGCTGATGCACGTGAAGTGATTGGGGGAAGGGTTCTGTGCACAGAGATCATATTTGTCATCGACACTGTCTAATTAGAAATCAGACTCATAACAAAAAGGGGGGAGAGAGAGAAGGAAGTGGATTCGATCTCCTTGTTCAGTATATCACAAACAAAGTAGAATCCACTAAAGAATAACTGTGGTCCCTACAATGGTGGGGAGCACTTAGTGTTTTTTAAAATACCCCTCACACACCAAAAAGACCCTTGGTGTCATGCTTCATCATCGTGGTCTTCGCACCCCTCTACGGGATGCAGCGTGCTACTACCTACGACTACGCGGGAGCACTTATACACAGGCTATGTGTGGTGTGTGTAGGGTAGTGGTTGTCAGTGAGTAGTGGGGTTTGGAATGTGATAGGTGATCGTTAAAAAATACCTGGCTCGTGGGGTAAAGACATTTTTTTAATATGCCCCCGGGCTGGTATTGTTAAAAAGGTGTGGTGTGAGGTTACTAATGTATAGTGAAGTACATTAACCTCGTGTGTGCGTCAACATGTTTCGTAGTCTAAAAACTCCTTCTTCAGGATGGGGTTGCACAAATCCCCACCTTACTCACATATGTTAAAAAAGTGTATTATACAGAAAAGTGAACTAAAGGGTCTATTTGTACCTAATTCACAATATTTCTCCTTAGACTTTCCTCCAATAGGCGTTGCCGTAAGAAAAGACCTGGAAGGGAATAATGCATTGTAATCATTATTTACAAATATATTTACGTTTCTCCTTGTAATGTGACCATAGGAAAGTGGTTGGAAGCCGATATCTAGACAGAATTGTTCCTACTAATATTGATTGTGCCCCCTGTAAAAAATGAACAGAGACAAGACACACAATACACAAAACATAAAGCACACGCTTCTATATATGGTTCCATAGGTTTTGGTGTTCTGGGAAAAAATTCATAAAGATTACAACATTGTGTAGTGTGTTTCTTACTTAATATTAGAGCTTGTTATGCCTAATGAGCCTCCTAGCATTTTGGGGGTTCAATCGGGCCACTATGCAACCTGTGGATAAAAAAGAGTCTGGCTCAGGGGTACTACTTACATGGTTCTGCAGTTACCCTCTCGGTACAGGCTTTTACTCACAATTGCTGCTTTCTAGGTTAGTCTCCCTCCCCTCGACGCGGCTTCGATGGAACTGAGGTTCTGAGCGGGCCGTGTCTTTATATACTGGATATATTCCCCTTAATTGCCAGTAATTTAGTTAATAGGGGGCAGAAGTGTCCAGCAGTATGGCCAAACATGGGCTCACCAGTGATTGTTGTTTCACGTGTGATCAGGGGAGCTGCATCTTACCATGCGTGCATGCGCGGTTCCCGAATGCAGTGTTAGTACATCGGAATATGCGCAGAGCATGTCTTGTGCGAATGTGCATGCACTGTTAAGCAAACTTGAATGTGATCTAGTTGGGGCGCCTCTTTCAATGATATTTGCGGCCTTAGGAGGTCCAGATGTAGCAATTCTCAAAAGGCAAATTACATTATATTTTTTATATTTTGAAGAATTCTTGCAATTCTGTGAAAACCGATTACATTGTATTGTGAGGGGCTCCGCACTATTATATGCATTAACCAGAATATCTCTGGACCAAAAAGAGTGTTTTTAAATACTCATGTGGGTTGTGGTATCCTCTCAGGATGGTGTTAGTCTTTGGAATGCAGTAATGCCACTGGTAACTTCTTATAACCACTGGTAGACCAACGATGTTCTCACCCACGTATATCCAGGATCTTATCAGCCGATTCATGGGTAAATTGAAGTGCTTATGTATTGTTAGAGACTTTACGGCCAACAGTGACTCAGCGCAGTTGACCCCAAGGTATTTCGCCATTGAGACCAATGTTATTTGTCCCCGGGCGGAACACCCATCTCTGCTCTTTCTCAAATAATCCTTTTGCAGATGGCAATTGTTCAATTATTGTCCAGTTGAGGTCATTGACGCAGTGTTGTTCCTGTAACAAATTTGATGCCATTTTGGTAGTGCTTTTTCTGCACCTTACATTGATTTTATGTTCGTTTATTCTCACTTTGGCAGCTCTGGTGGTCATTCCGACGTATTCCAAACCACAGAGACACGTGATAAGGTATACTACAGTTTTACTATTGCAGTTGGTGAATTTCCGTTGTTCCCACTTGCTTCCATTCCTGAAAGTCAGTTGTTGACTTTTTTTGGTAAGGTGGCAACTGCTACAATTGCCACATGGATGGTAGCCTTGTATCCCATGTAGTGTAGTTTGTTGTTGGTGTATTATCTGTGGTCTGCTATGCACTAAGATGTCTTGTAGGTTTTTGTCCCGTCTGTGGGCAAAGAGAGGTTTCTCAAAATTGAGTTCGCCACTAGTCAAAATGTGCCAGTGTTTGTTGATTAATTTTGATACCTCATTTGAATGGGTGCAGTATGTTGTCACACAAACCGGTCTGTTTTAATTGGTTTCCTTTTCGCCCCTATCCTCTAGCAGAGCTTCGCGGTTGTTGTTGCAAGCTCTTTTCATTGTGGAGTTTATGATTCTGTCAGGGTACTGTCTCTGTTGTAGTTTCATTTATCAAGGGAAAAACGTCAGTTCAAAGCATATGTTGTAAGGTTGTTGGAGCAAGCTTGTTCTTTATGTCATGTATTATCGTTTTTTGTCAACTCAAGACCCAGCTTGGGGGTAATGGCTAGTAATAGTTTACGCATATGTTCATTTAATGTGTGTGGATTGAATAATGCTGTTAAACGCAAACGCGTGATGCGGGAAGTGCGATTAATCAACCCTGATATTTTATGTCTGCAGGAAACCCATGTGTCATGGGGGAATCGGAAGATATTAAGTGAATTGGGCTATACATTATTTGTTGCATCACGGCAGACTACCATGAATCGTGGGGTCGCTATTCTGGGCCGGCAAATGATAGCCACTACGGGCAAAGCTAAAGCTGATAGTCTAGGGCGCTGGGCAATTGTAGAGTGTATCATTGGGGGGGTTACCGTTACAATATGTTCAGTATATGGCTCGAACCTGGACGAAACTCAGACTCTTGAATTTTTGAATGTTGAACTGGCATTGTGGGGTAACCCCCTATTTTTACTAGGGGACTTTAACATACATGGGGAGTCTTTTACTTGGGATTCCCAGTTTACTAGCTATGTTGCCTTAAGCCCCATGTTTTTAGAGCACTGCAGCAATTATTGCTTCATCATGGTTTAGTGGATGGCTGGCCTGCGGTTAACCCAGGCGATCCTGTGGATACTTTTTTCTTCTTCGCATAAAAAACTGGTTCGCTTAGACTATATTTTTCTACCTAGGTCTTTTATAAGTGGTACTCATATGCAGGTAATCCACGAATCTCATCAGACCATGGCCCTGTTGTTTTAGATTTGCCCCCTCTTAAGCTACAGCGGCGACACCGATCTTTCTCCTTTAATAAAAAACTACTACTTGATGAAGCTTATGTACGCCATATCCAAGTTTGGGCCCAGCAATTTCTTGATTATAATAGAGATACAGCATCCCAGGCGATGGTATGGGATAGCTTTAAGGCGGGGTTGCGGGGTGAAACTGGTAGTTATGGTTGGTTTCAACAGCGACAACAGAAAACTGAAATGGATAAATTGCTGGTTGATTTAAAAAATGCAGAACAGCAACTTATTTCGGATATTAGAGCACATTGCGATATTGATCCGACACAGACTAAGGTTGCAGGTCTTAAGGCAAAGATTAACGGTGCTTGGAGTCGTGATATAGCATGCCAATATCAAGCTCATCGAGCAGAGAGATATGAGTATGGTGAGGCCGTCGGCAGATGCCTAGCCCAAAGACTTCGCGGGCGACAGACTCTACAATGTATAGCGGCTTTAGAGAACCATCGGGGCGACTTGGTCGACTTGATGGATGGTATATTGCAGGTTTTTCAACAGTACTATACTGAGTTGTATACTCAATAATATCTCCCTTACGATCAGATTGAGCAGTTTGTGGCTAGATTTGACCTATCTACACTGGATTCTACTATTAGAGAGGAGTTAGAAACCCCAATAACAATGCCAGAGCTCGAGACGGCACTTAAGGACCTTGCACTTGGGAAAGTTGCCGGTCCGGATAAATTGCCTCTTGAATTATATTGTTTGTTATTTTCTATTATTAAAAACGATATGCTGGCTACGATGATTGCTGCTCAAACTGGCAATCCCCCTCCATCGTGGGATGATGCGAGTATTGTTGTTTTTAAAAAGAAAGACAAGCCCCCACATCTTCCGGGATATTATAGACCCATTTCTTTAATCAATGTAGATGCTAAGATGTATTCTAAAATTCTTGCTTGTCGTCTAATTCAAGCTTTGCCATCATTGGTGTCTCACTCTCAGCATGGTTTTCTTCCAGAGCGAAGCACAGTTAATCATATACACCGTGTGATTGCTGTTTTGGATTATGCATCTGCGCTTCATAAAAATCTTGGCGTGGTGTTTTTAGATGCTGAAAAAGCATTTGACCGTGTGGCGTGGGTATTTTTATGGGCTATTATGGGTAAAATGGGGTTTGGATCTCAATTTCTATCTGCTCTACAAACTATGTATAAACGACCAAGGGCAAAGATCTGTATGTTGGGGCAGGAGTCATTATCCGTCAATATTACTCGCGGTACGCGGCAGGGATGCCGATGCTCGCCGCTACTGTTTGCTATTTATATCGAACCGCTGTTGCAGATGTTAGCGGCTTCTCAGCGTATACCATCAATGGCTGTGGGTGATAGCTATGTACGAGTGTTAGCCTATGCTGACGATATTGCCATCATTACATCTGATCCTGAACAGGCCCTATCCGAAATTGAAAACATAACACAAGCATTTGGTAGTGTGTCTGGGTATAAACCTAATATTACTAAAACCCAAGTAGTATGTACAGCTGGGCTATGCTGTAATGATGCACTTGCTACCCAGGAAGCTAAATATCTAGGTATCAAAATTAGGTTGTCGCTCCAAGAGTTAGTTTTGGTTAACTGGAATGATATATTACAATCAGTTAAATATCAGTTGGAAAAGTTTGAATGCCTTCATTTATCACTAGTGGGGCGACGTAATGTTTTAAAGATGTCTATTTTGCCTAAAGTACTTTATTATTTTCGCACTGTGCCATTGGAGCTGCCACAAGCACAATTAACGAAGCTGCAATCTATTGCTAATCGATTTCTATGGGGCTGGAAATCCCCTCGTCGGGTGTCTAAATTTATGACACTCCCACCTCTAAGAGGTGGATGGGGTGTTCCAAATTTCGCGTTTTACTATCTAGCCTGCCTTCTCTAGAACTTTAAAATCATTATGACTGGGGAGGAATCTCCGACATTTGAAAGCCCTAATATATATTCGATGCTGTTGAGCAGCCAAACACGACAAATGCTGCTGCGCTTTCTAGAACCAAGCTATTACAAAAGAACTAGGTTTAAGGTCATATTAACAGCATTCAAAGGCTGGCGCTGGATACGGAAAATTATTTCTCTTAAACGCATTAATTTCTATACCCCTTGTGACTCAATAAACTACTTCCTCCTATATTCTGGGACAGCAAGATGCGGATATAGGCGGGTAAGGGTATTGTTTGTTTAGGCAGTATGTTCGATGCTGGCACTATGGTTACATTTGAAGATTTAAAAACTAAATATGCGATTTCTCAGCATGATTTTTTTAAATATTTACAGCTACCTGATTTTATCTTTAATCATCCAAATATAGGATCCTTAACCACTAACGATCTTCTTGAAATTTTGAATAAACCTGTCAGGATTGGGATATTATATAATAGTCTGTTGAGCACACAGAGCGATGATATTGAGTTACAAGAGCGGAAGTGGAGTACTAGACTTGGTATTTCTGAATTATTTGTTCAAGAATCAATCAATATGGCTGCTAAAATTATGTTGACCGCCAATCTACGCTCACAACATTATAAAACTTTATTTAATTTATACCACACACCGGCTAAATGATGAAGTGGGGCAATATTCACAATGGGAAATGTTATAGGTGTCAAGCTGATAATGCGGATATTCTCCATATATTTTTTGACTGCACTGTATTGAAATTTTTTATTCTATCTATTGCACAATTTTTGTCAAATGTTTCTAACCTTGAAGTGGTGATATCTAGAGAGATGATGATATTTGGAGTATCTAAAGATAATGATACTCAGCCATTGTATTATCCAAATCGATATTTCTTTTTTATGGCTATGTCAGTCGCCCGCTTATGTATTGCCTCTATGTGGTTAAAGTCTGAAGCACCTTCATATGAGATGTGGCGGGCCAAGTTTCATAATTTGTTTTATTTAGAATATAATTTGTATCGTATCAAATCCCTGAGAAAAAAGCAATTTGGGATTAAAGTCTGGCAGCCTATGATTGATCATTTGGGAAACTTAGAATAGCTTTTTGATTTACTGTTCAATTATTATTGGTTTGTCTCCTAACATACAAGCTTGCTCATATTGTTACTTAGTGCATCCTTAAAACATGCTGGCCAATGGTTTGATTTTCATAAGTGACTTTATCTGTTCTGTCTATGCTTTGAACTGAGTGATAATAAAAATATTTTGTTTTAAAAATGAAAAAGGATTATTTGAGAAAGAGCAGAGATGGGTGTTCCGCCTGGGGACAAATAACATTGGTCTCAATGACGAAATACCTTGGGGCCAACTATGCTGAGTCACTGTTGGCCTTAAAGTCTCTAACAATACATAAGCACTTCAATTTACCCATGAATTTGCTGATAAGATCCCGGATATACGTGGGTGAGAACATCTTTGGTCTACCAGTGGTTATAAGAAGTTACCAGTGGCATTACTGCATTCCAAAGACTAACACCATCCTGAGACGATACCACAACCCCCTGAGTATTTAAAAACACTCTTATTGGTCCAGAGATATTCTGGTTAATGCATCTAATAGTGCGTAGCCCCTCACAATACAATGTAATCGGTTTTCACAGAATTGCAAGAATCCTTCAAAATATAAAAAATATGATGTAATTTGCCTTTTGAGAATTGCTACAACCGGACCTCCTAAGGCCGCAAATATCATTGAAAGAGGCGCCCCAACTAGATCACATTCAAGTTTGCTTAACCGCGCATGCGCATTCGCACAAGACATGCTCCGCGCATACTCCGATGAACTAACACTGCATTCAGGAACCGCGCATGCACGCATGGTAAGACGCAGCTCCCCTGATCACACGGGAAACAACAATCACCGGTGAGCCCATGTTTGGCCATACCGCTGGACACTTCCGCCCCCTATTAACTAATTTACTGGCAATCAAGGGGAATATATCCAGTATATAAAGACACGGCCCGCTCAGAATCTCAGTTCCAGCGGCGCCACGTCCAGGGGAGGGAGACTAACCCAGAAAGCAGCAATCGTTAGTAAAAGCCTGTACCAAGAGGGTAACTGCAGAACCATGTAAGTAGTACCCCTGAGCCAGACTCTTTTTTTATCCACAGGTTGCATAGTGGCCCGATTGAACCCCCAAAACGATAGGAGGCTCATGAGGCATAACAAGCTCTAATATTAATTAAGAAACACACTACACAATGTTATAATCTTTATTAATTTTTTCCCAGAACACCAAAGCTTATGGAACCATATATAGAAGCGTGTGCTTTATGTTTTGTGTATTGTGTGTCTTGTCTCTGTCCTTTTTTACAGGGCGCACAATCACTATTAGTATGACAATTCTGCCTAGATATCGGCTTCCAACCACTTTCCTATGGTCACATTACCAGGAGAAACGTGAATATATTTGTAAATAATGATTACAATGCATTATTCCCTTCCAGGTCTTTTCTTATAGCAACGCCTATTGGGCGAAAGACTACGGAGAAATATTGTGAATTAGGTACAAATAGACCCTTTAGTTCACTTTTCTGTATAATACACTTTTTTAACATATGTGAGTAAGGTGGGGATTTGTGCAACCCCATCCTGAAGAAGGAGTTTTTAGACTACGAAACATGTTGATGCACACACGAGGTTAATGTACATCACTATACATTAATAACCTCACACCACACCCTTTTAACAATACCAGCCCGGGGGCATATTAAAAGATTTTCTTTACCCCACGAGCCAGGTATTTTTTAACCATCACCTATCACATTCCAAACCCCACTACTCACTGACAACCGCTACCCAACACACACCACACATAGCCTGTGTATAAGTGCTCCCGCGTAGTCGTAGGTAGTAGCACGCCGCATCCCGTAGAGTGGTGCGAAGACCCCGATGATGAAGCATGACACCAAGGGTCCTTTTGGAGTGAGAGGGGTATTTTAAAAAACACCAAGTGCTCCCACCATTGTAGGGACCGCAATCATTCTTTAGTGGATTCTACTTTGTTTGTGATAATTAGAAATCAGTCCATTCAATGTAACAGGGTGGAACGTGACAACTGGCGCACACAAAACACTGTGCACTTATTAAGTTGGTCAACCAATAACTCCATTATGTCATCCTTTGGATGTCGATGTCCCTGGCTTCTGCAGGCTTCCAATTTCTTCATGAATTTTTTCAGAAAGTCATCCTTTTTGGCCCTGATCACCACGATTTGGTGACTGGTACTGGTGGTAACTGACTCTCACTGTGCCCTGGGCTCTGCTAACCAAGCCTAGGGCCAGTGTTTTGATGAAAAATGTATATGGTAATTATGTATAATTACAATTGGCAATGACAGACCCTGTAAGTCCCTAGTAAATAATAGGGCAAGGGGAATTCAAACTACCTTTAAGTCCCTAGTATGTAATAGGGAAGGAGGGTTTAGAGGCCCAGTAGATTTCTAATTCCTACTCTGGAGTGTGCACTACTGTGTTGCCTGCTGTCATTTTTAAAGGCAGTCTTGCTTTCCAGACTTTTGGGGTCCGATGTAGGTCACCAAATACTGGTCGGTAACGGCCGAATTCGGCCGTTACCGACCGGTATTTGGTGATTGAGATGTAGGGGCCATTATTTTACAGAATCAGTAAATTTACCTAATCGGTAAATTTACCGATTCTGTAAAATACCGAATCGGTAATTTTACCGATTCGGTAAATCCCAGATGTAGGTAGCACTGTTTACAGTGCTACAGGCCTTCAGAATTCGGTATTTTATCACCCAATATAATTGGGTGGTAAAATACCGAATTCAGGTGTTCATGCACATCTGTGCATGTACACCTGTGCCATGTGACACACAGACATGCCCTTAGGGCATGTATGTGTGCCACATGACACACAAGCCTGGAATTGGGGTGCTACAGGGTGTCAAAGTGACACCCCGTTCACCCTTGCAGGATTCGGTATTTACCGATTCGGTAAATACCAATTCGGTATTTCCCATTGATTCCTATGGGCTTCAAGGCCCATAGGAATCAATGGGAAATAGCGATTCGGTATTTACCGATTCGGTAAATACCGAATCGTACAGAATCGGTAATTTATTACCTACATCTGCCTGCTTCCGATTTACCGACTCTTAAATACCGAATTGGTATGATTCGGTATTTAAGAGTCGGTAAATCGAAATTACCTACATCGGGCCCTTGGTGCCTTGTAAATTATAAAAGATATTTTATAAGCCCGGGGGTGGAAAAAAACTGTCAACTCTGTTTTTTCCCCATTGTAGATTATTAGCTCCATAGGCTAACATTCAAATATGTTATGCAATTATAAATATTGCTAAGAAGGAGTTTACATTTCATTCAACAACTAAAAAGAATGGCAATGATAAATCCAACAACTTGCCACTGTTGAATTTGTCATAACTAGTACAGAAAATAAGTTGTAGACCTTTGTTTCTGTGTGCCATAATCCAGCCTTCTAGCAGCCTTTCCTGATTGGTCAGCCTTAACAGGCTTAGCCAGGCTTCTTTGTTGAGGTAATAAGTGACCTGCTTAGAGCAGAGGTTATCTGATGGGGAGAGCTCTGCAAATCAAAGTGGGCTTCAAAGATATCAGGACAGTAAGGAATCTAGCCAGCTCTTCCCTTTCTTCCCGTAACCCAAGCCAGATGACAGGCCCTGGAATGCTGGAATGGAATTTGTAAAGGGGGGGTAATGGAAATGAGCTACCCCAGTGGGTTAGTTTAGCCAGCTCTTACTCCAAAGGAGAGAACATCCACTTGAGTTAGTGCTACATGGGACAAGAATATGCCACACTTTGGAGGAAGCTGTCATGGTTTTTGAGTGGAACACAGCACCTTATTGGAGAGGGTGGTCCCCCTGCTTGTCACCCCAGATCATTAAATAAATGTGTGAGATCTGCATAGCAACTCAAATTTTCTGCCTGAATCTTCAAGAAGGACTGCCCTGATGGAACCCTTGTCTGTACCACACCCGGGTTGCTCCCTGAAGGACTGCCCCTGTTGCACACTTAGAACTACAGCCCTGAGGACTTTGACTTGCTTCGAAAAGGATTAAGGAGTGGACTCACTGGAAGGTTAACAGAGTTTCCCTGCACCATATTCCTCAAGAAGTCCCCAGCCTGGAGTGTGGCCAGTGGGTTTTTAAGGATTTGGCCAGGTGTATTGTGGGAACTGTCGTTCAAACTTCCAAGGACCATCGCAGAGCTTCTAGACACTTGGATTTGTGTTTTGGACATGTTGAACTCTCAAGAAGAACTTCAATAAGAAGTTCCGGAACTTTGGAGACATTTGGAGGAACTTTGAGGAAATGCTTCATAAGTGGACCTGCTTGATGTCGAAAGTCAGGCCGACTACCTTCAACCATGACCAGGCCTGGATTTCAAATTCATCCTGCTGAAAGCTCTGGAGCTCTACACTTCCATAATTTGACTGGGCCTTGTCGAAAAAGCAATCCGATAACATTGCATCACAATGTTATCGGACGTTGAGAGAAAATCCTCCCAAAAAGTTTCTAAGTCCGAAGGTAACATTTTGACCGAGGCCTCCTGATGAGTGTATCTGACCAGTGATCCATCACGGTCGGACTCAAACTTTGACTTTGCCAAGCGTGACCAGATGTACCAAGTTGGTGCTATATGATTTTAAGCACTATAAAGTGATTAATCTTTAAAAATCCATATCTCTAAATTGAATGTTTGTCTTTTTTGTGCAATTTTAGAGATACAAATATTTCCTATTTTTATAAATGGGTGTGGGATTTTTGTGTATTGTGTCTTACTTATTTAATGTATTAGTGTTTTTAAAAGCTTTACATCCCTGTCTCCTAAGTTAAGCCTGCCTTCTAGTTGCCAGCTACTGAGGGTTGAGCAAGGGAATCGTTTATTGAGACCTTTTCCGGACCTTATATTGCATTGGTGGCCTGATTGCTAGTGGTAGGTGCATACTAACCCCTGCTAATAATCCATCTTCCAACAAATGTTCTCACAGTATGCTGAGCCTGTGGCATAAATATTTAGTTTGTCTGCCTCTTAAGGACCCGCAACGTGAAGTCCACTTCGGCAAAGCTGATAATTGTGTAGATTTTGCCAAAGGCTGTTATTAGTCAATCGATTTTGGCATCACAATACATGCTATGTTTCATGTACTCTCCACTGGGATGGGATATTCCACACTGGGATATTTTTTATTTGGGGGAGGTTCCAGGTAATGAAGGAACCCCGATCCACTGGGACACATGCCATACCAGAACTTGGCTGGCAAAGGGTTTGCTTATGGAAAGCATCCCATGTAGGCTGCCGCTGCAGCCCCCATGGAGGCTTGGGAAACTGAGGGTTTCACTGGTCCACTTTACTCCCACCCTGAGTGATGCATGGTGCTCATGTAAAAGGGTGGCTATAGGCTCTAAAAGCATTTACCAATGTGAAGCTCTCACTTTCCTCTCAAGACTGAGGGGCCTGCAGCACACAGTGAAAGAGGGTATCTTTCGCTGTGCACTAGTTTTTGGAAAGCATGAGCGTCCACCCAAGCAGATTGTGTCCACCCTTACCAGCAAGAAACAGCATAGAACAGAGAACCACAGCAGATGCAGGGCACTGGGTCACATTCCCCACACTACCTAGAATTGCTTTTTATGAATTGTGGACCTTCAGCTATTTCACTTCATAGACTCCAAGGCTATCAAGCTCAGGCTATCTAAGGAGTAACCTTTCAGCAGTTTGTCCCTGTTGTTTCACAAAGGTCTTCCCATTACCCACCTCTTCCGTCTTTCTCCTCAGAGTCCTGCACAAAAAGGTACACAGTTGCATAGCTGCCGCGCTCCTTATCTCGAAATGGTTCCTTTTCTTACTTTACATTACCTTTTTGTGGTTCCTTCTTACCTTTCACCGAATATTTTCCTATAGTAAACTCCATGCTCCTCCTGTTTGTGCTCCATCTCCTCTGGAGACTTGCGATGGCCATTTCTGGGTTCTCAAATAGATGAGCTGTTATGTTTACACAAACTCATGTTGTGAAATGTGTCTAGATGGATGGGTGGGTTGAGCAGTGTCCTTGGGGTTCCCAAGGGACTGTGCCTGAGCTGATCTGGGGTAATGCTAGCCTAGGTCTCTTGAACATCGGTAGCCATGTTGGACGGGCAAGGTCCCTGACCTTGTACCCATACCTGTGTTGGCAAGGCAATGGGATCCCATTGCATTGCATACTAACTGCATGATCACAAGATGGTGTGGGTGGGCCAAAAACCTATTCAGCAGTTACTAGGTTTCTGAAAGTCACCAGAGTGAAGGGATGTTTTCTAAATGCAGCGTTCCAGGCTGCACCACTATGGAAGGAAAGCAAAGAGAGAAAATTGATTTTTTGAGGCATCTGTCCCTCATTGGCCACTGGAAGAAGAAGCATGTCAGTGAATGAGCAGCATTGTCACATAGGACATCCTGGGCCGGTCTAGGTGCTTGCACATCCCAGAGAAGGTAGTATTAAGGAGCTGTGCTGCAAATGACTCTTCAAAGTGTACTGATTACTATGCACAATGACGAGCCATGCTTTGCTGACTTCTACTAAGCAGAATATTTCCCTAGAAATAATCTAGATTTTGAAATGTAACTCGTATTTCCTCTTGAGCAAGGCAGGTCTGCAAAGTTGCCAGGGAGTGGATCGGCGTTTGATCTGAGGAGGTGCATGGCTTGCTGCAATGCAGTGTTTGCATTCATGCACTACTGTTCAGACTGCGCAGGGGAAGCATCCTATGGACCGACACAGGAAATAGCATTGTTGGGAAACAAATTTAGGTGAACTCCAGTCACAGGTAAACTAGGTCCAATCATAGTACTGAGTTGATGTGAGCCTGGAAGGGTGAGGCTACATATGGGCTTGAGTTTTATTTTGGAGAAGCCTTCCAAAAGCAATGAGCAGATGTCCAGGGGTAAGGCAAGAGACCATATATGCATTACCACTGATTGCAGATTAATTGTAGCTAAGCTTGAGAGACTGTAGAATCTGTAGATGGAGGTGCTTCAAGTTTGATGAGGTGAAAGATGCATGTTCTTTTGAAGATCATCGCCAAAATTCTGTAGTGATCAAGTCCACTCAGTTCCGATGATTCAAGGAGGTTTTATTGAAGATGGTACAAGATCACAGGGACTTATTAAGTAGATCAGATTAAGACTAGAGCAAGACCCCACCAGGAGCAGCCAGCAGGCAGCTCAGCCCAGTAAACTGTCTCATTTGACTGACAAAATTCGAAACCATGTCATCACTGTAGGATTCTACAAGCAGGGCATGCATAACCGTGAAGTCAGGATATAACACTATTTCACATCAAATTTCTTGCAAAGGGCTTACAAATAACGCTCCCAGTGTGCCATTTTCATTTCTTTTTAACACCAACATACACAGAGGAAGCAATATGTTTCAAGTCTGTACTAATCTGCAAATACAGAAAATATAAAAATTAAATCTTGTGTTTTATGTCTCTCTATGCAGGCATTCATAAGTGTCTGTCTAACCGCTGTGCATACTGACTAAACAAGAAGATAAACTAACATTGACAAATGTGGTCATATGGATGTGTATGTGAGAGTCTGAGATGAATTTAACACTGTACTGAATGCCTAGATGAATGAGTGAGTGCATGGAAGGATTGGTAAGCCTGGTAAGCCTGGGGATGGCTGGATCAATAGGTGAGTGACGGTGTGGGGTTTGATGGTGCAAGTGGAGTGGGTGGTGGTGCAATTGATGTCTCAGGTGGAGTAAAGGCTGTGTGGAGGGGCAGCAGGTTTAGGAGAGTTCATGTTTATGGCAAGGTACATTGTGCGAAAAACAGACTTGTGCAAAAAAACGGGACACTTCTTCATACAATCCTCCTTTACAGAGATTTTCAATGTAGGCCCATGGGAGCCAAGTGTGTGCTACATTTTCACTGTCCTATAATCACCGACTATATACATGATGCCTGTTTACACTAAATGTATGTAAACATATGTTAAGAGGATATCCTGAGAGTCTGTAAAGGATCGTGCACATTTCTGGGATTATAATGCATGGGTATTAATGGTAAACATGACAAGATCTGTTTCAAATGGGATTGCAACATGATCTGCACTACGATGGAATAACCAGGAGTGCATTCTACTCCATAAAATACAATAAGTATGTAAATTAAGCACAGGTAAATACCACGTTTAACCTAGATCCCTGGGCATGGTACATATAACATAGGCAGGCACAGATGCTGAAGAGCACAATGACCGTCAGCGCATAAATCACCACCCCTCGGCCACTGCGGCTACACACAATATTCAAAGCCTCGCTTGCATTTCAACCCAGGTATGGATTTTACAGGGGGAAAAGCCATAGAGATAATCGTGGCCTTCCCAACCCTGCTCGACACAGGAGGAGCCCAGCCCTTCCTCCCTCTTACCTTCAGCTATTTAGAGGTCGTCACTGTCTTTGTAAATAGTGGAGGGGCGCCACCTACTGGCAGCCCCCCTCCAATTGTGGCCTGACTTCTATCTTAAACTCTCCGAATTTTCGACCTTTCTCAATAGTGAAAAATATGGGACTCACAGGGATATAGTTGTTCTTGTGAATTGCCAGTTTTTTATTAAATATCGAATACAAGACACACACACACACGCAGGTGTATCTTTATTGGGAATTTAGGAAACATTTGGAGCAGCACAACTCTAGTAGTATGATACAATACAATCAGTGGCTTTCCTTTCTGGTATGTATTTCCACAAACTAAATGCAGATTTTTTTTATTATCAAGTTCACTTCTATTGCTTATATCTATTTAAAAATCACGCCACTGTAGTTTAATATTCCTCCCGTTTTAAACATAATTTCAAGGTACTATGAACCTGTGATTCTGGGCAAATCACTTAATCTCCCCGTGCCTAACAAAAATGAATGTGTGTCCTCATGTAACGTAACTGGTGCTATGTAAAGCGCTCTGATACCTGATTCAGTTCGGGTCAAGTTCGCGGTATATAAAATTCTGTTAAATAAATAAATAAATCCCACTTTCATACATTAAGGCACGTTCTGACCTTGAGATGCTGTACTATAGAGACCCTGCTCCTAAGCCGTTCCTGCTTATGCCAGAGAAGTTTGTTGTCTAGAGGCCACATTACTGGCGCTGAACTTGGATAAGTATAAGGTCTGGTCTCGGTTCAACACTCGCATGTAAAAACGGTGTGATTCTCGTTAAATCCTGTAATCTCCCTGTGAGTGTTGTTGCAAATAGGTGTAGTTAAAAAAAAAAAAGTAGGGACTTATTTACAAGCCCCTTGCGCCACCAGTGCATTACTTTTTTTGACACACAGGCGGCGCAGTGTGCTGGCCCATATTTACAAGACCATGCAAACCCAGCCTCTCTCGGTTCATGACCTTGTAAATATGGCCCTCTTTCAAGCATCACTTTGCGTGAAAAGGGAGTTTCATGGGGGCTGCTGTGGGTGTTCCGACGCAACAACACTGGATTCTGCCATATTCCCAGATTTACAACACGTCAGAATACAACGTCTCTCCAGGGATGGCTTTAAAGTGGCGCAACGAGGAGAAATACTTTAATTTCTCCTCGTTTATCCTCTGTCTATGCATACTGCATGCAGCACACATAGAAACAGTAAAACACCATCAGTGATTGTTTTTGTGCAGGAAGGTGTCCCTAGCATATCATAGAGCTATTGCAACTGGCCAGTATCAACATAAGGCCTGTAGGGCTGAGGTAGAGCCAGTCATTTGTGCTACTGGTTCTGCTTGAAACTCAATCAGCTTCGAAGCTTTGGACCTTTCTTGTAGGTCAAGTTGGCGAATATTACAAAAGTGGACACTGTACAGCACATTATCCTCATAAGAGGAAAAGAATTAGATCAAAGTTTAAATCAAATGCCTACACCAACCAACCTCATGCAGTATTTTTTTTATTTTTACGAGAGACGAGAAGTGGTGGGTTTAGCAACTGCCAGCTCAACGTTAATGCTTTTAAAACGGATCTACGAGCACGACCCTTGTGGGTGAGAGCTCTTTGATTGAAACTGACAGGTATGTAAGGAAAGGCCTGAATAATTCATTGCGAGTGGCTGCGCAGTACGCCGTCACGTGATCACCCTCACGCACACTGTTTAGTCTCGGGTTTAGCTACTGTATGGTTCTTTTTAATGCAGCGGACTCCTTCGCTCTTGTTGACCTCGCCGTGCACTCCTAGATGTTTTGATGCCGCCTGGAAACTCCTACCGCTGCCTCTAGCGCCGACCTACCGCCGATAAAGCACTTTACTACCCTCAGCTTCACACAACCCTGAACTGCTACCTACAGCAGCAACCTGGGTACGGCACCGGTACATTTGCAAGCGAGGCAGGCAGCACAGAGGGCTAAGCTGTCACTGCGGAGACCTTTGTGTAACTCGGTCAGTAGGACGGTGCCCACGCGAGGGACGAACACCAGTGGCCCGGTAACAAGGCGCAGTTCTGTCGCACCCGGTAGGACCGAAGCCTTACCGGGCGATTCCAAGTTGTAACTGGAATGGGTAACACAATGGAGAAAGTGTTGTTACTGCACCGATTTTTACACCCGTACTACTTCCCAAATTCCAGCCAATTTCTAGGCATATTTCTTCCTGCTTTTTGCAGTGGACATGTCCCCGCAAATATAGCATCTATAACTCCAGTTTGGGTGAACACGCGCATTTTTGTCTGTAAATTTAATTTCTGGCACTCTTGGAATCGAGCCCTCGGTGTTTCCTCCTTCTGGTGTAAGCACAATGAGTATCCCATTCACTTTGTTGATAGTGGCCCCTATTAAATGTAGTGCTATGAAGCTTACTGGCGCTTATATCAGCCAGTGGTGACTTGCCCATCGGAGTGCATGAGGTGGACGCGTCACCAGTCTGTCCTGAAGAAGTGAAAACATCGCTGAAAATGTATTGCACTATATAAGGGGTCTCCAACCTTGTTTGTATTGAGAGCTACTTCAGCTCAAGGAAAGTCCTGCTGGGCTACTAGCAAATTTTATCACTGCCCACCTGTATTCAGTTGTGCCAAGACTGGACACTGGCATAAGGACCAGGATGGCCACCATATTATTAGTCATGGTCAATATTATGCAAGAGGCTGCCTCAATTATATCATTCTAGTGTAGTCATGCTCTTAATACGCCACAGATGGCTGCCAGTATACCATAAATAGACCTAGAATACTCAAAATAGTTAAGGATGTCATTGGCACTATTACGCCATGAACTGACACAATTGTCCTACGGACAAAACCCATATGATGGGGGCTAGCATGCCCATTTGGTAGTCCTTGACACCAGGTGTAGCTTTCAGGAAGCATTAGTGTTTATAATGGATGCAAGCGTAAATTAATGCAGATAAGGCTCTTAATTTTCTCTGCTCAGGATCAAAGCTTTCCTCAGCCCTTGGCTGCTCATGCACCCAACTGACACATTTTCACTCTGACTCCTGCAGTCCCACACTTTAGTGGGTCAGCCCTGATTACTGCTCAGGCTACCAGTGCCACTCTTCATTTATGGCCCACTGTTCTCACACGGTGACAGTGATAAAGCAGGGGAGTACCACATGGCCAATCACCTTGTGACTTAGTCCGAGACTGGATAAAGGTGGCCATGTGGCAGACTCAATAGGCCGCCACAGAGTGCGATTGATTGTTAATATGAGCCCCTGCCATAGGCAGGCTGGCTAAAGATCTTCAGATGAGCAGTAGTGTCTTTTGTAACATGCTTAAAGTCTCTGCATAGACTCTCTAAATGAGATACTGGGATTGACTTCACCTATGAGAGCTACTTTGAAGGTACTGGCGAGCTACCAGTAACTCCCGAGGTACTCGTTGGAGACCCCTGCACTACATAATGGAAAATATGACAGTGAATCAATGCTAGATAGTTAGGGGGCACGTGCAATTCTTAAACTGATCTCAGTCCGTAATGATGCAGCGACGTTGTCCTCTATAATACCAGTAAATATGTTATTTAAGTAGAAAGCACAATTCGACTCACACAACAACAAACTGGCAAAGAGTAACAGGAAAGTTGTTCTAAAACTGACCTTTTGAACCTGATGTAAAATAAAGTTTATTATAGGGAAACTCCCCAAGTATCTATTGAAAGCACCATCATCACCCACTGTGTTATCCTGCAAGTAGGAAGGCTTAGTGGGTCAAAGAGGCATCATTCTATGTCGCAACATATGTGAGGGGCATCATTTCGACTTTCTTGAGACTCTTCAGGTACTTGCTATGTATGGTAGAAAGGATAATTGTTTCTGCTGTGAGTCTTGCCTTTCTATAGAGCTGCACATGGTTCTACAACAATGGAATGTTGAAAGCTCTATTGAAGATAATTGAGTAGTTCAGGATCCATAATGGTCAGTCTAGGCCTCTGCTCCAACATTTCAATATTTGTCTTTCTGTTTCTCCCTGCATAATATAAAACATTCTACCCTACGTGGGTGTAATACACCCAGTGGCGTCTCCTCCACTAAGGCGGAGGAGCATCGCCCCACTATTGCTGTGCAGCACTAAAAGAAAGGAAAAATAAAATGATAATAACATGATGTTTTTATCATTTCATTCTTCCCAGCTGCGGCAGCATGAGGGCAGGGCTGCTCGACTGACAGAGCAGGGGAGAAGCAATGGGCACACTAAAGTGCCTCCTCGGGCCGGCCAATCAGTCATGCGCACTGTAGCATGTTCTCCATGCAGGCTGCATTACAACCTGCATAGAGAACATGCCCAGGCCCCCTGTTCCCATCTGAGCGGCATACCACGGTGCTCAGACCAATCACACTGCTGCATTGCAGTGCTGTGATTGGTTTATTAGAGCAAATCATATCGCTGCATTGCAGCTTTGTGATACGTTTAGGAGAGCCAATTACAATGCTACATGGCTGCATTGTGATTGGCCCAGGGAAGCCTGGCTGCTTCCTGTTCAGCAGAGGAGAGACAACATGGGACAGAGCGACAAGGAGATACATGAATTTTTCACAATGATACCTCCTTACCCACTTACCCCCTGCCGCACCACCCTAGATCCCTGCTGGCCGCCACTAAATGCACTATAAGCCATATAGCCCTTTTGCCTCATACTATCGGGCTTTTTAAAGATCCTTATCCTTATTATAGACACTCGTGTATGGCTCCGGCATATAACTCAAGTTTAAGGTCTTTAACAACTGATATAGCCTGGGCAGGGGCTACAAAGGTATATTTGTGACTAAATAAGTCTCAACTCGCGAGTACAAATACAACTTTTGGGTGCTATGAGAAACCTTGAGGTATCAAAAGAATCTATAAGTCCACTTTGGACCAGATGTAGGAAAAGTCTAGTAGGCCATGTAGGATACCACTAGCATAACAACTGTCAGCACCATTCAATACTGATTCAGAGAACTATCAAATGGTCTTATCTCATGCTTATTGACATTTTTAACACCTAGTTATATGTATTTATCGAAGCCCAGCAAATAAGTCATACTTTTAAACGAATTTTTCCCTTTCAATCTGTTTTTAATAAATCATCATTTTATATTCTAGTTGATATAGGCATTGTGATTGAGTTAATGTAAAATCTATACAATAAATATTTTATTCATACATGCATACCAGCATGGGGCACCCACTGTACTCCTTAAATAGAGAATATTCCATCTGTGTGGTGGATTGGAATTGAAAAATGTCACTGCCCAATGGCAGCACAAATCCTTGCCCTGACCTTATGTTTCATTAGGGACTGTCTCTGAAATGTGTTATATTTTTATAAGTGTACACGGTAAATGAAAATGTGAATGAGTGAGTGAATCTTAGATTTTTTGGTGTTTTGATAATTTTGTCAAGCGATAGCATTCCATTTCACAAAGTAAACTGCTGAGAGGATAGAGTCATGTTTTAAATGCTCTGTTGAACCTTAAAAGATTAGTGTTGTGGCATAGTGCTAGGGAAGTCAGTACCTTTGCACCACTGAAGCGACAATGTTCTACTGTGTGTTGCAGCAGAATATAGTGAACTATTACCCTGCAGATATAGCTTGATCATAATATTGACTCCAAAAATATTGTCACCGCAAAGTTAATAAGAGTAAATCTACACTTACCTTCAAGATACTTCATATTCTAACCGTGTTTTGCTTTTAGGGACTGTTTAGGTCACCCTAGAGAAAGGGTTCAGACAAAGGCTTACATTTATGATGGTAACTGTTAATAGGTCTGTATACAAGACATAGATTGTAAAGTGAAGTGCAGATAGAGGACAAAGCAGGTGGCTGCCTATCAAGTTTAAAAAAAAGCCCAATAACATTATGGCAGCTCTTCTTTAACAGCTGCAACCTATGTATCATGGCTCACGGCAAATCTAAGTTACCTTCTCTACAGTGGTCCAAAACATTCAAAGCCAATATTTTTATGGGATAAGAAAAAGCGAAGAATTTTAACCCCCTTCGCTGCGGCGGCTATTCCGCCGCAGCGCTAAGGGGGAGGCGGGGCGGTCCCGTGCTCGTGACGGAACCGCTCCGTCACGGCCCGGGGGCGAGCTGTGCTTATGACGGAACGGTTCCATCACGGCCTCTCCCGCCTAATAGAACCTTGAGCGCAGGCGCGGAATTCGCGCCGCGCAGGCGCGGCGAGCGGGCCGTGACGGAACCGTTCCGTCACCAGCACAGCCCACCCAAGGCTCGTGACGGAACGGTTCCGTCACGAGCATGGGAGGGGTTAAATGAATTTTAACGATTGTGCTTGTTAATGGGATACCATACAATACCAAAGTGAAACAGCAAGGCTACACATGTACACTTCTGTGGACATGTGATGCACCTCCCCCTAAAGAAAAAACAAGAGTCCCCCACTGACAGTCCAATACTTGAAGTATTATACTCCAATGGTGTGCAATTCCACCTATCCCGCTTTCTCCAGAGAGCAGTCTCCAAGACCAAGAATAGATTTGTTGCAACTGAAGAAGAATAAAGAAATTTAACAATAACAAGCACTGAACCCAGTTACTTTTGGAATCTGAATTTGGTGGTGCAATCCACAGTTGCGACAAATTTAATGTGATACCATGTCACATTTTGAGTTGATTTTTATACCAAATTTTCTTGCACATGTGACTAATATGGAAGGTTCTGCAGGGGTTCAGGGTCAGAAGAAACGATGCCATAATGGAGTATTGACTAAAGGCAGCAGGATCTCGGTTTTGCCATCATTCAGTTTTAATCTACCTTGGGGCATCCAAATATCTATCACTGTTAGGCAGATGTCAACGTTGGTGAAAGTTTCTAATAGAGATGTCAAATATTTTAACACAATGTAGATGTTGGTCCTGACATCCTTGGCATGGCTTTCTCACAACTTTTTCCATTCAATCCTTATGTTTTGCTGACTTCATTTTCTGCCCATAGTAATCCGTATACTTTACACTACATGTACCCAGGGCCTGTGAATTAAATGCTACTAGTGGGCATACAGCACTCATTGTGCCACCCTCTCAAGTAGTCTTGTAACCATGTTTTAGGACTACCATTGCAGTGTGTGCATTCAGTTTTACACTGCCATTTCGACATGGCAAAATAATCCTTTTGCCAGGCCTACACCTCCCTTTTTAATACATATAAGTTACCCCTAGATTAGGCCCTGAACAGCCCATAGGGCAGTCTGGAGTCTATTTAAAAAGTTGGACATGTACTTTTAGGTTATACATGTCCTGGTAGTGAAAAACCTAAAATCAGTTTTTCACTATTGTGGGCCTACCTTTCCCAAATGATAACACTGGGTTAACTAATTACATTTAATAAGTGATATCCTTAAATGGGGATCAGGTAGGAATATCAAGTTTGGTGTCTAAAGAATTGTAACTTAAAACCCTCTTTGATGGTAAGTCGAATTTTAAGTCAAAACTCTGAAAAGGACCTTTTAGAAAGTTGGCATTTTCTTGTGGAAACCATTTGGTGCCTACAGCCTACATCCTTGGTAAATTGCCTTGGTGTAGCTGGCAGATGGTTTTTGTGAACTGCTCCCAGACAAGGATAAAAAGAGGGACTAGGTGTTGGCAGGATGGGCCATCCCTGACTTGATGAGGGGGAGGAACTGTCATCTGGCACACTTTCACATCATAAAGCCTCCGACAGCACACTCACAAAGGGGTTGACACTAATTTTTGTGCCCCCAGGCAGGCTAGGGCCAAGGCAGGGAGGCAAAAAATTCCAAACACCTCTCTGGATGGAAACCTCCAGAACCTTCTCTTACTTCAATGCTGACACCAGGTATACATATTGGACCCTCCGACCCAACTCTTCAGTACATCTTTGGGCCTGTGGAAGACTCAGTGGGGCTTCTCTGCAGTGATAAGGACTACTACTCTGCCACCCTGCTACCTGAGTGAACAGGACTAGACTTGCATCTTGAAGCCAAGACCACCAAAGTGACTCCAAGGGCTAGTTGTCTGGTCTCTTGATCAGACACTCGGGGGCAGAAAACGTTCCAACCACGGTGAACCCAGCAGCTGAACTTTGACTTCTGTGAGTTTTGCCCCCATGTGGTGACTCACCAGATCTGGACCCTTGGAAGCTGTGGTCAAAGCAGAACCAACATAGTGCACCGCATTGGAACTGCAGCTGCACGATGCACGCCCTGACACAGGACTCAGCAGCACTTTGGAACCGCCGCTGAGCAACACCTCCTCAACACAGGACCTCACATCACAGCCCCGCAACACCTCTTTGAAACAGGACATCGTATCAAAGCCCCACAACTCTTCAGAGCTGCTGCTGCACGCTACATGCTCGACTCAGGACCTTGCATCGCAGCCCAGAGGTGCCACTATGCGATGCATCCTGGATGCAGACCCTTCCATCGCAGCCTGCCGCCCATTTGAACTGTCGCTGCACAACACATTCTCCAATCTGGGTCTCACAGTGTTCCACAAACCGAATTTAAAGTACTTAGGGGCATATTACCAACCAATAGAGATAATTTTTGTCTCTAACTTGTTTAGAGATAAAAATTATCGCCGCAAATCGGCGATTTTTATCGCAGATAAACCTTGCTATTAGCAAGGTTTATCGCAAATGCGATAAAAAACGGCCGCAATGCATGAATATCGCTGAAAAGTCAGCGATATTCATGCATTATCGAGCAAATGCTCTTAGCCATGTTATCCACCTCCCATTGGATAACATGGCTAAGAACTGCTCCTGGGCAGGTGTTAGCTTTTGGAGATATTCGCGCTTAGCGCGAATATCTCCAAAAGTTGGTAATAGGAGATAGCGATGTTAGCGACTCTTTCCAGTCGCTAACATCTTGGCACGCCCACTTTGCATGTCATTAGTGATAAGTATCACTGACATGCAAAGCGGGGCCCAAGATGGTCACTATCTCCTATTAGCTGTCGCTAACTGGTGTTAGCGACAGCTTGGTAATAGGGAGATAATTTTATCTCCGCTTTCTTGGCTTTTAAAGCCAAAAAAGCGGAGATAAAGCCCTTGATAATATGCCCCTTAGTTCAGTAGGCCTCACCTGATCCTTGTATCCGGCCCACTCTCCATCGCAGTCGGCATGAACTTGTGACTTTGTCTTGATCCAGTGTGACCTGATAGCCATAGTTGCTGCTTTGTGCTTTTAGGCAATATTTTCATTAAATCTTTAAAATTGAATATGTCCTGTTCGACCGATAGGAATTTTGCTGTTTTGGTGTCAAACAATGTATTAAAATTAACTCTATTTTTCTAATCTGGTGTGGTTTTTTTCTTGTGTTGTGTTTCCACTTTGTTGTGTTTTTACTTGTTTTGTGCTGCATAAATAATTTACACATTGCCTCTAAGTTAAGCCTGACTGCTTTGTGTCGAGCTACCAGAGGGCTAAGCATAGGTTAATTTGGGGTTCACCATGACTTCACCCAGACAGGAATTGTGGTTTATGCTGTTTATGCTAGAGTAGGGTTCCACCCTCTCAAACAGTAACCCAATTTTCTACAATAGGCATCTTCAGAATACTGGCCACACATAGCCAAAACACTGGAGGAGTTGTGTCAGAGAGAAACATACGCATGGAATAACGATGTGACCATACGGATCCTAGCGTCAACATGCACAGTGACATAAACTCCCAAAACATGCTGCTCCACCTTTCCAGCTTCTCCACTATTTAGAGTCCAGGCGGTTCTTGGTGAATGGGCACACTTGGTAAACACATAAAAGCCTGAAGGTGGAAAAGAAAGTCTATTGTGCTCCAAGAGGGAGTAAGGGACAGTTTTGCTCATTTCTAACATCCAGCACCCCAAATATTGGCACCATTTGTTGATAAAAGTCACAAATATAACAGGAAGGAAATCTGAATGAAATGTTCTTTCCTTTGTTTCTTATGTCATTTAGTTGGTATATTCATTATTTATGTGTGTGCATATATGTTAATTCATATATAGCATATCAGGATTCAAAGCACGCAAGTACTGTACAAGAAAGCAGAATTTATATTCACTATAGTGGATTGGGTAAAAAGAGAGAGGATACAGAGAAGCACCACAAAGCTGGGGGGTGAGGTTTATGTGTTGGTTGGACAGCGTAGAAAAGGCAAAGAGGTGCGGCGATACATATGCTGAGGAGATGATGGCTTATAGGGAGGATCCTGTTTCAGGGAAATTTAGTAGCTTAGATGGTCACAGTGTGATGAGGTTTTTTTAAGGTGATGGGTCTTCAGCTCATTTGGGAATTGGAGAAGGGATGGGGTGTATTAGATCTGGGCTGAGCAAGAGATATGGATCCCAGGACATTGCAGGAAAACCCCTAATTTCATGCCTTCTCTTTCCTGCGGTTTCTGGTCTTGAGTCTGGCAATATTATTTCTATGGTGTTATGAGAGAATATTGTTTGCCCGGTATGGTGCAAAGTTTAGTAGCAGTGTGAACATTTTTAGTTGCCAATTTTCAATCAAGAAAATCTAGAAAATCTAGCCTATGGGTAATAGAGTGTGTAATGATTGCTGATTGCTACACAATGCATACTTATTAACTGTCTATATGGGTGCGGTGTAGTGTGGACAGCCACCGGGCAGACTACATTAAGCATGTGTCGCTACACCGCGAGCGCTTGAGCTGACCGACGTCTGGATGATCAGCAGGTCTTGAATATGATGCAGATAGATAGAGAGAGGGGGCCAGTGCAGTTCTCTGAGGATGGGTGGGATTCCAATCTCATTGAGACCTTCCGTCAAGGGTGCTGCAACATGGGTGTAGATCCTAGAGGGGATCAAGTGTGTCTCTGGAATGCCAGCTAGCTGGGTCTTTCCACTATTGACGAGGACAGGACCATGCTTGGTCGACATCTGATTCGAGTAGAAAGGCCTTCACTTTGCGGAGCAGACCTGGCAACTTTAATCTTGTGTGCAATGGGTGTCCTTAAGCTGAGGTTGACATATATGAAGAAGCCAAGGAATTTGGAATTTGTCTGTGGTGCCTGGGGTCAATCTTCCAAGCAGGATATATATTTAGGGATACTTTCAGAACTTGAATGTATCACAGGGCCCTTTTTCCGAGGGCCGAATGTTAGATTTGGGGGTCTCTGGTTTCACAGGTAAGGACTTGTGACAAGCAGGGACCCTCTCCTCTAGTCAGGACAAGGGGATTACCCTCTAAAATAACCCCTGCTCACCCTCTAGGTAGCGTGGCGCGAGCAGTCAAGGTTTATCTCAGAGCGTTATGGGTTAAGCATTTGTGAACACATACACTAACTCAGTGACAACACCACACATGGACACCACACCAGGGTTTGTATAAAAATAAGTATCTTTTATATAAAGGCTTAGCACAAGACCAGATAACGTAAAAATAGGCCACAATACTGTTAGGAATGCAGTTCTTGTTTAAAACTGCGTAGTTCTCAGTGCTGTGCGCTTCACGCTGTCTGTGCGGCTCTCACGGGAATGAAACGTACTTAGGCAGAGTCACAATAGGCGCAGCGGACTCGGGTTCGGTGCGCACACAAACGTGGTGCGAATCTCACAGTACCTTTAAATGCGTAGTTTCCGACACGGACGAGGCGTGTGCAGGTGAAGGCATACCAGAAGCGTTGTCGGCTCCTCTCCGATGCGAGCCCGGCTTGTTGCAGGCGTCTCTGTGCGAGGCATTTGAGCGGGGGCCACGGGGGGGTGAGGAGGACGTTCCTGGTCTTGGAGCGTTCACTGTGTGAGGCGTTGTGCACGTCGTACCTCAGAGCGGGGACGCCTCTCAGTGCTAAGGAGCGCGATGTCAGGCGGCCGGTAAGCTGCAAGCGTACGGGCCGTACTTTCCAGAGTGGGGCTGCCTGGCACTCCTGGGTAGCGCAGTGCGGGGCGGACTGTACGCTGTAGACATGAGAGCCGTACTCCGCCCTGCGGTGCGCCTTGTACTTCCAAAGCCAGCGGCTGGGACCCGGCGAGCGGTGTAGGTCAAAGGGAGAGGGTGAAGCAGTGTGCGGTGCGGCCCGGTTGCCTTACGGTGCGAGCTACGGCTCGTAGAGGAGCGGAGTCACTTCATTCGGTGCGGCAACAGCACGGGTTTCATGGCAGTCAGGGCTTCGGGGCACACCTCAGATCACGGGTCCAGCAGTACGGGGCAAAGGGCAAATTCCAGCAGCTCTTGTTGAGGCAGTAGGAGTCCAATAGTCCCGGGACTCCGTTCAGGGGGCAAGCTCACCCACAAACCCTTGGAGATCTTTAGAAGCACAAGTTGAACAAAGTCTTTTCCAGTCTTTTCCTCTCTTCTCACAGCAAGGCAACCACTGCAGGCCAATCCCCCAGGTCAGGGACAGTACTCCTCCTTGCAGCTTTCCCAGTTTCTTCTCGTCGAGCAGAGGTTCTTCTTGTTTTAGCAGGATCTAATTTCTTGGGAGCATGGCCCCAATATTTATACCACATTTCTTTTGTTCTTTGAGGCCAGGGGGCCTTTGCCTAGTTCAGTCCAGTTTTTGAGCACTTTGTTTACAGGACTCTGGCTTGTCTTTTCAGTGTGCAGGGCAGAGACATCAGACGCTCCACATGAGGTGGAGCCAGCATTGTGGTGGCAGAGCACAGCCCTATTCAGAGTCTAGGTGCACTCGTCCCACCCATCTGGATGTAATCTTCCTATTCACCACCTGGCTGCCTCAGCCTGTCTCCTGGAATTTCCCAGCCCTGTCACTTACAGAAACCAGACAGCAGATACACATCCTAGCAGAGGCAGGCAAAAAAGGTTAGGCAAGCAAATACCAACTTTCTAAAAGTGGTATTTGCAAACACAGAATATTAAAACAACCTTTACTAAAAGATGTATTTTCTTATCCTGAGTTCAGGCATACTATACTCGACGTTCTACCATGTTCCCTGAGTCTGTTAGGAATGTAGATTGTAACAATTCTAACAGCCCATTCTGGCCTATGAGAACAAGTAGCCTTGCAATAGTGAAAAATTAAAATGGCTGTAATTCACTACTAGGACAGGCCGCACACTCCAGGCTTGTCCTATCTTATATTTACAATGCACCCTGCCCTTGGGCTTACCATAGGGGTGACTAATATGAAGAAAAGCGAAGGTTTAAGGACTGGCAAGTGGGTGCACTTGCCCAGTCAGCATGACAGCACCAGACTGCATGCAGGTTCTGCGATTAGACACATTTTACCAGGCCGCTTCTGTGGGTGGCACAACCAGTGCTGCAAGCCCACCAGCAGCATTTTGGATTTACAAGCCCTGGGCACTCCTGGTGCACTGTACTAGGGTCTGACAGTAAACCAAATAAGCCAATCATGGAATCCAATCAATGTATACATTTTATACAGGGAGCACTTGCACTGTGGCACTGATTGGCAGTGGCACAGTGCTCTGAGCAGCCCACCAGCAGCATTTGGATTTACAAGCCCTGGGCACTCCTGGTGCACTGTACTAGGGTCTGACAGTAAACCAAATAAGCCAATCATGGAATCCAATCAATGTATACATTTTATACAGGGAACACTTGCACTGTGGCACTGATTGGCAGTGGCACAGTGCTCTGAGCAGCTAACACCAGCAAAACACATGAGGCACAATAAAAAAAGAAGTGGAAGGGAGACCCATGCCAAGGTGCCAGGTCTAGCACGGAGGCATCCACTAAACAACCACATTTCAGAAGGAATCCTGTCTAATTTGCATGTGCAGATTTTCTTCAAGAAACGCTTTCAAGAAAACGCCTCACAGGCATCACTGGAAATGTGATTTAAGAGTAATGACTTTCTAATAGGCTGGAAATTGATGTGATTCTAAAATGATCAAAACACTGAGACAAGTGAGCAGGGTTCCTCTTCCTGACAGGCTGTTTATACTTCTAAATGAAGCATTTCAAGTACCGCATCTTGCATAATGCATGGTTGAAAGCTGTGTTTTGGTTTGCTTTTTTCTGAAATGATAAATATATGAATGAGCATCTCTGGGTGCAAACATAGCCCAGACCTGCAAATGTAATGAATGTTAATGCACTTCACAGGTAAGCCTTCATGCATAATAGATTATATGTACGGTGCACATAGGGGTCGGGGCAGTTCAAATCCCCGTGAACATGTATGTATTTATCTTCAGTGTTTTCGACAATGGCTTTCTGGGCAAGTGCAAGCGCTTCAACGCGATTTGGAGAGACAGAAAAAAAAGATGAAAGTCTGGTGAGAGTGAAGCTGGAAAATAGGAGAAAAGAGCGACAACAAGGTAACTGAGTTAACTGCTCACCAGTGGCTCCTCCGGAGGCTGGGAAATTGTGCACCGGTATATTGATTAGCCCCTCCAATGCTCATAATGAGCTCAGCTCATTATGAGGCACAGTGGAGCTGTGGTCATGATGAGCTGAGCTCGTCATAACTGCCACAGCCCGCCCGCACGTGGCTAATTCCCCACCTGTGCAGGAGAATTAATCAGTGGGTGGGTCTGTGCGAGCTCAGGTCGTCATGAGCTCAGCTCCGCTGTGAGTCATGACAAGTGAGCTCGTCATGAGCACAGCTTGGCCGTGCCCCCCCTACCCACTGCACCGTGGGGGAATTACCCCAGCAGGCAAGTGGTTAACAGTAGAACCATCTATTTAACAGCACATATGTGTTGAAGCGTGTATTATGACGTGTGAGGATAGTGGAGGGGAGAGGAAGTGACGATACCTCTGAGAAAGAATGGAACGGAAGCACAGATGGTATGTTGCTTTCTGATTTCCGCCGTGGATACGGATATTCTGGGGTGGGAATATACCTTTTCAAAAGTTTGTCAATGTCGACAGGTTTTGGTGTTCACTTACTTGCCAAGGCAACCCACTGCTGTGAGTGGATTGTCTCACATATAAATTTACCCGTAATGACATAATTTTGTGAGAGTAAACCACCTTGCAAGTGTATATTCAACTTTGTATTGACTAAATTTGTATTTACACCCATGGAACAAGCCATTGCACACATGAGCTGAAATCCTGTGTGCAAATGGCTTTCTGAGCTAATCCCTAAGCGCCGCACCCAGAAAAATATTTTGGGTGCTATATGTCAAAGATGGCAGGCCTACTGCCCTTTCACGTACAAATAGGATGACCAACTGTCATGGGTGCAAATTCAGGACGGTGAGTATAGAAATTTAGGACAAAGGGTCAAAATTCAGGACAAAAGGTACGTTTTACAGATACATGAGTGGTTGCGCAATAGTATATAAGTAAGTAAACAGACAACCAACATAAGTACAAGTCAAATGAGTGTATATTAGGTTGAGACAATCACGCACTTCATGGTTTTTTGGTATACGCGCAGCTTTGAGAAACTTTGCAGGTCTTTTTGTGGTATTTCATATGATCATAATCTATTTATATGGATACTGCACCGGGTTGTCCAGTCTGATATTTTGTTTACAGTTCATGGTCCTGAACAGGCACGTTTGTAAGAGAAGATCTGCTCGAATGGACTTTGTTACAAGCATCTCATATCTGAGTGCCATTTTGAGATGGAAAGCTGCATGTATAGAATTTAGCTGATGGGGTCCTGCAGTACTGGACTAGAGTGCAGTCCTCCGAGTGGCCAGTCTTATGTGTCAGATCGCTTCCTGCATTCCATGTCTGTTCAGCTGGTGATGACTGGTTCAGGGGCTGGTACAGTACCGAGGGATGAATAAGACCCATAGCAGACAGGTCTTGTGTGAGGGTAGGAGCATGAAGCAGGAAAAGGGCTTTATTAATCAGCCAGCATGTGCTATAATTGGCTGCAGACTTCTGAGTGTTATGGCATTATTGTGGGCCAGATTGGTTACATACGAGTTGACATTACTAGATAATGCCCTGGCTAGCTGATATCAGCCCTCCTTATTTTACCTGTATATGGGAAATAGTTTACTGATTGGGCCATTTCATTTCTGTGAGCTGTAAACTGCAGATTCTCATTGATGCGCAGTAGTGAGCTACAGACTAGAAATTGTATACTTTGTTGAGGCATAATTGTAGGTCAGAAGGAGGCACTGTCTTTTACATACAGAACATTTTCCATTGCGTGGAAACAAAATGACAAGATGCAGTTTTACTAATAAAACGTTATATAGCACCCAAATGACAATGTGTGGAAATGTGGTTTCAGCAAATATGTATCATTTGAACTTCACCAAGAAAAGTGTCTGGATTACAAACAAGTGGTCCATTTGTGTTTTCTGATATGTTGTGAAACATTTGCACAGTTGATTTACAGGTATTTAAAAGTTGTTGAGTGTTACAAAAAACTGACAGCTTACTGCCTTTGTTTTCACATGCCCTTTAACAACCACAACAAGACTGTCAAGTAGTCCACTTTAACATTCTGTCTTTGACTGCAAAGTCAGAGAATTTTGTAATCACCAATCCACATGTTAAAGGAATAAGCTGAAATTTGTCAGACGATACAACCTTACGTTTGCCCTAAATTCTTGAACACATTGGGCCTGATTCTGAGTTTGGCGGTGCGGGAGCTGGGTGGCACGCCATAGGTCCATCGTCATTCTGTATGAGAGAATTGGCCACAGGCAGAATGACAATGGGGCTGACAGTCTGCAAGATCTGGGAGGGGCTTTTGAAGCCTCTTCACTTCTGAAATGTGAGCTGGCCCCCAACAGTGAGTGCTTTAAAATTCCTGAGGCTTCTCACAGGGGGCATTGCAGATTCCTGGAAACCCAAGAATCACGGACAAAGGCGTCTGTAAAAAGAATTATGACGGACAATGGACTTGGTAATGAAATGACGGATGGTCGGTGAAATCTACGGACGGTTGGTCACCCTACGTACAAATGCCCTACCTTCAGGCCTTATAGATGTGGCATGAACAAATACACAAGATATGAGGCCTTTAACTATTAATGAACATTGAGCTTGGGCTTTATGTAGGGGTAGTATACCCAATAGAAAACTCCAATTTTTTTTTGTGACCTGCCAGACTGTAATAAAGCGGCAAGACGTGCCAAAGGGGTTTAAGCTATTTTAGGGGAATGCACCAATGGGATTTGAGCTTTTCTCCATAATAATGGCAAGTAGCATTTTTGGAGAAAATTAGGTATTTCCCTGCAGGCACATGTTCTCTATGTTCCCTCTGTCTGCAGTTGGTGGCCTATGTCATAAGAAGCTTGAAGCAGTTCATACTTTGTAAAGGAATGAGTGGGCACCCCAAGCTCTGCTCAGAAGCCCACGTCCAGCGTCATCAAATGTCAGCACGCTGAATACCAAGGATATGTACCTTTCATTCCGCTTCATGCCTCTCTCTTTAATCCCCTATCAGACACTCCCATCCTCTTTTTCTTACTCTTTCTAGTTCCCCCTTTCTCCCTTCGTGAAGTTTTTCCATCTTTCTTTTTCTCTCTTTTTTCCCCTCTCAAATTAAGCACTGACTTGAAGGGACAGGTAAGGACTTCATAGAACAGAGAGTCAGTAGTGTTGCAGAGTTAGCTCTCTGAAGCCCAGATCCTGCCGGCTTCCTGCATCTCTAGTTCAGAGTGATAGACACTGGTCCGCACTGTGTAAGTGTTGAGCGTGGCTTGGTCCCAAGGTAGCAAAACTGATGATTTTCAAATGTAGAGACGGCCATGTATCACTGAACTCAATAGCTTGTGCAGTGGCGTAAAGAAACTTGACAGGGCCCCCTTACAAGGTTGGAGGGGCGCTCGCTCTGGATTTAATCAGGAGGTCTCAGGCCAGAGTACTGTGCTGAGGGGGCCCCCTGCAGCTCAACCCCACCACACTGCAGGGGCTGCTGAGGCTTGTGTTACGCCACTGAGCACGAGTGGAACTCTACAAAAACACCAGGGCCAGGATGAAATTCAAGCCAGAGCTGATGGAGAGCTCAAGTGATCACACCTTCCTCCGCTTGGAACTTATGTAGCCCTGAAAACAATCCTTGGCACAGATCCTATCAGCCCTGTCATTGCCATGAAGCCCTGTATAGCCACAACCTCAAACCAAAGGAAGAACCAATGGAGGAGTCACCTTCCCAAGCAGTCTAACATTTTCCCCATTTTTCCAACAGTTCCTCTGGGAACAACCTTTTTTTATTAAATTTTATTGAACATAAACCCCGCACAGCATATGCATTACTTGATATGATAACATCCAAATACATAAATACTTAGCAGCGCCCGAAACCCCATTAAGAGCAGTAATCACTTTAACATTAGTCTTGTTTAATAATCTTTCAATCACAATCACACAACATGTCCGGTTGAGCTGAAATTACAACCTTAGACCCACTTTGTGCATGAAGTGTAAACTTGTAATACTTGGGCTATACACGCTACATCAGGGTGCGTGTGTAGTGCACGTGGCATCAATAGGGTCAATCAATCAATCATTTGTATAGCGCGCTACTAATAGGGTGTGCGAGTAGATATACTTTAAGGGGGTCCCATATATCCCTAGGGCGCGTAGTTAAGGGGAGAAGCTCCGCATATATGAATGTTTGTTCCTGCCAAGATATCATATCACTGATCCATTCGTTAAACTTGGGTGCCCTGCCCCGTCCCCATCTACATGCTATTCTCCTTTTGGCCAGCAGGAGACCAAATGACACGAAACTCCGATGTGCCACATCGAAATTCTCTGTGTACCCTAGTAGAACCAGGAGGGGGGAAGCCTGAAGCTGAAGTGAAGCCATCTGCCCAATGCTACAAACACCTGTCACCTGTATAGTGCTGCATTCCCAAGCAAGGTGCAGAAAGTCCGCAGCCTCCATACCACATCTGTCGTTATCGCGCAGTTTGTACCTGCTCATTTTAACCGCGGTGTAGTAAGTGCGGTGCAAGAATTTGTAATGCGTAATGCGTAAGCGACTACTAGATGACATTTGTTCTGTCTGAGTGCAACAGTAGACCCATAGTTTGCCAGTTATTTCCCGTCCCATATCAGCAGTCCACCTGTCTCTAGCAGTGCACTGAGCTGAAGCCAGACTGGTGTATAGACTATGACATAATGTAGATACCAAATGTGAGGCAGTATCACTGCGCAATATTGTATGTAGTGGAATGACATCCTGTGGTTCTTGTGAGTATGCAGGACTGTATTCCTTTATACCTTGTCGCAACCGGACATATAGGAAAATATCCATAAGAGAGGGTGTCTTTTTAGAAAACAACTGTTGCAGTGTGCGAAACTTGCCATTTAAATAAAGATCCCCCCAGCAGGTGATATTGAACTTAGCTTTAGTTTTCTTCAAAGCTCCTTCCTGCAATACTGGCATCTTAGGGTGATGCACCAAAGGAAGTATGCTTTCATTGTACATGTAACCGATGTTGGGTCAGCCTCTCAAGGTGTGGTTGTGCTCAATATGGTGCCATCCAGTGGAATAGGATCCACCAGCCAATGCTCAGTTGCCACTTGTGGCATGTATTTAGGAGGGTGAAACCAATAGTGGGCACAATGAGCCTGTGCGCAAAGATAATACAGCTCTAGATTAGGGATATCAAACCCTCCCTGGGAGTAGGGTCTAGTGAGCATTTCCAATTGCAATCTGGGCTCTTTGCCACCCCAAGTCAGCCGTATCAGTTCTGTGCGGAGAAGAAGTGTCTGCCCGGGTCATATGGGATGTTTAAAAAAAGGTACAAGAGTTTTGGGAGAATGATCATCTTAATGTGTGAAATTCGCCCTGCCATAGATAGTGGGAGTGCAATCCACCTTGTGATACTACTTGTGAAGCTCTCCAATGCCTTGTCATAGTTAACGAAAAACCACCACTGGGTATGGGCTCCCAACAGCAAGGCCAAGCCACTGACTACTGTCAAACAAAAATAGTGCCAATAGTATTCTTCTTATTCTTGTTCAAATTCACATCCACGTATGATTTAAACAATATGTGTCATTACAGCTTATTTCCAGAATAAATCTTTTTTTCTTTTTTCTTTTTAATTTTGATTCATTATTTTGGTTACATTTTCACCAATTTCATATTTCAAAACATACAAAACATTGGTTGAATTTTTCTAAAACATTACCCTCTACACATTCATATTCATACTCACAATGACTTCATCCCTCAATCATACTATCTCTCACATACATACACACCACAATGTTATTTACACTTCAAATACACTATTCACAAAATGTCATAGACCATTTAGTTTGTCAGTTTAACAAAGATTGAAGAGCATTTAGATAATCTTATGGCTCAATACAAAGGTCTACGTGTTTCGAACTCGCAACTGGATGTGGAGTTCTCATCAGGACCAAGAGCTTTCTTGAAAAAGGCTTGTATCTTTGTCATATAAACCGCGACGCTGAACACTTCGTTTTATTGAAAGTCAGCAGTCAAACACTGTTAGTTACCGTGACCGGCCTTTCTTTTTGTCGGCCGGCACCATGTACAGGGTTTTTTTGATGCTTGTCAGCCACCTTATTGGGGCGCCTGTGTTGCCGGAAGATCAATCCACGCTGTCATAGTTAAGACGCATCAGCTCATCACAGTCAGTAGTGATTTATACCCCTAGGTACTTTACTTCAATTGCACACCACTCTATTGTGAAATCCAGAGTGAATGTCATCACCGAGGTAGTGAGAGGAAAGATCTGAGACTTTGACCGGTTTATGTGTCTTCCAGAGAGCCTCCAGAACCGCACAAACTCACGCAATATTGGGTTGAGATTTTGTTGGGGATCCGTAATATACAAGGTGATGTCATCCGCATACAATGAAATGCGTATTGGGCGGACCAGACAACGCAAGGCTTTATCATGATGATGCTGCCACGAGAGGCTCAATCGCAAGCACGAAGAGTAGGGGGGAAATGGGGCACCCCTACCGGGTGCCCCGAGTGATGGGGAAGGGGGAGGAAGTATGACCATTAATTAAAACTTCAGCTTCCGGGGAAGTGTATAAAAGGAGTATCCACACCAGAAATCCTTTAGGCATCCCCATACATTGAAGTATGACAACAAGATAATCCCATTCAACTGAATCTAAGGCCTTTATGGCATCTAAATTTGCTAGATCAAAGGTGCCCCATGATCAAAATGACATGGTCTGGGAGAAAAGGAGAAACAAACACTGCAAATATGTGAACCTCCCACTCGACCACACACTGATTCACTTTGGCCAGAACTGGTTCTATTGGGCTATCCCTCAGTAATGTAAGATACAAAAGTTGGTTGTACAAAAGATGTATACTTTGCTTTCTTCTTAGAAAAAATATTTTTATTTTGTTTCTTTTATCTTTTTTTCATTTGTTTTTGTAATAACATTTCATAAATAGTGAGACAGTCATTTTTCTTTTGCAATCTGTATATACAAAAATTCAAAAAGGCATGATAATAGCTATAATCAATTTACAGATCTAAGATAGATAATACAATAAATAGTAACAAAATATCCAAAACATGCATCCATGTCCCCTTACCAAAATCACATTTGTACCAACCTCACATACAATCAAAGCATACCAAACAAACTCATACACACATCACAATACAATCATCAATGTCCTTCTACGCATTGGCTTGCAAATCAAAAACTCATGGTGATTAAATCCTCTAAAATGTCCATGGTTGTGCAGCCTGCTGGAAATAACCAGGCCAATGCATGTTTCGGTGGTGAACTGATTTCAACCACATTCTTCAGGACCGCTTACTCTTATGTATTTTAATGCAGCGGAGGTAAGGTAGGGGATCCCTTGGTTTTTGTCCTGCTTATTTTCAGTTGTTCTTGTGGGCACTCAGATGTTCATCTTTCTCTCTAGTTTCCCTTCTGGCAAAAGCTGGCTTTTGTCAATTATCATTTCAGCAAATGCAGTCACTTTGGGCACTGTTAGCCTTTAGTTAAAGTATCCTCTCATTAGCCATTGATTTCTTTTTGATTTCCCTTCTGACTCAAGCTGGCTTACAACAATATCTGCCACTGCTGCAATAGTCACTGTAGCTGTTAAATGCTCGATAGTTTATTCTCTTTTTGGTTATCACTTTTGATGGTTGCTAAAGGTATGTCGCATAGGTGCCAAATCCATAGTTTCAGAGCCGCAATAGTTTCCTTTTAAAACATTGTCTCTGCTGTATGGCTTACTCCGCCTTCACCACTCTCCTCACCTGAATCTGTGTATGCTAAAAAAAACTGCCACTAGGGCAAGCTGCGGGTCTACATTTTGTAAGATAGAGAAGAGAGTATGAAGGTTATGTGACATCGCCCTCTCCCGAATGAAAGCAGCCTGATCCGGTAAGACTAATTTCTCCATTAGCAGGCTGAACCTGTTAGACAATATTTTGGCGAGGATTTTCGCATCATTATTAATCAGAGAAAGAGGGCGGTAGGAATCACAAGAATCCGCAGGTTTGCCAGGCTTTAGAAGTGAGGTAATGAGAGCCTCCCTCAGAGAGCATAGAAGGACCCCTAGTTCTTGAGCTTTGTTAGATCTGACACCATTGGCATGGGTCTCCCTTCCATTTTTACTGTTGCCTCATGTGTTTTTGCTGGTATTAGATGCTTTGGGCACTGTGCCACTGCTATCCAGTGCCACAGTGCAAGTGCTCCCTACTGTAAATTGATGTACTAATCAGTGGTTCCATGTTTGGCTATTTGGTTTACTTGTCAGACCCTAGTCTAGTGCACTGAGTGTGCCAGGGCATGTAATCCAAATGCTGCAGGTGGGCCCGCAGCACTGGTTGTGCCACCCACAGAAGCAGCCTTGTAAAATGTGTCTAAGGTCTGCCATTGCAGAGCCTGCGTGCAGTCTTGTACTGTCATGCTGACTGGGCAAGTGCACCCACTTCCAAGTCCCTAATCCTTCCCTTTTCTTCATTTCAGTCACCCCTATGGTAGGCCCAAGGGTAGGGTGCATTGTAAGTATAAGGTAGAACAAGACCTGATGTGTGTGGCATGTCCAAATAGCGAATGACAGCCATTTTCGTGTTTCACTATTGCAAGGCTACCTGTTCTCCATAGGCCAGATTGGGCTGTTAGAATTCTTACAGTTTATAATTAGGGCTCCCGGTTTTATGGTATTTATTTTTTTGCCATTTCCGTCTGTATTTATCCATATTTATTTTTTGGGCATTTTTTCTGTATTTATCCACATTTATATTTGTCACAAGCAAAAGACGACGCTACAGCTAGTATTTTTCCACATTTATTTAAATTGTGAATGCACACATGCACTCGGTTGTTATTGGTCAACGCTATGCTATACATTCATCTGAAAACGTTGCCATTTGCAGCATGTCCCAAATATGCTTAAAAGTGCTATCACAAGCCATTTGTCTCAGAGCCTTGCAGTTTCTGCCATCGGCAGGGTGCCACATTCTCTTCCCCCACTGAACACCTTACTGCCACACTGAGAGGCTAGTAGTAATGGCATGCAAAGACCTGACTGAATGCCAATTTAGGCCTACATTTCAAACGTTTAATTTTTGAGTGAAAATCAGACGAGGATTTTAATTACTCAATATGATTGTTAATTATGTTAATTTACCCCACTTTCGCTTTCACTGAACCTAATTTGTTAAGCCATTTAAATCGTAATTGCTTATCTTTGTGGCACTATAAAAGTTTTCAAATGTCTGCAAACTGACAGGACCTAAGTGTAGTGGCACTACAAAGCCGGGGCGCAATGCAGACCCCTAAATTCACTGTGGTGCAAGAAGGCGCCCACCCTTCCTGGGGCCCCCAGTCAATCAGAAGGATACGATTATTTGTGACGTAGAAGTGTCTCAGGGCCCCTCAACATATTCTGTGGGGAAGGGGAATTATTTTGTATCATGTCAGGGCTACCAATTGATACACATTGAATCATGCAAAAATGATGTTATTATTTACATATTCACAAAAAATAAAGTGACAAAAATGATGGCAGACTTCTGCTCATGAAAGTTTGATTCCCCTCCCCCACACACCCCTACTTATGAGTGCGCAGGAATCACGGCTGCCCCCAAATCATTGTGTATGGGACACGTTCTTTCCAGCAGGCATATTAACCCTCTGTGCTATAATGAGTCAGAACCTGCACTAGATGAAGCTTCGGTCTCTCTCCGGGAAGAACATTAATCACCGGAATGGTCATTTTTATTGATGCCTGAAATTGCAGACTATTTTGGATCTACAGTCAGGGGGGCTCAAGGGCTGTGATACCGGGGCCCCTACATCGGGTGCTGACTTCAGGGTGCGTCCTGTTTGCAAGTTCATTTTAGTTTTAAAAGCACTCGCTGGCCAGTGCTTTGTCTCCAGGACTTTCCGAGGTTGGCCTGGAGAGTTTTCTTCCCTGGTTGCTATACTTGGAGCAATCGGCAGAGTGAAGAGGCAGGGGCCGAGGGGTGAACAATAAAGCCTCATTAACATGTAAATGGTCTTTCAAAGACCTGTGAAGTACTCAGGTGCGGCTGTGTGCGCGCAGGGACGCTGTCTCAGCCGCGCTAACACCTCTTAACCCTCTATGGAGGGGGAGACATCAGATGGTTGGGGAAGTGAATGACTAAATATACTAGTATTTTCCCGTTTTTATATATAAATACAGACCAAGGAAAACTTGTTTCCCGTCTGTATTTATATGTAAAAATCCGCTTAAACGGAAAACTGGGAGCGTTATTTATAATCCTAACAGGCACAGAGAACATGGTAGAAATTCGAGTTTAGTATGCCTGAACTCAGAATAATAAAATACATCTTTTAGTAAAGTTTATTTTAATATTCTGTGTTTGCAAATACCACTTTTTGAAAGTAGGTATTTGCTTGCTAACCATTCAAACCTGCCTCTGCTAGTTTGTGTATTCCTATGTCTGGTTTTGTGAGTGACAGGGCTGGGGAATTCCAGGAGACAGGCTGAGTCACCCGGTGGTGAATAGAGAGATCTGCATCTAGATGGGAGGGAGGACTTCACCTGAACCTTGAGTAGGGCTGTGCCTGCCTTCCATAATGCTGGCTTCACCCCCTGGGGAGCGGCTGTTGTCTCTGCCCTGCACACTGAAAGAAGAGAAGGAGTCCTGTAAACAAAGTGCTCCAGGACTGTACTTGCCTTCCACAATGCTGGCTCCACCTCCTGTGGGGCATCTGATGTACATGCCCTGCACTGTGAAAGGAAAGTAGACGTCTGGTAAACAGAGTGCTTCAGAACATGTTTGGACTGGGCAAAGGCCCCACTCCCCTCAGAGAACAACGGATTTCTGGGTATAAATATTGGGACTCTGATCCCATGAAATTAGATCACTTTGGACTGCAAGAAGAAACCTTTACTGAGGAGAGGAACCTGAAGAAACTGAGGAGAGACTATTCCCAAGCTGGAGTGCTGCTTGGGGGATTGGCCTGCAGTGGTGGCCTGCCAAAGGAAGGAGAAAGGAACTTTGTGTACTTTGCTTTCAACTTGTGAAGGATCTCCAAGAGCTTGGAAAAGAGCTTGCCTCCTGCTGAAGTCTCAGGGACAACAGACTTCACCCCCCAGCTCCCCAGAGTTCTTTTGGAGGTGCCTGCTGCTGTTTTGGGACTTCTGAGGAACTGTGTGTCGTAAGGAGCTGGAAGCGCGACTCAACGAGAAGAAGTGTGTTGCTGTGCCTGCCGTCGCAACTCCGGAGAAAGGAGGGTGTCGCGGCTGGAACTGTCGCACTGCACCGCATCGGAGAAAAGCATGGCACAATGAAGAGGAAGCGTGTCACCGTCGCTGCTGCTGCCGTCGCAACTTCGAAGAAGGAGGGTGTCGCCGCTGTGGTTGTCGCACTGAACCGCATCAGGAGAAGAATCTCGCAACGAGGTCGGAGCGTGTCGCTGTCGATGTGCCTGCCGTCGCAACTCCGAAGAAGGATGGTGTCGCCGCTGGAACTGTCGCATTGCACTGCATCGACCAAGAGCACCTCGCATCCCCGAGAAGCGCGCCGCCGTCGGAGCTGCTGCCGTCGCATCTTGATGTCGCCGATGTAGCTGTTGCATCGAGCGGAAGCTTCACGCATCGTGGAGAAGAGCGTCGCCGCTGGAGCTGTTGCCGTTGCATTGTAAGGATGTTGCACTGCAGTCCACGCATCGAACCGAGAATTTCTTGCATCCCCGAGAAGCGCTCCACATCTGGAAGATCTTCACGTCTTTATTTCTTTGCACCTAACTTTGCCGCATTTTCCATCGTGGCGACATTGCTTGTCGTGGAAGCACAACGCAACGTAAGGTACATTGACGCAGAGTGTCGCATCTAAGAACTGAACTGAACTAAGCTTAAATCTACCAACTTAAAGTAATCATAGTGTGTATTTTTGTTGTTTATGATCTTGTGGTAACTCTATATAAAGTCTACTTATTTTTTATATAAAACCTGTGTGGTGTCCATTTGTAGTGTTACCACTGGGTCACTGTATGTGGTCACAACTGCTTAACTTACAACGCCTCTGAAATAAGCCTTGACTGCTCGCGCCACGTAACCTAGAGGGTGAGCAGGGGTAATTTAGGAGTGTAATCCCCTTGTCCTGACTAGAGGAGAGGGTCCCTACTTGTCACAAGTATCTAGCTGTGCCAAATAGAGACCCCGAAATCTAACAAGCTTCTTCATAGAATTTTTTCAGTATGGGAATCAACTGATCAATGTATGTTTTATAGAAATCAATGGGGAGACCATCCGATCCAGGAGCCTTCCCTGACTTCATCTGCATAATTGCAACCCGTATCTCATCATTATCCAGGGGCGCCACCAGAAACTCTCTCTGGGCATCACCTACCCATTCCAAAACAATAGAGGAAGTGTAGAGGTGTTGACAGAATCACCCTCCAATTAGATATACATAAACAAAGAGATTCTATCAATGTGTGGTGGTTTTAGTTTTTAATTTTTATTTTTACATGTGAATGGTGAGAATAATAAACTCTCTCTTAGGATGGTAAAGATGAGAGCACAATGTGCTTGTTAAAATACCCCTCACACACTAAAAAAATCCTTTAGTGTCATGCTTCATCATGGGGGTCTTCCCGTCCCTCTACGGGGCGGGGCGTGCTACGACCTGACGAACTACGCGGGAGCACTTTGAATGTGACAGAGGTTATGTGACAGTGCAGGGTGAGTGATGTCAGTGAAGTGTAGGGACCTTTTTATGTGTGGGTGTTCGAGAATTGAGCAACTACAAAGAAGTGGTGATAAAACCAGCGGACAAGGGGGGTGCAACTGTGTTACTAAACAAAGAACAATACGACAAGGAGTGCACAAGATTACTAAGAGATGAAAGAAACTATGAGGTCCTACGGACCGACCCTACCGAGAGAATAATAATCAAAATCAAAACGATGGTAGAGGAGGCACTGTCTCATAATTGGATCACCAGAAAAGAAGGGGAGTTTCTATGTCAAAAGAACCCGAGAACTCCTTACCTGTACATCCTACCGAAGATCCACAAGAACCTAGAGAACCCCCCGGGAAGACCAATCGTCTCGGGGATCGGGTCGGTTCTTGAACCAGTTTCTAGATTTGCAGATGCATTTCTGAGACCTATGATACAGAGGACATCTACCTACCTTAGAGACACCAAAGACGTGCTGAATTTACTTGAGGAGGTGCCATTTGATCCGAATACACAGCTTTTAATTAGCTGTGACGTAGAGAGCCTCTACACCAGCCTGCCACACAATGAAACCCTGGCAATAATCGAAGATGCTCTCTTTGAAGACGACTGGGAGTATCAAACCCCACGAAATGTGGTTATGGAATGCTGCTCTCTGGCACTAAAGGAGAACTTTTTTGACATAACGGCACCTTATACCTCCAAAAACATGGGACCAGCATGGGGAGCACATTTGCTCCAAGCATAGTGGGTCTCTATGTGCACCATCTTGAGGAAACTAGGATATTGAACTCCAGTAACCCATTCAGAAATAACATCATGACCTGGAAAAGGTACATCGATGATATCCTTATCATCTGGGATGGAGATGAAAAGACCGCTCAGAAGTTCCTTACGTGGCTCAACTCCCAAGACGAGTTCCTGAAATTCACCAGTGTCACCACCAATAACAATCTGGTATTTCTTGATTTGAACATTTTCCCGAAAAATGGCAGATTGATGACAACAACACACTTCAAGAGCACTTCCAAGAACTGTCTATTGATGTACCAAAGCTTTCATCCTAGACATCTGAGGGACAATCTACCCTACGGACAGTTCCTGCGCCTCCGCAGGAATTGCACAGAAATGGCCAATTTTAAATCACAGTCCAACGATTTACGGGAGAAACTACAAACTAGAAACTACCCTAAGAGGATCATTGAAAAAGCATACAAAAGAGCCAGGAACAACTGCAGAGAGAGTCTCCTCGAAGACAAAGCAAAAAGAGTGGAAAAGCAGAGACCCATATGTGTTACCACGTATAACACAAGTTCTGATCAAGTAATCAAGATCATCAACAGGAACTGGAAGATTCTTAACAGCGGAGGTCTTCAGATTCCGAAACCCATGTTTTCGCACAAAAGAGCACAGAGTGTGAGAGATATACTGGTACACACTAGACCTAAGGAAAATAAGGTCAATGCCCAAGGTAACTCCAGTTTTGTACAAGGACACTACCCATGTGGTGGATGCAAGGTGTGTTGCCTTACCAAAAAGAGTAAGACACTAACTTTCAACAATGGGACAAAATGGGAGCAGAGAAGCTTCAGCAACTGCAACAGCTCCAATGTTGTATACCTAATCACCTGCCCCTGCAACCTTGAATACGTCGGCATGACGAGCAGGGCCGTAAAGACAAGAATAGGTGAGCATAAGAGCACAATTAAATGCAGGAAGTCAAGTACAAAATTAACCAACCACTTCCTTGAAAGTGGGCATAAACCTGAGGACATTACCTGGACTGTGATAGAGCAGATTGACAATGAGAAACACCTACTGGAAAAAGAACAAAGGTGGGTTTTTCGTGTCCAATCTAACAAGCATGGGCTGAACGATGAAATACCTTGGGGCCAGCTGTAGATCATGCATACCTATCCCCCACTGACAGGTACCCTTTTTTACCACTAACCTTGGCCCTGTAACCATCCGGCCACTTTATGGGAGCCCCAACAGGGGCGATACCTGCTTTTGAGTAAGCTTACAGATTGCAGACAAATATCAAAGGTAGTTCTTCTGTCTCGGTTAGGGAGCACAGCTCCTCATGTAGCATGGGAGAGGCCAACCTCTCTTTGAGCGACATCATCATGGAAACGACACATATTGTCTATGAATACCATGTAATAACGAAACCTTTCTCGTGGCAGTATTGTTACAGGTATAAATAGTCACTGATCACAATATATAAGTTCAGAGCACTTGGGTAAAAGCCTCTTTATTTTCTACATTGTTACTCAGCCCCTAAAATAGTACGCTATGTGTATTGACTTCACACTAGTGTCAGCAACCTCAGACATCGTCAGAATCATTACCCAAACTAATTCTATAACCAGATAAAATCGAATATTTAGAAATTATAATAAAAATCATGGAGTTATAGCAAATAAAAATAAATATTCTGAGGTACATGATCTATTTTAAAGAGTAAATACGGAAGAATGACTTCCGTTAATGCACCATCCGACGTTCCGCTAACGGCGGCCATCTTAGGTCAGCATGCTAGTCTTTCCATCACACACCAAACGTGATGACAGTGCAACGCGGAGTTTATACTATTGCCGAGCACAAGACCCCATTATTCTTCGGAGCGGCAGCACGGGTAAAAGTAAGGCAGTGAACTTATGCGGAAATTGTGAGTAATAGACTTTGACCATGAGTCTTTAAAACTTGGTCCACGAGACAAAAGATAAAAATTAAAAACGAACTACTTTGGGTTGTGTATTTTACGCTAAGGGCGCGGCTTTCTCTTGCAGATTACCGTGGGGAACACCTACCGTCTGTCAGCTCATGGGGCATATAACGTGTGCCAAAGTAGTATGTATCATAAACCTTTGTGTGTCCTACAGTGATTTTGAATGACTGTTCTGAATAACACTTTTCGAATTGAACATTCCTCACGAAGGAATCGGGTCCCTCTTATTTTAACCCTGTGTGATGCTGATGTGTGCATTGAGTTATGATTGTGTGTGTGTTGACACAAGCCAGCCCTAATTGTATGGGGCTACACGATGTTCGGTTACCAAGTGCAAACGAACAATCAGGGGATGGCAGAATGCACCTTTTCTCTGTTCATAAAGTTTTAAGTATATTCTTTATCAGACGGGCTAATATGGACGTATAGTGAGACCAGTGGCACTGTCAAAAATTTGTGCTGAATGACAGATTATATATACAATTGTATAAATCTGGTGTTTTTCTCTCTCCTTTTTCCCATTTCCTTTACAGAGACCGCAATAGGTCCCCTTTTTTGATAAATTTTATCTCGCTTCCCCTGGGCCAGCTCATGCCCGGAAGCTAAAACTACCAGCTGATTTTTGCTGCTAGTTTTTAGGACTGTAGGCATATCAAATTTAGAAACCAAGCATTTTCTAGTAGGGGCCACTAGAAGGTCCTGATGAGTAAGCAGTTGGGGACTGCTTACGAAACATGTAGACCAGGTAGCAAGCTAATCGCTCTACCTCAAAACCCCCTTCTTAACGTTCCCAGCTAGGGAAGTGAATAAATCGTTTTTTTCCACTAGCCAGGGAATTTTTAGTCCTTTTAACACCCACACATAAAAAGGTCCCTACACTTCACTGACATCACTCACCCTGCACTGTCACATAGCCTCTGTCACATTCAAAGTGCTCCCGCGTAGTTCGTCAGGTCGTAGCACGCCCCGCCCCGTAGAGGGACGGGAAGACCCCCATGATGAAGCATGACACTAAAGGATTTTTTTAGTGTGTGAGGGGTATTTTAACAAGCACATTGTGCTCTCATCTTTACCATCCTAAGAGAGAGTTTATTATTCTCACCATTCACATGTAAAAATAAAAATTAAAAACTAAAACCACCACACATTGATAGAATCTCTTTGTTTATGTACATCACCTACCCAGCCAAGAGCTATATCTTTCAAATATACAGAAAGGTCAGGAGGTTGGTTTCTACGAGTGTTGTAGAGGTCGGCATAAAACAAGGCAAATACATTAAGGATATTATGACAGTCTCTATACTGTGTCCCATCACCATCCCGAAATTCTAGTACGTGATTGGAGAATCGAGGTAGGCAAATTTCCTTCGCCAGAGTGCTGCCTGGTCTCTGACCCTCCCCGTATTTGCGCGCTATAAAGTATTTCCCCCTGAAGCGAATCTCACTCTCTGCTGTATCTTTGTATTCTGAGAGTTTATCCCTGAACATCACCTGATGAATTCCAGTGGTGTCATGCCACAGATTGCCTTCCAATTGTTTTAATTCACCCTCAAGTTTCCGCAAACTATGTCTGATGTCCCGTAAGACACCAAAGTTCTTAGCGATGCAAGAACCCCTCATCGTTACCTTAAATGCCTCCCAAATTGTGCCAATGCGTGTGATGGAGACTATGTTTCTCTGGAAAAATTCATTGATTTCTATTCCCAGTTCAGCCCTGATGGAAGTATGCAATAGAGCCTCTGGCATGAGCTTCCAGCACCTAGGAATGGGCGGTCAAATTGGGGGGAGATATCGTCAGGCGAACTGGGGTGTGATCAGAGTAGGTTTTGGCCAAGTGCTTTACATTGTGTATCCTCAGGCCCACTCCTCGGGAAACCACCCAGTAATCTAATCGAGCCCAAGTTGAGTGTATCGCTGTATGGTGTGTGCTTTCCCTCTCATTCAGGTGCACGTGCCTCCATGCATCTATAAGACCATGAGCAGAGAACATTTCTGCCAATATGTCTTGTGTTTTTGTGTAGTGATGCGGAAGAGGGTTGGATCTGTCAGTGGCTTGGTTAAATGCTGTGTTTAAGTCCCCACCCCAAATAATATGTGTGGATCCTACCTTAAGGATTTGTCCCCACAGCGTGGTGAAGAATTCTGGGTCGTCAACATTCAGCCCATAGTAGCACACTAAAGTGACAGATTGTGATCACAACATGCCCCAAATCATGCAACTCCTCCCTTGATAATCATGACTGATCCCTCCCAGAATGAATGGAGTATTCTTTTTAATAAGAATCACTGTGCCTCTGGAGTACGTAGAGTACGAGGAAAAAGCTCTATCTGCAGCCCATTTGCAGGTGAATACAGGAGTGCGATGTGAATCGAAGGGCATCTCTTGCAACATGGCAATGTGAATTTGGGGCCTGTCGAGGTATGCAAGTATTTGCCTGCATTTACGGGGATCCCCCAGACCTCTAACATTCCAGGTTAGAAGGTGTAGCTTTAGCACCTCAGTTAATGGGGCCATGGATCAACAGCCTGTACATATCATGGTGTGGTCCGGACTTAGTGCTGCACATGTATCTCTTGGTGTGTGAACGCAAGCCTACCTGCTGAGATAAAAACATTAGCTTGAATATAAAGCAACGTTCCCCAACTCACCCCCTCCCACAACAGCACCCCAATCGTGCTGGCATATTGCTGCCTAAAACCCAACCAGCCCATTCCATCACAGTCCAAACAAAATACCCTGAACTAGTAGGAGGAACACCAGTAGGGGGTAACTAGGGGGCAAACGAGATTCTCCCTTCTCCAACAGCTGTTGGGACAGCCTCCCAATGAGGTGGGGAGGAAGAGAAGGGGGGTGCTTGGCGTAGTCCATGTTACTGTCTCAGTGTATACCGTGCCCACAACCCTCACTTGTTTTTCCCATATCACTTATCTGTCTCCGTCCAGTGATAACCGCGTATCTGCATATGACGCACCATGCACCTTCCCCTGTGGACAACGCTCCGCAACCACAAGGTGCCACCCAGGAACCGAGGGTAGAAAAGAGGCACACCTGAAAACCAACTTATGGTGCACTGCATCAAAGGGCAAAATTTATAGTATCAAGAATTCAGTCCGATGTCGGTGATGGAGATCTGGATAGGCGTTCCCTCGCCTCTCGATATGAAGGATGCTTTTTAATGTTCTTAAGAAAGTCATCTACCTGTTGCCCATTGAGGAAATTTTTTTGCCTACCCTGATGGGTAACCTGCAGGCTCTCCGGATACATATGAGTGTAATCAATTTGCGCTTTGCAAACTTTTGTTTGGCAGCCTCCTGTACTGCAGCTGTGAAGTCAGGATTGATTGTGAATTCTGTGCCTTCGAAGTGCAGGTTCCTTTTTTCTCTGGCTAGTTTCAAAGCAATGTCGCAGTCCCGAAAGTTGAGTTGTCGGACTATGATCGGGTGTGGATTGCTTCCTGGAGGAGGTCTAGGGCTCAATGCCCGGTGAGCCCTTTCAACTATCAATTGAGAGGAAAAGGCTTCAGCGCCAAATGTGTTCCACAGAAGGCGCTCAATAATGTCTTCCATGCGTCCCGTATTTGTGCTTTCTGGAAACCCAATGATGCAGATGTTGTCGCGCCTACTGCGCGCTTCTAAATCTTCCTTTTTTGCAGCAATTACTTTGAGGAGCTTGTCCAGCTGCACAACTGGTTGCTTCACTTGTGACGTGGTGTCTTCGTTGTCTGAGATCCGTCGTTCCGCCTCCTTAATTTGTCCGTCATGTTTGTCTTACTTATGGACTATGAAGTCCATACGATTGTTCATGGATTCCATTTTGCTTGAAATGGCTTAGAGGCTGTGTTGCATGGCAAGAAGTAAACTTTTCATGTTGTCTTCCTGAGGTATCGGTGGTTCCTGTGCTCGCTCCTCGTTGGGCCGTTCTTGATCCTCCAAACTGGCACGCGTTGCTGCTTTTTTAGTTTCAAAGAGAAACTTGGACAGCCTTCTGTCTTTCTTCCCCATTGTAGAGAGGTTGCGATGTGATGAAGGCAGACCAGCCGAGTTGGGGATCAGTAGGAATGTTCCGCTGCCATGAGGTATACAGCAGCGTGCCTCGAAGCAAAACAATCACCAGTTCTCCTCCAGGAGTATGCTGGGCAGGCCTTCTCTGACTACACTCCCATGTCATAGCAATACCCAGTATCGTTCCCCTCAGCGAGGTTAGTTGCCTTCCTGACTCCGAACACGCGTCACAACAAGGAGCTCCAAGCAAAAAGCAAGGAGCTTTGGCTGCGCCACTAACATAGGAATGACCAGCCTAGGTCACCACACGCACATGTGTTCATTTATCCGAAGTCCCGAAGCAATATGGCTCGAAGAGATATTGATATGAAATGGGCCTGTTATGAGGACAATCAGTTCAGAGCTGTGAGGGCCAGCAGGGAAAGCCCCAAGGTGGCAGAACACACCAGTTTTTAGGTTATTTTGGCACCGGGGGTTCCTGTGCTAATGTCTCTTCACATTTAGGTGTCGATTCCGATCCAGTAAAATGCGCTCCGAATGGTCGTACGGAGAGTTTTTTCCCTGTACGAATCGTATCCGTAGACGTCCCGTACGTACGATGAAGTACGATCCGTACTAGGTGCCGAACTCCGTACGAGTCGTACAGGACTCCGTACGACTCAAATCTCCGTACGAATCTCACTCGGAACCCGCTGTACGTGACATCGCGGCACGTTTTTACGACCCAGCAAGTACGATTCGTGTCGGGTACGCGCCGTACGACCCTTTTCCTACGGGAGCCGAAAACAGTCGTAAACGCAGAGATCGTGCCGAAACAGGTACGGAACGCCCCCCCCCGGGTACGGCACGTACCCCCCATGATCGCAGGGGTACGTGGCGTACCCCTGTGGTCATGCAGGGTACGTGCCGTACACCCAGCGTACATGGGGTACGCACCCTACCCCATGTACAGTGGGTGTACGGCACATACCCCATGTACGCTGGGTGTACGGCACGTACCCCGCATGACCACAGGGGTACGCCGCGTACCCCTGCGATCATGGGGGGTACGCGCCGTACGGTGTGTAGGTGATCGTGCGCTTTTCCGTACGAATTGACGTGTACCGTACGAATCGCGTACGGGTCGGCCGATCGGGATCGGAATCGGCCAGTCGTACAGCGTCTGTACGAGTCGTACGGAAACGGCTCCGGATACGATTCGTACGGACGGGGATTTTACCGGATCGGAATCGACCCCTTAATGTATTCCTTCAGGCAGGTGGTCGTAGTGGTATTGGCAAGTGGTCAACAGGAAGAAAACGCAGACCGGCGCGGGATAATATACCAGTCCTTCCGTCACTGCAAGGATCAGTCAGAACAGGGCACGCGGGAGGATACAGGTCAATGGTGCTCAGCAGCCTGCAGCGGCAGTTCCGCTCCCTTACCACAGCAATGTTGTCCCTCGATGAGAAGGCCGGGGAGATTTAGCAATGCGGCACTACCTCGACTTCCGGGAAATGACAGACTTCACCTCACTGTTCACCACAGAAGCTCCGCAGCCCAGACACCACGTGGAATCCCCGGGGCTCATGTAGCGGCTGAGAATGGCCGTTTCTCCAGCAGTGCGCCAGGTAGTCACCGCGCCGGGATTGTAGCTCGGCGCAGGAACATTGTGGAGTGTCCGTGTCAGCTGAAATTAAGACCTAAGTCAGACAAAAGACTTAGCAGCAAACGCCAGGCATTTTCCAGAAATGAGCGTAGTTATAAGAATGATTAAATATGAATTATGCCGCCAAGCAGCAAGAGCCTCACAGGTATGCGGACATCTTGGTCGTGCACCACCTAGCACCCCCCTCCTCTGAGAACAATCTTGGTTCTATAGATCAACAAGTTAAAGGTTTGAACCACTGACTTTAATTGACAAATGGTTTAATTTACTTTTTCTAATTTTCATTATCGGGTGTCTCAGGTTGTAGTACTGGCTTTTACTTATTATGAAGGTTGTTAACACTCAATGCTTAATTTGAGTTGGTGGTTGCAGGTGGAGCCCACTGCCACTCATTTTTCCTCATCAGACTTTGACCCAGAGCAAGAGAGAGAAAAACACAAAAGGGGGACGTAAAGAGGAAGAGAAAGATGTAAGAACAATGTCAAAGAAGGAAAGCAATCATGAAAAAGAAATCGAGAGAGTGAGATAAGGTGGCAGGAAGTGTCTGTTGGAAGAAGAAAGAGGCATGAAATGAAATCAAGACTATGCAGACTTGGTTTTCGGCCTTCCAATATTTGATAACATCAGCAGCGCGCTTCAGCAAAACTATGGGCACCAGTGGATATACTTTTACAAATTATACACGGTACACCCAAATGCTTTTTAGTTTTTCTCCTTTTCACTTCCAAGAATAAGCCTTGAGCTCAGCCCATGCTATCTACGGGCGAGACAATGATAATGTAGTATCTAGTTCTATGGTGAGTCTGTCTGACGTTTGGCGGCTGAATGCAGTCTGAGAGACAACACACATCTGGTTACTCTCTTACAGCAGACACCAAAGTGGACTTACTACCGGTAGTGGAGGGGGCTAAGTCTACTTCTTAATGTGATCTGATATGCTCTTGAATTAGACTGATTCCTTGGGTGGTACCCAAGAAAAAAGACACAAAAGATCAACATCTGGTTTAATGTTTGCTTTATGTAATGTCACACTCAGAAACCCTGTTTTATCTCTGACTTAAGAAGGTTGTATTCACATTTTCACTTTTGAAGTACATTCTTTCTACTTTAATTGTTGTTTATGGGACCTTTCCTTTCCACAGTGCCTTTTGTTAAGATGCAGCTATATAGTATTTCAGTTTTGGTTGTCTTTACCTATGTATGTATAGTCTCTTGCCACGCTCTGGGTTTATCATTGTGTGTGAGCTTTTTACCCTGCAGTTCAGATGGAAGTGGTTTTGTGGCAAGCTACATGGCAGGTGCTCTAAGAAATAAACTACTGTAATGACTTATGCACAGAAGTCCTTCTTTAAGAAAAGCTATAGACATAGCTAAGAGCATTGAGATAGCTATACGGTCTAGTAAATAAATTGTTGATGCTAAAGGTAATGTTGAGGTTTTTATCCCGAACCGAAAGTTCAACACTGAGAATTATGAAAGAGACAATAACAACGTTGTGCATCTGTTACTAGCAAATACAATTGTTATAAATGTAGATCTAGAGTCTGCAATGCCAGTTATAAAGGGTGCCCAGCACTTCAAAAACAAGGTTTTTGATGTAAAAAAAGTAGGTCACTTTTCCAATGTTTACAACAACTCTGTGGCTCATAGTAATAGGAAACATATTTTTGATTTGGAAAAAGGGAAGGATTTTGCTCAATTGAAAACAGTAGAAGGTAAGATGACTGTGCTTCTTACTGTAAATACAAGCACTAACCAAATTGAAAGCTATGTATTAGATACATTCAGTGGAGTTGACGAGAAAGCGTATGTTCCATCGAAATGTGTTATTAATATTGAAGATGTTTCCACACAAGTTCTTGTTGACTCAGGTTCTTTGTTTACTATTCTTTCAGGCAAGTTTTTGGATGGCACGTGGAAAGTTAGGAATTTACAAAACGAAACTTCAACACATATTAATATGGCGGTAGCACAATTCAAGTGATTGGTTTCTTTATTTCTCCAATTCAGTACTAAGGGGCTGATTACGATGGAGGACTTTCCGCACCCTCTGGGCCGGCGGAAGCCACCGCCGGCCCGGAGGATGCGGAAAATCCTCTGCGGACCCACCAAATACCCACCGCCACATTAGGATGGCTGGTGGGTCCTGGTTTCAGTCTGCCACTTTTCCGCCGCGGTTGGCTTACAACCGCGGCGCAAAAGGCCTAATATGGTGGCGGTGTCTCTCAGACACCGCCAGACATATTAGGATGGCTGAGAAATGATGCTTTTCTGCGGCGGCTTCTCTGCCGAGGAAAAGCATGCGGTTCTTCACCTCGGGGGCCCGTAGCGGGCACCCTGGGTGAAGGGGGGGTGGGGGGTGCACATGGGGGTACCTATGGTACCCCCCTGCATTTGTATGCAGAAATCGGCAGGCACTGCGCGGTGCCTGACGTTTTCTGCATACAAATGCAATGTATGCATTTGTAACAATCCGGCGGGTGCAGCTTGAAGCCGCACCCGCCGCAATGTTACAAATAGAGGATGTGACCGCCAGGGTGGCGGTCACATCCTAATTGGACAGGAGGGAACTCCGCATGCCCATGCGGAGGTTCCCTCCTCCTCGGTGATCGCGGACGGACTCAAGTCCGTCCGCGATCATAATGGGCCCCTAAGATAGGAGAATTGTTTTAGCAAAGTGAATGTTTTTAAAAGGGGGGAGCATTTAAATGCTTGGAGCCATCAAGGTAATGCAAATATGATATTTAGACCTGTCTCTGCATGCCCCAGCTCATGTATTTCTCATCTGGTAGTAGATAAGAATATTGTAGATTTTATTGAGCAGTACAAAGAGGTATTCAGGTAGGACCTAGGATGTATTGAGGGTTTCACACATTAGATTAAAATCAAAGACAATGCTCTGTCTGTTTTTTTTTTTTAAACAGTGTTTATTAGTTTTTGCAAGAAAACCATTTAAACCACAATGAAAAGGCTGCCATTACGGACAATGCTCTGTCTGTTAAAAACAATGTTAGAAATGGCCCATTAAATGTCAGAGATGAACATTCCTGTATGCTTAAGGATATGTGTAAGGAAAGTGTCATTCAACCACTCAGAGCTCAGAATGCGTTTGTGCTATAGTTTTGGTCAGAAAGAAACGGGTTGAGTTTGTGTCCTGACCTTGGAGCGAGGAATCGGCAAATTGTTGTAGATTGACATCCGCTACTTAAATACAGCAAATATTTGCACCTTTGGGTCAATCAAAGATTTCATCAACACTAGATTTGCTTGCAGCCTATCTCTGAATTCAAATTGTCACGGGATTGTCACCATCTTCCCACATTTATTACATCAGAAGGTACATTCTTTTTTGAGGCATGCCAATTTGGTTTAGCATCTGCTGCCTCTGTATTTCTTTCGCTAAGTGATGATATGGAGATACGGATGGGGAGTTGTGTTTCAAGACAACATTCACATGTCAGCACCCATCTTAGAAGCACACAATCAAAGATTGAGGCTGGTTATAAATAAATTACAGAATACAATGACATTACATTAGGAATGTTCAATTTCAATACCATACAGGAACCTGGAACTAATTATGCAAAACATGCTTTGATAGCTCAATTCTTGAAGTATCACCAGGCATTAACAAAATACAGAAACAACTCACCCATGTCAGCAAATTAAATAAAACACCACACAGGACCAGGTGGCCAAATCACCAAATTTTAAATATGATCTTGGAAGCTACAAAATGTATTTTTTCTAAGTGTGGGCAGCATACTCCACCCAGCTGATGGAGTTTGCAAAGTTTTGCCACTCCGGCGCTCTGGTTGGAGAGCAGAGTTCGGGCAACTCCACCTACCGCCAGCAAAGCGGAGTTTTACGTAGTTATTTTTTTTTAGGAGCACCAGGTGGAAATAAGGACATCACAGGGCAGCGGAAATGAAGCAGGAAGTAAAGTGCTTCACATCCTCCTTTGCAGAGCGGGAGAAAAACCAGGAGGGACTTTCCCAGAGCTTTCAGGTGCTGGCCACTGCCAATAAAGGGAGGGAGCCATCTGGCTCGAGCAAGAGCCGCAGTCGCCATGCCCGGAAGCAACGCGGATGGCGAGCAATGCAGAATGCTTAGATGTGAGTGTGGCTTCAGAAAGCCATGCCCACTCCCCCAGGCAAGGTTAGGACCCAAGTATACGAGGATCGCCTCCCTAACCCCAAAGTCTCCGGCAGCACCTCTAGACAGAGGCCCGGCAGTGCATGGGCCAGCAATGCTAAGCATGCAGGCATGTGGGCGGGGACAGTTATCGGACGGTGTGATCATTGGCAGTGGAACCACTGCTGCAGCTAGTTCATACCGGGGGAATTTTAGTTGGAATAATTGACTTCTGGTAATTTGTGGAAGTAATGCATAATGATTAGGGCGGGGCGGAACTCCACGAATTCCACATAGTTTTTATGTAACTCCTTGGATTTCCACGTAGTGCAACTCTGTGAACTCCACCCACTCTTAATCTTTTCTCGCTTATAACTTTTCAGATCCAAAGCTGTAGTTTGCGGTGGGAACCATGACCTGATCTATCTGCTTCAAGGGACTTTTGAGGGCAACAGCATTCTGATGCTATGACAATGAAGGTTTTTAACACACAGAAAAAGACTAGTGCCCTGATTTAGAGACAATGGCGGAGGGGTACTCAGAAACGTGATGTATATCCTGACCATCTCTTTACTAGTGCATTATATCCTAATGCACTGGTAATAAGTTAGAAAGGTTATCCGCCAGACTCTAAATTGGAAACTAAGGGGCATATTACCAAGGGCATTATCGCCGCATTAGCGGGACTTTTTCCCGCTAATGCGGCGATAATTTTATCGCCCTATTACCAAGCTGTCGCTAACACCAGTTAGCGACAGCTTGTAGGCGATAGCGGGCATTTAGGGGCCCACTTTGCATGTCAGCGATAATTATCGCTAATGACATGCAAAGTGGGCGTGCCAAGATGTTAGCGACTGAAAACAGTCGCTAACATCTCTAACTCATATTAACAACTTTTGGAAATATTCGCGCTAAGCGCGAATATCTCCAAAAGTTAACGCCTGCTAAAAGCAGTTCTTAGCCATGTTATCCAATGGAAGATGGATAACATGGCTAAGAGCATTGTCACGATAATGCATGAATATCGCTGATTTTTCAGCGATATTCATGCATTTCGCTGGATTTTTACCGCTTTTGAGATAAACCTTGATAATATCAAGGTATCTCAGCGGTAAAAATCCTCTGTGCTCGGCGATATTTTTTTCCCGCTAACCAAGCAATAGCGATAATTATCGCTATTGCTTGGTAATATGCCCCTAAGTTCCAAGGTAAAATGGTTGACCAATGCAACCTGTTATGCCATCCGACCCCAACTTCACTGCGGTAAGCTCTAAATGGTTCCTCACTGCAAGGCAACTGTAAACATATACTTGTATTGGCAACTGTATTATATTATTTAAGCACCAATATGTGTTACACTCAATGGGACATTAATTATTTGGTATCTTATTTTGGTCTTCTGTATGTCTTTACAAATTGAACAATGCAAATATTTATGTAAAAGGGGAAATATATCCACATAGTATTTCTGCTGAAGCTATTAGGCCCAAGGAAACACTGATCAAAGCAATTAAGAAAGCCCATTCCCAAGGATAAAGAACTGAAGAGTGGCGCATTATAAAACATTTTTGTGGGGACGCCATTTTCTGCTTAAATGTGATCACAAACCTTTGTTTTTTCTGTTGTGAAGCAAAAAAAAGAACTGGTAAAGCGTTAGATAGGTTTATTAGAATATTTAAATATATTGTGGGAAGGTTTATTGCAGAGCTGATTTTTTTGTCTTGGTTGCTACTCAAAGAAAATTAAAATAACTTTTTTTAAGATGAACAGGAATTAGTTGAGGCTTCTGTAGGAAATTGGGTTACACATTGAGGTGGGTGAAACCCTACTCCAGCAGTAACCACCACTCCTGTCAGGGTGAAGTCACAAGCAAAACCCAAAGTACCCTTTGTTTAACCTTTTGGTAGCTTGGTACAAGCAATCAGGCTTAACTTAGAAGCAATGTGTAAAGTATTTATGCAGCACTTCAAACTGTAATAAAGTGAAAATACAACACAAGAAAAATCCCCACCAAGATAGCAAAATAGAGTAAAATTAAATATCAGGGAAAACAAAGAATAACCAGATCTCTGCTCGATGACATATGCAGTTTGGCAGCCGGTCAAGTACAATGTTGTAGTTGACTGTCTCATATGCAGCAGAGAGATCAAGTTTGACCAGCACTGTAGTGTGACCATCATCCATTTAGAAAATTAGTTAATTTCTAATGACACCATTGCTCAGTTGGCCATGCCTGTGGATTTGAAGCCAATTTGGGGACCTTGGATGGCGCAGAGGACGGATGTCAAACATTGGGTTCTCCTTACCATGTGGGCCAATTCTGGGAACCACCATTCTCTGAGAGCAGAGAGTATAACTAGCCTTAAATGTATTACTAGCCCAGACGGTCAACTTCCCAGTGTTTGTTGCCTTAAGATCCCACTGCAAGATGTCGTACACCTCTTTTCCTGTGATATAAGTTCCTGCCTAACTCATATTTAAGGAGGAGGCTTTGTTCCTAGAAGAATGTGTTGTAGTACACTTCTTTCCCTTTTCTGGCTTGTTTTTCTTTATTGATACCTTATTTTGTGTGAACGTTTGCTTCATTTTTCAGCTGCAGGATTCTTGTTGGAAATTTTCTTTTGGAAGGCCATATGCAGGGCGCTTTCTCAACACTGATTTCAATGTGTTTTGGGGGTTTCTGTTCCAACTCCTGTACTATCTGATATCTTCAATCATGAGATACTAATATTGCTGTGGAATTTTCACCTGCCTTTGGTGGATTTTTCCTCCTAACAGGGACTGTCATTAGGAGACACTTCACACCTTTCCTGTAAAGTGAAGGGTGGCAATGTGGCTGCTGGGAGGAGACACTATTTCTTCTGGTAAGAAAGATGAAAACTAGAAAGCCCGTCACAGTCCTTGACTTATTGGTTACAATATGTAGCTTACTGGATCAAGTACAGAAAATAAAAGATACAGGTTTTAGAACTTTCCATTTAAGATCCAATAAGAAGAATAGACTTAAGACTTCATGTCCTAACGTTTTTTGCAGTCGCAAAGCCTGTGAATTACGATTCGCGACTGCAAAACACTTTTTACAGTTTACAAAACTTTGTATTTATGAGAAGAGGAGCTTTTAAACCCTTTCCAAAAGACAACCAGAAAGAGCAAAAAAATTGTGTTTCTCGTCTTTTTTCGAGCTGAAAAAGAATGTATCAAGGATTTGAGACTAATTGCATTCACAAACCATTAAAAGTTACCGCCTCTCAAGCTGTGGCATCAAATGAATCACTAGGGGACTGGTTTTGGGTGGCCACAGTGTTTCCAGTTGGGAAATATTTTTTTTAAAGCAACCTATGTCTCTTAAAGAGACAGTTGCTGCTCTTTAAAATATGTTTCCCAGTCGTGAGCTTCCTTTTTCTGAATTGGTTACTGCCCCACAAGATTTTTCAAAATGGTTTAAGATTGTCACTTAGTCACTAGCATGGTTTGGCATGTTTCTATCCCTTAATTTAAACCGTCAAATGCAGAGTCTGCGGTGCCCTCTGAAGTATCCGGGCGCATAGTGAACTTCACATTTGCAAGTTTAAATATTAGTTAATCTGGTTTTGGGTAAAATTCTCCTATGTGACTGTGACCAGACCTGTGGTCCTTATGGGGCCCTGATGACAAGATAGCAGTGCTATGTCCCTCATAGGATTTCATGTGAGTTTTTGGGATAAAACAATGTTTTGCCCAGCCATCTACGCATGACAAGAATTAGCACTATTTAGTACTTGTTTTTTATGTTAGGGCTATTCACTGGACCTGATGAAAGCCACGGACCCTACTGGGCCAGTACAGGCAAGAAACATGTCGACCCATGCTAATTACTTTACAAATAATTAGATCCAAGAATTTCTTTACTACTTTTAATCATATCATGGATTCCACAGATAAGTTTAACATAATTCCTTTGGCCCAGTCTTAAACCATTTGGAAAAACCTTCTGGAGGTAAATCCAGTTCAGAAATGGGATGTTCTTCAAGCCATTAGATTGCTTAACTGAGGATAAATCCTTTGGCCCAATATGTATTGAACTTCCCAGTCAAGCAGGACCTGATAATAAAGCATACCGCCTCTCTGTATCCATAAAAGGATGTCCCCATAAAAAGGGACACTCCAAATCTAACCTAGAAGTAGCTTAATAGAGCCACCAAGACAACGAAGAAAGATTTATTTGCCAAACTGTCATGCTTCATTTTTCTGTGTCATAGTTGATGTATGACAATAGACCTATCAACCTTTCCTCCCCCCACTCCTGATTACCATAGATGAGATTAGCATTGCGTAATTTCCTTCACTTTCCTTTTTACTAATTATATTTTGCAGAAATCTGGTGTAGTACCACGTAATATTTCTTGATTAACCCAGCTTGGTCTTTTTCTCCGTTTCTATGTATGTGTGCATGTATATGGTATGTCTATAGAGTGAATTTAGCCAAAAGGCAGCATAATGTCCATGAGTTCCAGGAAAGGAAGCTAGGCTGTGGACGGCTAATGCATTATGATGAAGTGTTTTTTAAACAGGTGAGTCTTCAAATCTTTCCCAAACTAGAGCAGAGCTAGGGTGGTCTTGATAGATAATGAGATGTTTTTCCATATTCTAGATGCATTTATGGTAAAAGCCTGATGTCTTCTTTTTCTTCTTTGCACAGCTTAGTCTGCAGTCTGATAGTGTCCTGGCTGTGGCTGTGCTCAGAGCCACATTGCAGCTTGTCTGCCAGATAAGCTGGGTGCTGGCTTTGTAATTGATGCAACTAGTTTTGAAAATTGTGTTGATCGCTAGGGGATCCACTAGAGTCCCATTAACCCCTTGGCTGCGGGGCCGATTCCCCCGCTGTGCTGGGGGAGTGGGGGCGCGCACAGCTCGTCATGACCACACCCGTTCCTTAGAACGCCCAGCACAGCAGGGGAATTAGCCCCGCGACTGAGCGTTCTAACGGTCATGACAAGCTCAGCTCGTCATGAGCACACGAGAACCGTGGCTCGTGACGAGCTGAGCTCGTCATGAGCGTCGGAGGGGTTAAAATGGGGCTGATGTGATAATTCCTTCAGGCCTTGGGTGATATATGCTGTGGCTTGTAGGATGTTCCTAAGGGGTTGTAGTGTAGCTCCTATTTTCCCAATAGGCTCTGCGCATTGGAATAGTACCTACAGCAGTAAAGGCCTAGGCCAGACGTTAACTAGGTCTACTACTGTCGATACTAGACTTAATTTTTGGGTTTGCCAGCTAAGCTCAGAGTTCGCTAGAAACTTTCTCGAATGTTCAAGGAAGGATTAACTTCCCTGATTAGACAAGAAGGGATTTAGTTTCTGACAACCATAGAACATGACAACTTTGCTCTCCCCTAATCAAGAGTCAATCTCGAGAGTCGTGTGAGCACAAGGCAATTATTTTACTCAGTCAGTACGTGCATTCTTAGTCTCATCAGAATGTAGAGAAAAGGAAGAGACGGGCGTGTTCAATAAAAGATGTTATTTATTGATCAGTCTCTTTTCTCGTACAAGAGAAATGGATCGATATTATTGCAATACTTATAGTTAAGTAAAGTGCATACATTAGAAGCAATAGTATAAAATAATACTGTAAAAACATTGATATCGTTTCTGAGCCATATGATGTTTAAAATGATTAAAATATATTTACATACACATATACATTTGACTAAACGTACTCAACTGGTGTTTCTAAATACGCCTACCCCGTGTACCTGACCTAAGTCTAATGCGTGGGCGGGAATAGAAAGTTACAGTTTAAGTTAAGTTTGTTTTTGCCAAGTGAATAACTAAAGAATTCTCTGTGAGGGGTTATTCAGTTCTGTACCTGGAATTTAGGATGAATGAGGAATGGTATCTCTTTCTCTGCTCTCGATATTCCAGGCTGCCTGCGAGGGCTACCCGGAAGCGCCGGTGCTGGGTCTCTCGGCTTGAGATAGCAGCGCGTCTCTCAGCGCGTCAGGAAGGCGGGGCTGCTGCCAGCGGGGTCTGCTTCTGCTCTCGGCTTCGGCAAGTATGGCTGCTCCGTCTTGTCACCACGCGTGTGTTTGCATAGGGCAAGGTCGGCAATATTTATACCTTAAAGGTGCCGGGATTGACGTAAGGATGGACATAGGTACATCAATAAAGATGTCATACGACTTGCTCGTTAGCACATTCTTTACTAAAGTTCTCTGTGAAATCAAAACAATGGCCGCACGGATTACAGGTTGTCATAGGTTTGATTTGTTATGAGAACGTCGTATGCCTTATCAGGGGCTGGAGGAATGTCGCTTGTCTAATTAGATCTCAAGCGTTATGACCTAATCAGATAACACGTTCCTGTGCCGTAGTGTGACTGCGTCAGATAACGGTATCTGCATCATGGGGGTTTTCTTGCCTCATGGGCTGACTGTTAGTTAACTAGCTAGGTAGTTTAACCAGAATAGGGTCAGGAATAGGGGGATCGATTCAGAACCTATAGAAATACACGACACCCACTCCACGCTAACTATGGTCATATCTACTAATCTATGCATAGTATAACATAGTACAACATACTATAGAGTATAGTGTATACCTTACCACCCCAAAATACATAAATGCATTTTGAAATTTTCAAATATACTGAAAAATTGCAGTCATATATATTGTATGCACTTAAGCTATGAATTAAATGCAAAATTAAACACGCATTGTTATGCATTATTGCTTTTTGGTATATGAGAAATACACATGAAATGGCTCTTAATATAGCTATACAGAAAGGAAGGTCGAGACCATTTCATCACATAATAAAATATTTGTGAACATACCAGCGGGCAGCTAAAGTCTATATAAAGTATCTAAAATAGAAATCTTAGTTCTCTAGGAATAGTTTCTTACTTTAAGCAGAAGATCAGTGTCCCGGGGAAAAAATATATAGAAAAATATTTTAAGGGTTTGCTGAAAAAAGTTGCTGTCCGTGAACTGGATTGTAATTGTTCATGTGACTTTATTTTTAAAGTTGAAGGCCGAATTCAGGGAACGCCGTGTGCGAATTTACTCAAAAGTCTCTATTTCTGTTCCGGAGAGAACATCATATCATTCAGGCTTTCGAAAAAACTGTCAACAGCTTCATGGGAAAGTTCCACTAAGTCGGAAATAGGGGTAACCATGCATTCGTGCGCATGATTGTCTCCATTGACATTCTGATTTGCATTGCTGACAGAAGGTCGTACCTGTTCGATGCTGCTTTCATCTCGAACTTCACTACTCTTCAATCGTAGTGGTGAAGATTCCAGGAATGCCGTCATCAGAATTGGCAGCCTTTGAGGGCAGCACAGTGCGTGAACCTTGGTAGGAACCAACAGTGTATCTGCATCCACCGGCGCATCCGATTGTAGAGTCAGACAGGTGTCTAACACGCATTCTTCTCCGCATAGCAGACACCTTAGTACAGGTAAAACACACCTTTGCCACATTGGTCGAAATGATAGAAACCAAGTCATGTTTAGGTCTCTAAGCCGGGAGAGTCCCAGGATTTTTGATATCCGGTCCCGGTATCCAATGGCTAGGATCGTATCTTCCATTGTCGCGAGAGTTTGATCTGTGACATGGGTTGCCATAACGGAAAATAAGGACTAGGAATAGGATTCCTGCAATTAGTCCCAGGATCAGGGGAAGTCCGCCAAAAATCGAATGGACGAAATCTGGAAAAATACCCAGTATGGCTTTGAATGGTGTTAACGCCATCGAAAATACTGTCTTAAATACCTTTGAGACCCCAGTGGTATCAGAAATATTTAAGATTTCGCTCAGGATTTCCGCGAAATGTACGGGGGAATTAGTTGATAATAATGTCTGTATCTCTGCAGTCGTCCTTGCGACTTGTAGATCATACGTTTCTTTAGATGACGTGAGCCTTGTAGGCGTCTGAAGAAGCACTGTTTTCATTCTGCTTAAAGTATCTATTCGAATAGAAGTAATTTTCAAACCGGGCCATGCCCTTGCCTCCCTGTCTGGTAAGGAGCTGGGGAACAAAGAACGTCCACAGCACTTGACCTTCGCCGTCGTAGTGACGAGATAAGGAGTCCCGGGCATAAGACTACAACATCTGCGGTCTACAATAAGAATGTAACTCCCATTATAGAGTCTTTGAAAGAATGGTTCTATTTCAGTTGCAGGTGCGCCTTGCTGGTGACATGAAAGGTTGTATGAATTCCCTTCACAGGCTCCGTGCAAACTAATACCGTTACACAGAAGCGTGCCGCTTAGTGACATAGCACAATTGTTGCCACTAAGAAACACTTTCTGTCCTTTGTTACTGACACATGCATGTGAATAGGGCAGGTTCCAAGTTGTTTTAAGGTACCCCTTTCCCAATTTCTCGTACATGCCAGCCTGTATATATTTTTGGCAGTATTGAAACCTGAAGGTTGAGATTGGAATATTTATGATTCCGTGGATTATCCATTCACTGACAGGTCGTTCTGACATTGTCAACGGTAATCTTTCTAGTTTTTCAATACTCAAGATTGTATAATCAGCACCCTTCTGCGCCATACCGATTTGTCTATCAGTAAGGTTAAAGATTTGGAATAGTGACGTTGTGTTGATTAAACGCCAAGGCACATAGCCTGAACGCAGATTTTGTAACGTCCAGCCAAGCTGTACAATAGAACGCAATTGTGACTGTCCATGTTGTAATAACAGTAAGTCTTGCGATAATATATCGATTGCTGAAGACACAATGCTGTCCAATGAAAAAATTCTGGAGGACAGAGTCATTAACCCATTGTCCACTACAGAAAGTGATTTTTCCAAATTAATACGGTCAATTTCCCGTATTCTTTCTGCTGTTTCAATTTGAGTAACCTTCCAGGCCTCATTGTATGCTGCATATACAGAGGCTGCTATGAAACGCTTTTGACGCTGTTTGCGTGGTCCCAGTATGAAATCACGCAAGTCAGCACCATCAGTAAGTAAAGTTAGGTGTTGCTTAATTTCAGGCAGTGTGGAAGTTTGTAGCCATTGAAGGCATAATTTGCCCACACTGTAGGTTGTTATTATCCCTGGGTGATGTCTTTGAGGATATCTAGGGTCTGGCCTGTTCATTTTGAAACCCTGTGTTTTATTCAGGAATCTATCTTGACAGTGATTTGTATCTGTGGGCCAGATCAACCATTGTTTCCAATCAGGATGTGTTCTGTTTTGGTTAAGTATATGTTTTATGTCTATTTCTTCATCTGTTTCAGAGCTATTGCTAAACATTGTTGGCTTTGGAATAGACAGGTTATTTAAATCTTTGATTTTGGCTAAGCCAAGACAGGTGGTTTGTTGAACAGTGTCATTTAAAAATATCATTTGTTCTGGGATCATGCAGGCTCTAAACAAAGCTTCTAAACCCTGTACTTGCCATTCTTTTGTACCCCAAACACTTTTCAAATCAACATTTTTGTCCCAATAATCAAATCCAAAAGTATTCATTTTTTCAAAGAACGAATCAGAATAAATCAATTTTGTGTTGGTTATCATGGTTTTCATCCCTGTCTTGTTTGACAATTTGTAATAAAATGTTTCAGCATTACTAGTGTTAAAACCTTGAAAGTATGAATATTTGTCATAAACGGTTCTAGAGCTCCCTTTTGGAGGTGTAGCACAATGTTCCCATTGATTATAATTTAAAACATTTCTTGGTTGTGCAGATTTATGCAAAAAACTGTTACCATAATGGTTATAGCAATACATACTATCATAGTTTGTAGAACCTTGCAAATAATCATGTTTTGTAAATTTAGCAGACATTACTAAGTCAGACATCATATTGTTTATACTTTCAAAGTCCCAATCATCAGCAAATGAGTTTGGTTTTGCAAAGTCACTCAAGGAGATCTTGATTTGGTGTGGATATTTCAGGATCTCGACCGGACCATAAATTTCATAGTCAGTGTTGTCCCAGGCTACCCCACCAGGTATTGGAATTGCTGTGAAGTTGGCTGAAGAAAGTTCTGAAGAAAGTTCTCGTTTCTCGACGTGTGAAGATGTGTGTGGTTTGAGGACCAAGTTGATGTTCTGACTTGCTGTGTCCATTTTAGCATATTTTCCCTCAATGAAGCGTCCCAAGGTAAATACCATGATGAGCCAAAGTATGAGGATAAATGCACCAAAACCCACCCAAAATTCAATCCATGGAGCAACCAGATATGTTTCTTTCAGTTGTTTCAAAAGTTCCTTAGCTTTGTCTTTAAAGGATTTTGATGATGGCTGTGTCTTTTTTTCGCTGAAACCTTCAGAGGAATCATTGAAGTTGATGAAGTAACCAGATGCAGTTCTGTCAATTGTTCCAATTGGTTCAGGATTTTTGTTTCTTGCATTTTCACTTGGAACTTCATTGTAGATTGGTGTGTCTCTGCTAAATGTCTTTATTTGGGTTTTCAGAGGTCTGAGTTCTATTGCATTGTTGCATAGTCCTTGTTGTTCTTCTTTAGGCGTTTCGAATGTGATGAGCCTCTTTGTTAGGACCTCTGTACTGGTAGCAAACCTTGGTGTTCTGCTACTTATTGGGAGTCCACTTGGCCTACTGTTTGTTATCGGCCACATGTTGTGGTTTTACCAGGTCGATGGATACAACTCGGTTCTCCTTTTTTCCAGCAAGTGGCGGTAGTACAACTGATCTTGTCCCGTTGACAGACAAGACAGGAACTGCTTTTCTGTAAGAAGGCCCAAATTCCTTCTTTACCGCGATCTTCTCCCTGACTAGATCCCCGACTTTTGGAATCCAGACAGGTCTTGCTGGGACAGGTGGTGAATCTTCAGTGGTCGTTGGCTGTTGTTTCAACTGTATGTTGCTCAGGTCTTTTCTTGTTTAGTTTAAGTCCTGCAAAATAGCCAAACGGTCTTTGACATCAAAGGTTTTTTCTATTACCACTGAAGTCTGACTATCAAGGTCAGAGATCAACATCCTAGTTCCGAATAATAATTCGTACGGACTGAATCCCTTCAGAGAATTTCTTGGCAAGTTATTTAGACTACGTTGGACACTTATTAGATGTTTGACCCACCCAGCTCCCGAACCTAATACCTTTGCCGTTATAGATTGCTTTATGTCACGGTTTTTTCTTTACACCGTCCCATACCCTCAGGAAGGAAGTGAGAAGATTCCCGCTGGGCTGTGCTCATTTGGCCATGTTTCCCCCCCAGGCTGGTTTGCCTGAGTGAAAGAAATGGTCGAACGTAGCATGCTCTTAGCGTATATGCCATTTAGACTCGCAAATCTTGTATAACAGTCCGGACGTCAGCCGAGTGCTGTGGATCTACATTATAAGTGGAACTAGCCTGTGTATGTTAATCGCAAGCCATTCTTTTTGTTGGTAATATTATCTGCCTTGATACGACGAGGTATTAAACTGCTTCTCTCCCCACTGCGATCTCTGTTGCAGTTTGGGCAGTTTTTTACAAACATGGTGTAGTGCAGGCTCATGCCTGGCCACCAGTACCGTGATTGTAATTCTTCCAGAGAATCTTTTAATTTAAGGTGTCTGTGACCCTCGCCCATGTGTGCGTCTGCGATTAACAAGTTTCTCCTGTCCATGTTTGGAATCACTCTATCCCCCACTCCAGGGATTCGAGCAAAAGGGACGGAGTTTGCATCGATTATGTATGTATAATTGAGTGGATAGTTGATCGGTAACGCTGAGCAGTCGCCTTTTGATGACGTTTTCACCGCCAGCAATGTTTCACTGTCAATGTATTTTAATGTACGCTTTTTTCGATCTACGGGAGCCGGTTTAGTGGCTGCCGCTGCGGCTGCTTCAGCCAATGAATTCCCTACAACGTGAACGCCATCACGTTGATGACTCAGTGAGTGAGTCACGTGAGTCTTTGGTAGTTCTTTTTTCAAAAGAGCTACTTGTTCCCAGAGCAGTCTCTGCTTTATTGGTGCATCTGTGTCATCTTTGTAACCGTTCTGAATCCATGTCTGCAAATCGCTGTTATATGATTTGACGCAGTAATATGAATCTGACACTATAAGTGTCGGGAATTCGCGAGCCGCATTATCTAGCGCCATTTTCAATGCGATTATTTCAGTTTGTTGTTCTGAATTGGTTTCTACTGAGTGTGTCTTTGTTAATAGAGGTCTTAGTTTACCTCCGCGCCACACTTCTTTTGTAATCTCACATGTGGGGTTGTATGCTTGTTCTCCCCAAACGGATGGTTGAGCATGTCCGTCTGTATAGATTACACAGGCGTAATGTCGTAGAGGCAGAATGTCGATTGGCAGAGGATACGTCTTTTCATATTTTAGATTTTTCAATTCTTCTAGTTCTGGATCAAAGTAGTAGTATACTTTGTCCGTTGTGATTGAATTCACCCATTGTATCCATTCCGGATTCAATGTTGTTGTTGGTAAATTACACGGTGTTGTTAGTGCCTCGAAGGCTGATTCAGCTGTTCTGACTGTGATATGTCTACCATCAGCTATGTCTTTTTCTCTAGCTATTGCGGTTTGAACTGCACGAATGATTTTTTCTGTATTACTGAATTTCTGTTCAGCTTCTGTGTACATGTGTGATTTGAATGCAATTGGTACCTTATCCCCCTCATTAGAGGTTAGGTATGTGAATCCGCATCTCCCTGGGATGACTCGGATCACAAGGTTGCGTGTATTATCACGGGTTTCTAATTTTGTTTTAATTAGCATGTCTGTTTGTAAGGATCTCAAAATTTCTGTGTGTGTTTGAGTCCAACTGGATCTTTTAAAGTCTGGTTTAATTAGATCATAAAGGGGTTTGACCCTTTCTGCGTAATTTGCAATATATGTTCTTCCGAAATTTAGGAAGCCTAGAATTGACTGTAGGTTTTTTAGTGTTTTAGGAGCTTGGATTACGGCACATTTCTCTAGGAAATTGTCTGCCAGGCTTTTACCTTCACTTGATAACTCATATCCTAAGAATAGGACCGTCAGATGGGCAATTCTGGACTTTTTGAAGTTGAATTTGTAACCCTCTGCAGCGAAACCAAGTATTATGGTGTTCACTCTTTTCAAGTGAGTCTCCAAGTCATCATCTGTTAAGTAAATGTCATCGACATAAGATAATGCTTCATCATCATATAGTTGTAGTAATTCTGTTACTCTCGCTGAGAATACCCCCGGGCTGTTCTTGTACCCCTGGGCTAACCGACAGAATTGTTTTTGAGTGCCATTTACTGAGAAAGCTGTTAAATATCTGCTCTCTGGTGCTATGTTTTGACAAAAGAATCCATTGGAGATGTCCAAGGTTGTTTTGTATTTTTTGCGCACTATGTTATTCATTAGTGCAGCACTGTGTGAGTTTTGCACTGCAAAGGTTTTGCAACATGTGTTAAGGTGTCGGTAATCCAAAACTAGACGATATGAGTTGTCTGGTTTGGCGACCGGAAACAAAGGATTGTTCATTTGTGAGGTGCAAGTTTCAATCACCCCCTGGTATTCTAGCTGATCTAGTATTTCATTTACTTGTTTTTTAGCTTCTTGCTTAATTGGGTACTGCCTTTGTGCAGTTGGTTGTGATTTTAACTGGACTTTGTGAGGAGGAGAATCCTCATCCCATCCTACATGATTTTTATATAAAGCAGGTGCTAAGGCCACTGCCCACTTTCTAGCAAGTGTATATTTTTTATGAATCGGTATTTGATTCGAGAAGGCAGGCATAATTACTTCTTCGCCATGAGGGCACTCCCTGACAAACTCTGGTGGCCAGTCTTTTTCAGCTAGAAGGATGTCATAGCCTTTGGAGAGGTTATCCCAAAATAGTCCCCTAATTTTCCTAGTCTTATCTCCCTCTATACGTAATGTTATCTCGTATATTTTGTGGGGCTTGCTAACTCTGGTATCTGCAGTTTCCACTTGAAGGTATTCATTCGTGTCCACTGTCTCCAGATGATTCATAAGGACTTTGCGAGCTATGCTCACCTCTGCTGCGCTGTCTAGCATTGTCTGAGCCCACTCTCAGTTTTTCAGTTGTGTCCTCAGTATTCTCGGCATTGTTAACTACCTTGATACTGGCTACCTTCTTTTTTGGAAATTGTAATTTCTTTTTAAGTTGAGCAGGTTCCTTGTCTTTGGACTTGGCGTGCTCTTCTGATCGTCCTCTTCTTTCCGATTTCTGCGAGGAATTCTGAAAAGATTGAGAGGGACGTGTATCAATGTCTTGATATCTATCAGGTTTTTTAATATTATCCCTATTTCTAAGGTTATATCTATTCCCAGAGGGGTCACTCTGGGGTGACCTTTGTCTCGGGTTTGGAGATTTCTCTCTTCGCCTAGGAGACCTTCCTCTGGACTGGAATTTCTTTTCTTTAGGATTGGATTGTTTATTTCCATCCCAGTTCTTTTTTGGTGAATTATTATTATTATTAAAAAACATTTTTTCTGGACTTGTAGTCAGTTGCGGTTTTACTGGTATTCCACCTAGACTATCTCTGCCTAGTTCTTCATAGGATTTTTCTATGATTCTGGCAATTTCAGCTGGTTGGTCTGCTATATCTGTCTCTTTTAACCTCTGGCGGATCGCCACGTTTGCTGCTTCACCTTTTATGTTGGCTAATAATATAGCCGAGACCTGCTTGAAGTCTTTCAGTAATTTCATACCAAGAGTTAAAGCAGGTTCTGGACCGTATTCATCTTGAATTTGTTTTAGCACATCTGGTATTACCGAAATGGATGGAACACCGTGCGTTTTTGTGTAGATGGAAGCAAAGACTGTACCCCAAGTGTCACAGTCCTCAATGTGTGGTGCGATTCCCATTGGGAGACATATAGTCAGAATCCTGTGTTTTTCCAGCGGGGTGGTGTCAGGAAACACCGCCTCTATTTGGGTAATTTTCTGTGCCAACCAGAATGGTATTTGTTCCCGTTTAGCTGGAACTTTACCTAGGCAGGATTGGATGTTCTGTGGTGTAATTTTATTTGTGTTCCCCTGGTGAGGGGTCAGCTGTGGAAGTTTAATCGCTGGCTGAATTGTTGAAGTCCGCATTACATACTGAACTAATTGTCTATGAATTTTTAGTAGTTGTTTTAGCTGTATTAATAGCTCTGCTGCAGGCATTCTTTCGATGTCTGGATGTGGTGTGTATCCGGCTAAGACCGGCCACGTTGCTCCTGGTCTTCCTAAAGGACCGAGCCTTGTAATGTGATTGTTATGTATTAGGGCGCCATCAAATAAGAGCAAATGCTCTTGGAATTTGAGTGGTACTTCCACCTCCTCGAAAGGAGTGTAAATGTCGGGTGGAACCTCTATTTTGTAATAGTGGAAGTACTTTGTTACAGCATTTGCTGCTGGAAAATGTATCCATGTATAGTATACCTCTGTCTGCCGATATTTGTGTGCCTCAATTACGAATATGACTGTGCCACCTCTAGGTGTCAGTCCATTTTCTATAAGTTTTAAGGTTATAGATCTCCTTTTGGCGACCTGGATGAGTATTATATCCGGGTCTGCTGTTTGCATGGCAGCATCAGCATCTGCGAGTTCAGTTGCTAATCTAACTGCCTCTCTTTCATCATCACTCTCTGCCATTTTACAGATAGGATGGTATTATTTTTATTTGCAGATCAGGTTTCTTTATGGAAACAGAGATTAGATGCACAATATTCTGGAACTGTTTTATCCTTCAACGTTGACTAGACCAAGAACCATACATAGGAGTTCCCTCCTGCGAGGTTTTGGAGGATATTACCTTTCACCCACTCCAGACGTCTTTGGAGTATTTTGGAAAAAGGGGTCTGAGTGAGAAAGCACGACTGAGTTACTCTAAATGTCTTACGTTAGTTTTATCGCCCTTTCCAAACGCGTTGGGCGCCATGTAGTGTAGCTCCTATTTTCCCAATAGGCTCTGCGCATTGGAATAGTACCTACAGCAGTAAAGGCCTAGGCCAGACGTTAACTAGGTCTACTACTGTCGATACTAGACTTAATTTTTGGGTTTGCCAGCTAAGCTCAGAGTTCACTAGAAACTTTCTCGAATGTTCAAGGAAGGATTAACTTCCCTGATTAGACAAGAAGGGATTTCGTTTCTGACAACCATAGAACATGACAACTTTGCTCTCCCCTAATCAAGAGTCAATCTCGAGAGTCGTGTGAGCACAAGGCAATTATTTTACTCAGTCAGTACGTGCATTCTTAGTCTCATCAGAATGTAGAGAAAAGGAAGAGACGGGCGTGTTCAATAAAAGATGTTATTTATTGATCAGTCTCTTTTCTCGTACAAGAGAAATGGATCGATATTATTGCAATACTTATAGTTAAGTAAAGTGCATACATTAGAAGCAATAGTATAAAATAATACTGTAAAAACATTGATATGGTTTCTGAGCCATATGATGTTTAAAATGATTAAAATATATTTACATACACATATACATTTGACTAAACGTACTCAACTGGTGTTTCTAAATACGCCTACCCCGTGTACCTGACCTAAGTCTAATGCGTGGGCGGGAATAGAAAGTTACAGTTTAAGTTAAGTTTGTTTTTGCCAAGTGAATAACTAAAGAATTCTCTGTGAGGGGTTATTCAGTTCTGTACCTGGAATTTAGGATGAATGAGGAATGGTATCTCTTTCTCTGCTCTCGATATTCCAGGCTGCCTGCGAGGGCTACCCGGAAGCGCCGGTGCTGGGTCTCTCGGCTTGAGATAGCAGCGCGTCTCTCAGCGCGTCAGGAAGGCGGGGCTGCTGCCAGCGGGGTCTGCTTCTGCTCTCGGCTTCGGCAAGTATGGCTGCTCCGTCTTGTCACCACGCGTGTGTTTGCATAGGGCAAGGTCGGCAATATTTATACCTTAAAGGTGCCGGGATTGACGTAAGGATGGACATAGGTACGTCAATAAAGATGTCATACGACTTGCTCGTTAGCACATTCTTTACTAAAGTTCTCTGTGAAATCAAAACAATGGCCGCACGGATTACAGGTTGTCATAGGTTTGATTTGTTATGAGAACGTCGTATGCCTTATCAGGGGCTGGAGGAATGTCGCTTGTCTAATTAGATCTCAAGCGTTATGACCTAATCAGATAACACGTTCCTGTGCCGTAGTGTGACTGCGTCAGATAACGGTATCTGCATCATGGGGGTTTTCTTGCCTCATGGGCTGACTGTTAGTTAACTAGCTAGGTAGTTTAACCAGAATAGGGTCAGGAATAGGGGGATCGATTCAGAACCTATAGAAATACACGACAGGGTGGCCGGGTGGAGTCTGGGAGGCCAGGTAATATGACATTACCACCATACAGGTGCAAGAGTACGCAGACTTTAGCAGAGGTCTGAAGTCACTTTCTGGAATAAATGGGATGACTTTCCTTAAAAAAGAGAGCTGGTACTAGGCCATTTTCTTTTTTTTAATTGGGATCCTTGAGGTTGAGGTTGGTGTCCAGGGTGAATCCAAGTGACTTGGCATTCGGTGAAAGTTGGGGCTCAACGCCATCAAGGTTTGTTCCATTAAGCCAGGTTTGTATTGTACCTTGTTTGTTGTTCTTGGCATAAGCAATTCTATCTTGTGTTGAGCTTCAGGTAGGTACTGGGGATCCAGGTCTGGATGATGTGCAAGCAGTGTTTGAAGCCTTGGATTTCTGAAGATGAGACTTTCGAATAGAATTGGTATCATCAGCAAATTGGTGAATCCTGATACTGTTGTCTGTGAGTAGAGCATCAAATGGCTCCACCTAAATGTCGACGATGACAGGAGACAGTATAGAACCCTGGGTGCTCGACATGTGATAGGAATCTATTGTCACCTGGAGGTGCCTATGTAAACAAAATGGTGTTGGTTGGAAAGGTAAGAGGGGAACCAGTGAAGATGATTGCCGGTGAATCCCATTCGAGATTCTAGCGTGGGTTTAAGGGTAGTGTCAGGAACCCGGCTTCGTGGGCCGCCGTCCGCACAATGCGTGAGAAACGGCAACCAAAACAATGTCGAACCACAATCCCCAGAGGGCAATGGGGCACATAGCGCGTGACGTCAGACGCGCAGATCAAGAGACTTAAACCCGGAACCCGGCAGGAACAGTGGCGATAATTTTGCCGAGAGAGAGTCTGGTCGAGAAGCGGCTCTTGTCTTGAGACCAACGCTACCGTGAGTAGACTTCTGTGTGTGTGGTCGCCGGCTGGTGACACACGAACCCACGCCCCGCGAGACTACGGGTGAGCCCGTTTTTGATGTACACACGGCTGTGTGTGACTCGAGTGACTGCTGAAGACCTGTGTTTGTTTTCCCCGTTTTCATGAAGAGAAAAGCGGCTGCTTTCTCCTGCGGGGAAAACGGTGATTGAAACAGGTCTTTCGAACATTTAAACGTGACATTTAATCCAATGGTGCAAATTGGGTGTGCTGCCTAGGTTGTTTTTGTGGGTGCATAAACAACCCTGTTGCTAAGAAGAGAAAGTATTTCAGTTAGCTGGAGATTGCAGTGCATATGCACTATTAAGTCGAAATTGTACATAGTTGACCTGTGAATGCTGATTTACACCTGGAATTGAAGGTGACTGGAACCTATGAAACAGTACAAGTGCGTTGATTTGAAGACAACCTGTTTTTTGCTTTCTATTACAATACAGGAGAGAACAAAGGGGGGTACCTGAGTATGATGGAAGAAATGGCTTACAGCATAGCATTTACATAGAAGTGGTAGGTGTGGTTCAGGATTAGATTAAGCTCTGTAGCCAAATGTTGTAAAGTCTTATGTTTATTCTCTTGCTCCTTAGAATCAATCCCCGCCATTGACAGGACCTCACCTCCCTCTCCTGTATATCAAGCCTGTGTATTTTTCTTTACAGGGATGCTTTTGATTTGTTATCAAGGACTAGGTGATCAGTGTTAGTTGCACTAATTGCTAGGTAAGATAGGGAGGGGTGTGATTCTAAACCTCTTGTTCTTATCGTTACAGATCTCCCTCCCCGCTGTTTCCTTCCTTCCCTGCGCTCACGGGATCATCCTGGTGGTCTGTGATATATCTTATCGGGCCGCGGGGTGGTCGTGTGGGTGTGGAGTAAGGACGTTCAACGCAGCCCCGAGGAGTAACGTGTGGAACCTGACAGAATTATCGGCCCACGGTTACTGTCCTCCTCTTGGCTGCGCTGACATATAATGGCTTCACTTGACGATGTTCTGGCCGCCTTGGCTCTGGTACAAACAGAACTGGCTGCCTCCAATAGAGAGGTCGCTGCTTCTAGAACCGAAAACGCTCAACTTAGAGCTCGCATGGACCGGATTCAAGGGAATCCATTCGATGCAGGGGCTAGCACCACCGCACCATCCTCTCTGGTAGTAGAAATGCCCACACAAATTCCGCTGGCACCACCGGAAAGGTTTTATGGGGATAACAAGAAGGTGCAGGTGTTTATGACGCAAATACTTCTGCACTTCATGTGTAAACCTAAAATGTTTGCCACAAACCAGGCTCGAGTGGCCTTTCTGATTTCTTATCTGGGTGGGGAGGCAGCTCAATGGGCAGTTCCTGTGGTCAGGAGAGATGACCCTTTATTATACGATTGGGACGAGTTCAGGGTGGAATTCGAGAAAACCTTTGATCGTAGAGCCGAAACGTTCTCAGCAGACCGTGAGTTGTTGGTACTCAAACAAGGCACAACTGACTTGGTTTCTTACCTCAACAACTTTCGTCGTCTGGTAGCAGAGACGGATTGGCCGGAGGTCAAGCAATCGGCGTTGTTCTACCAAGGACTCAACGATGAGATGAAAGACGTGCTGGCACACATAGACCCTCAGCCACGTACCAGTTCGGCGCTTATTGAACTCGTTCTCCGGCTTGATCACAGGATCAGGGAACGCAAAGGAGAATTACGAAAGAAAGAGCCGATCATCGTGGGTCATGAACGGAGCGGAGGGGGCAACGAGAAGCCCACTACAGCACAGGACGCCATGGAAATTGGGGCAGTCCGAGCCTCGTTGACATTTAGTGAGAAAGAGCATCGTAGAAAGAACGGGCTATGTTTGTATTGCGGAAAGAAGGGACACTACCTACGGGAGTGTCCGGTGAAGCCAATAACAGGAAGATTCAGGGCTGGGCAAACGGCAGCTGGAACCGTTGAGAAGAAGCCGGAAAACTACAATGCTTGAGAGTAGAAGAAGGGGAACCCTCAAGCCCTATCGTTATCCCTTCAGTCACAGCCTGCTGTGAGCAAGAAAAGAAACATGTGTTCCTTGCATTCGTGATGTTGGATTCAGGAGAACAAGATGTAAAGGCAATGGTGGATTCAGGGGCCACGGGGTGTTTTATGGACTATCTTGAAGCAGAGAGGCTGGGTATCCAACTCATAGCTAAGAAACAGCCTGAACCTGTGTATGCGGTCGACGATAGTGAATTGATAGCCGGACCCATAAAATACCACACCACAGAAATCAGGTGTGTCTGTAAGGGTGTGCATCAGGAAACCATTTCCTTTAACATTATCCAAGCACCACAATACGGCATCATCTTGGGGCTTCCCTGGCTACAAAAACACGAACCCCAAATCCATTGGACTTCGAAAACAGTCCTTTTCAATTCGGAGTATTGCAAAGAACACTGTTTGGTATCCATTGTGAGTCCGTCTCAGGCCTTGGCCAGGGTGTTCAACATAGCCACAGCCGCAGAGATAGATGTGGAACTCCTGTCATGTTATGCCGCTTACGCCAAGGTGTTCAGCGAGGAACAAGCAGAGGCTCTCCCGCCTCACAGAGACTTCGATTGCCGGATAGATCTGGTTCCCGACGCGGTGATACCTAATGGCAGGTTATACGCCCTTACTGTACCCGAGAATGAATACCTGAGAGCTTATCTGGATAAATATCTGGCTCTAGGATACATACGTCCTTCGAGGTCTCCCGCTTCATCCCTGTTGTTTTTTATTCCGAAAGCGAACGGTGACAAGAGGTGTTGTATCGACTACAGGGCGCTCAACACCGTCACGGTGAAGAACCAATATCCATTACCCCTGATTCCTGTTCTACTGGAGCAAGTTAGAGCAGCCACAATCTACACCAAGTTGGATCTGAGAGGGGCGTACCACCTGGTTCGCATAAGACGGGGTGACGAGTGGAAGACGGCCTTTAAAACGCGGTATGGGCTCTTTGAGTATCTCGTAATGCCCTTTGGGCTGTGTAACGCACCAGCCGCGTTTCAATATTTCCTGAACGAAGTGTTGCGAGAGTACTTGGACCTCTTTGTAGTCGTCTACATAGACGACATTTTGGTATACTCCAACGCAACGAGAGAACATCAACGTCATTTGAGTCTGGTGCTGGAAGCTCTGATGAAACATCATCTCTATTGTAAAATCACGAAATGTGAATTCCACGTGAACACCGTTGAGTTTTTGGGAGTGATGCTTACGCCATCTGGCCAGATCATGGCAGAGAGAAAAGTACAAGCCATAAAGAACTGGCCTCGTCCGTGCACGGTCAAGGATATCCAATGCCTACTGGGATTCGCGAACTTTTATAGAAGGTTCATTGGGGGGTTTTCGGCCCTGGTTGCCCCCTTGACACGTCTAACACGAAAGAACGTTCCGTTTGTTTGGAGTGAAGAAGCACAGCAAGCGTTGGATGGGTTGAAAGAAGCCTTTATCGGTGCTCCAATTCTCAAACATGCAAACCCCAACTTGCCGTTCATAGTAGAAGCTGATGCCTCTGAAGTGGCCTTGGGAGCGGTTCTTTCACAAAGACAGGAACATACAGGCGTTTTACATCCGATCGCTTTTATGTCCCGAAAACTCAGTCCGGCGGAAATCAATTACACTATCGCCGAAAAGGAGCTCCTGGCTATCCGAGATGCCTTTGTGGAGTGGAGGCATTGGCTCTTGGGAGCGGTGCATCAGGTAACGGTTTATACGGATCACCGTAATCTACAATTCATAAGAGCCGCCCGACATCTCACGCCCAGACAATTACGCTGGATGCTCTTCTTCGAGGAATATCGATTCGTTGTGACCTACCGCCCCGGAGTGCTCAACAAGAAAGCAGATGCCCTAACCCGACAAGAACATCCGGCGTTGCATACCCTGACTCCGACCAGATCCATCATCGACCCAGCACAAGTCGTGTGTGTCACACAAACCTGTGATTTTTTACAATCCTTGCGCTCTGGGATCCAGTCATGCGTCTGGAGAACTTGGCTACGGCATCATCCAGAATGGAAGATGAGACAAGGAATAGCCATGAAAGGGAAACAAGCGCTTGTGCCTACCAAGGCCTTACAACGTAAGGTGTTTCAATGGTGCCACGAAATACCAAGTGCAGGACACATGGGATATGTGAAAACCTTGGAAAAAGCACTGAGACAATTTTGGTGGCCCTCCATCCGCAGGGATTTGAAGCATTGGGGAACACAATGTGGACAATGTGCTAGAATGAAATCGAATCGCCAACCAACCCAGGGGTTTCTACATCCGTTACCCACTCCGGAAATGCCTTGGGAGAGTGTGTCGGTAGACTTCATTGTCGGGTTGCCAAAAGACCAAGGGAAGACCGCCATCTTAGTGGTGGTGGATTACCTCACAAAAATGGGCCATTTCATCGCTTGTGAGAAAGTACCTACAGCGGGTCAGTTGGCACATTTAATTCTAACACACATAGTGAGGTTACACGGACTCCCGAAAGTGATAGTGTCAGACAGGGGGGCTCAATTCACTGCAGGCTTTTGGAAGGTTTGGTGTGCTGAGTTACATATATCTTCGTCCCTATCCACCAGTTACCATCCTCAGACGGATGGTCAAACAGAGAGACTTAATCAGTCACTAAAACAGTATCTCCGCTGCTATGTTCAGGCTGACTCTGATTCCTGGGTGGATTGGTTGTGGGTGGCGGAGCTGGCTTACAACAGCACACAGCATTCATCCACAGGTCTTGCCCCGTTTTTTAGCACTTACGGACATCATCCTAGAGTGACTCCCTTGATCCTTCCGAGAGAAAAGGTCAGGCTGCCAGATGTCAAGGCAAGATTGTTGCGCATTCGTAAGATACTTCTGGCGACGCGCAGGAATCTTGTTCAAGCCAAGGAGAAATATAAAAATCAGGCTGATAAACATCGTAGAACCTGTCCAGGGTACAAGAAAGGGGACCGGGTGTGGTTGTCCACTAAACATCTTGCATTCAAGAGGTATAGTGTGTTCAACCCCAAATACATAGGTCCTTACCGAGTGGTTAAACTCATCAATCCTGTGGCGGTGAAGTTGAGGTTACCTAGTCATTTCAAAATTCACCCGGTGTTTCATGTGTCCCTATTGAAACCCTCAAGAGCCCCTGTTCATCGCCCCCCGGTGCCTGTGTGGGTTCAGCAGGATAAGGAATACGAGGTGTTGAGGGTGTTGGATTCTAGACGGGTGCGGGGGAGATTGCAATACCTGTTGTCTTGGAAGGGCTACGGACCGGAAGAAAACTCCTGGGAGCCTGCGGGGTCTGTACATGCGCCCCGTCTTGTGTCCTGGTTCCATCGCCGACATCCGGAGCGACCGGCCCATGAACGGCGTCCCTTATGAGGGGGGGTGTACTGTCAGGAACCCGGCTTCGTGGGCCGCCGTCCGCGCAATGCGTGAGAAACGGCAACCAAAACAATGTCGAACCACAATCCCCAGAGGGCAATGGGGCACATAGCGCGTGACGTCAGACGCGCAGATCAAGAGACTTAAACCCCGAACCCGGCAGGAACAGTGCCGATAATTTTGCCGAGAGAGAGTCTGGTCGAGAAGCGGCTCTTGTCTGGAGACCAACGCTACCGTGAGTAGACTTCTGTGTGTGTGGTCGCCGGCTGGTGACACACGAACCCACGCCTCGCGAGACTACGGGTGAGCCCGTTTTTGATGTACACACGGCTGTGTGTGACTCGAGTGACTGCTGAAGACCTGTGTTTGTTTTCCCCGTTTTCATGAAGAGAAAAGCGGCTGCTTTCTCCTGCGGGGAAAACGGTGATTGAAACAGGTCTTTCGAACATTTAAACGTGACATTTAATCCAATGGTGCAAATTGGGTGTGCTGCCTAGGTTGTTTTTGTGGGTGCATAAACAACCCTGTTGCTAAGAAGAGAAAGTATTTCAGTTAGCTGGAGATTGCAGTGCATATGCACTATTAAGTCGAAATTGTACATAGTTGACCTGTGAATGCTGATTTACACCTGGAATTGAAGGTGACTGGAACCTATGAAACAGTACAAGTGCGTTGATTTGAAGACAACCTGTTTTTTGCTTTCTATTACAATACAGGAGAGAACAAAGGGGGGTACCTGAGTATGATGGAAGAAATGGCTTACAGCATAGCATTTACATAGAAGTGGTAGGTGTGGTTCAGGATTAGATTAAGCTCTGTAGCCAAATGTTGTAAAGTCTTATGTTTATTCTCTTGCTCCTTAGAATCAATCCCTGCCATTGACAGGACCTCACCTCCCTCTCCTGTATATCAAGCCTGTGTATTTTTCTTTACAGGTATGCTTTTGATTTGTTATCAAGGACTAGGTGATCAGTGTTAGTTGCACTAATTGCTAGGTAAGATAGGGAGGGGTGTGATTCTAAACCTCTTGTTCTTATCGTTACTGATCCCCTCCCCGCTGTTCCCTTCCTTCCCCGCGCTCACGTGATCATCCTGGTGGTCTGTGATATATCTTATCGGGCCGCGGGGTGGTCGTGTGGGTGTGGAGTAAGGACGTTCAACGCAGCCCCGAGGAGTAACGTGTGGAACCTGACAGATAGGATGGTCAACTGTGTCGAAGGCAGCTGTGAGGTTCAGCCATATCAGGAGGCAGAGGTAATCTTCATATGTGGACGAGAGGGCATCGGTTATGATGTGTAAGGTGGCGGCCTCCGTGCTGCAGTGTGATCTGAAGCCAGTCTAGTAGTTGTGCAGGAAATGTTTAGCATTGATGTGATCTTGGAGGTGAATTTAGAGTGCTTTCTCAATGATCTTGCAGAGGAATGGTAGATGAATGACAGGCCAGTAGTTGGTAAGATCAGTAGAGTACTGTAGGTTTCTTTAGCAGTGGGAGGATCTGGCCTGTCTTTAGAGCTTCTGGGAAGATGCCTTTAGTGGTGGAGGTATTGACAGTGGAAAGGTCGTTTAAGAGAGCATCCTCAGAGAGCTTTGATGAAGGAAGATGGTAAGACATCATCTTCATAAGAAGTGGCTTTGAGGGAGGTGAGTATGTCAGAGGGATCGGGGAGAGATAGGGCTTTGAAGGCTGGTCATTGCAGGATTCTACGGGAAGGGATGGGTGTAAGAGATGAAGCAGGCTTTATATTATGAATGTGCTGTTGCTCTTCTGAACATTTTCACTGAAGAAAAGGTTGATGGCATTGCACATTCCTGTGCAGTGAGGAATAGGTTGGGTCTGGCAGGGGTAGATCCAGTGCTATTTGCTGCTGTTGGTAGCTTCATTGAATTGTGTTGCACGGAGGGACTTCTGTATCAAACATTCCTCACGAGTTCTGTTATTTTCTTCCATTTCCTATCCTGTCTGTGGATGGGTCTTTTATTGTCAGCGAGGTTCTTTGAATTGGTATTCAAAGAACCTCGCTGACAATAAAAGACCACTGAACGATTTCACTTGCAATTGCATGTTGCAATTGGGATGTGGGTTTTCACATAACTTTCCAAAAGATTGTTGACATTGTTTAGAAGGGTGTTGACATATGATGTGGAGTTGATAGGGTGAGACATGACTTCAGGCTTCTCTATGGAGACGTCTTTGAATGATATGAAGGTGTGGTCTTCTCTTTTGTGTTTACCTTGGTTTGTTGGTAGTAATTTGAGCAGGGAAATAGTGATGCAGAATGATTAGTACAGTCAATTGGTTCAGTGGTTTGCATTGAATTGATGGTGACATTGAAAAGACAAGGTTGGGGATGTGGCCTTTGTAGTGTGCTGGTTGTGTGACATGCTGTAACACTCTGAGTGTATTGATGAGGTTAAAGAGGGAGTATGTTTTTTTATTTTTTTTTATTTTTTTAAGTTTGTATTGTCAGGGAGTTTGAAGTCACCCAAGAGGCTGGTGTGGACATCTCAGATAGAGGAAGTGATGAGGAGATCTGAGAATTCATCAATGAATTGTTCTGCCTGGGAGACCTGTGTGGCAGCCTGAGGTGCAAAGAGTGGAAAATGTCATGTCAGCAGCTCCACAGAGTCGAGTGTTAATTGCTTGCCTAGGGTGCAGGACCAGGAGGACTAATGGATGACAGTGAGGCCATTTCATTTCTTATGTGTGCAATCCACATGATGAATGATGTGGCCTGAGAAAGAAGGAACTCTAAGATGTGCTAAGATGTGGGAGTTAACCATGTTTCTTTGACGAAGAGGGTGTCAAGCTTGTGACAGAGATGACTTCTGTGATGTGTTGTACGTTGAGCACTGCAGAGCAACATTAATGAGTGTGAGTTGGTATATTAGTTCTGTAGTTTTAGGATGTGTGGCAGTTAGTGGGGTGTGTATGAGATTCGGTCTGTGTGTGTTGTGAATCCAATGTTGGTGTCTGGATCAGCTACATATAGATATGTTGTGTTGTGTAATGTGGTTTAATGAAGGGCACTGGTACTAAGCAGGTAAGTCTTGCCTCACCTAGGGCAAAAAGGGCTATTCAAGGAGACAGGTCTTCAGCCTCTTGTGGAACTCAAGAAGAAAGAAGGACTCTGATATGTAGTGGGAGGTTGGTTCATGCTTGAGGACTGAGGTAGGAGAAGGCCCACCTCCAGGTTTGTTTCTGTATAGTCATGGGATATGTGGGAGTAGGGGTCTGGCTGAGCGGCGATGTTTGGAGTGTTTGTAAATCGAGATGTTGTTTAGTGCCTTGAACATGTGAGTGAGGAGTTTGAATTGTACACATTTGTGTATCGGCAGCCAATGAAACTCCCTGAGGTGTGGTTTGATGTTGATCTGGCTGACGAGTTCTGGATGGTTTGAAGTCATTTGACGATTCCTGTGTAGAGGGTTTTCCTGTAGTCCGGCTTGCTTGTGACTGGGGTGTGTGTGATGGACTTTCAGGTGTTGCTCAGCAGCCATTTGAAGATTTTTCTCAGCATCTTCAGGGTGTAGAAGCATAATGCTGGTTTGACCTGGTTGGTCATGTCCAGTTTGTTGTCAATGATGATTCTGAGGTTGCATGCATGGGTGTGGGTCGAGTGTCTGCTATACACCAGGTGGAGTCTCATGCTGAGGTGTTCTTGCTGAAAATCACTTCTTCTGCCTTGTCAGTGTTTAACTTGAGTCAGTTGGACTTCATTCAATTGGCGGTGAACATTTTCTGTGTGTTGAGGGTCTTGTCGGAGGAGATATGAGCTTTATGTCATCAGGATAGGTGAGGATATTGATGACATTGGCATAGATGACCTTGGATAAAGGGATCATATAAGCATTGAAGAGGGTAGAGCTGATGGATGAACCTTGTGGCATTCCACAGATGAGTTTGCAGGTTTCTGATGAGTTTGTGACAAGGCTACAAGCTTGTGTTCTGCCTGTCAAGAAGGATCAGATCCAGTGGAAGTGAGTCTTTAGATGCCAATCCCATGCAGGTGTCAGATGAGGTAGGGATGGGAGATCATGTTAAATGCTGCAGAGGGGTACAAGAGAATGAGGGCCAACGTGCCTCCAATGTTCAGGATCATTTGTATGTCACATATGTCATCTGTGGTGGCGATGAACACTGTTTCTGTTCTGTGGTTGGGTCTGAAGTGGCATTGAGGAGTTGATGTTTGTTGAGGTGGTCAGTGAGGCATATTTTGATGAGTGTTTCTAGGACTTTGACTGGGTCTGGTAGGAGGGAGATCAGTCTGTATTTGGCTGGGTCCACAGAGGTTGCTTGAGTAGGGAATTAAGTGTGGCCTGTTTTCAAACATCAGCGAAGATATCTGAGAAGATGAAGGCATTGAAGTGGGGTGTAAGCCCTTCGTTGATGGGGTGGAGTAGGTTTGTGAAGGCCTGGTAGAGACAAGGGTCAGACTGGGTCCCAAAGTGGATGAACATCATAGCGGTGGTGGTTTTGAATGTGGTGATGGCGGGTCAAACAGTCAATGTCTCTCCTTTGGCCAGGCTGGGAAGTCAAGAATCAATGAGGTGTTGGTGAGAGTCAAAGTGAGAGTCAAAGTTGCTATATATAGAGCTGATCTTTTTGCTGAAGAAGTTTTGCAGAGGTCTTGTGAGTGAGTGACGATGGTTGGAGGCCCAGGTTTGGTCTGTCTTGGATCCTGGTAACCTGATGGTGGCTTTGGGTCTGCAATACATGTATTTTCACATACCTGTCTTGCGGTTCTACAGATATTATCCATGTTTCAAGTTAGGTAAAGAATATTTTCAGTTTGCTGTACTCTCTTTTGGCCTCAGCAGTGCCCCTAGTGCACTCATGAAAGTGATGGTGGTGATTGCCGCCCATCTACGGTGGTTGTGTATACCCGTTTTCCAAGACATAGCTGTAAAAGGGGGGCTCACCATGGTCACCCATAAACCACCTAGAGCAAAGGCAGAAGGTCTCAATCACCTGCCTCCTTTGAAGGGCTTCCTTTTATAGGAGCTATCTTGGACATTGTTCTTTTCAGGACCTTTCCTCCATTGCAAAGAGTCTAGTATTTTTGGGGTATGATCCTGATGTTTTATTCTTGATCCTGGATTTTCACTAAGATCAGCTCTGAGGCTTCCTATTCTGATAGCCTCCTGCATCCTGCTTGTCGACTACGTCAGTATGGCAAATGCAGACTCTGTAGTCAATTATGAAGTCCCATTTTTCACCCAGCCTCAAGAAAAACCTCTAATGTCATCCAGGTTTCGGAGGGGAGTGCATGTAATCTGCAGTAGTGGCTGCCCGGCAACAATTGTATCAGCAGCAGACCCCTCTCCCTTCCTCACTTTGTGTTGACGATGGAGATGGATGCATCACTGTTGGGTTGGGGAGGCCATATGGCGGAGGTAGACATCAGAGGACTCTGATCTCTAGTGGAAACCTAGCTCTATATTGATCTATTGTAGTTACAGGCATTTGGCTCACGCTGAACGCTTTCCTGCTGTTCACTGGGGGAGGCTGGTACAGGTTCTCATGGACAGCATGACTGCCGTGCGGTACTGCAACAAGGAGTGTGGAGTGGGGTCGTGGAGCCTGTGTCAAGAAGCTCTGCATCTTTGGAGTTGTTTGGAGCATCAGGCATCTCCCTGATGGTGAATCACCTGGGGGAATCCTTGAATTTCAGGGGGGACAAATTCAGCTAGTCGTGACAAATGGTGTTTGCATCCCCAGGTCACACAGGACACTTGCTGACCATGCAGGGAACTCTGGCTAGATCTTTTCACCGTCGTCAAAAATACACAGTGTCCTAACTTTTGCATGTTGAAGTTCCCAAGACGACTCTTACTTGGAGATGCATTGCAGGTAGAGTGGAATGCAGGACTACTGTACACATTCCTGCCTCTTCTGTTCCTGTCTGAGTTCTAAAGAAGATCAGGAATGACCAGGCCTAAGAAATCCTTGTGTATCCAGAGTAGGTAAGGCGAGTGCGGTACACGGAACTTCTGGGCACAAGCGACTGCCCCAACCAGGCTACCATCTCAGGTGGATCATCTGTCACAGTAGCATGGCAGGGTTCTGCACCCAAACCTGCACAATGCACACCTCCACATATGGAGATTTAATGGCAGCAGTTAACAGTGTTCAATCTAACACTTGATGGATGTGGTATTCTTTGTGCTATCTTTGACTCAGCAATGCCACTGTTAAAGGTTATTTGACAGCCCTTTCAGCCACTCTATATTTGCCAGACCAACCGTCCTTGTTAAACTTACGTCTAATGATGTAGTTTATTGTATGTTTGACACATATGTTCCCTCCCAGACAGTTTCTGATGCCACGGGGCCCTTAATTTGATCTTAACATTTCTCATGTATACTCCCTTCAAGCCAATATACAGCTGCTCATTGCATCTAGTGACCGAAAAGACTGACTTACTCATAGCAATCCCTTCAGCTCTTCGTGTAAATGAACTACAGGTCATATTAGTACAACCACCCTACACCGGCTTTTTCCAGACAAGCTGGTGCTGAGGACTCGAACAACCTTCCAAAAGTGATGACTTCTTACCATGTTCGGCCATACATCACTCAACTAGTGTGCTTTACCCAGCCTCACCCCTCGAATGAGGAGGAGTGGCACCTAAAGCTCTTTTTGGTACCAAGAGCTTTAGGATTTCACAGCGATTGTACAAAGGACCACCTGTTGGGCAATCAGATTGTGGCAGTATTCTCTGGGGCAAACAAAGGGAAGGCGGTGAAAAAAGAATTTTGTCCAGGTGAATAGTCCTCAACAGTAAGGTCTGCTACACCCTGGCCAAAAGAGTAGCCTTCGGAACGTCTGATATCTGATTCCACCTTGGAAACTAAGCGTCTGTCTTCAACATCTCTCAGGCCATGATGTAGGCATCACTGCACTTTTTCACGAAGATCTACTGCATTGATAACTAGGTCTGGTCGGAAGGTCCTGCATGACTTTTTGGCATGAGCCTGCTCCACGGACCCTCCAGCCTTGGGGGGGGGGGCTTTTTGGTATCTATTTTAAAGGGGAGGAATCTGTGGTTAGATGCACGCACCAGAAGAACAAATATTTTCCTTTTGTAATTCTCCTTCTGGTGGATACTCTGTCTGCAGATTTGTCACTACCGTACCATCTCCCTGTTCTGTGGAGGTTCTCTTTTTCTAAAAATGTTCCAAATTAGGGATCGGCACACCGGTATCATCAATTATTTTGTGCTCTGTGCATCAAGATCAAGCAAGAAAATGAAACTGGCACTCATGGGTGGTGCTTATATGTGGCTCCACTACTTCTGGGGTGGAACCAAGCCAATGCAGAAATGCCCAGCGCCACCTAGTAGGGTGTGGGTGTACTGCTAGGAAAAGTTTCCAGATTGAGTCTGGTGTTTTGGGGAATATTCTAAAGATGAGGAATCTTCATCTAGGTACTACCGGAACATCTTTTTTTTTTACGTTCCTGTGGTGCAATGTGCCACTGGCATATTTATAAGGCCATGTAAAGCCATGTGCAAAGGTGCCTGCGTTGGCGCACGGGAGCCCATTGTGTGTCGGCACGGAGGAAAAGGACATCTAATAGATACAGCACATTCCTGCCCTTTTCTTTTGCCGTAGGGCAGTGCAGCAGCTAGGCCTGCGACGGTGTCCTATGGCAAAAACCCTATAAATGAGGCCCAGAGTATCCACAAGAAAGAACATGACTAAAGGTAAGTAATGTGTTCATTTGCACCTTTTTTTTTAGTACATTGTTGCTTTCCAATTACGTAACTAGGTCCCTCTATGGTTTTGTGCTTATCCTTACCTCCCACTTTCAGCAGCTGGAAAGGGCAAGCGAAAAATGGCTCAATTGGGGTAATAGAGCACGACAAAAGGAAGTAAAAAACGTTTGTGCGTCATTTCCTCGTGTTTGTTCCAATCGCTAAAAGGGGTGCTAACATTCAGGAAATTAAACAGTTGTTCAAATTACACAGCACTCTGGATGAGTGCGGCAGATTCCTACTAACATGCATCGCGCAACTCATAATTGCAATAAATCTAAAAATACGCCTTCCCATTTGTTGTCCGCAGAGTATATAAATGAAATACTTTGCTTTGATGTTTTCGAATGTATGTTTTATTAACTGTGGCAAACAGGCGCCTTTCCTTTTTTATTAAACTCAAAAATAAGTGCAATACATTTAATGCAATCTGCTGACATAGAATGCGATTGACATATCTGCATTTAATGGTTGCTTCCCCATTAGTTTTTCTGGATCTTAGCTGTTATTGTTTTACATTTTTCTTTTCTTTTGTGGCGCCCAGCAGAACGAAAAGGAAAAAAAGACAACACGGATTCTTGCAGAGAGGTTGACTGAGCTGTCTAATTATTTACCAGGCGTTATTAAAAAGCCCCCTGCAATCTTTACAAGCTACCAGCCATCAATCCTGGTTGTCAAGCGAGATTACCAGAGATCTTACTGAGCTACGGTTGAGCCATTAGACTGATTGAAGAGCTGCGTCCCTGCTCCCAGGTGTGTGCGATTCTTGTCAACCCGCTCTACATCGAAGAAGTGCAACTCATTCCAGTGACACATACAGTGTGCAGTCTTAAAAATCGATTTTTATAAGGGTCATCCAAGTTTGTCTTTTTGGTGTAGATGGAGAGATATGAGTCTGGAGCACTTTCTCTTTCTCAATACTCTTTCTCAATACTCTCTCTCTCTCTCTCTCTCTCTCTCTCTCTCTCTCTCTCTCTCTCTCTCTATATATATATATATATATATATATATATATATATATATATATCCATACTAATATTATAAAGAGAGAGCCCAAACCTTTGAGGCGGGTAATCTCAGTTACCACAGCACCAATCACAACACCCAATACAGTGTTGGAAAGGGAAGTTGCAGCAGAAGGACATAGGCTATGCAGACGGCCACCATATATTATTATTTTTTTTGCAGAGTTTTATATAGCGCAAACTTGACCCGAACTTAATCAGGTATCAGAGCGCTTTACATAGCACCAGTTACGTTAAATGAGGACACACATTCATTTTTGTTAGGCACAGGGAGATTAAGTGATTTGCCCAGAATCACAGGATGTTTGGCGTCGTTACCAAGACTCAAACCCAGATCCCCAGGTCCGAGGACAAGCGCCTCAGCCGTTAGGCCAACTCCTCTATACATTTAAAAAGTAAAAGAACCGTGCCAGCAAAGTAGTCTCTTGTGGGCGTGTCTGTGTTGTGCTGTGGGCGTGGGCTGTGGACGTGTGCTGGGGGCGTGACAAACGCTAGGGGCCTGACAAACGCTGGGGGCGTGTGTCCGCCCTTCATGCAATGTGAGTCGTACATACAAGCGACAATTACGTTGCTGCGCAGCATCAAGGGGCACGCTGGGGGCGTGACACGCTGGGGGCGGGAGAAACGCTGGGGGCGTGTGTCCGGCCTTCAAGCCATGTGAACACAATTGCGCCGCATCAAGGGGCACGCTGGGGGCGTGAGAAATGCTGGGGGCGCAAGCTACGTTCCGCCCTTCATGCCATGTGGGTCGTACATTAATCAGAAGATCGTCTGCTGTGGCCGTGTGCTGGGGGCGTGACAAACGCGTTCACATGGAGGTCTGGTAAGTAACATTACTGCAGCCTCTCCTGCGTGCTGTTACTGAACTCTCTCATTCAACGAAATTACACACGCCTGCTACCATCAACCAGGGCTCTAGCCGGGCCTCAAGTGGGGGAACACGTGCCTGCTAACATCAAACAGGCCTGCATCTGGGCCTCAAGTGGGGGAACACTCAAATGAGCGTGTCTGCGGGGACAATTACTGCAGCCTCGCCTACTCGCTGTCACTCAACTCTCTCATTAAACGGATTTACCCGTGGCTGATAACTCTCGCATTCAACGACATTACACGCGCCTGCTAACATCAACCAGGGCTGTAGCCGGGCTCAGGCGGCGGATCACTACACCAATTATACGCGCCTGCTAGCATCAACCAGGGCTGCAGCTGGGCTTTCTCCGTCCCTATTCTAATGAAACAAAAAATGTTGTCTACCGCGAGATTTTAAAATAAATTGCCCTTGCCAAATACACACATTCTATTTCATATCCGGACAACATCGGAACGGGCTGCTAGTGTATATATATATTTCAAAACAAAACCCTTTCAGGCATAGGGTGACGCATAAATTATGCAAAAAAGACTTTGCTGTAGAAATGGCAAAATAATTTGTCCTTTTCTATCTTGGCATGGATGGCACTGTGCTAATCCTATGCTTAAAGACTTTGATAGAAAAACAGACATTTGAGGTGAGCAGATCTAGAGTGTCGCTGGTGTTGAGCATGCTTTAACAGGAGCTGCTTCCCACCTAAACTTGAGAACTACCTAGAGTTCTCTCCTTCTTTTTTGCATAATTTATGCGTCACTCTATGCCTGAAAGGGTTGTGTTTTGACTTATACTGGGTGCTACCTTGTGTCTGGACAAAGCTATACCTCTCTGAAGGGCACTAATTAGAGCGAAACATTGTGTCAGGGGTTGCTTTTACTAATTTCAGGTTGGCTTCAGTTGGTATTTTACCAATTCAAAGCTGTAATACTGTGCCTGGAGTGATAAATGGCCTTTGACATTTTACAGCTCAGCAAGGACAGCACTGTGCTAGTCCTATGCTTAAAGGCTTTGCTGTAGAAATGGCAAAAGACTTTGTCCTTTTCTATCTTGGCGTGGATGGCACTGTGCTAATCCTATGCTTAAAGACTTTGATAGAAAAACAGACAATTGAGGTGAGCAGATCTAGAGTGTCGCTTTTGTTGAGAGTGCTCTAACAGGAGCTGCTTTCCACCTAAACTTGAGAACTACCCAGAGTTCTCTCCTTCTTTTTTGCATATATATATATATATATATATATATATATATAGTAGGTAGTTATAGTTAGGACCTATTTTCCATAGGAAATCCGCAACATTCTATTTGGAATAATTTTGGCGCCGGTTGACTAATCTTCGACGAATCTTTGCGAAATTTTCAAAATTAATGGCCTGCTCCGCTCTGGTCCTATTCTGAAAGTCTCGGGATGATTCGTCAAGTTGGGGCCGAGAAAAAAGAGAGGTCCCAAAATGTGTTTTCCCCATGCAATTCCCCACAGGGACCTTTAGCCGCAGAATTCCTAGATATTTAAGGTGTGAAGACTGCCAATAAAAAGGAAATCCGTGAATCGCTGCCTTTGTAGTGCCATCAGAAATGGGTAATGCTTCACTTTTGTCCCAATTTATTTTATAACCCGAAAAGGAGGAGAAATCATTAATAATTTGAATGAGGGACGGGAGAGATCGGGGACGATAAGTAAGAGTAAGAAGGATATCATCTGCATATAGGTAGATTTTAGAATGTCAGATTGGGAGAGGGACACCTATAATGTCTTCAGATTGACGGATTGTAGCAGCAAGTGGCTCCATTGCTAAAAGAAAGAGAAGGGGGGACAGTGGGCAACCCTGGCGTGTTCCTCCCTGAATTGGGAATGCATTAGATAAGAAAACACCACAATTTACCTGAGCTGAGGGGTTATCATATAATAAACGCACTTTAGTTATGAATTGATCACCCAACACAAATCTGTGCATTAAGGTAAAAAGGTATTCCCATTCAATGCGGTCATACGCATTTTCTGCATGAAGCGAAAGGGCGAAGGCATCTTCTGAAAGATGTTTAGCAGACCACAATGTATGGGCCAATGTACGTAGGTGATTCCGAGAGGAACGCCCCGGAACAAAGCCCACTTGAGTATGGTGTATTAAGGAGGGTAGTAGTTTGCGGAGTTGAGACGCTAAGATGCGGGCTAGAATTTTAATATTACTGTTCAATAAAGAAATGGGACGATAGCTACCACATAAAAGAGGGTCGTTGCCAGGTTTAGGTAATACAGCTATAACTGCCTTATTAGACAAAGGTCCCAGTGATGATTCTTTATCAGCCTGAAGAAATGCAGCATGTAAAGTATCGATAACATTGTGACCTGCCCATCTATAAAATTCAGCAGGGAAACCATCCTCCCCAGGAGCTTTATGATAAGGCAGAGTAGCAATAGCTTTAGAGATCTCATCTTTTGTAATTTCCCCATCAAGTAAAGCTCTACCACTATCAGAAAGACAAGGAAGAATCACCTTTGCTAGAAAAGAGGACATCTTATCTTGGTCTATTTTGTCGCCTGGAGTATACAGAGATTGATAAATGGAGGCAAATTCATTAACTATCTCTTGAGGCCTTGTTAGTATGTCACCTTGGGTCGACCGAATAGCTGGAATAGCCATTGCAGCTTCTCTTTGACGTAATTGTGCACCTAATAATCGCCCAGCCTACTCCCCTTGCTCGTAATGTCTCCCCTTCATTCTTAGTATAGCATATTCAGCTTTAGAGGTAAAGAGATTATTATCCCTTTCATTCCAGGGCACTCTGCTGAGAACTTACTGGGTCCTGTGCCTGTTGCGACAACTCCCTGCAGCAACCACCTTCACCGCAGCTCAAGCCGCCACAGACCAACTTCACCTCTGCAGTAGTCCTCCCGCCGCCGCTCTCTCCACCACCGGCCGCCGAGTGGAGGACTACATCACCCAGGGGGCTTAGCGGCAGGAGCCAACGTCATCTCCCGGCACCGGCGGCGCTACTAATAGAGCGCACTGCCGGTGGAGCGGGTGTAATCCCTCTCATTCCGGGGCACTCTGCTGAGAACTTACTGGGTCCTGTGCCTGTTGCGACAACTCCCTGCAGCAACCACAATCACCGCAGCTCAAGCCGCCACAGACCAACTTCACCTCTGCAGTAGTCCTCCCGCCGCCGCTCTCTCCACCAGCGGAAGCCGAGTGGAGGACTACATCACCCAGGGGGCTTATCGGCAGGAGCGGCCAACGTCATCTCCCGGCACCGGCGGCGCTACTAACTCCATAACAGACGCACTCCTAAATATATCACTACCACAAGAAGTGTCTGCCCAAAAACCAAAGGCACTTATAAACGCATCCCGTAACCTAGGCCACCCACCGAAAAAACGGAGGAAAAAGGGGAATTGTATCCAGAGTAACAAGACTAGGAACACCCACCTTAGTTTTGGGAAGAAAAAAAGTCCTGTCCCTCATATATCTACAACTCCTGAAATAGTTAATCCTCCAATCTTTCCAAATAAAGAATTACTTAATGCTGATATAATGGGCTCTCTGGAGCAAATAATTACATCATTATTACTCCCTGTAGTTGAGAGACTTAAAGGAATAGCGAAACAACTGGGAACTATTGAACAGGCAATAGTAGAGAATAAACCTGTACTTAAAGACCCATTGAAATCCACTCCAATGCCCGCATCGTCTCTAACTGCCACTGCCCAGAAAGCAGCAAAATCTACCACTCAGCATAACCATAAACTCCCAAGCCTTTCACTTTCCAAACCAACAGAGGAACATGCAAAAACATCAGCTAAAGAGGCCAGGGCAGTGGAAAGCCAAAACCCTGTGAGAGCAATAGCGACAGAAGGGCTGTGCCTAACACTCAATTAATGGCTGATTGCTCCACTCCTCCACCGCCGGTGATAAGACATAATTTAGATAGACTTAGGCAAATTTATCTTCCCCCCGAGGCCGAACCTTACGCCATTGTGCTAACAGGGGTTCCTGAATTATCCGACGGCAGGTTTGAAAGCCATCAAATCCTAAAGAATAAGACTATGCACTGGTTGGGAACACATAGTACACTACCTGCTAATCTAAATGGAGATATTCTCCACGTCCGACGAGCAGGATGGCTGGGAAAGAGACCTAAAACGACCCCTGGTGACATTCTCATCGTAAACTTTAGAGACTATAGGACAGTCACCTTTATTAAAGACTGGTACCCGGGTGGGTATGAGGGTAGTATAAGGGTCAGAGAAGTTAACTATTTCTACCCGAAAGCCTTGGTGGGAGAACCTTCCAAATTTCAAAACGGTACCACAGACCAGGGACGCCCTTAGTCTTTAACATGCCAACTAAAAATCAATACGGTCTACTTACGGATTTGGAGGGGGTCGACTGACTTACTCATACCAAAGAGGCTGACCCTCTAATGGCGGGTAATGCTCTTATGCCATCATCAGATGACAGCCGAAAGAACAATGAGGAACATCGGGCACAAATATACGGGGAGGGTGGAGAATCTAACAGTGAAGGAGGAGGAAAACCCAACAGTGAAGGAGATGTAGGAAAGGCACCGGGATTCGTTCAGGTTTGGGAAGACGCTCTGAAAGGCGAAGAGGCCACACAAATGAACATGCAAGTGAAGTGTACCAGTAATGCCCATGAGGCAAAGACCATAAGAGGAGAGTTACCAGGCGAGGTAAATCCCCAGGGCGGCATGAACACCCAAGTCAGCCAATTTGTATTATCATGGAACCTGGCAGGATTAAAGACCAAAGTGAATAACCCTGAATGGCTTAAAATCATCCATAAATATAGTATCCTGTGTATACAGGAAACATGGCTGACTGACGAAATCCATCTATTGGGATTCCAAACGTTTAACATCCCTGCGAAGCCTAGCACCCGAGGAAGAAATAGTGGTGGTTCATGCACATATATCTCCAACACTGCTGGTATCAAAGTCATTAGAAATATCTCAGATGACTTTTTTCAAGTACTATTGGTTAGTTGGCCAGGAGTGAACAAACTTGCCATAATTAATTTCTATAACAATGCCCATTGTAGTGAATGGGATAACATCCTCTCTAGGCTAAGGAAGTGCGTAGGGGCACTTGAAAAGGTGGGACTGGAGATATGGCACTCCTCTGGTTGGGGGATTTTAACTGCACTATCTGCAATAGTAACGACCTGGGCATCTGCCCTCTGAAGGGAAACGACTTTGGTGACTCGACCCATTTCACTCATTGCGGTATAGGGAACAAACTCAATGAAGTGATCCATGAGCTAGACCTGGGCTTTATAAATGAAATCTGTGCAATAAGGAAAGGCTTTCAGCCAACTTTCACAGGAAGGGGTGTCAACTCGGTAATCTACTTTTCACTCTTATCACATCGATACCGAGGGCTAGCCTTATCCTGGGAGACGTTAAAACTCGCTTTTGGGGATCATTATCCGATCTCTATGGAGCTGCAAGTAAAGGGACCGGCCAAAAGCAATAAAAAAGTGCACCCGATACCAATAACTCTGGGGGAAAAAAACGGGTACTCGCTTAAGTGGGAAAAAGTGGACCCCGAAAAATTCCTGTCAAACTTACTATCCAGAGCTCTGGGCAATGTGTCAATCTGCTTGAGGGACTCTGAACGACCAGAAGTAATCGTAGACTCCTTTATTGAGACAACCAAGGAGATAAATAATCTTTTACTGAAACCATATAAAAAACATAACAGTAATAAAAAGGGTTGGTTCAATAAGGAATGCTCTACAGAGCACTCATATTTAATAGCTGTTTTGCATGAAGCCCCAAGATCCGTGGCCCGTGTCAGAGAGGCGCGCAAGCTTTATAGAATTGCCCTAGACACTAGGAGGAAGGAACTAAAGCGGGACTTATGGGAAAACTTACACCTAGCATGCAAGAAAAATGATAATATTGCCTTTTGGAAGGCAGTCAATGCGCCTTTCTTTCAAAACAGAGACAATGACACAATAGAAATTGCGGTTTCAGGGGAGGCGTGGGTGGAACACTTTACACATCTGTGCAATTATTCTAACCAAAGTGGAAGTATAAGTCCAATATCAACCAAAGAGCCCCCCGCTCAGTTCCCGTTGGGAATGACCTTTGACTATAAGGAGGTCTTCAAGGCCATTAATGACAGTGCATCGGGCAAAGCACCCGGACCTGATGGGGTCCCCATTGATATATAAAAAAGCGAGATAAAACTCTGGGCTCCCCTCCTAACCAACGTTCTGAATAGTATTAATACCGTAGGTTTTATACCTACATGGCCCGAGGCAATTGTGTTGCCAATCTTTAAAAAGGGCAATAGAAATGATCCTGCCTGCTACCGTCCAATTTCACTTCTGGGCGCATTGATGAAGGTAGCAGGCAGGATCATTCTAAACAGGCTCCAAGTTTGGTCGGAAGAAAACAACACCATAACCCCCCTTCAATATGGCTTCCGCCAAGGGAAGGGCACAGTAGAGCAGAGTTTAAATCTGGCTCTGCTGGTTGCTAAATATACAGAGGCAAAACATGAAAGCCTACACATCACATTCATAGACTTGACCTCTGCCTTCGACTGCGTGGACCACATAAAGCTTTGGGATACGTTGAAGTGCATAGGCATAGATAACAAGATCATTGTTTTCATCAAGGAGTTGTATAGAAACGCAGGGGCAAGAGTCAGGTACGGCAGAGACGGCCAATGCTCAGAAAGGTTTCAGATCAATAGAGGTGTGAGACAAGGGTGCATCCTCGCACCCTTTCTTTTTATATTATATATAAACTCAGTGGTGGAGCATATGAGGAAGTTTCAGTTTGACTATCCTCTAGTGGGAGGGACCCCCATACCAATCCTCTTATATGCGGATGATGCCGCCATACTATCGCGGACTCCCATTGGCATGCAGAGGGCGGTGCTGGAATTTTCAAATTATATGAACACTCGTGGGCTAAAAATTAATGTAACAAAGACTTTCTCTATGAGATCCGGCCCTTCCAGGAAACCCCGTAAACCAATCTTTTTAAATCAGAAAAAGATACTTAACACTGCCACCTTTTGCTACTTGGGAGTAAATTTCGACAATAAGGGAAACTGGGCTAAGGCGGTCCACGCTAGAAACCTGGCCTTCAGTAGAGCAACCGGAGCTTTAATAAACTTTTCAAGGAAACTAGGTGGCCGTCCGGTCAAAGAACTTATACAAATATACAAGGCCAGATGTCTTTCCACTGGTACATACGGCGCCGGAATCTGGGGTTTTACAAATACCAAGCAGATACAATTGACTGAAAACAATTTTTTACGCTATCTGCTCGCCACCCCAAAATCACTATCCATCTATTTCAGCCACAGCGAATTGGGGCTCTCCTATGTAGAGGATAAGATCAAAGCTAGCCCGCTTCTTTTGTGGCACAAAATTTGGACTACCCCGGAAACATCACTGAACAGGGAAATTGTTTTGGACTGCTTAAATTTAGAGGGGGCACGAAACATCAAATGACTGAACCACGTGAGAAACATGTCCATAAATATTGGCCATGAAGAATATTTTTACGACCCACCGTGCTTGGAAAATATCCCTAAGCGCTCCTTGAAAAAGATTATAATGGATCATCTGGCCAACAAAAGGGGGCCGAGCGAGAAGGGAAAAAACACCAATAATTCATACGGCGTACCTATCCAACAGGAAGGAACGAAACTTTATTTAATCATGGAAAGCAGCCCATACTCCAGAATGTTATTGACCAGGTTTCGGGCTGACACATTTTTCTGTTTGATTACATTTCCCAAATGTAATGACTGGGGCAAACAGTTGGAAAAGTGTCCCTGTGATGGATCTTCGAATCTAATTAATTCCATCCTCTTTTGTAATTTTTATTTGGCCCCCTGGAAACAGTTTTTAAAACCTATATTTACCAAATGGGGCATCAGAGGATGTGACGATGCATACCGCAAACTCAAGCAACTAGAGACTGATTTTGTGATAAAAGCAGTGGCATCTTATTTGAAGACCATTACAGCCCTCAGAAAGTCGATGTAACGCTCTAAGAATTATTGCAAATATGTCTTACCTTCTAAATGAACTTGAGATAGGATACACCTGATTTTTTAACCATTGTTTTTAATGAAACTCTTTTAAAGGCTTTTTTATTCACCGTTTTAACTGGAATGTAATTTTTGTGCTTTATGATTCTGTATTCAAAATCGAATAAAGCTATTTTGATTTGATTTGATTTGACTATTAAGGGACATGCGTGCTTTCTCCATTAATTTTCGATGATGCAGGGTTGGATCTGATGTATAAAGATGAGAGTAAGATTGGTTGTCTCGTTCTAATTCTGCTTGCTTTGCAATATTATTCTTATTAGTGAGCGCTGCATCACGCATTAACTGACCCCTAAAGTGGCCTTAGCTGCCGCCCATACAGTCCTGCTGGAAGTGACAGAGCCCTGATTAATAGAGAGATAATCTTGGAGATGGGATTGTAATTGAAGTTTACCCTTCGGTGTCCTGTGTCGCTGAATGCTCATACACCATGGTTTACGCCCTGGTCGGGAAAGGCCTAGATCTAGAGATAAAAGGACAGGAGAATGATCAGACAGGGACGCTTCTAAGATATGAGACTCTGTGACCAATTGTACCGCTTTGTGTGATACCAGAAAGTAGTCTAAGCAGGAAAATGTGCCATGCAAGGGTGAAAAGAACGTATACTCTTTGTCTTGTGGATGGTTAAGACACCAATGGTCAACCAAACCATGATCCAAGGCTTTATCATTTAAGATAGCTCTATCCGCTACATTGGCTCTGTCAAATTGACCTGTTTTATTTAGAATAGGATCCCGTACCAGAATCCAATCTCCACCAATGAGGTAATGCGCGGCATCAATTTCTGTGAGAAGACGATTCAATTGAAAGAAAAAAGACTTTGTAGTACCAATCGGAGCATAGATTGATCCCAGGCAAATGTAAGAATTCCCAATACGTAATTTGGCATATACATATCTCCCATCAGGATCCGACCAAGTCCTGGAAATCGTGACTGGAAGTGATCTCCGAATAAGGATTGCAACTCCACATTTGCGAACAGGACTAGCATCCGTAGGATCATTTTTGTGAATGCTACTGTGAATAACCTTCCCCACCCAATATCTGCAGAGTTTGTCAGATTCTCCTCAAGGTCTGTTTCCTGTAGTAAAGCTATGTCTACACATTTTGGCTTGCAAATAAGAAAGTACTTTTATCCTTTTGATATAATGGGTGAGACCATGGACATTCCACGTAATAGTAGACAGAGAGTGAGTATGAGCAATAATGAAATATATGTAAAAACCTGGGTCGGGTCGGGGACAATCGATATTTGCCCGGCGGTATGGCCTCTGTGACCCTCTAGTTAATTAATCAATGAAGAGGCAGGCGCTGGAGACTGGAAGGCAGGAAACAAGGTTTTTATTCTCTCCGGAGGAGAACACAACGAAACGGACAGAAGGTATCGTTCTGAGGTGCTCTAACTTACGTTTGAGGCCTGGCCCCTTATATACAGTGTTTGTGGTTTTTATTATAGTTTACATACATGTGACAAAGCTTTGATATACGGAAAGACATTCCCGGAATCCCCCGTTGGGGCCCGTTCCCACACACATTTACAGTTGAAATCCCCACCCTAGTCATAACAGGTGATGAGTATCACGCAGCTGGATATTCCGCTGATTCACGGAATGTGGGGGGTTTGATCGGGTCTCATGGAGTGGGGGCTTTGATCAACCCGGGGATCCTTTGATGGGGGACGCTTTCTATTGTACGGGGAGGGGCAAGGAATGGTATCGGCAGAGCGGGGTGTCGGCCTGGGAACGGGGAAGACAAAACGGGCACACGGGGAAAAGGGGGTTTGCATCTAAGGGCCGGAGATCATGAAAGGGAAGCAGGGAGGTGTCGCGCTGGGAACAGGATGGGGGCCTGGGGCAGAGCAGCGCCGAAGAGGGGTTTATGACTCAAGGCAGGTGCAAGCAGGGGGGTGGTCAGCGTGCAGGCTTAGTGAAGGCGAAGGGCTATGTCAGGGGCCAGCGGCATGCAAAAGGGTTCGTTCTGATCGGGGCATCTTAAAAAAATGGCGGGCGCGCACGACAAAAGTGTGGCATCAGGGGAAGAGGCAAGATGGCGCAGATAATGTTCACCAGAACGTACTAATTTTCAACAGTCCTCCCTTTAACATATTCAAGACATCTTGCTGGTTCATTTTCTACTCGGTCATGAGAAAGAAAACGGTAGGAACCCCAGATGAAAAGAGTTGTACATTTTAACGTTTCTAGTTTTTAGGAGGTGGGCCTATTTGATAAACTTTGATCAATTTGTTTAGCAGGAAAGTCATAGGAATGCAATACAAAAATGAGCAGCAAGTATAGTTCATACTGGCAGGTTATTACATATATATCAGGTTCGGATTGGAGCATGATCAATACAATGGCGGCTGGGAGAGAAATGAGGTCTAGCAGAAACGGCGATTGGGGATGTCAAATGTTCATTCTTTGTTGCCTTTCGTTGGCGCTGTTGAGCACCGGCGGTGGAGCTACGAGTCCAGCTCTGTTCTAAGTTCTGCGTTGCAGGGCACGACCCTTTCCTCGCGTTTCTGGTCGGAAAGGTCCTTTTCGCCCTGTGTCCTTTGAGGTGATTGTCAGAAAGTTCAAATGGAAGAAGAGCGTACAAAACAGTCCATAGGGTAGGTCAGAGGAAAAGGGGGATGGAGCAAGGCCAAAGTAGGAACAAACTAGGGGAACGAGAGACTTCAAATAGGCGGGCGTGTGACCGAATTCAGAGAGCGGGGACTTGTCGACAGACACTGGACATCGAGCAGGGGCATCAGGTCGACCCTTTCTTCTCATGTTGTCGAAAACAGTGCCTCGTCCTGCAGCTCTTTTCTGTCGTGGTCTCGCCTTGGCTAATGTCGCAGGTGTTCCATAGTCTGCAGTCAGGCCTCGTGCTCCCACATCCGGTCCTTCTCTCCTCCAACGGTAGTACCCTTAAACAAGTTTGAAAAGACAGTCTTTAGTGAATTTGCAGATGAAGATAATCAAAAAGTCTATTTCTCTCCCAGCTCCAGGCAAAGAATGAAAAATGCCCGTTATGTTAGTGTTTACAACTGGCATATGAATGACCGGTGACGGGTTTGTTGGATTTACTATGACTTTCCTTTACAATTAGTTACTACACAGGTATTTTGCTGAGAGACGAACATGGCTGAACATTTCCTTTCTATTGATGCATCCTGCTTTTCAACTACTACGGGGTTCATTTTGATGATTTCTTTACCTTGGACTAGTCTGTTAACCTTGTAAAACATCATTCTGGGTCCTACGTAACCTTTTATAGCCTGATTACTTAATTAGGAAGGACAGGGGTTTTATGGGAAACAACCAGGGACATAGGAAACTTGTGGTAAGGGCACAAATCGACCCATCTCTCACAACCGGAAATGGGGGGGTAGTTTCATAATTCCAGTTTTGGGCGGCTGATACAGGGGAGGTAACAGGGGTGATCGTTCTTTCGGTTTGGGTATTGCGACGATTCGGGGAGGGGAGGGTCGCGTATTCTGAGGTCCTTGTTTTATACTATAGGAGCCGTTGACATGTAGTTCCCTTATTTTCGGGTCAGATTAGGGAACTTCTGTCGTCTTACCTGTCCTTTCCCTTACGGCCCAACCTTGGTTCATTGACTTCTAGCGGAAAAGGAGAGGTAACGACGCGGCCTCAGGGTGATTGTATTAAAGACAAGTTTTTGTGCAAATACTGACGGTATTTGAAGCCAATTAGGTGGTGTGCTAGGGGTGGCAGTCTGCCAATTTCGGGGCTAATCACTCGGAAGAGTGGGAGTGCAAAAATAGAGGGAGAGAGAGAGAGAGAGAGAGAGAGAGAGAGAGAGAGAGAGGAGAGAGAGAGAGAGAGAGAGAGAGAGAGAGAGAGAGAGAGAGAGAGAGAGAGAGAGAGAGAGAGAGAGAGAGAGAGAGAGTGCAACGGCAGACTAAATAGTACACGTGCAACAGAGAGGGTGGCAGTGTATTCAAGAAAGGCTATTTAGTGCATTACACAGTAAAAGGCATTCACGGGTCTGCGTTAGAATCTTGTAATCATGCAGTTTGAGCATTAGACAGGGTAGAGGGGACGTGCTTTGAGAAAAAAGGGAAAGAAGAAAGGAGGTACCATTTTGTCGCACTTCTCGCATTCTCGGTCCTTCGACCAGTTGGGTCAACGCCTCAGTCACACACACACATTCCCTCATAGTTTCGCATCATACGTGACATGGGTTCATTCGTCCGGTCTGGTTTAAGGGTGATCACTTTTTATCAGGTTGTGCTAATTTCTTTCGGGTTTGTTCGATACGTGAGTAGTTTGCAGGCGTGCTTAGACACCACCTTGCGGCGCCAGTCCGCTTCGTGTATTAGACATGGCGAGGCTTCAGATCTTCGCCACACCTCGGCTGTAATCTCTGATGTAACCTGCAGAGGGAGGGAAAAAGGGGGGGTGGGGGAGACAACATTCGCGCGCATTCAAATACATGGATTCATAAGTCCTTTACTTACCTCTTACTCGTCTTTCCTCCTTGGGGCAGGGTCCCCGGGGATATGGTTTCTGGAGTCGAGGGGGGGTAGTGTGTCCATATAGGTCGTGTGCGGAGAAACGTAAAAAGGAAACCAGAGGTGCCTAGTGCGAGGTATCTAGTCAAAGGATGTATCTCACTATCGGGGTCCTTAAACCTCTTTCAACGCTGTGGCGTTCTAAGGTTCTTCGGTTCTTGGGTCCCTGATACTTTGGAACGTGGTACTTTATAACATTTATATTATTTCATTTCACCCTCCTTTTACATTCCCTCATTTACACCGTTCGTTTTACCCATCCTTGGAAGTCAAGGTCTTCCTCTACGCGAGAGTTCATGGGTCAGTCGCGTACTTTGAAGGCGGAGTGTCGTGTTGTCGATCCGATCCGTCCTCCGGGGCTGGGCAACCATCTTCTTTTAACCTTAAAGAGAGAGCAGAGTAGGGTGCACAGAAAAGAACTTTCCCACCGATCCCACATTTTTAAAATAAAGCATGCAATACCCGTCCATAGTTTCAAAAACTTTATTTTGTAAAATTATTTCAGCATGTGGATTATGAGGGTGCGGTCGTATTTGGCCGGTCGTGGTAACGGCTAAAGTGCTTACAGTGGGGGGGTGTCGCTTGCAGCAAAAAACATCGGAAAGTTTTACTCATTTCATTTGTAAGAAACTAAAACGTCTATTAATTGGCTGGGGGTTCGGGGGCATTTATTTTCATAATTTAGAAGCATAATCACAATAGTTGTAATCAGATTTCCTATATGCATACCGTACGTGTGCGTCGTAAATGAGGTTTACATCAATTATAAAAATATAATACATTGTACATTTGTAATCAACAGTTGTAACGGGGATCCTTTCATACTGTTCATCGAGTGAGTTCTCCTTGTCTTTTCTAGCCAAGTGTACAAAGGATCATATAAAATCTCAGAACATCAAGTTTATATTAGTGCGAAGGAACACCACGAGGTGTTTGTAAGTTCCGATTGATACCAGCGCCATTTTGGGCGGGGCCGGCTCAGTCCGGAAGCAGCATCAGGGGAAATGTTTCCCATTACTGGCAGTTTGGACCAGAGTCCTTTTCGGCAGTTCTAGAATTCATGCTAACAGAAGGAGTGGCAATGTCATGTTTGTTTCGTTGGCGATCAAGGCAGCCGTCCCTTACCGGAAACCTGCAAAGGCCGAAGGTTCCGTCGGGGACCTTTGTAGGATCTTCAAGGCTGCGGAGATGCTGTCGGAGATGGGGGTTCGTGCTCCAGGGGGCAAATGTCCGAGTTATATGGCTGGTCAAAGTTACTCTAGTGGCCGGGGCCCGTCTTCCAGCGGACCCAGGCGCCATTTTGAGGCCCTACCGGGGCCACTCTCGTCGAGTTTGCAAGAGTGGAAGAGACCCTTCGGAGTGAAAGGAAGAGGTCCCTGTTTTGTGAAAGCGGGACGTTCGGCTGGGGTGCAGCTGTGATGCCCCCACCTGGGGGGCGAGGGAGACTGGTTCGCATCGTCTCCTTCTCCCGGTGCACTCCATGCCGCTCCTTTTCATCGCCCCGCATGAAGGTTTCTCCACATCCGGTGTTCCCCAAGTCCTGTGCTCGGTGCTGTGGGAGTATGGCCACCATTGCACGTTCGGTGCTGCGCAAGTACTGGGGTGCCACCATGGTGTGTTCGGTGCTGTGGAAGTATGGGCACCATCGCCTGACTGGGGGTGTTCGGCGTCGGGCCGGGGGCTGGGAAACCTCCTACCGGTGGAGGTGGGAGAGGCTCGTCCGCGTCGCCTCTCCCTCCCAGCCCAACTTGGACAAATTGTTGTGGAGGTACGTGCAGGACATCCCGCCGTCCAGAGCTGCTGCGGCTGTTACGGAAGAGAAAAGGAAAAAAGGTGCCTCGTTCTCCTCTGGACATGTGGCGGGACTACCTACAACAGCCCGGGCTGCTGGCTCCTGCCTCTCCTCCGGCTCCCCCATACGTTAAGATTTCCTGACCAAGAGTTGGCGGCCGGGCCCGCCTTATATGGGTTGCCGTTGGTTGGGCGTAGCCGTAACCCTGCCCAACTTTGGAAGGTTCCAGAATGGGGGGGGGCGAATGTTCTGTTTGACTTTCATTTTTCTACAGTTTTACCGTTATTATTCCTTGTTTGTTGTGCTAAATTAAAAGTTCAAGTTCATTAATGGTCTACGGATTTTGTTTTACCATTTCTTTCTTTCAAGGTTGCTTTTATGCTAAGTTTCTGCTAACAGAGGTTGAGTAACACGGAAACACGTGTAGAGGGATGACGCAGATTTGTACATTACATACACACAAACTCAGACGGGGGACAGTACAAGTACGACATACAAAGACCCAAGACGAATATAAAACAGTTATTGGTCATAATTATCTCTTTCCGTCTGTGAATTTGAAACGAGGCTGGGTTCCTGTCTTGACATTGCCCGACCTAGGAGAACTTGAGCATGCCGCTGAGATTTTCCTGGCGAAATCTGTGCCATCGGGCATAATCAAACGTGGTGGTTCTGTCTGGTCTGTCTATGTAAGTCGGGTTCTTCTTTGTCTCGCGCTTTTTCCCGTACTGCCGGTCTGTCGTTCCTGTCGGCCCTTTGCCTTTACTCACGCTCAGTAGAGTCGGGCATTGGGCTTTCCAGTGTCCGACATACCTACAGAAAGCGCATTGGTCTGGCCCTAAGTCTAGTCGTCTTTTGCACAGTGTCGGGGGATAAGTTGTGGGTAGCGGTGTCCTGGGGTTGTCCTGTCGGTATATTTCTCTACTTGGTTTGTCCTCGTCTTTTCTCTGTCGTTTCGTAGCTTCTCTGCGCCACATACCGAGACTGTCGAGCATAATTGGCGTTGTCTTATTATTTCGAAGGGCTATTTCTAACGTTTCTATTTTATCAAGGTCAAAGGATCCTGTCAGTGGCCACTGTTTGTCTTGACTCTCTTCGGTATACCTGTGCCACAATTTATTATAGGCTATGGTGACTAATCCATAGTTTATGAACATGTCCTTATTAGGGGTGCCTTCTAGTGGAGCTATATGGTCCACCTCTAATACGCGGTCCGGGCTAAACAGGCTATTTATCAGTGGGGAGAAGACAGACATGACGGCTCGTAACGAGGGACTAAAAAGTCAGCACTGCCTATCTTATCACTAGGTGCAAAGACCGTACAGAATATTTCTATTCGACGTTGTTTGCAGGCAGTGAATACCTCATGGATCAAAAAAAAATGATAATAACCAAACGACCAATAAATAACAATGGGGAGAATGAGTAGGTCCGCAAAGATCTGCGTTACCTACCCTTTTCACTATCTGCAAAAAGGGTGGTCTCTTCCCTGTTTGCAGACAGGGAATCTCCAGGAAACAATAGTTTTGCGAACAACAGTTCAGTTTCAAGTAATTATTGCGTGGGGGAGAAAAAATAAGCACGGTTGCTGCCCTACCTATCCTCCACTGCTTGCAAAGAGAGAGCCCGTTGTTTCTCCGTTTGCAGACAGTGAATCTCCAAACAAATAAAAAAAGAGCAATACTAGTATTTTTAAACAAACAAGCAATCAAGCAATTTTTCGCAACTTGTCGTGGTAACACGACCTTACCCGGACCGTATGGACAGTTTCTTGTCTTCCGAATCCAGCGCCCGATCGTCCTCTTTTTCTCGTATTTCTCACGGCACTCCTGATGGTTCCCAGTCAGGACCGTAGATCACTCGAGAGAGGTCTGTTCGGAACTAGTGAAGTTCGGATGATCGGCTGCCAGACGAGGGTCTATTGGGCAAGAGCTCTCCCGATCGTTGCAGTCGTTCACTCTGTCGTCGGGACCTCTCCCACTGGATCCACGAGTCGCTGATGGGCCCCACGCTTGGGACGCCAATTGTAAAAAACCTGGGTCGGGTCGGGGACAATCGATATTTGCCCGGCGGTATGGCCTCTGTGACCCTCTAGTTAATTAATCAATGAAGAGGCAGGCGCTGGAGACTGGAAGGCAGGAAACAAGGTTTTTATTCTCTCCGGAGGAGAACACAACGAAACGGACAGAAGGTATCGTTCTGAGGTGCTCTAACTTACGTTTGAGGCCTGGCCCCTTATATACAGTGTTTGTGGTTTTTATTATAGTTTACATACATGTGACAAAGCTTTGATATACGGAAAGACATTCCCGGAATCCCCCGTTGGGGCCCGTTCCCACACACATTTACAGTTGAAATCCCCACCCTAGTCATAACAGGTGATGAGTATCACGCAGCTGGATATTCCGCTGATTCACGGAATGTGGGGGGTTTGATCGGGTCTCATGGAGTGGGGGCTTTGATCAACCCGGGGATCCTTTGATGGGGGACGCTTTCTATTGTACGGGGAGGGGCAAGGAATGGTATCGGCAGAGCAGGGTGTCGGCCTGGGAACGGGGAAGACAAAACGGGCACACGGGGAAAAGGGGGTTTGCATCTAAGGGCCGGAGATCATGAAAGGGAAGCAGGGAGGTGTCGCGCTGGGAACAGGATGGGGGCCTGGGGCAGAGCAGCGCCGAAGAGGGGTTTATGACTCAAGGCAGGTGCAAGCAGGGGGGTGGTCAGCGTGCAGGCTTAGTGAAGGCGAAGGGCTATGTCAGGGGCCAGCGGCATGCAAAAGGGTTCGTTCTGATCGGGGCATCTTAAAAAAATGGCGGGCGCGCACGACAAAAGTGTGGCATCAGGGGAAGAGGCAAGATGGCGCAGATAATGTTCACCAGAACGTACTAATTTTCAACATATAGTCAAAAGAAATTAAGAGTTCAGGAATAAATGTATTAGTAAAAATAAGAGAAATTATAGAATAGTGGGAATACAATAAGAGGGAATAGGGCAGGATGGGAAAGGAAAGAAAAAGGAGGGGAAGGGTGCTCTGGCTGATATGTAATAGAAAAGTGTAAGAAAATGAGAGTTTTATAGGTTGAAAAGTTAAGTACCTAATGCAAAGGTTGTAGACTTGTGAATGAGAAACATGATAGAGAAAAAGAAGGAGAAAAACAATGTAACCTACAAATATCGTATAGAACAATAGGAGATGATATAAGGAAAGCAACAAAAAAAAGTTCCTATAAGAATATTTTAAGAAGACAAAGCTATACTATGTAATCAATATACCTCTAACTGTCAACCGCGTGTCTGGGCTCCCTAGAGCATGCCGCGGGTAGGAACTCCATTTAAAAAGGGAATATTAGAACATATTAAAAGATATTTGATTCTGAAACCCATAAACATCAAATTTGGCATTAAAACAAGTAGAAAAGTGTCAATACATTCATATAAATCCAAGAAGTTGAAATAAATTATGATAAATATATAACTTCAAATAGTATACAATATAAGGCATAACATTTAATAATATAGGCATAAATGCAAATTTCATTAAATAGTAAGATATTTATGAGAATAATAATGATTATAAACATTTGATATAAAATTAAATAAACGTTTTTAAAAGTTATTGCTCAACAGGAGTAAATAGAAGAATGCATGCAAGTTATCTCCAAATAGAATTGTAGGAAAAGGGTATACATAATCAGGAATATTTTGTGATCCAAATATTTTAAAAAAATCCTATAATTAAACTCATTGTATATCTTCTATAGCAAATGTATTAACAATTAAAATATATGTATATATATATATAGAATATAAGTGTAGGAGTATCTATAAATATAATAGAAGATATTATAACAATGCATTTGTAAAAAAAAACTCTTGAATTACATAGAAGATCAATATCAATGTAATTTTAAACCACTGTAAATCACATACAATAGATGTATTAATACGTCCTAAATATAGTATAAGTATTGAATTGAATATAGAAATTAATATGAATAAAAATAGAATAAATATGTATAAATACCTTAGATAACCTAAAGAAATTCATGAAAATATAGTATGAAAAGATAAGGCTGCAATAAAGAAGAAGATAACATCAGAGCCTATTCTCCATCTCAGGCAGATTTTAGAGGGATTTGTTCCTATGACGATCTTGTGTAAGAGTGGAGACTGCCTGTAAAACAGAAGCTTTGTTTTCATGGGTACGATTCAATCTTGCAATGTCTCTACCACGATGACGAACTTTGCTGGTACTATGGTGTTGATTGTTGGATGGTTGTTGAAAGGATTTAGAACCTGAAGTAGACTGATCAGCAGGGGGATGTTGTACATCCATATCTTGAAGTTAAAAGCTATCCAGAAAATGATGTAAGTCTTCAGGTTTATAAAAATCCGTTGATTCACCATTTTTGGTGATACGGAAACAAGACGGGTCAAATAAACCATATTTTATGTCCATCTGCCTGAGTCGTGGTCTCATGGATAGAAATGCCTTTCTCCTTTCATTCGTTTCTTTTGAAAAGACAGCCGCCATGTGTATATCTTGACCATCGTAGATGTAAGAGCCCTGCATGCGTGCTTCCAGCAATATTTGTCGTACTTGGTCATGTCGTAAAAAACAGGCAATTAGGGGTCTTGGGCGGGAGCCTATTCCTTTGCAAGGTGGACCAATTCTATGAGCACATTGAATTTCCAACAATGGTTCAAAGGTGCTACCAAGAAGTTTGGGAAGGACATTACATAAAAATAGTTGAGCATTGTGACCTTCAACTTGTTCTGGAAAACAAAAAAATCGAATATTATTCCTTCTATTTCGTTCTTCCAAATCGACAAGTTTACTACGGAAAAATGATAAGTCTTGGCTTTGCACTGATTCGAGACTAGCTTCAACTATAGTTAATCGCTGATCTAATACCTCCGCTTTAGAATGGAATTGTACTCATGGACTTGGTTTCTGTTGTGAGGGAAAGGATATTGGCGCCCATATCCGTCAAACGAGAGCTGATTGACGAGACTTCTTGTAAAATGCGGTTCAAAGTATCCCCTGAAAATTCAGTTGAGGTTAATAAGGGCGGGCTAGAAGTTGGGGAAGTTGAACCTTTCGCAGACATGGTACGTGGTTGTTTGAGTGCCTCTGTAAGAGTAGGTTGTATAGAAGACTTATTTCCATTCTTGTTGGTAGACATTTGTGAAGTGATAACTGAACTAGCAGCTCAAAGAATTGCTTGCAAATTCACTTCAGAGCTCATAGAATTACTTGAAATACTCGACACGTTGTGTGTCCAAAAAAAAAACTTCCACACATGCCGCTCTTTCAAGTCTGTCAGAATGTAGATGCATCCGTCTTGACTGACTTTCACATAACGTCATGAAAAATAGTATTATTCTGTCGGAGCGATCAAAACAACTGGAGCTTTGCTTCACTTTTAATGTAGAATTATTAGAATTATACCTCTCTCCAAGATATACAGTGATAGTAATCATGTATCAGAGGAGAAGTGCCAACATGTAACAATGAGGAATTTCAGTCATTTATGGGCATATGCATCAAAAATCGGTAATACAAGTCCTTATTAGCGAAAAATAAGGAATCGCTAATAAGGACTCGCATACCGCGATGCATCAACAGATTCAGTATTAAATACCGAATCGGTAAAAATCGCTAAATAAATCCGAAACCATGACTGCGAGACCCCTAAATAAAGATTAGCAAATACCGAATTAGCAAATACCCAATCGGTATTTGCGATTTCGGTATTGAACTACTCATTGAGGGGGTGAGCAGCAAACATGACAGGCTGTTTGGCAAGCTGTCCCTCAAGGTGCCTGAGGCAGAGAAGCGAAAGATGTGGCTGCGCATCAAGGAGAGGGTGAATGCTGTAGGAGTCACCCACCGCAGCATTGATGATTTAAAAAAGAGGTGGTATGACGTCAGGAAAAGGACAAAGGAGAGGATTCCAGAAAGGGTGAAGGATGCAGCTGGCACAGGAGGGGTAACATCGAACGTCACACCAAACACAGCCCTCCAGGACCTCGTTGAGGCTACCATTGAGCCTGAAGCTGTTGTGGGGGTCACCCAATTGAACACTTACGGTGCTGCGGCAGGAGGACAAGGTAAGATGCATGCCAGTGCAGATATGCAGCGTGCTGTCAACCCCAGCCCAGTCCCCCAGGCCACACACAGTGCATATGTAGCCGTGCCTAACGCATATCCCCACACCAGAGTGTTACATCATGGGAGTTGTAGTCATATCATGAAAGAGTGCGTGTCTGATCCCTGATGTGAATGAAATGAAACCAGCAGCACTTGGCTAAATGTCAGTCCAAATATGTCCTTTATGTAGATGAAAGTATGCAAAACAGATACATCATGACAAAATTATAACAATGCACTGTTTCACACACAGATGCATCACCCCTTGATTCAGATGACAGCGGCCGCCTCATCATCTCTGAGACCCCAGTGGTGACCGATGCTCAGACCCCGCAGGGACGTGAACCCACAACACCACCATCACCACCGCCACAACCATCACCTCCAACACCACCACCACCACCACGGCGGACAACTACACCACCACCACCAGCACAGACAACTACACCACCACCACCAGCGTGGATAACTACACAAAGCCGCGGGGCAAATGTCCCCTCCCTGCAGGTGATGGAGACAGAGCAGATGCCAGCAGCCACAATTGTTCCACGGCAGACAGCCGTTACTCCGACCGCCCAAACACCAGCACATGTGCGAGTCCAACAGCGGGCCAGGCCCCTGGGTAGAGCTGCAGGGAGATCTGAGGATCCAACAGACGGGTACGGAATGGTTGAGACACGGATGCTGCGTGTCCAGCGCCTGCAGGCGAGACACATGAGTGCTATTAACATTAACCTTTCCAAATTGTCAAACAAAATTGGCAACATGACTGACGCTATGCGTGAGATGACCACAGCCATTGCTGAGGGCAACGGAGACATTAAACAGTGCCTGCAGGAACTCACACGTGCTGTCATTGCAGGCCAACAGAGCGAACGCCGGAGGCATCAGCAGAACATGCTCCGTTCCAATGCCTCCATTAGGGTCATCACTAAGCTGTGCAACAGCACAGCTGTGCTTTCACGCAGGTCTGTGTCCCTGCATGTCTACTTGGGGCATTATTGTGGAGATGTGGCTAAGTCCTTAGAAAGAGGGACCACTGCAGTGGAGCATCTGTAGTCTGGGACTTTCAGTGCCAGCAGTTTGGGAGGGGAGGAGAAGAGTGAGGCTGCTTCAAGCGTGAGCAGCATCTCTGTGCCGGAGGCCAGCGAGAGGAGGCGCAGTGCGCGCAGTGCCACAGCCACTGACACACATCGCGGCGATGTGGAGGAGTCACGAGACAGGAGGCTGGGGGTACGTGGCAAGCGCAAATAGCCATGTTCCATTGGCTCCCTGGTCATGGTGACGTTACCATGGGCCAACTATACTGCCACATGATACACCTGTGATGACAATGGACATGTATCCCAATATTTGTTTTATTCTGCGTCATTTTGGCGTCTCATTTATCTGCACCTGACAGCTGCTCATGAGCATTAAAAATTTGCAAACAAGATCATGTTGTGATGGCTCATTCTTACCTGTCTCAGAAGTGATGCCGTGTGATGTTTGTCCACCTCCTTTGGCCTTCTGCTGTGTTAGGCACGTGTGCCTGTTGGTGTTGGGGGGGGGGTTGCTGTGCACGTAAGTCGTCCTCTCCGTCTACCTCTATTGGTATCCCCCTTCTTGTGGCAATGTTGTGCAGCATTGCACAGACCGCTATGATCCGGAAGCAGGTCACAGGGTCATACTGCAAGGCACCTCCTAACTTGTGTAGTATCCGGAATGAACTCTTGAGGATGCCAAAGGTTCGCTCCACCACATTCCTGGTGCTGATATGTACTGTGTTGTAGCGCTACTCCTGAGGTGTTGCTGGGTTGAGGTAGGGAGTGAGGAGATACTCACGCAAGGCATAGGCGCTGTCTCCTGCAGGGTGGGGAGCAAAGGGTTAGCAGCATGAATGCAATTATGCATGTGAGGATGGAGTTACTGATGAGGAATTAGTATGTACCTAGTAGCTGTCCCTCTCCAAATTCACCACTGATCAGACGCCTGTGGATGCCACTGTGACGGAATATGTATGCGTCGTGTGTGCTTCCTGGGAATTGGGCTACGATGTCCGTTATGATGTGCTTGGCATTGCACACGACCTGCACGTTGATTGAATGATATGACTTCTGGTTGTGGAGGATGTATTCGTTGGATGAGAGAGGACAGATGGGGACATGCGTGCAGTCAACACATCCTATCACATGGGGGAATTGTGCCACCTGGTAGAACTCCCGTTTGGTGCAGTTCAACTGCTGTGGGGTTGTGGGGAAGGTGATGTGGCGATGTATGAATGTCAGCATGGCATCTAGGAATTTGTGGAAGAAGTGGGATAGTGCGCTTTGCGACATGCCACCAGCTTCTGCTATTACCCCCTGGAAGCTTCCAGACGCCAGCAGGTGCAGGCTGCATAGCACCTGGACATGGGCTGGGATGGCGTTGGTCCTACGGGTCTGGTGCTGCAGTAGTGGTTCCAGCTCAGCAAGGAGGCGCATGTTCATAGCCCCGTTCAATCTGTACTTGTTGTAGATCAGTTCCTCTGTCTGGCCCAGCAATGTGATGCGCACCCTGAAGACCCTGTCCTTAATCATCCTCCTGCTCTGTGCAAGAGCGTTGATTCTCCTCCTCCCAGCAAGCACGTAGGGGGCAGCCATTTTGGTAGACATACAGGGTCTCCAGAGGCATATTTAAAGGGTTTCTGATTGTCTGCACCTGTGTTTTAATTTTTTTATTTTTTATTCCTTCCAATAACTTTACCTCCAGTTTGTGATTCCCCTTATTTTGCTCATGCAAAATAGCGATTTTGGGCATTTTTGGTATTTGCGAGTTTTGATGCATTTCGTTGCGATTCTTTAATAGCGATTCGTTTTTTCCGGAGGCTGATTTCTTTCTCGGTATTACCGATTGCCTAATTTGCGATTCCGTAATTTTCCGAGGGGATTATTTAGCGATTCTTTATTGTTTTAGGATATGGGGTTGATGCATTGCATTTTTAGGTTTAGTGTTCGGTATCGGCCTGTTTTACCGATTTGCTAATTTACCGGGAGGTATTTTGCTTGATGCATCTGCCAGTTAGTCTATTATTTATTTATTATTTATTATTGCTACTTGTAAAGCGCAATGTATGCCCGTGGGCGTCTTGGCGTGTGATTTCAATTTGAGTCTCTAAGGAAGTGGCAGCCTATCATTAAATGGGAGAGAACGGACTCGTTACTGGTTGAACAACCACGTCTTCAACAATTTCCTGAATTGGAGAAGGGATTGACTTGATCTGATCGTTAAAGGAAGAGAGTTCCAGAGTCTGGCTGCTGTCACCGTAAAGCGTCTGTCTCCCCAGGTGACCGTCCTTGTGCGCAGTACCGCTAGTTGATGCAGCGTCATAGATCTTAATTGTCTGGTCGGATGGTAAGTGGAAAGCTGCTCTGTGAGGAACTTCGGCCCTTGTTTGTGAATAGCTTTGAAAGTCAAGCAAAGCGTTTTAAATTTAATCCTAATTTTAATTGTTAACCAGTGGAAGCTTCTGATTATTTGGCTGATCGGTTTAAATTTAGGGGTCCTGGAGAGTAATCTTGCTGCCGCGTTCTGAATCATTTGTAATTTGGAGATTACCCGGGCTTGGGCATTGGCAAATAGGCCATTGCAGTAATCTAATGAGGAGAGCACAAGTGTACTCACCACAGTTTTTCCAGCGCTTTCTGAAAAGAAAGGGATTATCTTTTTTATGAGCCTAAGTTTATGAAATGCGTTGGACACTGTTTGATTTGCATGTGCAACAAAATTAAGCTTCTCATCAAAGACAATTCCCAAATTTCTGACCCTTGGGACTGGCATTGGTAAGGCTCCCAAAGATGGAGGCCACCAGACTGATGACCATAACGGGGAAATCTTCCCGAAGATGACCACCTCCGTCTTCTCGGAGTTCAACCTGAGGCAGTTGGCATTCATCCAATCTTTAATCGCTAACATACCTTCTTGGAAGCGTGCCGCTACCTCTTCTCCATCGTTGTTAATAGCGAGCACAAGCTGAGTATCATCAGCATAGGAGGTAAGGCTCATCTGGTGGGTTTTAATAACTCTTGCTAAGTCCGACACATAGATGTTAAAAAGTGTCGGACTTAGAGATGAGCCTTGGGGAACTCCACAGGGTAGAGCCAGTTCCGCCGATTTAAATGGTCCTAGCATTACAGCTTGTGTTCTGCTAGATAGAAATGAGGCAAGCAGGTCCTTTGCTCTAGCTTGAATGCCCAGATTTCCGACACGGTCAATCAGAATGGAATGACTGACCATGTCGAAAGCCGCAGATAAGTCCAGCAGTATAAGCACTTCTGTCCCCCCCGATCTCTAATGATTCTGATGTAATCAGCGGCTTTAATGAGGGCCGTCTCTGTGCCGTGAAGCTTGCGAAACCCAAACTGTGAGTCATCTAGCAGGTTGTTTTGTTTGATGTAGTTAGACTACTGAACATTCATTGCCCTCTCGAGCACTTTGGCTAAAAACGGCAAGTTGGCTATTGGTCTGTAATTCTTCAGCAAGTCCTTGTCTAAGCATGGTTTTTTAAGGAGCGGTTTTAGAAGAGTGTTCTTCAGCATATCCGGATAAATCCCTGACGTAAGTATCACATTACAGACTTGTGTGATGACTTCGCTAATAGAATCAATTACAGGAGGGTAAACTTTGGGAGGGCACGGATCTAAGGCCGATCCTGTTTTTATGAGTTGCATGATGTCCCTAATTTGTTCCTCCTCCAGTCCTTCAAATTGAACTAGTGAGCAATCAGGGGGTTTAATGTAAGTCGCAAAAGTGACCGGTTTATCCTTAGCTGAAAACTCTGAGTAAATGTCGTTGACTTTGGCAAAGAAAAAATTAGCCAAGGAGTCACAGAAGGCCTGCAATGGGATTGGAGCTGTATCTGGAGAGTTCCCAGCCAGTTGTTTCACTACGTCGAATAGTTGTTTGCTGGAGTTCTTTGCGTTATCAATTTGTTCTCCAAAGAACTTCTTTTTGGCCTCAGTAATCATTTTTTTGTAACTAACCTGTGTCTCCTTATAACGTAGTTTACTATCCTGGTCATAGGACCTAAGCCAATATCTTTCATACTTTCTACATTCTTGCTTTTGTTTCCTTAGTTCTTCTGTGAACCAAGGTGCCGAAGGCACCGTCCTATTTCTCGAGATGGTCTTGGATGGAACCAATAAATCCATCGCATTACCTAACCAATCTGAGAATTGTTTGGCAGCTAAATTAGCATCCGCAGAAATAATAGGGCGGGTCTTGACCAGCAGCTCTCTAAGGGCTAAATTATCTATATCCTTCCACACTTTAAAAGGCTCTTGACTTAGGGGAGCCTGTCTGTTTAAGGGAGCGTGAGTGATGGAAAAAACACATAGAATGGCATAGTGATCGGACCATGTGAGGGGCAGGATGTCTTGAATTATTATCCCTTCTATATTAGAAAAAATGCCATCCAGAGTGTGGCCGGCTTCGTGTGTGGGTGCTTTTACCTTTTGAACAAGCCCTAGGCTTTCCAGGTTGCCCATTAGTGCTTGTGTGTCAGCATCATCCCTTTTCTCTAAATGAAAATTCAGGTCCCCCAGAACTATAAAGGAGTCTTCGATTACCAATGATTAAATCAGTGAATTAAGATTAACCAAAAAGTCAGAGCGTGGACCTGGCGGTCTGTAGATAAGTACTCCCTTAAGATTATACGAGGGAGTCACTATAATGGCGAATTGGAAGGCTTCGCAAGTTGTGGACAGTATTGGGAATATTCTAACCGAGAAGCTGTTTCGGGTGATTATCGCTAATCCCCCTCCTTTATTTCCCTGTCTGTCTAATCGATGTACCATATATCCCTGCGGTACGGCGACCACTAAGTCTGGATCTGATTCAGCGTCCATCCAGGTCTCAGTAATAAATAATATATCTATATTCCTATCTTGAATCAGATCTTGAATGTCCTGTCTGTGCCTTCCCAAGGATCTGGCATTAATGAGTGCGGTTATCACCTTCTTAGTTTTGTTATTAGCGCCTGTATTGGTACATGCTTTGCTATTCATGAAAGGTAAAGGGGAATCGCAGCTGGGGCAGTTAGAGATTACAGTATGGGAAATGAGCTCCGGGTCACATTGGGGGCAGATGCTACATTGGACTGACCTCAGATGCTAGAGATCAGCGAATGAGTAGAAGATATGCTCCGATGTCATGTCTGGCCCAGGGGTCTTGGCCCTCGGCCCGGTCTCGGCACGGACGGGCGCAGACGGGCGCAGACGGGCTTGCCTTTGCAACGCCTTCGGTGCGCCTGCTGCGCCCGCCCGCTGTGCGGGCGAGATGACGCCATCCTTATATCCAATGTGGAGGAGGGTGGGATGCGGCCAGCAACTGGACCGCAACCCTTTCCTCCGCCCAGTATGGCGGCTGTCAGCACTCTCTCCTGCAGCGTCAGCACGTAATCTGCTGCGCTGGGAGATGCGGTGTAATCGGAGGTGAGGCTTGCTAATTTAAAAGTTACCCAAACTTAAATGAAAATGCCACAAACCAAAATTAAAATGCACACATTTAAAAAAGGCACTCTGGCCCCCGGCTTTCCGCCTCAGAGGTGAGCCCAATAGAAATCAGTGCACTCGCGCTAAGGTGCAAGTTTAAATACCCTGGGAGGGCGGGATGCGGCCAGCAACTGGACCGCAACCCTTTCCTCCGCCCAGTATGGAGGCTGTCAGCACTCTCTCCTGCAGCGTGAGCACATAATCTGCTGCGCTGGGAGATGCGGTGTAATCGGAGGTGAGGCTTGCTAATTTAAAAGTTTCCCAAACTTAAATGAAAATGCCACAAACCGAAATTAAAATGCACACATTTAAAAAAGGCACGCTAGCCCCCGGCTTTCCGCCTCAGAGGTGAGCCCAATAGAAATCAGCACGCTCGCGCTAAGGTGCAAGTTTAAATACCCTGGGAGGAGGGATACGGCCAGCAACTGGACCGCAACCCTTTCCTCCGCCCAGTATGGCGGCTGTCAGCACTCTCTCTTGCAGCGTCAGCACGTAATCTGCTGCGCTGGGAGATGATGTGTAATCGGAGGTGAGGCTTGCTAATTTAAAAGTTTCCCAAACTTAAATGAAAATGCCACAAACCAAAATTAAAATGCACACATTTCCGCCTCAGAGGTGAGCCCAATAGAAATCAAATATAAAGCTGAGGTGATAAAAAAAGAATTAACTGAAAATATAATTCTCTGAGTCTTCATTTATAAGAGTTTCCAGATGAAAAATAGCTGAATTGTGCGAGGCGTCGACAGTTCTTACCATAGGAGTAGAACCGGAGCCTAGAAGTGCGTTTTTCTCCTCAGAATCTGGAGATGCGATATCAGAGTTCCCACATGAGGGCGCCAGAGGCAGCGTTCCAGCTACGCAGGAACCGGTGCTTCACTATGTCACAAGGCCCAACACTCGATTTCAAGCTCAGGAAGTCTTCGAGCAAAACAGTGCCTTAAAGGTACTCATTTGGTCTTGAAATTCGGACCAAATGAAGCCGCCTTATTCGGGTCCTCGAAACCGCCACTTATGCAGTCATGTTGGTGCTGTAAGGAGCGCCGCCTCCATCAGGAGTTCGTCCCGAAGCGGAACTCCTCGTTCAGGCGGCCATCTTCCTGCATGGCCAGACCACGCCCCCTTGAAGGCCTTCTTGATGGCTCCAGAATCCTTCTGTGAAGCATATATGCCCCCAATGTAAACCAGGAAGCCTTTTGGGCTACACTATTTGGGGTGCTGGCACATAGAACCGGGACACAGTGGATTTCGGTTGGCGGCTACAATTGTACATTTTACTTGCTGCTAGACCGGTCCCACCAGCTCCTTCCCCCCCCATATGCCTAGACGGAATGCTATGCGGAGTGGATCCACCAATGGTCACTCGTGGACATGTGGAGGTCCCTACAGCCCACTCTCTAGTCCACTAATTCTATTCTGAAGTGCACATCCTGTACTCAACTTCCATTTTACACTTGATCAAACCCAGCGACTACCTAGGCCGTATTGTTTACAACCATGACTTACACATAACAGACATGACGTGGAACACCTCAGTTCTCCTGGTGCCCACGTCGCATCCACCACGGGTAACTGTGGAAGACTGTGCCTTCAGTGAATCTCAAGGCCTACACATTACCCAATACTTGGCGGAGAACCGAGGCATGGCTTCCACCAGGGCACTCAAATCGGATGCCTTTAAGGTGGTCATTAGGGGTGTTTGTTTTCAGGAATTAACGGTAGTCCGTAGGGTACTTAAGAGAGCAACTGGAGAATCGAAAAAACAGATAGCCACTCTAGAAAAAGCTATAGTCTTAGATGCCTCCAAGGGTCGCACACTGACTGAGGCTAAAACCCAACACACTGCTCCTTTGGAGCAGCTGTGCATCTTGAATCTCAATACCTTAAGAGCCAGATTGTGCCATGAGGGGGACAAATCCGGTTGCCTTCTTGCATGGTTGGGCATAAGGTCGCTCACTCAGGGACGCTTCTTGAGATAACTTTGCCCTCCTGCATCATCCTACATATACAGCGTGACATCCTAGATGCATTCCTTACATACTACTCCACTATATACACTGACCCCACATACAGGGTCTGCCTGGGTAGGCTGATATTGCCACCATTCCCTGTGGGAAGAGGCACCAGGCCGGGATGTCCCCTTTCCCTCTTATTATTTGCATAGGCCACGGAGCCTCTTGCCTCCAGGCTTCGCCTGGACAAATAATCAAGGGTGGGATGAGTCCTGCACCCATACTCCTCCAGAATCAATATACGATAAACACAAGGTGAGCAGTTCCTCAAGTAAGGGACAGGACAGGCTCTATTAGGTGGAATCAAAGGTTTGACCAGACTGATAACAGGGGATCCGAGTGATCAGATCAAAGTGCCCTCACACACCTGGGAGGTTGTCATGCTTCATCATTGGATGCTCCATGTCAAGCCGACTAGAATAAAAACCCTTGTAAATTCAGCTTACTCTCAAGGTTTGATCTCTCAGAATGATGCAGAATTCCTTGTGAACACCACACCAAAGTTACCATATATTTACATTCTGCAAAAGATACACAAAGGGTAGACCCATTGTTTTGGGCATCGGATCTCTTCTGAAACTCCTCAGCAAATTCTGTGATGTTTCTCTGCAACCACTGGAGAAGAAAATTCCTTCTTTTTTTTTTTCCCAAGACCTTTATTGCGAAATCATGAGTTGACACAGCATAGAGCCTACAACCCCAAGGGCCGGCTGCGTTATGTACAGTTACCTAGTATCATTGTCAAAGTAACACAGCCCTTCAGCCGACATCCCAGAGGTCCGGCGGCATGGTAAAGCTAGATACGCAGAATACAATCAAATTCGTATTCCGGTTAGTTTATAGGTCTATGGTTTTTTAAATTTTTTTTTTAAACAAACGTTGTTGTTCGAAGCAGAGAGAATATTTATCTAAACAATCAAAGTCAATAATCTTGTCATAGAGCACCTACAGCACAGCAGCAACCATAATCACAATCACTGAGGGATGGTAGGCCTGGTCATTTCCATATCTGCTGATGGGGAAGTACACAATTTGCCCCTATAGGCATTCCAACAACCCCATTTTTTGTCCCAGACTCCGGGGCAATTTTTCAGACAGCACGCACATGTCCATTGCAGCCACCCATCTAATAAGGAGCGGTTTGTGTGGTGAGCCCCATTGCATGGCTATTTCACGCTTCAATAGGAGGAAGCCCATCTTTGTTCTATTGTAGTCAAATCTGTAGGGTACCATATATTAAGGAGAGCACATTTGGGGGTCAAAGGGACCGGTTTCCCCAGAGCAGCAATCATTTTCTGGACGGCGCGATTCCAAAGGTCTTGGACCGCAGGGCATTCCCACAGTATATGATAGAAGGTACCTGGCAGGCCACAATGTCGGAGGCAGAGGTCAGATGGGCATCGGCCTATTCTGGCTAGGAGGGGACCAGACATGTATGTTCTGTGTAATATTTTTAGCTGTATTAATCTGAATCTATGGTTGATGGCTGACTCGCGTGGGGACATCAATGCTGACTGCCAGTCCACATCATCTAGGGTACCAATGTCAGTCTGCCATTTATCTCGCAGGAGGTGAAAAGTGTTTGGCATATTGTTGCACAATTTACGGTAAGTGTAAGATATCGCTTTGGCCTGAAGGGGTTCTGATAGGAGTCTGTCCTCAAGGGGTGAGGATTGTGGAAGAGAGGCGAGATCGGGGACGTTGGTGAGTATGGCGTGTTGAATTTGGAGGTATCGAAAAGTCTCGGATTGTGCCAGGTCGTATGTATTTTGCAGCTCTTTGAACGTCAGTAGTTTGCCCTCGTGGAGCAAGTCTCCAGTAGTGGATATGCCTAATGTGTCCCATTTATCAAAGCCACTGTAGTGACAGAGGGTGCCTAGCTTGTATGAGGTCCAGAGTGGGGTGGACAGTGTGAGGGTGTTGGCCCACCCGAGTTGTTTGTTCGCACGGTGCCATATCGATAATGTGTGGGACATCGGGCCGATATATCGGGTACGGGAACGTTTGCCGTAAAGAGCTTCAAGGTGCTGCCACGGCCTGTCTGATATTTTTCTAAGTGATAGGCAGGGTTTGTGGGTGTGCCGTAGATCCACGAGTTGGCGGCGACCAATTGGGTTGCCCAGTAGTAGAGACGGATATTGGGAAGGGCGATACCTCCATCATACCACCCTTGCGTGAGAGAGATGAGAGCAATGCAGGGAGAGCCGCCATCCCATAAAAGGAGGCGAAGGTCTCCTTCGATTAGGTTGAAGTAAGAATCAGCTATGGGGAATGGGCAATTTTGTAGGGCGTAAAGGAAACTAGGGAGCGCGAGCATCTTTAACAGGGCAGCCCTACCCGGGAGAGAGAGGGGGAGCGTTCTCCAATGTGAGACGTCGGCATGGAGTCTCAGGAGCGGGCCTTTAAGGTTCCGTTCATGGAACAGTTGGGGGTCCGGAGTGACAAAGATTCCCAAATATTTAAAACCATCTTGGGCGATTTCGATGGAGTAGCCTCTCGGGAGAGGTGGGGGTGGACCATGGAGAACATAGAGCACCGATTTAGACCAATTAATGGAGAAGCCTGAGTATTTGCCAAAGTTGGTGACCACATGTAGCAGGCTGTTTAGGGATGACCTGGGGGAGGAGATATACACTAGGATGTCATCCGCGTATAATGAAATCTTATCGGTCATGTCAGCATTCCATCGAAGACCTCGGATGGAATTGTCGGTTCTAATCCAGTGAGCTAGGGGTTCAAGAGTGAGAGTGAATAACAGGGGGTACAGAGGGCATCCTTGTCTTGTACCCCTGTGTAATGGAAAGCGTCTGGATGTATGTCCATTGACATATACCTGTCCCCAGAGATCAGTGTAAAGTAGCCGAACCCATTGTATAAATTTGGGGCCAAAGCCAAATCGGAGGAGTACCTCGAAGAGGTAGGACCATTCAATAGAATCGAAGGCAAGTGTCGCATCGAGGGAAAGGATAGCTGCGTCTTCTTGGAGGTATGGTATCCTACTCATAACATTGTGTACACGACGGAGATTGAGCGCAGTGTTGCGGCATGGCAAGAAGCCCGATTGATCTTCGTGTATTAGGGCGGGGAGAACTGCCATGAGTCTGGTGGCTAGGAGCTTGGCTAGGACTTTTACTTCAGAGTTAATGAGAGAGATAGGGCGGTAGGAGCTGCAGTCAGTAGCTGATTTGTTGGGCTTACGAATAACCACGCTCGAAGCCAATCGTTGATCCTGTGGCAGGCAGCCGACGTCGCGGCTTTCTTCTAACATGGCTTTGAGGTGCGGGAGGATCTCCTCCGCCATACCCTTCAGGAATTCAATTGGGACACGGTTGGGGCCCATTTCCTTGCCTGATTGAATGGCGAACAAGGTGTTTCCAACTTCCTCCGTCGTGAGATCAGCCTCCAGCTCCTGCATCTCGTGCTCAGAGAGAGTAGGGAGCAGCATCTCAGCAAGGAGCAGTTTACATTCTGCCACGTTGTAGTGGGCTCTGGCGGTGTAGACCCCTTCAAGATGGGTGGCAAAGGCCTCCGCTATATCTCCCGGATCTGTGACAGTAGATTGATCTGGCTGGGTCAATTCTGGGATCCAACGGGAGCCCTGCTCGCGTTTTTCAAGCCATGCGAGCATCTTGCCTGCTCTGTCTCCCAGCTCGTAGACCCGGTGACGGGTGTTCAGGAGCTTGGCTTGCGTCTGTTCAAGAGCCAGTGCTCTATATTCCATTTGTTTCGCCCGAAGGCGGGCCGTTATATCGTCAGTGGGGTTCGTGTTGTGGAGGGATTCCAAGTTGATGAGGTCTGTTTCAACTTGTAGCAAGTGTTCCCTTTGTTTGTGGATATAACCGTTCTTGAGAGCTAGTGCTTTGCCCTTGATTACTGCCTTGTATGCCTCCCATATTGTTATGGCCGAAGTCACGGATCCCACATTTTCGGAAAAATAGTACCCGGTGTGTTCAAGTAAGCAATCTCGTATGTCAGGGATTTTTAAGAGCCAGGGAGTGATTATTATAGGGCAGCGTGTCTTCTGGCGGTGGTGTGTGAATTGCACAGTGAGTGGGGAGTGGTCGGAGATCCCTCTAGGGAGCCCCTCTGGATGGCAAAAGAACTCTAAATCAGTTGTAGGTGAGAATAGGTAGTCTATGCGGGAGCTACTATTGTGAGCGTTGGAATAATGTGTATAATAAGACGTGTGTGGGTGGGATAGGCGCCATAGGTCCTCGAGCCCCATTGTTTGTGTGAAGTCAGAGAGGTCTGAGCTCGTCTTATGTGAAGGACGCGAGGGGTGTCGATCTATGGCATCATTCATTGTCATATTAAAATCGCCCCCAATAATCAGGGGTCCCTGTGGGAGATCAAGCATTAGGCTTTGGAGGGTCTGGAGTGCTGCACTACCTAGGGTTGGGGGAATGTAAACTGAAATGATATTTAGTGGCTTGCCTACCCAGGTGGCCTCAACCACAGCAAAACGTCCGAGGGGATCGGCCCACGTTGTTGTGCATGTCAGGGCCACATTTCTTCGCACTAGGATACCTGTGCCCCTAGATCCAGAGGTGAAACCGGCGTGTACGAGTAGTTTATAACCACCTCGGTGCAGCGCTTGACACGCATTACCCATTAGGTGCGTTTCTTGGAGGAGAACCAGGTCTGGAGAGTGGCGTTTAAGATATTGCATGACCACCCCTCTTTTTATCCTATTGCCAAGACCGTTGACGTTCCACGTCATGACGACAAGAGCCGTTGATGAGGGGGGTGTCATGGCGGCCTAAAGAAGTGAGATTGTGCTGGGATCAGTGGTTTGTGGTGTATTGAGTGCTGTCTATAAAAAGTGGCTCCAGGGGAGAGGGCCACCATGTAGCCCTTGCGAAGCTCGGTATGGCCAAAGTCTAGGCGATAGGTGTATCTTGGTGACACATGGTGACACCTAGCTGGGTTGATAAATGAGCAGTAGCTAGAGGTAGCGCGCGGGGTCGCGGCGTGTTGCATGCCACGTTCCATGATCAAGAATTTCCTGCAATGAATAAGAATGAACAACAACAGAGACCAAAGAAGTCTCTCCAGTAACTTCCCAACATTACCCGTCCCTCCCAAACCCACCCTCCTCGCTGTTTTCCCCATAACAACCCCCCTCCCTGCATCCCTGCCCGCGGACTTCAAACTATCCACTCCCCAACTAGGCAGAGTGCCTGTCGCCCCCCCGAACATTGAAGAGGACTGTGGAGAGCCGAAGGTGCCCTCGTCAGCCAACAACAGGATGATGTCATCTAGTGCAATTAAAACCAACTAAGATCAACAGTAGCATTCACATAGTAGAAGTCATTGATAATTCGTGAACGTAGGCTAGTCCTGCGCCCGGGGTCACATGAAAAGCAGCGCAACTGAGGGACATCGTCACAAAGCACCGCCCAGTCAAACCATGCGATAATCAACAAACAAATAGGAGTCAAGGCATGGTTGAGGTATGAGGTGGATCGTGTTGTAGTCAAATAAGTCTCTGAAGAAGGGGCCCGATATGCACTTACCATCCAAGAGTAGAGTCTGAAGGTCAAGACGGAGAGCATACCGGTCTGAGAAGGAGTGGCTCAACTGTTCGATCCGGTGCGGGTGTCCTGTGGGTCATTACTTTTCCTGCACATTGTCCGTGAACAGGTCCTGACTTTCCGGCGGCACCACTTCGTCAGAGCGATCTGTGGATTTCTTGCGTCGGTTTTGAGTGGAATTCGACTGTCGCCACCCCTCGAGTCAGTCCCAAACATCAGCGGGAGATTCGAAAAACCAGGTCTTACCCTCCGCTTCAATGCGGAGTTTCGCAGGGAATAACATAGAGTATTTGATGGATTGCGCGCGGAGCGCTTTCTTCACTTCCAGGAAGGTACGTCGACGGGCCTGTACTTTCATGGTGAAGTCCGGGAAGATCGTGATCTGCGCGTTGTCTATTCGTAAAGGTGGTCCCGCTTGTGCCGTTTGGAGGATGACATCCCGGTCGCGGAAGTTGAACACACGAGCCACGATGGGGTGGGGGGGAGCGCCCGGCTTCGGCCTGCCCCCGGGAACCCTATGGGCCCTTTCTATGGAAAAATAGTTGGAGAGGTGTTTTGGCTGGAGGTGTTGTAGGACCAATTTCTCCACAAAGAGGTCGGTGGCCGGCTCCTCGAGGCGCTCAGGAACACCCAGGATGCGGAGGTTGTTGCGTCGGGCGCGTCCTTCATAATCGTCAAGGAGCACCTCCGTCTGGTGTTGCTGTTTCTGCAGTTGGGTCACTTGTTGCTGCAGCGTGGAGGTGTCATCGACCAGCGCCTGGGTTTTGATTTCAATGTCTTTCACCTTGGAATCCATTTTCCGGAGGTCGGCACGTAACAATGTCACTTCAATGTTCACCGAGTCGATGCGGGTTTCGACTGAAGAGCGGACCCCCGCAATTGCTTCCATGACGTCGTCTAGTGTAGGAGAAGGCCTCACTTGTGGAGGGGGGTTGCCGCTTTGAGGGTAGCATCCGGAGCCGTATCTTTGGATTCCCCCTTAGAACCCCATGATAGTTTGTTGAGTTGCCTCTGATTCGAAGGCCGGTTGCCTTTATTGGAGGCCATCGCAAAATTGACCCTCGCAGGGGGTTGTAGAGGCGGATGAACTTGAGGCGCACTTGTTGGAGAAGGATTGGAGGGGGGGGGAGAAGGAGCCTCTCACCAGCAATCTCAGGGGAAAACAGAGAAGCGCACCTCGCGTTCTCACAATCCCAGTTCGAGAAGGGGGTCGCGATTTCAAAGGCCCAGGAGGAGGTGGCCTCGTAGAGCTGGTTGTTGGTGAGGAGGCGGGGATCAGGAGGAATCTCCCTCTGCAAAGTCGGTAGGTCGGGTGTAGGTGATCAGGAAGCGTCTCACTGGGCACTTTGGAGGGCCTCCAAGAGGATCAAGCAACACACAGTTTAATCTCAGCTCCTACCAGTCGCCCCCTGCAGTGCGCTCCGGCAGCAGTGTTAATGAATTGGGGAGGGGGAGCAGTGTCTGGCATGGAGTGTCTTGATAGGCCCCGGGAATTAAATTGCGGTGTCCGTGTGGGCCCCTCAAATGCACTGACATGTCCCTGTCGTGGCCCTCCAAGCCTGGGCAAGAGGCAGGTCAACAGTTGTGGATCCAGTCCCAGGTGTGCCGGTTTGGGGCAGAAAACGGTGAGTGAGTCAGTGCCCCGTGAAGGCCCACTGGTGGTAGGCCCGAGCCGGGGACTCGCCTAGATGTTGGATCCGGGCGGGTGGGGGAGACCCGAATGTGCCGTCTCGTTCCCTATCCGTGGAGGCCACCGGCGCGTAGATGGGCTTCAGTGATGGGGAATCGCCCCCTGAAGACTCGACCGTATTGTGTGCAGGCGCCAGGGGTCCGATGCAGACTGTGGCAGCCCCGGAGCTTCACTCGGCCAGTCGGCGATGTGCGGCCGCCATCTTGGGCCGACGTGCCTCGGGTGTCGGGATTCAAGCGCAGTGGTTCCACAGCGTTAGCGGGCACCAGGGATCAGCCGGGAGCTCCCGGATGGGCAGCGACACATGCCCTGTCAACCCCGGGCCAGGCAGCAGCACTATCGGAGCTTGGAAGGTCGGTTCGGCTTTACGGGCTGAGGAGCCGCTTTACAGCGCGTCCATGCTCCTCGGCATCAAGCCACAAGAAAATTCCTTCTTGAAAGACACTGGAGATGTCTTGAACCTTATTGCAGAAAGGAATAACCTCGACAATATCAACCTCCTGATGACCCCTGACGTGGAAGCGTTATACACTATCATTCCACAGGAGGTGACTATTGTAGTCTTCGAGGTTTGTCTGTTGGCAGAAACATGGACATCTCCAGCACCAGTGAGCTTTATAATCAAATGTGCGACTATAGCCCTGAGAGAGAATTTCTTTCAATTTCAGGACCATCTGTTCCCCAGATACAGGGGAAATCGATGGGCAGTACCTTCCCCCAAGTCTAGCCTGCCTTTACATGGCAGAATCTGAACGCCTCTATAACTCTAGTGACAATAATCCTATTATGCTTAAAATCAAAATGTGGCGAGACTACACAGATGACATCATCATCTTCTGGAGCAGTGATCTCACCATATGTGAGGACTTCTACACATGGATCAATTCCCTTAATCTCTTTCTTAGATGCACAAAGACGGTTTCTGACAGTGAAATTACATTCCTGAATCTCCTCAACGCAGCTATTAATGGATATCTGCCTTCCACAACTTTGAAAATGAAGACGGACTGTAATCATTTAGTACTCTATGACAGTCACCACTCGAAAGCCCTTCGTGATAACCTTCCCGGTGGGTAGTTCTTAAGCATGATCACAACTGTAGTGACAACTGTAGTGACATCGGGGATTATGAAAAACAACTACAACATTAACGGTTTGGGGCAGAAAACGGTGAGTGAGTCAGTGCCCCGTGAAGGCCCACTGGTGGTAGGCCCGAGCCGGGGACTCGCCTAGATGTTGGATCCGGGCGGGTGGGGGAGACCCGAATGTGCCGTCTCGTTCCCTATCCGTGGAGGCCACCGGCGCGTAGATGGGCTTCAGTGATGGGGAATCGCCCCCTGAAGACTCGACCGTATTGTGTGCAGGCGCCAGGGGTCCGATGCAGACTGTGGCAGCCCCGGAGCTTCACTCGGCCAGTCGGCGATGTGCGGCCGCCATCTTGGGCCGACGTGCCTCGGGTGTCGGGATTCAAGCGCAGTGGTTCCACAGCGTTAGCGGGCACCAGGGATCAGCCGGGAGCTCCCGGATGGGCAGCGACACATGCCCTGTCAACCCCGGGCCAGGCAGCAGCACTATCGGAGCTTGGAAGGTCGGTTCGGCTTTACGGGCTGAGGAGCCGCTTTACAGCGCGTCCATGCTCCTCGGCATCAAGCCACAAGAAAATTCCTTCTTGAAAGACACTGGAGATGTCTTGAACCTTATTGCAGAAAGGAATAACCTCGACAATATCAACCTCCTGATGACCCCTGACGTGGAAGCGTTATACACTATCATTCCACAGGAGGTGACTATTGTAGTCTTCGAGGTTTGTCTGTTGGCAGAAACATGGACATCTCCAGCACCAGTGAGCTTTATAATCAAATGTGCGACTATAGCCCTGAGAGAGAATTTCTTTCAATTTCAGGACCATCTGTTCCCCAGATACAGGGGAAATCGATGGGCAGTACCTTCCCCCAAGTCTAGCCTGCCTTTACATGGCAGAATCTGAACGCCTCTATAACTCTAGTGACAATAATCCTATTATGCTTAAAATCAAAATGTGGCGAGACTACACAGATGACATCATCATCTTCTGGAGCAGTGATCTCACCATATGTGAGGACTTCTACACATGGATCAATTCCCTTAATCTCTTTCTTAGATGCACAAAGACGGTTTCTGACAGTGAAATTACATTCCTGAATCTCCTCAACGCAGCTATTAATGGATATCTGCCTTCCACAACTTTGAAAATGAAGACGGACTGTAATCATTTAGTACTCTATGACAGTCACCACTCGAAAGCCCTTCGTGATAACCTTCCCGGTGGGTAGTTCTTAAGCATGATCACAACTGTAGTGACAACTGTAGTGACATCGGGGATTATGAAAAACAACTACAACATTAAGCGAAAATTTAGATGCTTTCACCTACCTGCCACTGGCAGTAAATAGGACCCAGAAGAGGGCCAAAAACAATCAAAGCGAAGCCTAGTTGGAACCCAGGATCAGACAGGAGTTCTCAGGTTCTGAGGTTTTTCTTTGTCCTCTTTGTCTTTAGGTTTGTCACATCTGAAGTTCTGGGTCAAGGGGTGCCACCTAAAATCTCAACTTAGGGGCATTAAGGGCAGTACCAGATAGTAGCCAATGGGCTACCTAACTTTAGGGTGACCACACTCTCTAAAGGCGTATTTTGACAGGTCGAAATGGCAGTTTAAAACTGCACCCATAAGCTGCAATGACAGGCCTGAGACATGTTTAAAAGGGTACTTAATGAGCGTCACAATGAGTGCTACAGGCCCACTAGTAGCATTTAATTTACATGTTGTACCACTTTACTAGGGACTTACAAGTAAATTAAATGCACCAATTGGCTGCTAATCCAATTTTAATATGTCTAAATGAGGGAGTACAAGCACTGTAGCACTGGTTAACTGTTGTAAACTGTATGGAGTCCTAAAAGCCAACTAAAACAGGTTAGGAAAATAGAACGGTGAAGGCAAAATGTTTGGTGCTGACCCTTTTGTACCCTCTGTTTTCATGCTTGCTTTAACATCTCATTGATCATTCCCTTCAGCTTGCTCTTCAGGACAGGCTTTGAATTCAACAGTTACTATTGTAAAAAATGGCATTCAGGAGTGCCACACTTTTGTTTTGAATGCGAAATGTTAGCACTCTACAGTGCAGTCGATTACTAGGGAGTTAATTGATAGACTGCCACTGGTGTTGCAAAAACATGATTGACTCTGAATACTAGAATGTTTTACTGAAATGTATGAGCCAGATTTCTCCTTAGGAAATGCTTTCAGTTTTACAGCTTTGATTCCATCAAGGTGACATTCAAGTATGCCACACTTTTGTCATGAATACAGAATGTTAGCACTCTAGTTGCTCATGAGAAATACGTGTTAAGCTCCTGATAGAGTGCGCAGGGACCTACTAGCTCAGTTTTACCATACTCACCTGGGCCCATACAACATTCACACTTTGAACTAGCAGTCCTGCCTAACTAATTACTAATTTAGTCACCCTATCAGTCCCCAGAGGTCCACTCAGGACTTATACCTGTAAACCATGACTTACCGATCCTTGTCACCTTTACCAAAAGTCCTGTAAATCAGAGGGAGTTAGAATAAACAGGCAATAACTAAACACATTTACTTTCTTATAATATCCACAGACTCGGGGAAAGTTTTAAAACTTTTATCTTTGATAGATTTTCTGAGTCAAATGGAAAAGGGCCACAATCTTGTGACCATAAAATTTACAAACAAGAATATAACCAGTAGGACATAAAGTTTGTAAGAAATTACAGTAACACCTTTAGACATTGGTACCTGGGAAGGGTGAGAAAGGGAAGTAGCACAAGGACATGCCACTTGGATTATATTTACCTAGAATGGTGCGATGACCAATCCTGGCCACGGGCTGGCTCCCGACTAATCAGGTGCCCATGGGACAAGACAGGTGCAGATAAGGACAGGTGACCTCAGCTAAGTGCAACGCCAGCGTCACACCCCTCTCTCTAGGGAAAGCCAATTAGTACCCCGATTGGATAATCGATTCTTCTGACAGAGTGCTCCGCCAGCACCTCTGCTCTTGATCGCCTATTGAGTGCGTTGGGTCAGTGACAGGTCATCTTTTCGGACAAGTCGGACAATTTCTCTATCTAAACCTACGTTAGTTATACCATTTCGAGGGCAATGTATCACCCCTAAATGTTGCAAATCTATGTGTTCCCCTTCAGTGATTGGTTGGAAAGACGAGGAGAGATCATCACACCATACTAAGATGAGATCATCTAAATTGACTTGAATTGATCAAGTTCCCACCCACAATTTACTTTCTCACGTCTTTATTCTGCCCAATAATATTGGCATACAAATTATATACAATAGAGCAGGTTCCCAGGAACATCGTGGGTAAGAAGGGTGTTGGCAACCATTCAATGCCAGTACTTCAGCAATTTCGGAATCAGAGTGCGCTTGCGCAGCATCACCCAAGATGGAGGATGTGACAGTATTCAGGCCCAAATTACGAGCTAGTAGCAAAGTCAAAAAGAAACATATTAGAATACAAAAATAAATGAATGCACTGTATACCACTTATCTCTACTCTAACCCCACTACTTTATTTTAAAATTTGCATTAACATTTAAGCAAGACAAACAAGCTTAGTACAAGCAGCGGCATAAGCGTTAGCATGTGAGATTTAAAGCAGCCATTTCTGGCATTAGTGCACATAAGCAAGGATTTCCCACCAAGCTAAAGAAACGTCATGCCACGTAGATGTGACAGACGCAAGCGCAGAAAGTTTTGCACGTTTTGCAGCGGCCATTTTAATGTATTCGAGTTACTGTTAGTAAAAGCACATTGTAAAGCTTCCCCTAGATGCTAAAATGTTGTGTAATGCAATTATTAATAGACAAAACATGTTGATTAATATATTAAATGTTAGTATTAGAGGGCTGAATCCAAGCAAGTCTCTGCATATGTGAGACCATTATCCATCAATCCCCTCTTCGATGATATTTTATATCATCACAAATTAAGGAACCAGATGCCATCTTTAACACTATCCCATTTCAATGTCTTCAATTACTTGGGTAGTTTTCTTTTAATTTTTACTCTGGTAAATTTTAATTTTCTTACATATGTCCCCCTTTAGTTCTTCCATTTGAATTTCATCAAATTTTCTTTTCTTCATTTTCTCACTCACAGTGTACCTTTTTCTATTTCTGCAGTATTTGCAACAAATCATTATCACTAAAATTATTAGTGATATTCCCATTATTGGCATCAGTACTTTACCTACAATACTTCTACCTACATTAGATAACCAAGTACCAATAGAGGAGAGTCCATCAGTAAGTCTCTTCCATGCACTATCAACTTCCAGTGGTTTCAGTTCTTCTTCCAAATGAGTAATGTTCCTTACATACCTTCCAATTTCGACACTTTTATCAGGTATGTAAGTGCAACAATGTTGCGCTTTCAACATTCTACAGACTCTGCCCTCTTTTGCCAATAATATATCAAGAGCAAGTCGATTTTGTAAAACCATTGATCTGATCGCAACCAATTCGGTATTGATCAATAAGAATCCTCGAGCAGTGTCAGTCGATAAGCGATCCACCACTGTAGACAATGTACTGATTCTTTGTGTATTCAGAAACACTCCCACTGAAGGTATCAATGCCCTAAATATATCACCTAGAATTTCTGCAAAACTAGCTCTTTTCTATTGTGTTAGTTCATTTTCGTGTTCTTTGCTTCCAGTGATTGTTTTTAACATGGTATACCTTAGGGAATACTATTCCAAAATAGCAACTCCCATACCAATGATCAGGCAGCTTAAAGTAAGCTTTGTTCCCACAAATGTAATAGACTCAAGGAAATACTGGATCAGTTCCCCCTTTTAGTCCCAAACTCCCAATTATGAGGACATTGTGTTCACCTTCACTGGAACCAATGAATACATTGTTATACTCAGTTTTCTTTGTATGGGGACAGCTTTTCCCCTTCTTTTCAAAGTCCAAAGACATAGCAGCATGAGGTTTGCCAGTTTGCCAGTTGTCCTCCCTTTCAGCCCATTTGGGTATATGGGGTTTCGTTTTAGTGGCTTTTCTACGGAAATCCTGTCTCCTTTTCTCTACTAAATTTAAAAACACTTTCTCCTCCTCATGTAATCTACAAGTTAAATTGTCTTTATGTGCTTCAGCTATATCTATTGCTTTCATTGTTAGGAAAAATTCACCCATGAATTGTGAGTCTTTACTACTAAGGACAGGATTCATTCTTCTATTGATAGGGATTTCAGAGAAAATGACATCTATGTTAGAATAATAATACTGTAACCTTCCAGTTTTATAAAACAGTCTAATTAATATACTACAGGAAATGCCATAGGTCAGGGGTAAATGATGGTAGGTAACACCTTCAACTACTGAAGTAGGTAATTTCATACAGACATAACAATCACTAATCTGCATAGTCTACATAATGTACTAATAGACTAGCAAATACATTCATTTCAGTTTCGTTTCTATTGTTAATGTGATGTCATTCTATCTCATCTGGTGCTTCTAAGTCTACTCTATCTTGTTTGTGGTGCGCTATCTTTCCGTGTATAATAGTTGCATTTTGCTTAGCAGCCATCAAGTACGGTATTGCTATTGTCAATCCTAGCCATACTACAAGTACTATCAAAACACTACATATGCATATCCTGCAACATGTCTTTATACAACTTATTTTCGAGTTTCCAGTAACTCTTTTATCAGCCATTTTTGAATAAGGAGGCTTAACCCCTCTTTGAGATTTTTCACAGAATAAATATGTGATTTATCTCGAGTTGGCCTCACTTCTTCAATATCTTGATCAGCAATCAATTCTTCGTCACTGTCAATAGTCGATACCGAACTAACTACCTATTTTTAACTAATCCCTAACCATACTACTGCTACCAAGAAAAGTATACTGAAAGAGAGCGCAGGGATCTACTAGCTCAGTTTTACCATACTCACCTGGACCCACATAACATTCACACTTTGAACTAGCAGTCCAGTCTAACTAATTACTAATTTAGTCACCCTATCAGTGCCCAGAGGTCCACTCAGGACTTATACCTGTAAACCATGGCTTACCAGTCCTTGTCACCTTTACTAAAAGTCCTGTGAATCAGAGGGAGTTAGAATAAAAAGGCATATCTAAACACATTTACTTTCTCATAATAACCACAGACTCGGGGAAAGTTTTACAACTTTTATCTATGATAGATTATATGAGTCAAATGGAAAAGGGCCACAATCTCATGACCATAAAATTTACAAACAAGAATATAACCAGTAGGACATAAAGTTTGTAAGAAATTACAGTAACACCTTTAGATATTGGTACCTGGGAAGGGTGAGAAAGGGAAATAGCACAAGGACATACCACATGGATTATATTTACCTAGAATGGTGCAATGACCAATCCTGGCCTCGGGCTGGGGCAAAAAGACCAGGACCAGGCTCCTGACTAATCAGGTGCCCACGGGACAAGACAGGTGCAGATCAGGATAGGTGACCTCAGCTAAGTGCAACGCCAGCGTCACACCACTCTCTCTAGGGAAAGCCAATTAGTACCCCGATTGGGTAATCAATTCTTCTGACAGAGTGCTCTACCAACAAGGGGTGGTGATGGACAGAGTTTCTGAATTAAGCAGAATACTCTCACCCAGTCTAGAGATCAGGGCTAGATCCAACACCGTTTTTTAGCTCACTGCACCATCCCAGTTCAGAACCTGGCTATATGCAAATTAGTCTGTTCCTGTCCCAGTGCATGATGGGAACAGGGCAAACCAAACTACCAAGCCAATTCTTACACTAGGAAGGAAACAAGCTTCCGGGGACCGGTTTCTGGCATTTCAGCCGTCGTCGGCCCGGCTTGCTTGAATCCTGATGGTGCAATGAGCAAGGGACTCACATCTGAGTATACCCTTCCACACTTAGGGTGGACAAAATATTTAACAACAAGGGGTGGTGATGGACAGAGTTTCTGAATTAAGCAGAATACTCTCACCCAGTCAAGAGATCAGGGCTAGATCCAACACCGTTTTTTAGCTCACTGCACCATCCCAGTTCAGAACCTGACTATATGCAAATTAGTCTGTTCCTGTCCCAGTGCATGATGGGAACAGGGCAAACCAAACTACCAAGCCAATTCTTACACTAGGAAGGAAACAAGCTTCCGGGGACCGGTTTCTGGCATTTCAGCCGTCGTCGACCCGGCTTGCTTGAATCCTGATGGTGCAATGAGCAAGGGACTCACATCTGAGTATACCCTTCCACGCTTAGGGTGGACCCCCTTTTTGTAATTATTTTGGCCTCCATGAGTGTGGAAGGGTATGCTCAGACATGAGTCCCTTGCTCATTGCACCATCAGGATTCAAGCAAGCCGGGCCGAAGACGGCTGTAATGCCAGAAACCGGTCCCCGGAAGCTTGTTTCCTTTCCAGTGAAGAATTGGCTTGGTAGTTTGGTCTGCCCTGTTCCCATGATGCACTGGGCCAGGGACAGACTAATTTGCATATAGCCAGGTTCTGAACTGGGATGGTGCAGTGAGCTAAAAAACGGTATCTGAGTAGGAGTGTTCTGATTAACTCAGATACTCTGTCCATCACCACCCCCTTTTTGTAATTAAAGTGCTCTACCAGCACCTCTGCTCTCTATCACCTATTGAATGCATTGGGTCAGTGACAGGTCAGCTATTCCGACAAGTCGGACAAATTCTCTATATAAACCTACCTTAGTTATACCATTTCGAGGGCAATGTACCACCCCTAAATGTTGCAAATCTGTGTGTTCCCCTTCAGTGATTGGTTGGAAAGATGAGGAGAGATCATCACACCATACTAAGATTAGATCATCTAAATTGACTTGAATTGATCAAGTTTCCACCCACAATTTACTTTCTCACGTCTTTATTCCGCCCAACAATATTGGCATACAAATTATATACATTGTATTTATTTGAGTCCTCTTGCTTCCTCTTTAGAGGTCAATAGAGCAGGTTCCCAGGAACATCGTGGCTAAGAAGGGTGTTGGCAACCATTCAATGCCAGTGCTTCAGCAATTTCGGAATCAGAGTGCCAGTATTCAGGCCCAAAGTACGAGCTAGTAGCAAAGTCAAAAAGAAACATATTAGAATACAAAAATAAATGAATGCACTGTATACCACTTATCTCTACTCTAACCTCACTACTTTATTTTAACTTTTGCATTAATAGTTAAGCAAGACGGACAAGCTTAGTACAAGCAGCGGCATAAGTGTTAGCATGTGAGATTTAAAGCGCCATTTCTGGCATTAGTGCACAGAAGCAAAGCTTTCCCAACAAGCGAAAGATACGTCATGCCACGTAGAAGTGACAGACGCATGCACGGAAAGTTTGCCACATTTTCGGAGGCCATTTTAATGTATTCGAGTTACTGTTAGTAAAAGCACATTGTCAAGCTTCCGCTAGATACTAAAATGTTGTGTAATGCAATTATTACTAGACTAAACATGTTGATTAATATATTACAGGTTAGTCTGAGAGGGCTGAATCCAAGCAAGTCTCTGCATATGTGAGACCTTGCTCCATCACTCCAGTTGATCACAAGGGAGTAAAGTGACAGACTGTTGCTGGTTGGAAGTTCCTGATTCGCTCTGCATGTCAGACTGTTTCACTTAACTGGATGAGGCAGATATTTCAGAACTAACAGAAAATGTACTCTTATTTTAGCTTTCTAGAGCACTAACCATAACTTCTAAAACAAAAAGAACCCCCTCCCTTTAATTTATAAAGAAAAAGCTTTAGGTTTTACAGCTTTGGTTCCATCAAGATGACTTGAGTGTGTCACACGTTTGTCAGAAATACAGAATGTTAGTGTTAGTTCCAGTCGGTCTTCATCACACTATGGAAGCTTCAGTACAACGCTGAGTTCTTAACGGACAGACTGATGTTGGTGTTGACATTACATGTTTCAGTCTGCATCCCAGAATAATTTACTGACATGGATAAAACAGACATTTGAGAACTCTTACAAAATGGGTCCTCATTTTTGCTCTCTAGAACACTAACCATACTTTCTATAACACAACGAACCCCCTCATTTTGTTCATTTTTAATGTATTCCTAATTGTTATACTCATATGTAAAAATAACAATACTGCAGTGCACAGGAACATGTATATGATTATGAGTTTATTGCTATTTTATAATCAAATATGAATGTTATACAGTAGATCTTTGCTAATCTCCTTGGTTCAAGTGGGCCCTGAAGCCATGTTATTTAACCCCTTCACTGCGGCGGCTATTCTGCCGCAGTGCTAAGGGGGCGGGGCGGCCGCGCGGCGTGCGCATGCTGGTGTAGGAACCGCTCCGTCACCAGCCGCGGTTGCGCTGTGCTCATGACGGAGCGGTTCCGTCACGGCCCCGCCCGCTCAATGGAACGCTCTGCGCAGGCGCGGAATACTCGCCGCGCAGGCGTGCCGAGCGGGCCGTGACGGAACCGCTCTGTCATCAGCACAGCGCGACCGCAGCTGATGACGGAGTGGTTTTGTCACCAGCAGGGGAGGGGCTAAGGATGTACATTTGCACTTTTCCGAGAAGCGCAACCTCGTTTCCAAATCTAGCAAATGGAAGCAGGATTTTAGGAGAATAAGAAGTCCAATATTGTATTTATGAATGATTCCTCCTCCTCTAGGATGTCTTGTGCTTCCTTTGGGACAAAGTCCTTCCACCATCTCATTAGGTTTTTGCTGAAAATAACCAGTTTCTGTCACATAATCAGGAGCCAGATGTCCGAAAATTAGGAACTGTGATTCTTACTGAATCCCAATTAGGAATTTGCAATTCCTAATGCAAGAAATCCTTGTACTATCAAATGGTGATTCCTAGTGCATCGCAAATCAATGTACCACATGAATAACAATGAGGAATGTAGCAGTTTGCAACCCATTAGGAATGGTGCCCATTACGGGAATGTTGGGGTCAGTAGACCACCCTGTCTGTGACTGCTTTTTAATGAAGCAATCTTTTTTTTAAAAATGCAGTCTATTTTCTTTAAAAGAAAATGGGATGTGTTTAAAAATGTAGAAAGTGAAACTTTTACATTTGATCTTTTTAAGACTAGGCAGTGATCAGTGGTACCATTGCCTACTCTTAAAAATATTTTATTTACATTCTCAAAGAGGAAGCGGTTACTTGGGACCACTTCCCATTTGCGAATGGTTTCCACTACCTTTTAGTAGTCTGAAAAAAATCATGTTTTGTGATCATAATTTGGTAGCAAAACATTGATACATACCACTGGTATTCAGTTCTTGGAAGGGACATCCTAAACACGCCTGTTCCAAATCGCTAAACCAAGTTGCGATTCAGTAACAAGTTACGGATTCACAATTTGACATTTCTACATTACAAAATGTTTCTTGTAGTCTGAAACAGGCCGATTCTGCGATTCGATCCGTTTGCGACCACAATGTAATTTTGTAAATATAGCCCTAGGATTCTTAAACTTGCACTGAGAGAATGCATTTATATATTCTTGTCTAAATGTTAAGTATGTGTAACATTATGCTCCATGTTTCCTTTTTATAGCATTCTAGCTGGTCATTTGAAATTACAATTGCCTATAATCAATCCAATGAGCTGCTTGCTAATTTGCATTAAATGCTACTTGGTCCTTAGACCCCCTGATGTGTTGTGTTTTAGAGAGTGAGAGAGAGAAAGAGAAAGCGAGAGAGAGAGAGAATGCATAACATGTAACTGTGACAGATAGCCTAATATTGTTATTGAGGGGTTCTGGCAACATTTATAAAGTATGAAGCTGAAAGCCAAGTTTTTTATGTATGTTTCCTAAAACACAAGTTGGAAATAGAGGACCATATTACATATGTTACTTGTTTTGTATTTGTTAAACTAAATGATTAATTAATTGATTTTACTACTTTTTGAAAGATTTGGAACATTTCATCCATTTAGTATTAACTGTTTGCCTGAGACTGCAGATATGCCTGCCAGTGGTTTGAGAAATGCGTCCTTTTTTGTGCTAATATTTAAAATGTGTTTTATCCAACAATGTGTACTGTAAGTTCAATTTTAAATGTAAAATGTGTTGTTTGAAATTAAAAATAAGTTTTTTTACAATGTGCTTTCTTTTTGTAGAACTTTGACAGTATAGGGTAGATTCAGCAAGAGAAATATAAAGAAAGAAAATAAACTGCAATGTGGGACAGTGTAAGCCTTCTTACAGAGGCCTACAGCATAGAGGTTTATAATTTCAGCAGAATCCCTGTACAAGCCCATATAACACAATTACCCATTGCCTTTGGGGACTGACATTGTAGACCTCGAGGCCAAAGGCCGAGGGGTTTCTAAATGTCACAGAACTTTAAAATGGCACTATAGAACCTTATTACACCTTGCCAATAGGCATTTTTTTAATAATACATTTTTATTTTGGGGTCTTAGCTTGAAAACTCTGTTTGCCACAAAGAACACCTAATGTTGCCCACTGATTGAAATTAATTTGTTGCTTTTGCATTTGTTGGCCACACATCCTATTTGCAGAGTGTCCTATATGCTCGACAACAGGTACTAGAGCCAAGTTCAGCTGTTAGACCACCCGCTCTTTAGTACTGAGATGATAAATAACCACATACATGGAGCCAGATCAGCCCCACCATCTTTTAATAAATGAGGTCCCTCACTGTTCTGTGTTGTCCTTGCCCTGGGTATCAGGGTTTTACACGTGCTGGTCATAGGAGAGAATAAGCCGTTCCCAATACATACAGTAATGAAGCTTTCAGGAGCAATAGTCCATCTAGGACATGCTAAGAATATAAACAGATGGGGCCGAGTCACAGAACTAACTTAAGACAAAATCCTAAACTTACTGTTTGTGGTATTCACAGAAGGCATTTAGTTGTAGCAAAGTTAGGTTTTTGTCTTATGTCTGTCTTAAGTCTGTCTTAAGTCTGTCCTAAGTTTGTCTTAAGTCTGTATTAAGTTTGTCTTAAGTCTGTCTTAAGTCAAACTTAAGACAACATCCTAACTTTACTACTTAATGCCTTCTGTCAATACCAAAAGTCGTAGGACAGACTTAAGACAGATTTAAGACAGACTTAAGACAAAATCCTAACTTTACTACTACTAAATGCCTTCTGTGAATACCAAAAGTAGTACGTTTAGGATTTTGTCTTAAGTTAGTACTGTGAATCGGGCCCATAATACCTGAACACAACTTTCTAGTCATAAGAAATGTATGCCATGATGGCTACCAGAATCTGAAGCAGCACAACAGCACACAGTTCTCTGTAGCACAGCTTTTCACATTGTGGTTGGAATTACACTTTCTTGTGTGACAATGGTTGTAGACATTGGTTAGTTGATTTGACTGCTTGGCTTTACCTACCTAAGAAAACGTTTTGACAAGTACATCACATCTTGGAGAACATTCAGACTAAGTACTTGTTACTTTGGACAGCGGCACCCAACCAGAATGAGTTAGGACTATGAGAACACATAACCAGTGAACTTGATAGCAAGAACAGTTGGATGTGACGAGCAGCAACTGGGCATTTGCCACCTCTGTTTGGTTTAGTGGTCATGTATGTGTCATTGCTTCTGACAATATCCATTCTTCATGCAGCGTTCATTGTACAAACCCCTGGGACTCAGTCGAGGGCCCTAGTGGTACTTGGGTCACTTTCGAAAACATTAGGAAAAGGTTGTATCTTCATAGGTACAAGTCTGGCTGTTGTTCTAGCTCTCCATTAGATCCACCAGGTAGTGGCAGCATGGTCTGATGAGTAAGAGACTCTTCAGATGCGGTGAACCGTATGATTTTGATCCAGGTAGGAGTCATTGTGATAAAGTAGGGGGTTGTCAAAAATGGTTTGTTTGAGGAAAATAAGAATCTTGGTGTCATAACAGAATTAAGTCCCATGCGAATCTTCACCATAGCTGATGTCTGCAAACCTGCATCATTTCTGAGATATTCTCAGTTTAAAAGGCTAGAATGTGCTTCATTGGTTATGCCATGAGGATCTCTGTCGGAAACATTAGTCATCAATTCTTGCAAGACAGCCATATTACAAAAGCATACCAGCACTGTCACAAGTGGTGCTCAGTGCTGCAAAGTGAAAAAACAGGATTGACTGACTATAAGTCATCCTCATGAAATGGACTGCTTGTCAAGATGCATCACAGAAACATGCCTGGCCCATAATTGGGCTGTTGTCTTTAAATTTACTTAACAAATGCCACAAAGCAATTACAACTGCTTAAGAGTTGTTCTACTCTTTCCCACCGAATACCAGGGGAAATAAAGAGTGTCAATAAAAAATGTTTAAGTAGACATTTTCTGCTTGCTCAGGGGTTAGCTAAAATTGGAGTGCTGAGCTGAATGTCTGATGTTGCTAAGCAACAGGCAGAGTTGCCTCAGCAGATGCGGCCTTTCTTCTGGTGGACTTATTGAACCAAGTGACTGATTGCTTCGGAGAAGGTTAGGCATGGGTGGGAATTAGGGGCGGGGTTTACATTTTTTCCCCCACTATTGCTGTCCTGGAGTATTTCCTACTTGATTCAGAGTTTTCCCTCGTGAGTGTTAGTTTGGTACTGTAACTTGCAAGCATTGTATAAGCAAGTGAATACCATGCTCAGCCTTTTCTCACAAGTACTCTTAAGAAAGGGTATTACACTAGTGAGTTGTGACCATTCTGTATGCATGTGCATAATTCGCTAGCTTGTTCTGAATCGTAATTTAAAACCCTTGGAATAAATAACAAGCTCCCCCCTTGGGGATACATGCACAGGGAGGGCGCAAGGAAGTTGGCTGCGTTATCTCTTGCCAACAGGGAGTGACCCCTCCCTGCAAAGAGGCCATGAGAGAAAGACACACTATTCACAACCCAGGTAATGGTCTGAGATAAACGAATCTCTACGAATTTCAGATATTCAATCCCTGCCATATATCATGTCCTATAGGCAGGAGTACCATGTTGGGGGAGGGGGATGGGGGAGAGTTGGTGGGGGAAGGAAGGGTAAGTGAGGAAAGTGACAACATTTAGCTTTTTTTCATTTACAAACTAGCACCATACCTTTTGTTGAAACTTAAAAATGACATCAATCAAACAACAAGCATTTACAATGCAATGGTTTTGCCTTTGTTAAAGTTAGAGCTATTGGCATTGCTCATGACATTATTTTTATTTATGTTTTTTTAACATAAATAAATGGCATTGTCATTTACAATGCCAATAGCTTAATCTCTCGCAAATGCCACACACAAACACCCACACAGAGCCCCCCCACACACACACACAGCCCCCCCCACACACACACCCACACAGAGCCCCCACACACACACCCACACAGAGCCCCCCACACACACAGCCACACAGAGCCCCCACACACTGCGAGCCCCCCCACACACACTGCGAGCCCCCACACATTGCAGGCAACAGAGGCACGTAAACAGGGTCACAAGCAGGCAACAGAGGCACGAAAACAGGGTCACAAGCAGGCAACAGAGTCACAAGCAGGCAACAGAGGCACGAAAACAGGGTCACAAGCAGGCAACAGAGGAATGAAAACAGGGTCACAAGATACTGTTTTATGTATGGACTGTTATGGTGTGTACCAACCCACTGGCCTATTTTTGTTTCCTACGTTTTGAACGTATCATTATTTATGTTAATCATTTCCACATTTTAGCACCAAACAGGGCTGACCAAAACAAAAATCTAAAGCATTAGGTTTTTTGAAATCTGATTTTGCTCCTGCCTTTTGCAGATCGAGCCCCAGGATTGTAATGAAAATCACCACTACAAAAATATAACAACTTGCCAATAATGAAACATAACAATCATAGCCTCTTGATTAAACGCCACGGTCATGCTTTTAGTACGAGGGCAGGTGTTTGTGAATTTCTGGCTCATGCAAGCATTGGGAAACCACCACCTCAACACCCCATCACTTCATCTTTAAGAAATCCAAGACCACAAAAAATATTCTAATCATGAAAAATATATGCACTGTTCAGGAGCAGGGCAAGAGAGAAGAGGCAGTAGAGCTGCAGGGCAAGGAGAAAGAGGTTGCAAAGCGGAGGATGCATCTAGAGCTGCAGCCAGTGAGCTGACGGGCTGCAGGTGAAATATTCACCTCTTTGACCCAAACCAACGCTGCAATGTGACCCCCTCCAACCTTCTGCACCCAGGGAGAGCTGCACACTCCAAGCTTTGGCAACCAAAGTTGCCACAAAGACCAACAATGCATCAGCTATGTCCCCATATTCAAACCACTGCACATCTGCAGTACACCCCTACAGTCAGCGAGACTGTTACCCAGCATACTCTCCTCTCATGGAGAAACCTCCGCTGAAAGCAGCACACCTCACACCGCTCCCCCACACTCCCTCCACAGCTGCACCTCTTTCCCCACACCAACCCAAACTTAAAATCCAGACAGTCTGTCCAAAGCCCCAAAAATGCAAAAACAAAGCTCACCACCGGGTCATCCATTGGACTGTATCTCTTCACGACTTGTCCTTCACGGTCAATGAGAAACTGGGAACAAAGAAAGAGGGTGTAAGGAAGCAGGTCTGCAGCAGGGAGGGTTGAAGATAACCTGGTGGGGCACATGGAAGGGGAAGAGTCCAGTATGCTGACAGGGGAGTAGACCAAGTGATTGTTCTCAAAAGCAGATGCCCCTATAACGGCTCAGGAAGCTTGCTGAGTGGCACGGTGTCCCGTCTAACCCAAACATCCAGAAATAGAGACAGCGGGGAAGCTCAAACAGACTTCATTCGAGTCTCACGTGGGACTGGCCTGCTGAACCTGCTCTACCAGCTTCTTTGGCCCTCAATGTGCACAAAACAAATTCCAAACAGAACTCAGTTTACAAACAGCCTTTAGAGGGGGGTTAGTTGCCTCATTAGAGCAGAACGACATGGTGACTGAATCTTACCTTGGAGAAGTTCCATTTGATGGCACTGGAGGAGAAAGAAATAAGAGTCATTGACAAGGAAACACTATTTACAAACCCACGATGAAGCACAGCAGCATACTCCCATGTCAACCCAACCAGGCACCCGCCTACTCCGTAAACGGGACACAACAAACACTACTGAGGGGGCATCTATTCAGATATCTCCAAGGGTAGCCAGACTGCATGATTTAGGCACAGCTCCCCTCCATCGGGCTCCTTAATCGCCAACATGCACTTGGGAGGAACTGGTGCTAACAGGAAGAAGACCGTGAGGCCAGCGCCCGCAGATGCTTCACAGCAGAGAAGTGCTCCTGATCGAAAGCAAGGTGGCATTACAGACAGAAAGACTAAAGTGCCAAGACTTTACAAGCCGCCAGCACGGTGAGGCTCGCCAGCAGCAGAGTCTGCAAGACAGATGAAGGTCATTGAGGGAACAGCACGCCCCAGGGTATTGGGAACCCTCTGCCACCCACAGGGCAGTGGATGGGCCCTCTGCCACCCACAGGGCAGTGGGTGGGCCCATCTACATCTCAGAGCGCACCCCTAGAAGTGGGGGTCTTTCAAGCCTCGCTGGAGCACCCCACGGGCCCCACAGTGGCACAGTCTCTTCAGTGCCAGGCCAGGGCCCTCGCCCGTGGATTCGGCAAAGATGAGACGAACACTAGGCCCTGCGGCCGCAGGCGAGGGCTCAAGGCCTGCTGCACAAACTGCCCCCCTCCACCAAGAGGTGGCCTAAAGCCTGCAGAACCCCGGGGTAATGGGCCGGTCTGCTGTGGGGGCAGAGTCCAGTCTTGGCGGCCCCGGGTGCAGCTGCGGCTCTCAGGGGGGGGGGGGGGCGGCGGGGTCTCAAGGTCCGCCTCCTCTGCAGGGCTCTCCCAGGGGGGCTCCGAGGCTCCCCGGCGTCGGGTGCTTAGTGATGGTTTCCAGGCGCGGTTCGCTCATGTCTCCGCATAATCACTTTACAGGTAATCTCGGTGTAGGATTACCGCCATCCGGCGGGGCGGGGGGGGGGGGGGGGCAAAAATAAACACTGCAGAGAGGAGCTGGGGGGGGGGGGATAAACCCTGCAGAGAGGAACTGGAGGGGGGGGGGGGGAAGGGAGGAGATAACAACTAGAGGGGAACTAGAGCCAAAGAAACGAGAAACAAGACTAAAACTTTAAACTGCAGACACCAGCGGCAAACGCAGGAATTATTATAAGCGATGTGCAGCACACCCAGCGCGTCTCACCGGCCCCGCTTCTAGGCGCCCTGCGCTAGAGCCCACTGCGCCGCCAGTGTCTGCCCCACAGATCACCCACCCCTGCTGCGGGTGGATGGTGCGAGCTGCAGGTGCCGATCAAATGTCTTCCATCACCGCCCAGACTCGGTCCATTGCTAACCGCCCCCTCCCTTCCTGCCAAGCTCACCACACCCCAGCCAAGCACATTGGGGGGGGGGGGGTAGCCTTTCTAACAGGCACATGGGGGGGGGGGATTACAAGCCTTTAGGACAAGCACATGGGGGGGGGGGGATTGCAAACCTTTAGGACAGGCACATGGGGGGGGGGGGATCGCAAGCCTTTAGGACAGGCACATGGGGGGGGGGATTACAAGCCTTTAGGACAGGCACTGTGTTCCTTCATAGCTCATTTAGGAATCCTTGGCCTGGGCCGACAGAACTTACAGGACTCGTATCTCCTCCCTGGGGCCATACCTGGGGATTGGAAGCGGTGTTTGTGCAGCCGGCAGAGCGCTGACAGAGTTCACTCGAAAAGTGAAAACACGAGGGTCTGATGTCAATCAGCGACATGCGAGCCCTGCGCAGGGGTATGCGGCGGGAACTGTACTCGGAAAGGCGCGCTTTTCATGAGGCTTTTTCGCAGAGACTTGCCTGTCTGTCAAAATAATGGACCTTCTGGTCGGTCATATCTGGTGAGTGGGATCTGAGTGACTGACGGAGGTGCTGTCAACAGTCCGCCCCTCGCGCTCCCGTCAGGTGCCCCCTGAAGCTGTATGGATTTCGCGCCCTGGGGCCCTCGCGCTTCCCCGGATCAGCCTGGCAGTGTTTTGATTGGACGCAAAGGCAGTGGAAAGACCAATGGGGAATGCCGCTGTCTGACTGAAGTTACCGGAGTGCCGTGGGAGTCCGGCTCGTTTATTATTTATTTGTGTATATTTATAAAGCTCGGGCTTTACCCGAAGGTGTCAGAGCGTTGTACAATAGAGCCAGTTACATTACAAAAGAACCGTGTGAAGTGTAGGCACGAAGGAAACAAAATTAAAATGGAGGGAATAAAAATATATAGATAAGAGGTGGGAACAAGGAAGGATGTAAAACTGGGAGACAAAAAGAAAACAAGTCAGGTCCCGGCCGGCAGCCAATCACAGCGCGGCCCGGGAATGACGTCACGGGGGTGTCCCGGGCCGGCAGCCAATCGCAGCGCGGCCCGGGACAAAGGGGCGGGGCTTAAAAAAAGCACCAGAAACGCCCCCGAATCGCGTTTTCGGGAGAAAGCGCGATTGACAGCCTCTGTCTCCCAATGGCTAGCCTCCATTTATGGAGCTAGCCAATGAGAGGCAGAGGCGGGTCATCGATCATATATAGAACTCAATAGGTTTTTTAGCGAATGCTCACTACGTGAGCATTTGCAGGCAAAACCTAAAAAACAGCAGTCCCCTTCACTGGTCCCTCAGCACTGGAATCCCTCTCTCTAACTACTGTAAGAAAAAATACTGTATTATTGCAAAAGGCAGACTAAGTATGTGCAGTGTTCTTATTCCCAGCAGTAATTAATCAAATCATTAGCAGCAAATTTAGTATAGGACAGCAGTGTTTCCGGTGGTCAGCACCGGCACGTAATCAGCAACACCAGCGCATTTCATGCACACTAGTTAAGGACACATTCACTTACAGGTAGATTAAGTGATCTGCCCAGATTCACAGGCTTTTGGGCCCCTACGCCCAAGTCTGCAGCTAGGACGTATCCTTTCCCAACTTTCAGTTTCAGCAGTTGATCTGTTTTAGGCGGCGTTAACAGGAGAAATGTTCTGGTGCAAGCTGCCTCCTTATAAGCCCTGCACTCAGTTGTTTACTAATTAACCACTGTAGGGCAGCAATTAAAAGTGAGTTCCTGCTAACTTTGAGCTACCTGCATATTTTTTCCATTGGCATGTTCATTTCCATCTTAGCCCCCACCGCCCCCCTCCCCCCCACCAGACACACATGTTTCTTCAACAATCTAGGCATTTTACTGTATTACAACTTTGTACACATGAATCTTTTTTTGTATAAAGGTATATATTTTCTTCTTTTTTTATGTGAAAATAAATTAATGATATGGCCAGCTTATGCTGACAGTAATTTTGTTAATTTTGTTATAAATTAACTGAAGCCCTAAGGAAAAATAAACTACAGCAAATAGCTGCTTTTTTACTGAAAGAGTCGTTTTCATGAAAAAAAAGATTAAGCTAGCAGTGCATGCCTGGTAAATGTCACTAAATGAGATTTCTATTTCTCCTACAAGCATATAGTGGCAGAGGTTTGAAAAGCTATATTTAATATATCCATGAAATGAGGCATTGTAAATCATACCTTACTGATGCTTATTTTGTGTTCATGTCTTCACGTCACCTCGTAATTAAGTTATCTCAGTGGGAAAACAGATAATATATTCTGTTGCCTAAGAGAAGCCTTCAGTCTATAATTACACGAGGAGTCTTGAAGGATAATTGAAATGTACAGGTAGATAAAATTAGATATAAACAAGACAAGCAGTCAAAAATACAGTTAGATACTTGGTATTGTTCACAAATGGATGCTGTACTCCCAGAGGGAGAGTGGGAGACGCAGATGTGGAAACTGTGCAAGTGCAAAATGAGCACAAAACAGTGATGGATGCAGCTGCGGTCGGCAGTAGGAGTTCCTGCAGGGCGGTGACGTGGGGAGGGGGAGGGGGAGGGGAAGGGTGGGGGTAGTAATCTGTGGGTAGTAATGTATGGATTACGGAGTTTAACAGGTAAGTAAACATATAAATAAATATAACAAATTTTGTTGCGCGCAGTGCATCGCATTTGGTGATGCACTGCGCGCAACAAAACTACCCACCACCCTGCCCCTCCCCCTCCCCAAGTCACTGCCCTGTAGGAACTCCTACTGCAGACCGCGGCTGGATGGATGAAGTACTTGAATTGATTTCAGCCACTAGTGATCACTCTGGCCACATCCCAGTCCATCGTTATTTTGCACACCATGTCCAGGTACGGACTGACCATAGCGATCACCGGAGTTATTTCCCGGTGAGGGCCGGTTTTGGAGCAGTGTGGGCTGTTTGTTTGATACTGGGGGCTGCTTTTGCAGAAGTGCTGCAATATCAGCCCCCTGTAACAAAAGCAGGAGCAGTGTTTCCCACTAGCACCCTCCTCCTCCCTCCACCCTCCCCACCAGGCCCGGTCCGACTTAATTGGCAGGTATGGTTTGCGTTCTTAGTCCAGCCGTGACCATGCCACCTCAGTTTGGACCCAGACCGGAACCTGTGCATGTGCAAAATGTGCAGCATCCAACCAGGGCCGGCGCTAGGCATGGGCAGTGTGGGCAGCTGCCCAGGGCCTCGCACTCTGCCTACCAGGATGGGGCCCCGCACAATGGCAACACCCCACCAGTCCTCGTGTACTCCTGCCGATCAAAGTGAAGGAAATGCGTCTCTTTACAATTGGGCTCATGGGAGGGGACCCCACTCCTGGGGCCTCTAAGGGATGGTGTGGGAAGGCCTAGGGGAGGGGTACAACTCTCCAGCTGCCCATTCCGAGACTCCGCAGGGCGCCCATTGTCAGCACTTTAGCCCACACAGGTTTAACTCAGCCCCTAAGCAATTCTCACACCTTCAGTCCGAAATGGGCTGTACAAGAGGTGCTTGGGTGGCGGAGAGGAGGAGCGGCAGCCCAGTTGGAGTCTGCTCAAAGCAGCTTCCTCGAGATTAGAAGGTGTCACTTATGTACATTTCCCTTTTGCCCAGGGCTCCGAAAATCCTAAAACCGGCCCTGCATCCAACAAAACAGTGTGTCACACTGGTACACGCATAATACGTCTACCAGAAAAGGGCAATTAATGTATACGTGCAGGCAAACAACACATTTTCTAATGAGTGGTGGTGAAAAGGCAGGGATCATCAGAGAAACGCACTCCTAAAATGCCACTGTTGTGGAGAGGGTGCTGGAGCACACAACTAGATCAAATTGTATAATTAAAAATAGCGCATCACAAAATGCTACAGTCTCAAAGAGCAACAGCATATATGCAGAGAAAGTCGAAAAGGCCAGAAAGTCTATGACCAAAATGTGGCACAATTGCTGCAGTTCCAAACATTGGGCTGATGCCTGGAAACATGGACCGTAGAAACAAGGTGTGAGAAGAACTATAAGGAGAGGACAAGGGAAAGAATGTTTAAAATTCAAGCAAATCTATGTCACTACATTTGCCTCCATTAACATCAACAACTTTTACAGAGTAACAATTAAATAGGCTTACTATTCCAGTCATACTTATTATCTATTCTTTTCTTAATCAAATAATTGCAGACATACCATTACATTGGCAGTGCTTTATATTGCCAAGGATATATATCCAAAAACTTAACCTAACCTTAAACATGACCCTAACATAGCCTTACCCCCTGTTCTTTATTCTTCCTTTACCTTTACCCTTACCCTTATTCTTACCCTTACCTGTGCCCCTACCCTTTACCCATACCCTTAACTTATTTCAGAAATAATGTTATTATTTTCAATATAGAACATAAAAGAGAAGCTGCAAGTTTACAGAAAAAAAAGTTAGACCAGCCATTACATACAATAAATTGGTTAAAAATCTTATTTTAGAATATAGAATTAAAATGACAAGTACCCATTAACGTTATGAAATAGTTTTGAAACAAGTTCATACAATAAATAAAATCATTGTATTACACATTTTGCAACATCCCTTTAGATCATTCCAACTTCGAACTAGCAGTCTAACTAACACAGCCTAACTAACACCCCTACCTACCGCTGCCCCTTGTCATGCTGCCAAATAAAGGACGCCATAATGGCCAGTATTTCACTGAATACCACAGGAGTTCGTAGTTCCAAAATGTTTATCACAGTAGTTCAAAGTCCTTCTCCTGAAAACCCACACAAGGGCAGTTAATTCTATCCTGTAAGTCCTCCTGAGATATCACAAAGCTAGCAGCTATTCGGTGTAATTATGTCTGACTCTGGGCTGGGCACACAATCCACAAGGTGTTCCCATGCTCTTGCACTTTCAGGCTTTTCCCATCCTCTCTTCAATTCCCAAAACAACACAGCACTCTCCAGTCCTTTTAACCAGGTCTTTTCTTCATCTAATAAAATAAGGTCCACACACAGACTTCCAATGCATTGTCAATTCATGTTTTGCCAGAATCAATGACAAATCTGTGAATCTAGTAGTGATGTTCTTCCATTCAGGAAAAGGATATCCCCCAAGGTTAAGAGAGTACAAGGGATCGCACAAAACAAAACGTTTTGTCATTTACACAGTCAATAACTGCTTCCCAGAATCCAGCTAAAGCCAGGCAGGACCAAATCATATGGAACAATTCTGCCCCCAATTCCCCACATCTTGGACACTTCGCAGCAGCAGTCACATAAAACCAGTTAATCTTGCCAGGTGTAAGGTGTGCTCTATGTAAGCCTGTCTGTACAAGTTTAAAACTGCCTCTATTTGCAAAGGTGGGGCACGATTTTTAACTATTTGATTCGCTAATGAGGGGCCACTTTTAATTTTAAGCCCGGATGTTTATGGCCCTGGGGTTTATCAAGGATTCTACAAACTTGTTTTAGATACTATTTCATACATGCCAACATTTTAGAAGTGAAAAGTGGAGGATTTATAAAAATAAGCGGGAGAATGTAATTCCCCCATTGACTTCTATTGAGGCTTGAATCGGGTTATTGTCATGTATGGGCTTTTCAAGTCTGCTGCTGCAGGATCGGATATTTGAAACGCAAATGTGAGTATTTTAAATAACTCTGTCAGAGAAGCACGGAGAAAGCGCTGTGGCAGGCAGAGAGAGCATCACGCTAGTGTTGTGCACTGGCCTAGGAGCCAGTTACTGTACACACCAAGTTGCAGAATACCAGGCCCTGTCAGCTGAAACCCCAAGGGATCAGGGGGCAGATTTACAAGGCCCTTGCGCCACTTTTGCGTCAATTTTAACATGGGAAAAGTGACGCAAAAGTGGCGCATGGGGCTTGTAAGTCTGCCCCCAGGTTTCTGCCTTCGGGAGGCAGGAGACTAGCCTTGAAATCTGTAGTCTCCCGGCTGAATCGAGAGGATTGCCATGTATGCTATTTTGTTGCCAGACTCTAGGCAGTTTGAGCTTATGGCTATTTGCATGCCTCCATTTCTGAAGACATACGAACAATTCATTGCTGTGTGACATCACAAGGATTTGAATTAGCTGGAAAGAGGTGGAAACAAATTAAAGTTGTTCCAATCATGGGGGCAAAACTATGTCGTGCCCAGGGCCGTTACAATCCTTAAAAGGGCACCTAGTCAGACACCTGTCCACTAAACACTGTGAGTTCAAGAACTGTCTGGGAGTCAAGAGGGCCTTCACGCCTTTCTTGGGTGGATAGCTCTGTTGTTTGAGGTCAGCTGCATACCCTTTAGAGTAAGGGGTGGTACATAGTGTAGGGAGTGGTGAGTCTGTCCTTATCAGATATACTGACCGGATTATGAATTTCATTATAGGATCTTCTGTCTACAGCTCATTCATGGGCCATCCCTCCTTTGAGATACACAAGGTAGCTGTGAAACTGTAAGTGGCATCTAAGACAATCTTGGATAGGATCCTGATGCATGCTACCCCCATGGTATGTACAAAGATGGTACTCCCACTAAGATGATGGTGGCTAACAGGACACCAGATACCAGTGGAGATCAACATAAATCTACAATGGGCATCATAAAACACACATTCGAAAATTCCCAAGTTCTGATCCCCATATCCAGACGTAACTGGTGATGTACAAGGTATTATTTGTGTTGGATGTTACATGACTAAGGCATTGGATTTCTACCTGCACAGAAGGTGTGTTGCATGTGGAAGTAACATACACACACGAACACACCATGTAATATGTGAAGCATGACACACAGCATCTCTCTGAAGTACAAGTCATTTACACACACACATCTCACACAGACGTACGCTCTCATAGTGAATATATTTCAATCATGTTTTTAGATATCCAGAACAGTCACCGCCCTGAGTCTAAGCTTGGATGCCAAAGAGAGGTATCATCTTCTACACCACCATTGTGAGTACTAGTATTCAAAACTCCCCCCAAGGGACTGATTATGAGTTGGTGGTGTAGTAAGTTCCCATTTGGGCCCACTTTGGTTCTTCCTTATGTTAGACTAACTCCTCGTTTTAAGCTTCTTTTGCTATGTACACCACACTTAACACATGTATTTTGTGCCATGATATTATTTTCGAAATACGCTGCACTTGGTATTGTAATTCAGTTCTTCTTAGGATTCAGTCTGAACTTTTCGTACAAGGTTGAACAACATGGTGCCCCGTTTTTTGTGCTCGGTCAGCAACATCTCCTAATGTTTAGACACAACACAGAGGCACAGCTGTTTTGTAACATTACACTACTTACCATATAAACTGAGAGGAGAATTCTAGGAGAAGGGAAAGGTCCTTGGAACAGGCACACCAGCCTTGCGTTAATCGATTTTACACGTATAATGATGCGTACACCTAACTACAAGCACCAGGTTTGGGGTCCGATGCTAATCCCTGAGATTATTGATATCTCCCTGTACTTGGGTAGTGAGGCCAGGCTTAAACAGATATATACATTTAACATGGTAGGGCTTTTCATTGTTACAGTTTGCTCTTAATGTTGATTACTTTGCTTAGTTGATGTCTTCCATTTATTACTGGAAGAGAAGCCCAGTGCGATATTTCTTACCGAGACCTGGCTCCATGATGGCGCCGGCCCTGATGTTGCTACGGCACTCCCCACGAACTATGCTATTGTAAGGAGAGATCGCGTCGGCCAAATAGGAGGGGGCATAGCCATTATTTACAACAAAGACTTTGTATGCCATTTTGAACATGCAGACATTCCCAATTGCGAAGCAGCATCTTTTAAAATTACTCTCAGCCCCAATTTCACCTTTTCTGGTTTACTGATTTACCGAACACCAGTTTATAATCCTTCTTGGTCTGATAATTTGGTAAACTTTATCCTACCTCACCATTTAAAAGCTCAAAACTTTACAATTCTGGGGGACTTGAATCTCCATTTGGAGGATGAGAACAATATTAACTGTAAAAATCTCATTGATGATCTCTTGGCGTTGAATATGACATTGCGCAATAAGGGTCCCACCCATAAAGCAGGACATCTGCTTGACCCCATCATCTCTAATATGGAAGAACTATCTTGGCTGAACACTATCCCTATATGTTGGTCAGACCACTTTCTCATACTTTTCGCCATCTCTCTTAAATCCACTAAATCTTTTTCTACCACTTCTTCTGAATCTCTGAGGAGAAATTGGGAAAGATTAAACCTAGATGATCTTAACAGTGCATTGAGGAAAGACCTCCCCTGCCTTGATGGAAACATGGAAAATATAGCTGAGGCTACACAAGCATGGCTTAGTGATGCAGTGAATGCCTGCCTCCCCCTATCCCGTTGTAAGGGAAAAGTTCACCGTCCCCCGGCCCCCTGGTTTACAGAGGCCCTCAAGAAAGAAAAATCTACTTGTAAGAACTTGGAGAGACAGTGGCGGAAGAACTATGAGGCTCACCAAAAAGAGATCTACCGCAGGGCCAGAAATAGCTATCACTCGGCATGCATGAAAGCCAAAGCATGCTATGTAACCACGACTATAAATTCAGCGGCTAATAAATCCCAGATTCTTTTTAATACGGTGAAGGAATTGGCTGGTGAAAACACAAGAGCGGAGGCTCCCCCTCTTAGTACCCAGCAATGTCAAGATTTGGCATCCTTTTTTACTGAAAAGATCGAGAAGATCGTCTCCAATATTAACAAAAACAGTACTACCTCTCACAATCAAGAGGACACCTCTCAATGCTTCAAAGGAAATTGTTATCTCGAAGCCTGGCCCCCCTTAACACCAGACAAAACGAGGAAACTTCTTACAACTATCAAATCGGGTTCCCCCCGTGATCCCATACCCATCAGTATTATCAGCCAACTGGATGATTCTACCCTGACGCTCATTACGGATATACTCAATGCGTCCATGGAACAGGCTTCAGTTCCTGCTATATGGAAACACGCCACAGTCAGCCCCTTGCTGAAAAAGCCAGCCGCCGATCCTACGGTATTGGCCAATTATCGACCAATATCGTTACTTCCTGCCTTTTCCAAAATGCTGGAAAAACACATCCATGAAGCTCTCTCCACATATGTGGAAAATAATGAACTACTTCACCCTTCTCAGTCCGGATTTAGGAGTGGGTATTCCACTGAAACTGCCCTGCTCGGAATCACGGAAAAAATTAAAGAGCTCAGAGATGATGGGCAAACGGTGGCACTGGTCTTGCTGGACCTAAGCGCAGCCTTCGACACCATCTCTCACTCCAGACTACTTTGTAGGCTGGGGGAGAGTGGTGTCGAGGGCAAGGCGTTAGAATGGATTAAATCATATCTATCCTCCCGGACCTTCCAGATGACCTCCTCTGAGGCCTGTTCGGATGTCTTCTATTCCCCGCACGGGGTACCACAGGGATCTATTCTGAGTCCCCTTTTGTTTAATTTGTACCTCCGCCCACTAGCCACCCTTGCAGAGAATTTTGGTCTTATTTTGATGACTTATGCAGACGATTCTCAGATTTTATTTTCATTATCCAAATCTGATTCGTCTGATTCTTCTGCACTAAAAACAGGCCTCCATGAAATTTATTGTTGGATGTCGGACAACCAACTTAAATTAAATGGGGAGAAAACAGAGGTCCTCCTCTTAGGGAACAGTAAAAATCTCTGGAGCGATTCCCATTGGCCAACCTCATTGGGCAAGCTCCCGACCCCTGCTACTCAAGTCAGAAATTTGGGAGTCATCATTGATGACAACTTATCTATGGTGCAGCAAGCTAACAAAGTGGCTGGCATCTGTTTTACTATTCTCAGATGGCTACGTAAAATTGTCTGGATGTTACCATCGACCACCCAGAAGACCGTAGTCAATGCCTTAGTGACATCTCGGCTGGACTACGGCAACATCCTTTACCTGGGTGCAAATAAAGCAGTAGTAAGACGCCTACAGCTGGTGCAGAATGCTGCGGCCAGGCTGCTTTGCAGAATTCCCAGATATGCCAGGATCACTAAACATCTCAGAGACCTGCACTGGCTCAGGGTCGAAAATCGGATCCGTTTTAAAACCCTGAGCTATTTGTTCCAAATTAAAGCTGGGACTGCCCCCAAATATCTTCAAGACCTTGCCAAGCCTTACCTTCCAAACCGCAATCTTCGCTCAATTACATCTGCGAAGTTTGCGGTACCAAGGTATAAACGGGCTAGAGTGGGCGGAAGATCCTTTGCATTTTTGGGCCCAACTCTGTGGAATTCACTACCTACCCAAATACGCAAAGAAGAAAACTACAGGAGTTTCAGAAAAAGCGTGAAAACCTGGTTGTTTGATCAATAATTTTTTGCCTTAGGATCTGCTCTCTCTTCAGGTGTGCATTGTGTCTTTGCTGATTTCGGCGCCGGGAAACCCTTTGTGGGTAGCTGTGCGCCTTATAAATGCTATAAAATAAATAAAATAAATAAAATAAATAAATAAATAAATAGTTGTGTATGTTTTCTAACCGCAATAGAACTGCTTCATAATAGATAATGTAGTTTCAATAAATATTGTAAACTTTTCTAGTGTCTTTCTTTTGTTTATTATGGACATGCATGAGTGAGAAGCAAAAGGTGATGATCTGTTTCCATGGTTCCCTTGGGGACTAGAGTGTTGTGTTCTAGGTTGTCAATTCACCTGCTACTCTAGGAAGGTTAGGAGCGAAGGTAAGGCACTGTCAACTAGTCAGATTTCAGTCCATAGGTATGGGTTTGTGGTACGGAGACTCAGTCCCTTCATTCTGACGTCTCGTTGTCCCAGCACATTTCTGTTTCTAAACTGAATCACTGCATTTGTTGCTGTATTATGACCTGAGCATAAACCCCTGTCGCTCATTGACAGGTTCTGCTTTTTGCAGCACTTTACAAAAAAAAGGAATAAAAAATATAAACACCACAAAATGCTAGAACTCTTGGGGCCAGGAGAACAAAGCAATTTAGTGGTTGCGATGCCTGAGGTTCGCTAAATCACATGGTTTCGTAACTGCTAAATGGCTTGTTCAAATGTACCGAACCCATTTTGAGATTCAGTTACTGGCTACTGAATCGCACAATGGGTTTAGAAATAAATTATAAATCAAAGCTTGGCAGGGCGTGTTTATGGAGTACCTTCCAAATTCTGATTCACAATGCTGTGCATCAATGGTTTGCGACACCTGACAGTCTGATTTCACACCCATATCAAAAGGGTTTCAAAGGAGGGGTGTTGGTCTGAGTTTTGACAGCCTGCTTAAAGCCTGCCCACTGATGTGATTGATTCTGGTAGGTTCCCTCCCTACCAAGTGTAGAACATTGTGTTATTTGTGGAAGGTGGTGAGGGACCACTTCAAACAATATTTGCAATCCTTGTCAGGGTGAGCCACAGATGTCAATACATTGTTGCTTAACCTGCTGGCAGCTTGGCACACAGAAGTCAGACTTAACATAGAGATAATGTAGAAAGCATTATTTATTTATTGTTCATTTGTTTATTCATCACTCAAACAGTAATAAAATGAAAATACAACACAAGACAAACCCCAAACCGACTTAGAACAGTAAATAGTAATAGATACCATGACAAAAAAAGAAAAAAGTCCAATAAGAGAAACCAGATTTATGAATTTTTACAGTTTTAAGTAAACACAGCACCAAGAAGCACAGGACACCAGTAATAGTCAGTGATCAATTTGACACTGACCGTGAGGGAGCACTGGTCAAATACACAGACCAGGTTTGTCCTGGTCAAAGATTTTACCTTCTAACTTTATTATTTAAATCCCAATGCACCACAGGAGTTCACTTCTGAAGCCCCTCAGGACCTCCGAGGAGGCAAGTAGCGATTCACAGGGTGGCAGGTAGAGGCCACAGCAGGGTCCAGTCCTGATCAGCAGAGTGGTTGCAGGAAAAAACTTCTTCAGCTTGTTGTGTCCCTATAGCTTTCCCAGGAGGTCAGTCAACGAATCTTGGAGTCACTTTTGGGGTCCTGGCTTCAAGGCAAGCAGATCCAGTCTTCTTTATTTAGGCAGCAGAGCAGTCCTTCTTCTGAATCTTCGCAGATGCAGAAGCGTTCTGATTTCAGGTTCTGCAGGTGCCACTTTTATAACCAGCAAAGAACACAGTTGATGGACAGAATGTAGAACAATGTCATACATTCACCCCAGTACAAGGATCTGGGCCTAAATCCATCGTTTTTTTGCACTCCACATCACCCTGGGTTAGACACTGGCTATATGCAAATCAGCTCTGACCCTGTGCCTCATGGGAACAGTCCAGTCCGAACTACCAAGCCATGTCTTTCCCAGACCGGAATCAAGCATCCAAGGACCGGTTTCTGGCTATCAGCCTTCATCAGCCTGGATAGCTTGACTCCAGTGGTGTGGAGAGCCTGGGACTCACGTCTGAGCATACCCAGCCCACTCGGGGTGAAAATTACAAAGAACACAGTTGATGGACAGAATGTAGAACAATGTCATACATTCACCCCAGTACAAGGATCTGGGCCTAAATCCATCGTTTTTTTGCACTCCACACCACCCTGGGTTAGACACTGGCTATATGCAAATCAGCTCTGACCCTGTGCCTCATGGGAACAGTCCAGTCCGAACTACCAAGCCATGTCTTTCCCAGACCGGAATCAAGCATCCAAGGATCGGTTTCTGGCTATCAGCCTTCATCAGCCTGGATAGCTTGACTCCAGTGGTGTGGAGAGACTGGGACTCATGTCTGAGCATACCCAGCCCACTCGGGGTGAAAATTGCAAAGAACACAGTTGATGGACAGAATGTAGAACAATGTCATACATTCACTCCAGTACAAGGATCTGGGCCTAAATCCATCGTTGTTTTGCACTCCACACCACCCTGGGTTAGACACTGGCTATATGCAAATCAGCTCTGACCCTGTTCCTCATGGGAACAGTCCAGTCCGAACTACCAAGCCATGTCTTTCCCAGACCGGAATCAAGCATCCAAGGACCGGTTTCTGGCTATCAGCCTTCATCAGCCTGGATAGCTTGACTCCAGTGGTGTGGAGAGCCTGGGACTCACGTCTGAGCATACCCAGCCTACTCGGGGTGAAAATTGCAAAGAACGCAGTTGATGGACAGAATGTAGAACAATGTCATACATTCACCCCAGTACAAGGATCTGGGCCTAAATCCATCGTTTTTTTGCACTCCACACCACCCTGGGTTAGACACTGGCTATATGCAAATCAGCTCTGACCCTGTGCCTCATGGGAACAGTCCAGTCCAAACTACCAAGCCATGTCTTTCCCAGACCGGAATCAAGCATCCAAGGACCGGTTTCTGGCTATCAGCCTTCATCAGCCTGGATAGCTTGACTCCAGTGGTGTGGAGAGCCTGGGACTCACGTCTGAGCATACCCAGCCCACTCGGGGTGAAAATTGCAAAGAACACAGTTGATGGACAGAATGTAGAACAATGTCATACATTCACCCTAGTACAAGGATCTGGGCCTAAATCCATCGTTTTTTTGCACTCCACACCACCATGGGTTAGACACTGGCTCAACTGTGTTTTTTGCAATTGGTTAGTAACCAATGTTCCACAGGAGCGAAGAAGAATCCCCACACCTCCAAGGCACAGAAGCAAGAATGCGAATAAAATACACACTCCTGTCTACTGTCCCCTAAAAGTATGAGGGAATTACCCTAGGAGTGTCCACCACTCTCCTCATACGAGGGGGTAAGCAGGGTATAACAGGAGTAGTCGTAGGTGGATGTCCAGGCTAGAAAACAAAAGAGGCAGTACACATATATCATTCCTTCACTAACCTTCAAGCAGGAGTCATTGACATGCGTGATTATTCAGGTGTGCTTACCCCAATTGTAGATTAGGCAGGCTTTCTCGAGGAGTTCTAGGAATGGTAGCCAGGATAATGAACCACGGGCTATGAGGAATAGAGCTCTCGAGGGACATACACACCAGACCAACACAAAAACAAAAATGGGGTATGTGAGGAGCACCGGCCGGCTGTTGTGGGCTGAAACAGCGGAGCAGTACACACACACACGAGGAGAGACACCCGGCCCTCAAAGGAGGTAAGGGCGGAGCGCTCACTCTCACAGGAAGGGTTTAAACAAACAAGGAACTCGCCATGTATTTCATTCATACAACAGAAGCGAAAAAAAGAAGCCGAGCGAAATGACGCCCGCAAAATGCGTGAGAAAAGCAAGGGTAGTCGCGAGTAAAGTCTTGCGTAGGAATTCAAGAAATGCCGAAGCTCGGCAAAGACGCTCTCACTCTCAAACAACCATCCAGCGGCTACAGGGACAGGGGAATGAAGGCACGGAAGCGGGGAAGGGTCCAAGGAGACTCGCAGGTTTCCACAAGACGCCACCGAACCTCGAGCCAGGAAGCAGGAAGTGAAGAGGGGGCGTGGTACCGGAACAGTAAGCCAAGCAAAGGCTACGTTCTGCCGTGCCTCTTTTCACTGGTTAGGGAGCGTCTAAAAAGAACAGGCTGTTTGTTTGTAGGGACCTGGGTAAAAGACCACAGCCCAACAACCTCGCATGTCAAGGCTATTGATTCCTAACAGTACCCCTCCTCAAAGGCCTATCCAGGGGACCGGGCTTAGCAGGATGAAGTCTGTGGAATTGTTGAATCAATCTCGCTGCATGAATGTTTTCTGCAGGTTCCCATGACCTATCCTCTGGGGGGTATCCTACCCAATCTATCAGGTACTGTAGTTTGCCTCTTCTTTTACGAGAATCTAGTATCTTTCTCACTTCGTATTCAGCTTCTCCATCAATTTGTATCGGTGGAGGAGGGATTTCAGGGACAACAGAAGGGATATGTTTCTTTAACAAGGAGCTGTGGAACACAGGATGTATTTTCATGCACGGGGGTAGGGTCAACTTCAGGGTGACAGGGGAGATGACTTTCTCAATGGGGAAGGGACCTATAAACCTGGGTTGGAGTTTTTTAGATCCTTCCATCTTCAGGTTTCTAGTGGACAACCACACTTTCTCTCCTATTGTGTACATGGGTTCGGGTCTTCGGTGTTTATCCGCCTGTCTTTTCATAGCTTCCTTGGCCTTACTTAACTCCGTCTTTGCTGTTTCCCATACTGACTTGATTTGGGCATGGTGTTCATCAAGGGAAGGTACTGAGGAGTCTTTGGGAGGGATGTTCATAGGGATCATCCTAGGGTGTTGGGCCTGGACAAAGAAAAAAGGGGATGTATGTGTAGCGGAATGGGTAGAATTATTGTAAGCGAATTCAGCCAAAGGTAAGGCTTGAACCCAGGTGGACGGAAGGGATGTCAACAAACAGCGCAAAAATGGTTCTAGTGTTTGATTTGTCCTTTCTGTTTGTCCATCAGTTTGGGGGTGATATGCAGTGGATAATTTGTGATCTATCCCCAGATTGGAACACAACCCCCTCCAGAACTTTGAGACAAACTGTGGACCTCTGTCTGAGATGATGACCGAGGGTAAACCATGTAATTTGACAATGTCTTTCAAAAAGACAGATGCTAGATCTTTGGAGGAAGGTAATTTTTTCAAAGGGATGAAATGTCCCATTTTGGACAGTAAATCAACAACTACATAGATCGAGGTAAAACCTTGACAAGAGGGCAAGTCCGTCATGAAATCCATGCTAATCGTGTGCCAGGGCTGAGGAGGAATGGCTATGTTTTTTAAGAGTCCAGTGGGAGCACAATGCGACGCCTTTTGGCGAGCGCAAGTGGCACAAGCTTGTACATATGCGGCTACCTCTTTGAACATAGACTCCCACCAAAACCACCTGTTACATAAGTCATGGGTTTTTTTAATACCTGGATGACCCGCCAAGGTGCTGCTATGACACCATTTGATGATGGTCTGTCTCAACTCTTAAGCAGGGACAAACAATTTGTCGTCATGATAAAATAATCCATCTCTAATGGAGTGTAGAGGATCATTCAACCAATCTTCCTGTGATACATCAATGAGGAGATGTTTGATTTGTTCAAGAAGGGTATGATCTTTTTCACCCACTCCCAGGATCTTGTTCTCAGGTATTATCGGACGGGGTTGTTCTTGTTCCACATGTTGATCATGACCTAGCCTTGACAAGGCATCAGCTTTTCCTTGTTGTATCCCGGGGCGATAAGTGACTATAAAATCATATTCACTGAAGAATAATAACCACCGCATTTGCCTGGGCGTGAGAGCTCTAGCTGATTTAAAAAATTGAAGATTCTTGTGGTCCAAATATATGGTGACAACATGGGGGGATCCTAGTAAATGATGCCTCCACTCTTGGAAGGATAATTTGATAGCTAACAATTCTCTTTCTCCTATAGTGTAATTTCTCTCTGCTGGTAATAGAGTTTTGGAGAAATACGCTATAGGATGCATGTGTCCAGTCTCAGGGTCTCTCTGTGAAAGTATACCTCCCACTGCATATTGCGAGGCATCCGCCTCTACAAAAAAAGGTTGAGTGTTATCGGCGTGATGAAGGATAGGAGCAGAAGTGAACTGGGTTTTGAGGTCACAAAAGGCTCTTTCTGCTTCAGTAGACCATTGAAAAGGTACTCCTTTTTTCAGGAGTCTAGTTATTGGTGCTATTGTGTCAGAGAAATGATTAATAAACCGCCGATAAAAATTGGCGAATCCGAGGAATGATTGTATTTCCTTCACTGAAGTAGGACTTTTCCAGTTCACCAAGGCCTCAATTTTCTTGGGATCCATCTGCAGGCCAGTAGGTTTGATGGTAAAACCCAAGAAATCCACTTCAGTGGTGTGGAACATGCTCTTGTCCAATTTAGCGAATAACTGATTTTCCTTTAACTTGGTAAGGATCTTACGCACGTGTTCTACGTGGTCCTTCTCGTTCTGCGAGAATATAAGAATATCGTCGATATAGACGATAACAAAGATGTCAATATATTCACGCAAAATGTCATTGATAAAGTACTGGAACGCAGCCGGTGCGTTGCACAGCCCGAACGGCATTACACAATACTCATAGAGCCCAAAGTTGGTGCGGAATGCGGTCTTCCATTCATCGCCCTGTTTGACGCGTATTAAATGGTAAGCCCCTCTGAGATCTATCTTCGTAAAGATTTTGGCACCTTTTATCTGTTCAAGAAGAACTGGAATCAGAGGTAGAGGATACTTGTTTTTTATCGTAATTTTATTTAAGGCTCTATAGTCCAGGCATGCCCTGAGCCCTCCTTCTCTTTTATCAATAAAAAACAAAGGAGAAGATGCAGGTGAAGTAGAGTGTCTGATGAAACCTTTCTCTAACATTTCGTCCAAATAGTTCTTTAGATAGTCGTTTTCTGCGGGAGTTAAAGCATAAATTCGACTACATGGCAAATCTGCGCCAGGGATTAAGTCGATTCTGCAATCGTAACTCCTGTGAGGAGGTAATTTAGTTGTTTCTTGTTCATTGAACACCTCTGCGAATTCTGCATATTGATCAGGCACTTTCAGGTCTAGTCCGGTTTGGACTGCACAGTGTAAGGGACTTTCGGGTTCTCGGGCTTCAACATAACAATGTGTTTTACAATAGGGGTGTTCAAGGTGACTGTTCTTTGAACCCAGTCTATAACTGGATTGTGTACTTGTAACCATGGGACTCCTAAAATAACCCCAAAATTAGGAGCGTCTATGAGATCAAAAACAAGACTTTCGGAATGTCCGTTATTAAAAACAATGATCACAGGCGGGGTCTGATAACTGATCATTCCTGACGACAACTCTGACCCATCTACTGCCCATATGGATTTAGGCTGGGGTTTAGCAACAAAAGACATGCCCAACTGTTTAACAAGTTTAATATTGGAGAAGTTTCCTGTTGCCCCGGAATCAAGAAGGACGGACATAGCGAATAGCTTTTTACCACTGTACGTGAGTGTAATGGGTAATGTGAAATGTTTGACTACGTGTATTTTATTGGTAGAGATCTGATGAGGGATGTAGCTTGGGGAAGTGACCTCTCTATTCCTCAAGCTTGCTAGTTTTCCGAACTGGAAATACTGCTAGCTGTTAGTCTGGGTGTCCTAGGACGGACTGGACAATCTTTAGCATAGTGGCCACCCTTTCCGCAGTACAGGCATAAGTTTAATTTACGCCGCTTGTTTTTTTCCTCTGAGGATAACGGACCTCGTATGCCCCCGATTTGCAGGGGTTCAGGGACATCTTTTGGGACAGGTTTCTCAATTTTAGGTAAAAAAACCCTAGGTGCAATGTTTCGAGTTCGTTCCCCCTTCCTTTCATGCAAACGATGATCTAATTTGACTACTAGATCAATGAAAGAGGCACAATCTTCTGGGGGATTCACTATCTGAGAGAGTAGGTCTTTTATGTCATCCCCTAACCCACGATAAAACAAGGAAGTTCTCTTGTCCTCTGGCCAATGTGTCTCCGCCACCAACCGATTGAAGTTGGTAATGTAAGACAAGAGATCCTTGGAGCCTTTCTTAAGATTGAGCAATTCTGTATCACTGGCTTGCATATATGAATGTTTGGCAAAGAGACTTCTCATCTTTTCCTTAAAAAGATCCAAATCATAAAGCGCAGGATCATTGTTCTGGACTAAGGGAACTGCCCATTCTGCCGCATTCCCTGCAAGATAGGAGATTATGAAGGCTACCTTGGCTGAGTCATCAGGAAAAGAAGCTGTCCTACACAAAAACTGGAGTTGGCATTGATTCATGAATACATTATATTTAGTGCTATCCCCTGAAAATCGTTCAGGTATGGCCAGGGGAACAGGATTAGGGGTATTTACAGTGACTTGAACAGGGGAGCTGTGTGATTCTCCGCTAGCCCCTTGGTCTGTTTCAGGGGGGGGTAAGGTGAACCTAGCGGGGTATATATAGTTTTTTCTGGTTTTGGGTATGGTGCCTGTGTCTCTCTCTCCTGATCTTAACTGCTGCACTTCAGCCATGAGTCTTTGATTTTCAACCCCCAATCTACCCACTTCTGTCTGAAGGGCTACTAAGGCTGCAGTAATGTCCTCCATTGAATGAGCCTGGAGGTCTACAGGGATTACCGAAGGGTCAGGATTCATCTTCGCTCAGGGGAATGGATATTCGTGGGCTTGGCTTTCTGTCAGGTTAGTAACCAATGTTCCACGGGAGCGAAGAAGAATCCCCACACCTCCAAGGCACAGAAGCAAGAATGCGAATAAAATACACACTCCTGTCTACTGTCCCCTAAAAGTATGAGGGAATTACCCTAGGAGTGTCCACCACTCTCCTCATACGAGGGGGTAAGCAGGGTATAACAGGAGTAGTCGTAGGTGGATGTCCAGGCTAGAAAACAAAAGAGGCAGTACACATATATCATTCCTTCACTAACCTTCAAGCAGGAGTCATTGACATGCGTGATTATTCAGGTATGCTTACCCCAATTGTAGATTAGGCAGGCTTTCTCGAGGAGTTCTAGGAATGGTAGCCAGGATAATGAACCACGGGCTATGAGGAATAGAGCTCTCGAGGTACATACACACCAGACCAACACAAAAACAAAAATGGGGTATGTGAGGAGCACCGGCCGGCTGTTGTGGGCTGAAACAGCGGAGCAGTACACACACACATGAGGAGAGACACCCGGCCCTCAAAGGAGGTAAGGGCGGAGCGCTCACTCTCACAGGAACGGTTTAAACAAACAAGGAACTCGCCATGTATTTCATTCATACAACAGAAGCGAAAAAAAGAAGCCGAGCGAAATGACGCCCGCAAAATGCGTGAGAAAAGCAAGGGTAGTCGCGAGTAAACTCTCGCGTAGGAATTCAAGAAATGCCGAAGCTCGGCAAAGACGCTCTCACTCTCAAACAACCATCCAGCGGCTACAGGGACAGGGGAATGAAGGCACGGAAGCGGGGAAGGGTCCAAGGAGACTCGCAGGTTTCCACAAGACGCCACCGAACCTCGAGCCAGGAACCAGGAAGTGAAGAGGGGGCGTGGTACCGGAACAGTAAGCCAAGCAATGGCTACGTTCTGCCGTGCCTCTTTTCACTGGTTAGGGAGCGTCTAAAAAGAACAGGCTGTTTGTTTGTAGGGACCTGGGTAAAAGACCACAGCCCAACAACCTCGCATGTCAAGGCTATTGATTCCTAACAGGCTGGGTATGCTCAGACGTGAGTCCCAGGCTCTCCACACCACTGGAGTCAAGCTATCCAGGCTGATGAAGGCTGATAGCCAGAAACCGGTCCTTGGATGCTTGATTCCGGTCTGGGAAAGACATGGCTTGGTAGTTCGGACTGGACTGTTCCCATGAGGCACAGGGTCAGAGCTGATTTGCATATAGCCAGTGTCTAACCCAGGGTGGTGTGGAGTGCAAAAAAACGATGGATTTAGGCCCAGATCCTTGTACTGGGGTGAATGTATGACATTGTTCTACATTCTGTCCATCAACTGTGTTGTTTGCAATTTTCACCCCGAGTGGGCTGGGTATGCTCAGACGTGAGTCCCAGGCTCTCCACACCAGTGGAGTCAAGCTATCCAGGCTGATGAAGGCTGATAGCCAGAAACCGGTCCTTGGATGCTTGATTCCGGTCTGGGAAAGACATGGCTTGGTAGTTCGGACTGGACTGTTCCCATGAGGCACAGGGTCAGAGCTGATTTGCATATAGCCAGTGTCTAACCCAGGGTGGTGTGGAGTGCAAACAAACGATGGATTTAGGCCCAGATCCTTGTACTGGAGTGAATGTATGACATTGTTCTACATTCTGTCCATCAACTGTGTTTTTTGCAATTTTCACCCCGAGTGGGCTGGGTATGCTCAGACGTGAGTCCCAGGCTCTCCACACCACTGGAGTCAAGCTATCCAGGCTGATGGAGGCTGATAGCCAGAAACCGGTCCTTGGATGCTTGATTCCGGTCTGGGAAAGACATGGCTTGGTAGTTCAGACTGGATTGTTCCCATGAGGCACAGGGTCAGAGCTGATTTGCATATAGCCAGTGTCTAACCCAGGGTGGTGTGGAGTGCAAAAAAACGATGGATTTAGGCCCAGATCCTTGTACTGGGGTGAATGTATGACATTGTTCTACATTCTGTCCATCAACTGTGTTTTTTGCAATTTTCACCCCGAGTGGGCTCGGTATGCTCAGACGTGAGTCCCAGGCTCTCCACACCACTGGAGTCAAGCTATCCAGGCTGATGAAGGCTGATAGCCAGAAACCGGTCCTTGGATGCTTGATTCCGGTCTGGGAAAGACATGGCTTGGTAGTTCGGACTGGACTGTTCCCATGAGGCACAGGGTCAGAGCTGATTTGCATATAGCCAGTGTCTAACCCAGGGTGGTGTGGAGTGCAAAAAAACGATGGATTTAGGCCCAGATCCTTGTACTGGGGTGAATGTATGACATTGTTCTACATTCTGTCCATCAACTGTGTTTTTTGCAACTTTTATAACCAGTGCCAGACTGTGGGTGGGCTACAATACTTTGTTAACCCCCAAAACTAGCTCTAGTCAGTACTCCACTTTTCTCTGGGGTTGGCTCCACCCTGGATAGTGAAATAAACTGTAAGGGCATGCTTGGTGTCAGGTTCATTTGTGTGCTGGGGCAATTCCCTTTGAAGTGTATTAAGAGCAGGGCAAAGCTCCTCCCCACCCACTTCCCTCTACACCGAGGTCCTGCTCACTGTCTGGTTGTTGGGCTTGGTATTTTATGCAGGACCCCCCCCCAGATCTTTGCCTTCGGTAGCTGAACTTGATTTTGTTGGCATTAGAAATCTTTCCGCTCTACAACAGCTAAACAGTGACAAAGTGCTTGTACTCAATCCCTAAAACATGGTTAACTAACCCTCGCCTGATTGTCACATTTAATTTACTTATAGGGTCCCATGTATATGGTACTACATGGTACCCAGGGTATATAAATTAAATGCCACTTGTGGGCCTGCAGCATTTGCAGTGCCACCCAGTAAAGTAGCACATTATAGCTTGTCTTAGGCCTGCCACTGCAGCCTGTAGTGCAGTTGTAAACTCCCATTTCAACATGCCAATTTACCAGGCCAAAACGTTTCTTTTTAATACACATAAGTGAATCCTAAGGTAGGCTCTAAAGGCCCATAGGCCAAGGTGTATTGTATTTAAAACGTAGGACATGTAGGATTAAGTTTTACTTGTCCCTGTAGTGAAAAACTCCTAAATGTGTATTTTACTACTGTACAGCCTACCTCTCCCATTCAATAACATTGTGTTATGTAATTACATTTGATTAATGATAATTTTTTGTTGGAAGCAGGTAAAGATTTCATATTTAGACTCAAATGAATTGCTATTTAAAATCCTCAGTTATGGTAAAGTCATATTTTAAGTCACCCTTCTGAAAAGGCACCTTTTAGAAAATTGTAATTTTCCTGTCCAAACCGTTTGCGCCTTCTGCCAGTGTCCTGGGTCACCTGACTGAGAATGGCTCTGCTGTTGGGCTTTGGGTATTTCTCCCGGACAGGGAGACCTAAGGAAACTAGGTTTTGGCAGGATGGCTGGGGCGGAGCTGTTCCCTGTCCCACTTGCATTTCAAAGGGTCTTGCCTCCAGCATACATAAAGAAACCCAACACTAGGCTTTTGTCGCCCCAGACTTCTTGGAGCATTGACATGAGAAGGCAGACCTTTCCAGAACCAGATGTGGGGGTACTATAGGGAATCTCCCCACTTCAAAGGCTAGCACCGTGTATGAATATTGGACCTTCAGAGCCACTCTTCATACACTCCTTGACCTGTGAACTTTACAAAAGGAAGGACTGCCTTGTTTCCCATATGACTGCCCTGCTACTTGAAATCTGCCTTGTTCCCAGAAGACTGCCCTGCCACTAGAGACTGGCTTGTTCTTCAGAGGACTGCCCTTCTGCTATCAGAGGAATGATCTGATGCTTGAGACCTGCCTTGTTTCCCAGAGGACTGTCTTGCTGCTTGAGACCTGCCCTACTCTCAGCAAAGGAAAACTGGACCTGCTCACTTCATCCTAGACTAACTGTGTGGTTCCAAGGGTCAATTGTCTGACATCCTTTTCTGAGCTACAGGGACACAACAAGCTCTAGAGGCATCCCTACAACTGCCCAGATGCTCGCTGTGCCACCATATTCAAGCTAGCCTGGCTGATATGGGGTAAAACTCTGAAACTGGACCCAGGATGCTTGTTTCCAGTCCAGTGAAGACCTGGCCTGGCGGTCCCATGAGGAACAGGCTCAAGACTGATTTGCATATGGTGGGTCCAAACTGGGTAGCTATAATGAACAAAAGGACGGTGGATTAAACCTATATTCTTGACTGGGGGTGAGTGGTTAAAAAGTTTCACCACTCTGTCCATTTTTGTGTTGTGTTTGCTACTTTTAGATAGTTGACATTTTCCTGCCCATAGCCTTTAATACCTTTATGTCTTGGGTCACGTGAATGGGTGTAGCTGACAGTTATACTTTGTGGATTCCTCCCAGACAGTCAAACAATTTAGAGATTAGGTGGGCCTCAAAGGGCCATCTGCTGGCAGGATGGGAGATGGAGCTGAGCACAGCCCCACTTACAACTGAATAGTCTGTGCTTTGCCTTCAGACAAAAGGTCTAAATGCACTGTCTTTTCACTGCAGCCACAGAATTCCATGCATTTCAAAGAACCTTTCCAGAAGCTTGTCCCACCTTCCAGAAGAAGGGCATCAGGGTATAAAAATAGAACTTTCAGACCCACTCTTTAGTTCACTACTGGACCTGCGGAAATACACTCAGGGGACCGCCTGCTGCTGTGACCTGCTGTGCACTCTGCCAGACTGCTGCTGTACTTGGCAGGACTGCCTTTCTGCCTGGAGCCTGCCGTGAACCCTTGGAGGCCAGTCCTACTGGAGCCCTGCATCATCGCCTGCACACAGGATTACCATAAGTGACTCCAAGGGCTATTTTGCTGGCCTCCTGTTCAGATCCACTGGGACATAAAAGGCTCTAATCATCTTGAACCCACACATGGACCCAGCCTGAGTGAGCCTTGAACCCCAAGGAGGTATCCCACCCATCCTGGACCTTTGATTGTGGTGCTAAAGGTGTCCAGAATGCCAAATTCCGAAACTGAAGACTTAGAAACATTTTTGCTAAAAACAATCTGAGAACTAGGAGGAAACTAGGACCAATCTGCACACCTATCCACTCGAGTTGAATTGACCTTGTGGTTTCTCCCACTACATTCTTTTCTGCAGCAACAAAACCTTTTCGCCGAAGGGGTATCCGACCACGTGGAACTGTTTTCAACTACGGCCCTTCACCTCATCCAGCTGGAGATTTTCGACTTCCATTTTGGCATGTAAGCAAGGACGTAGACTTCACCGAGGCTTCAACCCAAGGCCATCCAACAACAAAGATCCCTCTTCGGACACTTCCTGCAGCCTTGCCCTACTGAACTTTATCTTCTCAGACACTCTGTCTCAGAATTTCTTCTAAGTCCGAAGGTAATCGCTGACTGGGCCCAATCCAGTCCTTGTTGCAGAACCATGCTCCTTCGTGGCTGGCCAAATCTTTTGACTTTGACTTGATCTCACTTGACTAGATGTCTGCTGGTGACGCTTTGATATTTTAGGAGCTAGTTTCCATAACATCCTATCTCTAGCTCTACTGATTTTTGTCATTTTGGTGTCAAATAATTTATTAAAATATACTCTATTTTTCTAAATTGGTTCTGGATTTTTCTTTTGTTGTGTTTTCATTTTATTAATGTTTGTGTGCTGTATAAATGCTTGACATATTGCCTCTAAGTTAAGCCTGACTGCTTCTTGTGCCAAGCTACCCAGGGCTACCCGGGGTTAAACATCAGTTAATTTTGTGACTTTTTGTGGTTCACTGTGCAAGGGATTGTAGCTGCTGCTTGACCAGTGCTCACACCCCAGTCAACCAACAACCCAGGGGCTTATTTACAAGAGGCCTGTGCCTCCAGAGCATCACTTTTATTTGACGTTCTGGTAGCGCAGGCCTTTCAGTCATATCCATGAGGCAACGCAAAGCCAACGTGCATGGCCCCATAGTTATGGAATAAGGCAAGTCAGCGCAAAGTGGTGCATTGCCTTACTTTGCGTCAAGGAGGCACTCCAGGGGTGTTGTGGTGGGTTTTTCCACACAACATCCATGAATTTTGATGCTGCCCCAGGTTTACAAAATCATGTAAACTGGGGCAGCGCTAAAACATTATACCTCCCCAGGACAGTCATAACAAGGAGAAATTTCTTCATTTATCCTTGTTGTTTCCTCTTTCTATTTGAGCTGCATTCTGCAGCACACATAGAATGAGGAAAGGGCCTCCATGGATTGCTTTTGCGCAGGAAGGTTGACCTACCTGCACAAAAACAATCCTGCCAACAATGCAGAAACCTGCTTTAGCACTAGTCACGAAATTGTATGCTGGCTAAAAGGACAGGAATGCATGTATCATGTAAATATGCTGCATTTCCGGCCTTTTAAATTGGTGTAGGGCAGTGCAGCAAAAAGATTTGCGGTGCTGCCCTAGGCCAATTGTTTGTAAATGAGACACCCTATTTTTAAAAGCAACGTATTCAGAGGAACTAACCTGGTCCCTGTATCCGGTCCGTGCTCCAACACCATCTGCCTGAACTCGTGATGTTCCCCCGTTCTAGCATTACCAGAAAAACTGCTGGTGGTGCTTTATGCTTTTACATGATAAACCTCCCTAAAACTTAAAAATTGCATATCTCCATTTCTACTGATTGAATTTTTGTTGTTTTGGTACCATTTAATTTATTATTATTTACTTTATGTTTCTGAAATTGGTTTGAGATCTTTCTTGTGTTGTGTTTTCACTTTATTTTGGTTTGTGTGCTGCATACATTTTGCCTCTAAGTTAAGCCTGACTGCTTTTGTTCCAATTGACCAGAGGGTTAAACATAGATTAATTTAGTGACTTTTATGGTACACCCTGTCAATGATTGTGGTTGTTGCCTGAGTGGGGCTCCCACCCCATAACCATTAACTTGATTTCTTACACTAATACATGGCTACACCCACACAGACCCCAGTCCACATACCACAGATTTCAGACAGAGTAGGACCAACAGCACCATGTTAATAACCCTTCCAGGTGACCACATGAATGGAAACCTCAGACCAGGAGGGAGGGAAGGAAGGAGGGAGCGGGAGGTGGGTAGGGACGAGTTAGAAAGTTAAAGTTAGTTTAAACATAAACATGCTTGGTATTACTGATTTCAATGTAATATTATTTTATGGTTATATGAACATCCCTCTCATATCGAAAATGCGGACGTCATACGAACTACCTCTGCAACCAGAAGTTCTACCATGGCCAAATATGTATTATGTATAAGTCGAAAACAACAAAAACCAAAATAGCTTATGTATCAAATCGGTCATCCTTTCATGTGGATAAGGTTTTCAATAAAGTATGTTTAAAACACAAAACTTGATTTCCTACATTGACTTCAATACTCATTTCCCAGTGGGGGGGCCTATAAACAGACCAGAGGTAGCCGGCCAATCACAAATAGGCTTCAGAAGGTTTAGGCAGAAAAAGGCCAACCTTCAAAAACTGTAATTCCTAAATAATGATTTAAAATCTGACTTTACCATTAAAGGGGATTTAAAACTATAATTAAAATGAATGGAATAATTATTTCTCTAACTGCTGTCAAACTGTATTTATCATCTATTAAATATAATCAGGTGACCAGTGTAAGTCTATCGGAGGCTAACTTTGCCACAGTGAAAATCGACCTTTTTCACTGCCAGAACATGTAAGCAATTAAAGATACATGTCCTGCGTTTAAATATCATGCACTCTACCCAATGAGCATTTAGGGCTTACCCTAGGGGTAACTTATAAGTAATAAAAAGCAAGGTTTAAAGCTGGGAAAAGGTTTATTTTGCCAGGTCAAAAGGGCAGTTTTAAAACTGCCTCACAGGCTGCAGTGGCATTCCTGTCAATATGATTTACAGTGCTACTTTAGTGGGTGGCATAATGAGTGCTGCAGCCCACTAGTAGCATTTAATTTACAGGCTGTGGGTACCGGCAGTCCCAAATACTAGGGGCGTATAAGTAAATTAAATGTACCAATCGTGGAGATGCCAATTTTACCATGTTTAAAGGAGAGATCACAAGGATTTTACCACTGGTTAGAATGGGTAAAGTGCACAGATTCCTAAGGGCAACAAAAACGGTTTCATCTACAGAAGGCAAAAAATCTGGGGCGGTCCCTGCAGGCAGGGCAAATTTCCAACACCAAGCCCTATCAAAAAGGTGTGAAGTGGCTCTCATTAAAGGAAAAAGGGGTTTTGGAACAGGTGTCCTGCTGGCAGACCTCTTTAAGGTAGGCCAGATGTGGGGGAGGGAGTACATTTTAAGACATAGATCCTTTGCTATCAAGAGGGTAGAAAGGCATACAGGGGAACAAAGAAGAGACAGGGAACCTGATAGTTCCTCATTTAGCTTACAAGATGGCTCTGTTGTAGGCTCAGCTCTTAAGAAAGCCTGCCCCATGGGCAGCCTTGGTTTGGTTTCTGCAGGAGATGATCATTTTCCAGAAGCAGCTTGAGTGGGTTGTTTTTCTGGGAGAGAATGGGAGGTTCTCATTTCTATAGGCCAACACATTGGTACTCGGTTGTTGAATAAGACACTAAAAGCAGATTGCAGTTGAAGCCTTTATTCGCTGAGGAGCACAGGAAGACACCACTTGCTTCATCAGTGTCCTTCCAACAACTGCTCCACCAACTACCATCGCTCGAATGCTTGCTAGTCAAGCATTCCTGGTCACTAAGCAAGATGGTTCCTGCCATCTTGAAAGATACCCATAGTAGGGTGGGAACCATCTGAGAATACGTTGATGTTTTACTACCAATCACTAGCCAGTTACCACTATAAGAAGGGCTCCCACCCCAGAGACCTAGAACATAATTGGACTTGGAGTTGAACCGAGGAAGAAGATTTTCCAGTCTGCCTCTGCTTGTTGCTAGGACTGAAACTGACCTTCTCTCCCATTGCACCCAGACTTTGGAATTGCTTCTCAAGGGTCAGACCAAATGACCTTTTGCTGTCCCAAGGACATGAAAGGCAAGTAGAGTAGCTTTTCAGAAGAACTAGCTGATGAGTGCGAACTGCAATCCGTGCTGGCGCCATGGCCGATGAGGGCATATTTACGGATCACAAGTGGGGATTGGGACGTGTGATGGAGCTCTGGCAGAAGATTGTTGTTGAGCCTATCTACTACTGCTATCCTTGCCCTGGTATCCAGGAAACAGCCCCTTACAGTTTGGGAACTTTAGGGATAGCAAGGACAAATATATTTAGCAACCCAACAAGTTTGGAAGCAGTTGAATGTGACAAACAGCATGATAACTGACTCCTCTCTTGCCCTAGCGACATGTAACGGAGGGCAGATAGTTGGGTAGTTAGTTGGCAACTGCTCTCTATTTTTGGTGCAAGAGTGGCCTCCGGTGGTGTTTTTGGTAATGCACATGGACTTTAATAAACATTTATTCTGTAGCTTTTCACATTTGTGCTTTTTTGGCATTTTCCCCACAAATACAAACCCTCGGAAAGTTTTATTTGATAATATTTTATTCATGACATGTTTCTTCTTGTTAATAAACTGTTTTAACATTTGACTACTTAGTGTCTTTACTTTAATATTGATATGGTCCTGCTTAAAAATTCTCTTACATTTCTGTGATGAAAAGTCTGCTATGTTGCCTATTGCTAATAAGGTTCTGGTTTATAGCTTTGGGGCCGTATTGTATCTATGAACCAATCCAATACCTCCCCCCCCAACCTTAGTAAATGTCTGGTTGCAATCAACCAGTGGATGACCTCGTCGCACCTGAAGCTCAACGGTGAGAAAACGGAGCTCATGATTCTGGGTAATTCAGCTATTGCTAGCCCTTTGTCGGATTGGCCCCCATGCATGGGAAACCCGCCTCAACCTAGATCCCAAATAAAGAGCCTGGGCATGTGGCTGGACACAAATCTAGATCCCAAATAAAGAGCCTGGGCATGTGGCTGGACACAAATCTAAATTTTACACAACAAACAACCATTTTGTCCGCCACCTGCTTCGGCCTTATGCGCATGCTTAGGAAAGTGTTGCCACTCCTTCCCTCTCAAGCTCGCAGAATAATGGTGCAAGCCATTATTTTATCTCGCCTAGACTATGGGAATTCCTTATACTTTGGGGCTCCTGTCTCCACTATGAGGAAGCTCCAGATTACTCAAAACGCGGCAGCCCGCCTTTTGCTGGGCCTTAACCGGCGAGAATCAGGCACAGCAGCCTTGAAGAAACTTCACTGGCTTCCCATTAAGGATAGAGTACTGTTCAAATCCATGTGCATTATGCACAAGGCCATGTGGAAGACCGCTCCTTCTATGATCTGCTCTTTGGCGACCCCCTATCTCCCTCATAGATCCTTGCGATCTAGTACAGCTTTCCTGGCCACAATGAACAGAATCAAACGTTCCAGATGAGGCGGGCGCTCCTTCTCCTGGAATGCCGCTAAGGCTTGAAATTCCTTGCCTACCACCCTTCGCAGTGAATCTAACCTTTTGAAATTCCGGAAGGATCTGAAAACTCTTCTTTTCATCTAACCCGGCCTTCTCAGCCCACAGGTGTCAGACAATATAGCGCTACGAGGCCTCCGGGTTGTTTGCGCTTAACAAAATGCAATTAATAATAATAATAATAATAATATTGCACTCGCCCAGTCATTAATGCAGGATGTTACCTCAGCCAATTAATAGCTTCCTATTTTTTTAATATTTAAACCATTTACTTTAAACATCAAATTGTAATCATGAAATTGAATGACTGTCTCCCTAAAAACGTTAACAGGATGTCTACCCTTGATTACATTCCTGATAGTCCCCATGGCTTTACCCATGCAGCAAAGTCTGTAGCACTTAAAATAACAGGGAGTAAGCGCATTATTTACTGCCCAAAGCACAGTCAGTGAGCGAAAAGGGGGATCCTGCAGTTTCAGTGCATAGGAAGAGCAGCATCCTTGTCTGACTTGCTTTATAAACCATTGAAATGAAATTTCCTGTTGATCAGAACGTCTAGTGAGCCATAACTGTCTCCATGGCTGACCTAACAAGCATTGACAAAGCCGATTTCCTCGTCATTGAAACCTTTTGGCTTAGGGCAATGCTCTTTCAATACTTTTCTTCAAAAATTAGAAAATGCTTTTTAAATATTGCCACCAAAAATGTACCCTACATGACCATCTTCGAATGCATATTCTTATATTTGAAGAACCCGTGTTCAAAGATGGACCTCATTCATGCATATGTGACCACCACAATCGGCTTTGACGGCATGTTCCATAATCAACTACTCTTCTGAAACAGCAGGAAAAAAGATTGGATGTTGCAGGTTATTTTGTGTTCTATACTCTTCTGAGGTGATTCAAAAGGGACTGGCTCTTCCCTCAGAGCAGGATAAGAGCTGAAACAATAAACTCATCTTCGCTCCAACAACCAGAACAGAAGTAACTGAGATCCCTTAGGTCAATGTAATGTTTTCAATACGATCAAGAATTTCAGATTGTTTGGGAATTTATTGAAGTAGAGCATTGTCTGGGGCACGTGCTATGTTCATATGTGTAAGTGACTTCTGCTAAAGTTTATCATCTGTAAAATTTACATCTAATAGAAAATGGTGGATATATTTTTCCAGCAAGAGTCTACGTGTCTGCAACTACCAACCAAACTGCTCTAGAGAAATGAGGGGATAACTTGCAGGTTATTCCGCATCCTTGAAACTTCTGGAGTGACTAAAAAGGAAAACCATCAGCCCTGCAATAAAATCCAAATAGTATCGAGGATACACTTGTCTTTGCCCTAACAGCCAAAACAGAAGTGATTGATGTTGCATAGGTCAACACAATTCCTTTATTCCAATCAAGGATTTCAGATTGCTTGGAATTAAAAGATGTACAGTTTCAACTCAGGCATATTTGTAGGTGTATCCTGAGGATATTTAATTTCTGTCAAATGTGCAACGGTGCCAGAATGGAAATACATATATTTCTCCAAGGAGAGTCAACATGTCATGAGTAGCTGAACAACTAATCTTGAGAAATAGCTCCCAAAAGTCACATCTTGCAGGTGTTTTGGTGCCCTTGAATCTTCTGAAGTGATTAAAAGGGGGGACCATCAGCTCTGCGCTCTCTAGCACAAGAAGACTGGGGAGGACACACTCGTTTATGCCTGACAGCCAGAACAGAAGCGAGTGAACTCAGTTACGTTGAAGCCATGCCTTTAGTCCAAGGATTTCATATTATTGGGGAATGTACAGACATGAAGCTTCCCCTTGGGCACCTTCTATACTCATATTTGTAAGGGCTTCCCTTTGCCTTAAGTTCTATGAAACTTACATCTCTGGGAGAGTGAAAAATATATATATTTCTTGAAGAAACATGTCAGCAGAAGCCATAAAACTGTTCTGCAGATATGTGGGAAAAGAGGGAGGAGCTTGGAGGTGATCTGGCACCCTTGAATCTTCTGAAGTGAATAGAAGGGGTAACCTTCAGCCCTGCAACAGCCAGAGAAGACTGGAAAAGACATGCATGTGCTCACTGTGCTACTGGAACCAAGATATTCCTGGTTGATGATCCCTAATAAGGACGAAACCGTTTCTGGTTTACTTGTGCTCTGGTTCAGGCAGGACCTGGCATAGTAGTTTGGGCTGGACTGTTCTCATTGGGGCAGGGTCAAGGCTGATTTGCATATGTCTGGGTTCAAACTGAGGAGGCATAGTAGGCAAACAATGAAGGATTGGTATGCAACCCTGAGTGATTGCCAGTGGCTGAGATTATTTTAAGCATTCTATCCATCACCTTGTGTTTTTGATGCACTAAGTGTGACAGGTATGCCCAGGCATGGGTCCTGTGGTCACTGTGCCACTGGAAAAAAAAGCTATACTTGGCTGATGAGCCCCAATAAGGGCAGAACTGGTTCAGAGAGGACCTGGCCTTGCTGTTTGGACTGGAACTGGTCAATACTAACTTGCATATGGCTGGGTATAAACTATGGTCTTGTGGTTGGCGAAGAATTATGGATTGGGATATGGCCCCAAACGATTGCCAGTAGCTGACATTGATTCAAGCATTCCATCCATTACCTTGTTTTGGATGCCCTAAGTCTGATGAGTATGCCCAGATGTGGGTTCTGTGCTCACTGAGCCACTGTAACCAAGCTATACTTGGCCGATGAACCCTAATAAGAGAGAAATCAGTCGTGGGTTGCTTGTGTTCTGGTTCAGGAAGGACCTGGCCTGGCAGTTCGGGCTGGACTGTTCCCGTCGGACCAGTGTCAAAACTGATTTGCACATGGCTGGGTCCAAACTGATGTGACAGTGGGCGAAAAACAAAGTATTGGGATGTGGCCCGAGCGATTGCCAGTGGCTGATATTCATTCAAGCATTCCATCCGTTACCTTGTTTTTGATGCCCTACTTACAGAAAACAACATAAAGATTCATGATACACAATGTTCCTTGAGAGACTCCTTAGCTTCAGACATCCAACCCCTCAAATTATGCTTGCACATCATCCAAACCTGGATGTCCACCACCTAACTGAAGCTCAACCCAGCCAAGACTGAAGTAATGCTATTTGCAAAAAACAACAAACAACATACAGTGCAAACCCGGCTCAGTGACCTGGACCTTAACAGCTTTGAATTCCACCACTCACACATGCCAAATCATTTGGATTCACACTGGGCACCACCCTCTTCTTCAAGAAACACAGTGGCAAAAAATAAAACAAAGATGGTCTGGTACCAGCACTCTCTTTTAAATAAAGTCAAAGCATTTCTTCCAGAAAGTGACTTCACAATTGCTGTTCAATCCCTATTACTCTTTCATCTGGATGGTGATAATGCCCTGCCTCCTGGCTTCCCATTCTCCTCACTGGCACCCCTTAGGGGCATCCTAAACACCACAGTACATCTCATCCCGGGCCTGAAGAGATATGATCACATCACTTCCATCCTGATGGAACTTCATTGCCTCTCCTTCCCGGCTCGTACCAGCTCAGCTTCAAAACCAGCACGCCAATTACAAAGCCATTACAACCTGCATTCCTTCTTATGTTGCAGACAAGCTTACCATCTCCAGTGGTTCTCTGCACACCTGCAGCTGGGACAGCATTAGACTGAAGACAAGGAAGTGTAAAGAAGAAAAAACAAGACAACAGGCCTTTTCCATCTATGCACACAAGATCTGGAACGTCATCTCCATATCCATCGGGACCACCTCAACGCTGCTCCAATTTAGGAAAGAGGTGCCTCTTTACATAGTAGTACATCACTGTTTATTAACTGTCCACAACTCTGCTTCCTCTCCTATTTCTCATAAACGTTTAGGTTGCCTTTGACCATGTACTGTGCTTTGCTACCTTTTGGCAAGGTTTGCTTTATAGAAATACTATATACATACATGCAAAGCCACCATCTGGTCACACATTTTCTAATAATTTAACAACTTCCATTCAAATATGACTTCTATGATGTGCATGCATGTAAAGTGGCCATTTTGAATGCCATTTGTTAAAATATAACAAGGTCTTAAGGTGACCACCTCAGTTGTGTGTGCACGTGACCTGCATGGGCGGCTATCGTGAAATAGTTACAACATTTATTTAGAATGGCCATCCTCCTATATCTCAGCAGGTGAGAAGTGAAGCACAAAATGGATGGGGACTGAGGAGTAGTGTAATCTGAGTAGGAATTGAGAAAAGCAGGCGGGGGCAAGAGAAGGAAATGAAGAGGAAGAGTGACAAGAAGAGTGAAAAAAAAGCTACACTGAACTGTAAGTTCTGATGTCACCAGTAAAAGGATACTCCAACCAATCTACATACTGTGAGACCAAAATACTCCTAGGCATACACAAGAATCTGGAAGAAAGCCATTAAATATGGAGCAGGAAAGTGAGTTAGACAACAAAGCCATCCGATCACGAGCAAGTGGCTGATCTAAAGTTCATTCTTCTTATCTGTTACTTATTGGAAACAATAGTTGTGATGAACAGATATCTCAAGCTGTTTGTAGCGTTGGCGAGACCTAAAAATGGGGGCCCATGTTGATGAAGCCTTCACATTCTCCGTGCATCATGCAAGGTGCTGCAAGGACAGCGCAAAGGCTTCAGTAATATTTACAAAGCAGTGCAAGGCCTGATTTGCGTGGCTTTGTAAAGAAATGTAATGCAACGCAGCTGCTTGCCCTGCGTTACATTCCATTTCAACTTGGGAGGAGTTCCATGGGTGCAGCATGCATTCAAGCATTAATTGCGGCGCATTCTCAGATTTACAAAGACTTTTAAACCTGGGAATGAGACAAAATGCTACTCCTTCCAAAGTGGGGTGTACCAATGAGAAATATCTTTATTTCTTCTTTTTATTTCCTCTTTCCACATGTGCTGCATTCTGCAGCACATACAGAAAGAGGGGGAACATCCTTTTCAATGCAACTTTTACCTCGCAGTGCCTTTATGATGCAACTATTACAACACATGTCAATACAACGCATAGCGCTGGGGGCGCTCTAGGATAGGGAATAGATTTAATTTACTATCCAACACCTTCCCTACTATCCACGGGGACTGGAGTTGGAATAGTAAATTAAACTATTCACTATCCAGCACCCCTTAACGCTATGCGCTGTAACAGAATGCGTTGTAAAAACTGCGATGTAAAGGCATGCGTGGTAAAAGCATGCGTTGTAATGTCATACATCCAAAGAGGAAAATGCCTTACGGATTGTTCTTGTGCAGGAAGGTTGCAAGGGTTTCTGCGCTGGCGTTAGGCAGCACCCAGTGCGCTGGCGCAAGGAGAGAGCAAAAATGCTCCATATCTTTGTATATTTGGAGCATATCTGACCTCTTATTTTCGTGCAACACAGCGCAGCAACTTTGCCTGCTGCCCAACGTTGTGTGAAAGATTAGTAAACGAACCCCGTGATGTTTGTTTCTCTTATCCATCCTGGAAAGTAACGTACTCCTTTCTTAAACTGGAATACATGTATGTGTAGAAACTATACTAGTAAAATATTTGCTTTATTCATAAACCTACCTGTTTGAAGGTGAACAGTGCCTGCTGAGAATGCTTGCTTTCTCACCCAACCCTACATTTACAATTTTGAAAAATCTGCCACACTGTAGGAATTTCAATTTGCGTTAATAAAATTCAAAAATTCTGATTCTGTGAATCAGAATGTCAAATTTACTATCTTACCTGCGTTATTTTGGGGCACTCAAGTTTCACCGAGTAATCCCCAAAAAAGCATGTAATTCGAGCCCATAATGAATATGTCACAGCCCATTATAATAAGAGAAATAAAAAGAACAGTACGCCAACAAACCAGTGCAGGTAATTATATCAGATATGAAGTTATTCTATAAATACACAATTCAGAAAAATTTAGGTATGAATTCAACTGATCATTTTAAATTTCCTTTCTGCTGCCCTGACGACACTTAACATTTATTCTATTACACGACCCTTCAACATACTTATAAAAATTTAAAACGTAGCTTTTTCCATTCTGCTTCTCTGCTGTTCCCAGCACTTCGAGCTCAACAGCGAGTGCAAGTCTATTTTGTTTTGCTTTCATTACTACAATGAAGGTGCCAATTATTATTTTTTTTAGATAGAAAAAGACTATTGTCTGATTTCAGCGGGAGGAAAACTGTGATGTGATTAAAGTGGCTTCTGTTGAATGCTTGGTTTTAAAAATCTCAGTGAAGGGGCAGGCGGGAAGACAATGACCCACAGCAGTGCAGTTTGTCTTTTAATTACAAAAATTGAGCTTTGTCAGAGGAAGACGCTTAAAGGCAGGACAGGATACATTGTACAGCGTCTGGCAACCAGTCAAAAAAAGAAGCAGCATGGCTTTCACCTGGCAAGAAAGATGCTAATTACAAAGCATAATAACTTGTATGCAGGCAGGTAGAACCAGAGATAGTGCAGGTGAATGGAGAGGACAAATGAGAAAGAAACTAGGAGGAGTGATGTTGTAATGAAGACTTGCAGCACGTCAGAGGAAAAGTAAGTCTAGTTTATTGCTTGTCTCACTGCAAGGGCCGGCTCTAGGCCGGTGCCATCAGTGCGACCGCACCATGTGGGGGCGTCGTGTTTGCAAGTATATTATGGTTTGAAAAGCACCTGCTGGCCTCCAGCAATATTCGGGCATCAATAAAAATGAAATGTAAAGATAACTCCGGTGATTAATGTTCTTCCTAGAGAGAGATTGGAGGTTTGCCTAGTGCAAGTGTTGACTCATGGCAAGGTAGCGCAAAGGGTTAATATGCCTGCTGCAAATAATGGGTACCACGCAGATCACAAAGTGCATATAATGTAAATAGGTCATTGGGTTACTGTGTTTGTCTGAGAGATCATTTTGTTACTTGCCGTTTATAAGTTAAAATCCTAAAGTAGAACAGTGAGCTATTAACTGACAATAAAGAGCTGCATGCAAACTGCAAAGTATAGATTGGAGCGTTATGCTTTTTTACCAGTCTTACATTATCCTAATTGGAAAAAGGGTTAATTTGGATGGAAATCAATTCTGATTATTAAAGAAAACCTATAACCATGGTGTTACGTTTTGAATTCTGAGTTTGTGCTTCTCCAGACCAAGCACTCTTAAACTATACTGTCTACCAGTATCACTGACATGGGACTCCTACACTTTGTAGTCCTTTGTCTTATGTTTTATGTAACATTTCCTATACACTGATTTACACACCTATGATTGATTGTCTCTGTGTAGTGTGTGTACTGTAAAGTGCACTGACGCCCTACTATGAGTGGCGCTATAAAGCTAATTAAATGCATCAGAGAGACAGAGGTTATGGAGACTTGAGGAGCACTGTTGAAGGGTGGTAGTGAGGGATTCCGTGGATGAGGTGGTCATTGAGGTTGGCAGCAAACATTGTCGCACTGGGCACCACCAGAGCTTAATACGACCCTGCTCTCCACTGCAATATTTGCTGCTTACTTCCTCCAACCATTGGATGCCGCTGAGCCCTAACAATTTTCCAACCTCCTCTGTACATACACATCATCTTACAAAAGACAACACTCATTCACAACATTCACAGAACACCTGTCACGCGACAATGCTTATTTACCCAACACGAAACAACATGCCTTTGCCCTTAAACACCATGAAACATAGTGAGGCAGGCAGTAGAGGCTGCTACCAGATGGGGGTGTGTGGACCAACAAAAAAAACGTACCTTAAACCGGACGGACGGACGCCGCCTCCCATGCGTCCTCTTCCTTCTTCATGTCTGCAGTCTGACTGGCAGCAGGAAGCACCAGGCACACAGGCTTTCCTGAGCCAATCACAATGCAGCAATGCAGCATTGTGATTGGTCTGAGCAACATAGATTGGTGCTCAGACTGGCACAGGGAGTCTGTGTATGTTCCTGACCAGGCTGTGTAGTGCAGCCTGGTAGGGACATGCAAAGTGCACAAGAACTGTTTGGTCGACCCAAGAGGTCTGGCCAAACAGTTCACACGCACTTTTGGAGTGCAACCCACTCCACCCCGCTCTGGCCAGCCCCACCCCACACTGAACACAGGCCACTGACTGCATCCAACAGGAAAAATAAAATGACAATAACGATAAGTTATTGTCATTTTATTTTTCCTTTTTGCGCAGTGGGCCAACACTCCTCCACCTTAGGGGAGGAGCCACCATTGAAGACAGGCACAGCACAATCAGCTGCACGGAGCCACCCAGCCACTCCCCCAACAGACCTAGCTCCTAAACATAGGCAGAGTTATTGGAGATACAAGTCACACTTTATTAACATTAATATTCTAACAATTTCACACCATAATTAACTTAGCCTGCTTACAGGCGGTAGATTTAATTTACCATTTCACAACAAGGTACTGGGCTTCTTAGAAAAATAACTCACATTTCCTTTACACCATACTCTTTAGAATAGTAAATAGTTTTTTTAGCTGTTGAACAGTTTATTCAAATTTGTCAAAATCTTCCCTTCCACCATTATGATTTCCCATTTCTGTCCTTCCATGTAAATGGAATGCTCAAGGATGAACCTCAGCTCCTAGATACATGATAAAAGCATGGTATCATTTTTTCCATGGAGACTAGAAGTTCTTCAGGCGCTTGTAAAAATGGTGGCTGTGGTGTCATTGTCTCTGTGATTAATACTGTGAGAAAGTGGGTTATTGGTTGAGGGGGGGGTGAAACCTTGCTCAAGCAGTAAGCTCAACTCTTGTCAGGGTGAAGTCACAAGCAAACCCCAAATTTATTTGTGCTCAACCCTCTGGTGGCACAAAAGCAGTCAGAAGTATGTTAGAGACAATGTGCAAAGTATTTATGCAGCACTTCAAATAGTAATGAAGTGAAAAGACACACAGCAATTAAAAAAAAATAGTGTAACATTAATACATAATTCAAGACTAAAATAACAGAAAACCATATAGTAGGTCCAGAGACATGCAATGTTAAATGTTTAGATAAAAACTGTGCCTAGTAGCTCAAATCACCAACTGTGGCTATCTGGTTGCACTGGACTGGAACAAAGACACAAGTTCCGGCCCACCATGCTAGAGTGCAGACAGGATACAGGGACCAAGTTAGGCATGTTGAACAATGTACCTTAAATACCATCTGGGGAGCAGTGCCCCACGCAGTGGCGGTTCTGGGCAATGATGTGAGATCCCGCGTTGGGGATGCATCAAGCAGCGGTGGTTCCGTTGGGTAGCAAGCTGCAATACAAAGTCTTACTTCAGAGATGCATCTGCGATGCGAGGTCCTACGATGTGACACTCAGCGGCAGTTCCAATGGGCTACAGACTGAGATACAGGGTCCTGCAATGAGGATGTGTCACACAGAGCCGATTCCGATGGGCATCTGCGAGTAGTTGCACTGCGCTGCGTTGCTTCTGGCAGAGTCCAGAGCTGGTTTGGCTAAGCATCTTCAGGCCCAGTTTCAAGGGTCTAGGACTGGGCTGGCACCACTTAGGGGCACAATTAACAGCAGGCAGAGTCCAAGTGCAAAGTTCAAGGTGGTTCGAGCCTTTTAGCAGGCCAGCCAATTAAGACATGGAGTCCCTTTGGTGGTCCTGGGTTCAAGATACTGGTTCAGTCCTTTCCTCTCAGGCAGTAGGGCAGCAGCGTTGTTGGGCAGCAGTGTGTAAGTCCTTCTTGCAACAGGGCAGCACAGTAGTCTTTTTGAATCTGCCAAATGTCCAGAGGTGTTCCGAAGAGTTGGGTTTGAAGGTCCAGTATTTATCCTTGGTTCCAGCTTTGAAGTAGGGAAAAGTTTCCAGAGGCTTCTACCCCCTGAGATGTCTGGAACTTCCTCCCTACCTGCCCTGGCACTAGCTTCTTATCCTGGGGCACAAAGCACTAGTGTGAAACCCTTTCTGAGTGTGCTGAGGCAGAGTATTTTTGATGTGCTAATGTGATAGGTCTATCTCACATATATGTACAAGGATGGTAACCACGAAAAGAGAACGCGACAAAAAGAAGAAAGGGTGAAACCTAAAAGCACTTCTGTGTTAAGACGTGAAACCTCACTCAACCTAGGGTGACATGCTTCATCATAGGGTCCCCTCTTCACACTGGAACCGTAAGGTACCCAGTGTGGGCTACAACTCTCCCGTAGGAGAGGAGCGGGAGATTTTTTGTCATCCAAACTAAGCGTTTCCTCTGTCTTATAGGGTGAGAGGGCCAGAATGCAAAATAAAAAACTAATGTGTGGGTTTAAAACCTCTTGGTGGGTGAAAACAACCTTTATTCTGGTACCCCCAATAGATAGACTTAAAAACAAGCTAAGTAAGATAGGGATATGGATATTACCCTATGCTATATTCTGGTCAACATGTTTCTGCCTATATAGACCAAGAGGTTCATGGCATTCTTCAGGACCAAAACTATGAGTCACTCTGCTTAAAAGACGATCGAACAAATATTAATAGAAACCATACTTTTACCGGTATATAGCATAATTGTGGTACCAACTCTCATGTTTTGACCGCCGCGTCTGTGAGCGGCCCTTCACAGATCTGGCAGTTGAGACTTGAGAGTTCGAACCTGCCATGAAGGGACTGAATAGGTGATGCATATCTTATAGTTTGCAAATGCATCTTGTGGACCTTACTAGAAGTCCGTACCACAATTATACTCCATACCAGTGAAAGTATGGTTTCTATTATTATAGAGCCTCATCTAGGTATGACTTAAATATATTAAAATGGAAGGTTTAGGCCTAGCCAAAGGTTTATTTGTAAGTCAAAATGGAAGGTTAAAGTTAAACACACAGCAGGTTTGAAACATTTTTAAAAAACTACTTAAGTGGGTGGCACGAGTGCTGCAGGCCCACTAGTGGCATTTAATTTACAGGCCCATGTTACACTAGTACAACTTTACTAGGAAATTACAAGTAATACAAGCATTTGCAATGCAATAGGTCTTGCATTTGTGAGAGTTAGAGCTAATGGCGTTGTAAATGACAATGTCTTTTACCCATGTGTTTTGCTTTGGAGTGGAGTGGATGAATGTGGTGTGGAGTGGAATTATGTGGGTTGGATTGGAATTGTTAGTATAGAATTGTGTGTGGTGGAATTGTGTGATGTGGAGTGGATCTGTGTAGTCAAATTATGTGGTATTGAGTGTACTGGAATTATGTGGAGTGGTATTGTGTGTCATGGAGTGTAATTATGTGGAATGGTATTTTGTGTTCTGGAGTTGTATGTAGTGGAGTTTAACAATGTGGTTTTCTGTTGAATTTTATTGCATGATGTGCAATTCTGTGGGATGGATTGGATGTATGTGGTGTGCTGTGTAATTGTGTTGTTGAGTTGAATTATGTGGTTTGTTGTCGAATTATGTGGTGTGGAATTGAAATGTGTAGAGTTGAATTGTGTGGTGTGGAAGTTTGTGGTGTTGAGTGAAATTACGGTGTTTGGAATTATGTAGCATGGTGTGGAGTGTATTTGTGTGGATTGTTTCACCAAGATTCAAAATTATGAAATATAATTACAAATAAAGGTAGCCTTTCATTGCACACAATTAAAACACGTTACTTCCACTAAAAAATGTCAGCATATGGCATTCAGGCAGTGACTGAGAGGAATTTCGGACAGGTCAGTGTGTGCGCCCGATTTGTGGCTTTTTGTGGTTAATGATTATAATAATAACAATACTCAAGACACACGAGGATAGACACATCACCTCTTACAATACAACAACAATAAAAGCACTTTATATACAATGACGTGTGCAGGATGAACGACCAAATTGGATACAGGCAAGGCCACTGGACGAATGCGACTACACGCCATAAACACGTACTTGCTACATATTCCATCATCTGCTGCACAGTTTCTACATTTTAAAGTTTCTAGCTCCAGCGAATCAAAAGTTGGGAAACAACCTTTACAATGCAACTTTTACAACGCACTACTATTACAATGAAACTTTTACAACGCAAGATCCATTACATTGCATGCCATTACAATGCAGTCATTACAACGCATACCATTATAACCCATACCATCACAACACATGTCATTACAACAAAGTCATTACAACGCATTCCATTACAACGCATACCATCACAACGCATAGTACCCTTACACTATCCAAAACTTACCCTACTGTTGCACCCCCTGGAGTTAGAATAGTAATTTTTACCCCTACACTATCCAACACTTACCCTACTGTTGCACCCCCTGGAGTTAGAATAGTAATTTTTACCCCTACACTATTCAACACACCCCCTGGAGTTAGAATAGCAATTTTTACCCCAATACTATCCAATACTTACCATACATGCAAATGCATTGTAATGGTATGCGTTGTAAAGGTAGTATGCGTTGTAATGGAATGTGTTGTAATGGTAGTTTTTAGAAAATTCGTTGTAATGGCATGCGTTGTAATGGAATGCGTTGTAAAGGATTTTGCGTTGTAAAAAATGCGTTGTAAAGGCATGCGTTGTAAAAGTATTCGTTGTAACGTCATACATCCTCAAAAGTTAGTAAAACAATGCCACACTAGTCACTTTACAAATGTAAATTTGCCACCTTTTACCTGCTAATTGCTGTAATTAGCTGCTCTGACAGGTGAATATAATGAACACCTACAGTGAGCATCCCCATTTATTGTACTGACGGAAAGGCTTTTGTGTGCAGAAATAAACTAAAACGTTAAATGCAATTTCAAAACAGGGAAGGCAGAACTATTGATTGTATTTCTAACTAATAAATACAAATTCTTTTTCACATTACAGACAGTATGCTTAAAGATGTATCAATTCCAACCACGGTTCTGACTCCCAAATAAAGGTCTTGAGGTCACATGTGCTCTATTCTAAAGTGTATTCCAGTGAGTCGCTTATATATCCAATAATACCTGCACTACACTGTTCTGTACAGCTGATTTTGATGGAAAAATGTGCAACATACTTTGTTTTTCCTTGCTGCACGATGGCTAAGTCTAGTGCAGTGACCCTGGATATAAAGCTCAGCAACCTCGACATTGCAAAGGGTAAGACACATAGCCACCTGTCACTGGAGCCCCTGAACAGATCGTACAAGAAGCAATCTAGTTCAGTTAGCCCCTATATCAACGCCCCTAGATTTTAGAAGCCATAAATGGAGAAGAGGAGGGTTGAAACAATGCACGCTGTAGGGGATTGGGAGGAGAAAAGTGATATAGAGGAAAGGAAGTGGAGAAAATTAGGGGGTTGGAGTTTGGAAGTTGAGTTGATTACCAGGAGGTTATAGGGGGGAATACGTTATTTAAATGTAATGTAAGGGAAGGCAGGTTATATGAGAACAATTAGAATGGAAGAGATAAATGATTAAGGGATGAGGGCGGACCAGAGTCAATGAGCATTGAGACAAAGGGGGTAAGAAACTCTAAATGAGTGAACAGTGCAATAGTTCACACTTTTAATGGGGGGACTTATAGCTATTAAGTAACTATTAAGGGCTTTATTTATGAGCCCTTGCGACACTTTAGCACCGTCATTGCATCACTTTTTTTGATGCACCGACGGCATAAAAAATGCGCCATATTGCACCCTATTTACAAAGTGACGCATCTAAGCAGATGTGTCACTTTGTAAAGCCCTGCACTACATCATACCTGCATCACGTATAATGTATTAAGGGTGGACATTCCCCCCTGCAAAATGCCTCGTAGAAGTGGCACAGTGAAATGTACCAGATTTCACTGCACCACTTCTTAAAGTATGTTTGAAGGCAAGCCACGCCATGCTCTGAACCTCCCAATCCGCATATGCAGGAAGGCGACTGCCTGCAGCACACTGTGTTCGTGAGTTGCAAGTAAAAGATGAAGCACAGCACCCATTTCATAAGCGACGCGCTAAGAGTGAAAGTATGTTTCAAGACAAGCCGCACCGTGAACAACAAAAGAAAGGCTTGGCCACCATCTTTGAAGATAAACCTTGGCATGCCATGCTGCAATAATAAGAAAAAATAGCTCTCTGAAATAACAGATAAAGAATTGAAGAGGAAGGAAACTGAGCTTAGGCAGTGTTCCTCTGCCAAAAAAGGAAGTGACATACCACTTCATGAACCACTTAGGATGCAGCAACCAAGAGCGACACTGCAGTAAGCCAATGGTAAGGAGCAGGCGGGAGCAAAGCCCTTTATAAACTACACCAAGTCTTACAGACATTGCATGTGCGCTACCTAGGCTCTACTTAATAAATGTGCAATATGTGATAGCCAATTCCACAATGTTTAAGGGAGAGATCACAATCAATTTAGCAATGATAAAGTGCACAGTCCTAAAAGCCAGCAACAATGGGTTCAGATAACAGGAGGGTGAATGCAAAACGTTTGGGAATGACCCTGCAAAAAGGGCCAATCAACACAACAATTGATAAGGCAGAGACATATACACCACAGACTAGCAATATCAATGGGGTCTACAATATCCAAATATGTCTATTTTGACTTATGTCTATATTCTAATACATAAGTCACCATTCTAATAATTTCTTAACACAATATGAACAATAGGGTTTGCCACCAGCTATCCCTCATTTTCCCCCTTCATGTCTTGAGATAGCCACATTGAAGAGAATGGATGGATAAACACAAATCAGTGGAATTCACCTCACTTCCGGTTTACCGAGCGATGGAGTAAGTACGGTTGTTCCTAGTTGTGCCTATGTCCCACTTGTCTCACTTCATGTTTTTTTGCTCATAGGGTAAGAAGGCATGGGACTGGAACCCTCGTATGAGGTAGCATTAGCACCAACTTCAGTGCTTCCTCCTCCTCTGAATTTGTTTCTGTCACTTCGCCCAGTGCTTAAAATGGCCGGGACTGCCCGGTATGGGTACCAGCACTTTTTTATTTTGAGAGGGAGAGTACCGGCACTTTTCAAGAGAGATGTAATACTTTTATTTGGAGAGTGCTGGCACGTGTCGGAAACAGGCAGGTACTCTGGCACAGAGTACCTGCACTGATTTTTTAATATCAAGCACTGACTCCGCCCCAACATGGTTATGTAACGCCCTCCTTCATTTCCACGGGTCCGGCGCAAAAAAGCAGCAATCCACAACAAACCTGTCCTCGTCGCCAGTGAAGACTTGCATCATCTCAAAGCAAAAGTAAGTCTGATGCATGGCTGAACTGACCACTGCGACATTCGCTGTTCACCGTTTCTGATCATTCAAACTGCTGAGTCCCAGTGTTTCTCTGAAATCCCCGGCACACACAAATCATCACACAACACTCATTTACAACACTCACAGAACACCTGTGGTGACAACACTCACAAACACAACAGGAGACAAACCACACTATCACACATTGTGAGAAGCAGTGAGGCAGACACAAAAGGCAGTCAAAGTGAGAGACAGAAAGAAAGTGAGAGAATGGGGAGAGAATGTGGCCTAACGGCTGGAACGGTCCACCTCGAAGCTGGTGAAATGGTTTCAGGTCTAGACAGGGACGCTTAGCTTCATGTGATTCAGGGGAAATCACTAATATACCCGTGCCTAACAAAAATAAACGTGTCCATCTGTAACGCAACTGGTGCTCATGTAAAGGGCTATAATACCTTCTGGATGAGTTTGCGCTAAATAAAACTCCCCAAAAAATAAATAAAAAAATGAGTGCAGAAAAATGAAGAGATAAAATAGAACCTGCTTATATGTTTGGTCACCTTTCTTACTAACAAAAACCCTCACACATTCCTTAACAAAGCCCATTTCAAGTGACCCTTAGGCAACAATGAATACAATTCAACACTACCCTAACTCTTAGTTATGGTAAATATCCATGACATCACTGACCAGATCACTAATGGTTTCATCATTGACATCACCGATGACATCACATATCACAAGGGATATAATTTGTTATATATCTGGTTATATATCTGGTGACATTGTAATGGCATAACTAATAATATCACTGATGATATTAAAACTTTGACAAATATGCAAAGATTGTACAATTAATTTTTGGGCTGTTATGTGGCGGACTTCCACAAGTCCATCAATATAGCTTAGGGCTCATTTCCCCCCAAAACCTTTCCCAAATCTGAAAACGTTGCAGGGAACTCTTTTTTGTACTGGTGTAAAAATGTTATTTTTACTGTTAGTGTAGTTGACATATCGTTCCCTTGTGAGTGTCAGAGTCACACTTGAGGAAACTGTAGGAAACGCAGTGAGTATCTAGTTGCACAGTAAATTCATGTGAAAATGGTGTATTCAGTTTAAGCGACTGGCTAAAATGGACAAGAAAAAATTTGATTGGTCGACGTTTGACCATGGGGACTAGCCTGTCAAATAAGATCCAGGCTGGCATCCTATTCGCTGCCTTTTTTCTACCATAATGCAGTTAATTTAAAGGCAAAAACTGCTAGGAGTGGGACAGTTTAGTGCAAACATAAAATACAAAAGGTGCACTTAAGCTTGAACTTTTTCCAACTGTTCAAATGCTCTGCACTGCCATGTGTCTCGAGGAAGTCTGTAGGGACCAATAAGCCAACTCTGGGGATCTCAGACAACTCTTTGTTTTGTTTTGCTAATATGTCTCAATTGCGTGCACTGCACTCCTGAAAGTGGGCCAGATGTACAAAGCATTTTAACGGTAGCAAACATCCGAGTTTAGCGTTTCCAACCATAAAAATGTTTTAACTTATGTACTAATTCCTTTTCAGGAATTGGAAACGTTATTTTGACTCCTAAAATTGGGATTTTGAATGGATACCGATTAGGTATCTGGAAGAGACATGTTGCCAGTGTACCTGAAATCCAGTCACGAAACATTGATATGCTACCGACACCTCACAGGAGGTGATGATGCATTCTCAATCTTCCCATTTGTGGATTAAAAAAATGTTGTTTTTTTGTTTTTGTTTGATAAGTCTTATTGAAAAATCAACAGCGTAGAAAATGTCAATCAACTATAACAGCAATAGTGTACAGTATCAAAAAAAGTTAAAAAGTAATAACACTATTCAAATTGAGAAATATAACAACGCGATAAAATAAATAAAATAACAGGAATGTTTTATATAAGAAAACAGTAAGGATAAATAGAGAAAAAAGGTTAGGGAGAAAAAAGGCATGAGAAAAAAATATTGGAGTTAAAAGAGAGGTGATTTAGAAGAAAGATATGTGGTGAAAGGTAACTAGAGTAGATCGGATTTGATTTTCTGTGATAACGAGAGAGTAGAGACATTAGCTATTCTATTGAGTTATGGGAGTATCATAAAAATCATGAATGAGGCAAAAAAACGATTGCATTAGAAATGCAGAGCGATATAATTTAAAATCAGGAAAACGTACACCACCTTCAATCTTAGGGCGTTTTAGTTTTGTCAAAGCAATATGGTTATGTTTATTATTCCAAAGAAATTTGTTACATTTGTAGCATGGATAGTATATACAGGACATGCGGTACAATCATCTTCCTAATAATATCCAGTCAAACCCCACCAAGATAGGTGGAGAGGTGACCATGAAGAAAGCAATTTCTGCAAAGTGAGTTTGAGAGCAGTGAAAGTATAACCGATAGTATGTGATATAGTGGAAGAGAACCAAATACTGAGATACTTTATTTTGAGAGGGCACCAAGTGAAATCGGTATTAGGAAACATAGATTAATAACATGAAGGGTTTAATGGTAATATTTGAGTTTTTTGAGAAATTTAGTTCATAATCAGAAATACTAGAATATAATTTATTTGCGGGTAAAAAAGGATGTAAAGATGAAAGGGAATTAAACATATACACTAGAATGACATCTGCATAAGCTGATACTTTGATTTCAATGGAATTACGTTTGAAACGTGATGTAAGTGTGTTACAACAAATGCGTTCAAGGAAAGGGTCTAAACATAAAATAAATATTAAAGGTGATAGAGGACAGCCTTGCAATGCCTCTATATAAAGGAAAGAAAGGGGAAAAACAACCATTAACAAAAGCACTGGCGCAGGGTTAGTATATAGCAATTTTATATAAGAAATGAAGCTAGGGCCAACGTAAAGTGTCAAACATGAATTGGCAATTGATGCGGTCGAAAGCCTTTTCGACATTAGGAGAAAGTGCAGCTAAAGAGGAAGGATAGTTTTTTACCATAATTAATAATGTTTGAGAACATTCTACCATTATCAGCAGCCAACCTGCCTTTTACAAAGCAAGATTGGTCAGTTTTCACCAGTAGGGGAATGATAGTCTCAAGTTGGTAGGCTAAACTTTTAGCAAATATTTTACAAGCATAATTAATTGAAGAGATAGGGTGGCAATTTTCACCAAGGGTGTGGTCTTTATCACGTTTGGGAATCAGGATAATGAAAGCCTCAAGGAAGGAACCTGTGCCCTTGGAGTCTGATAAAAAAAAGTTGAAAAGTTCAAGTAGTTTAGGAGCTAAAATAGAGAAAAAAGAGAAGAAAAAGGTAATCAGGACCAATCACCTAATCTTTCAAAAGGGATTTGATGGCATCTATTATTTCCTGGAGTGTTATGTCAGCTTCTAATCTGAACATGTCAGGCATATAAAGAGGATTGAGTATGGAATGAAAAAATAATGCATATTATGCTCCAAGGGGTTGGTGTCATCTGAGTAGAGAAATAGATACTATTTTTGAACGAGGCAGATACATCAGCATTTGAGGATGTGAGATTATTGGTATATTCATTCCAAATTGGGCCAATATTCTTCTGTTCAGATGGAGTTTTTAAAAATGAGCCAACAGTTTGCCTGCTTTGTTTAAGCTGTCGTGATATTTAGATTAAAGTTTAAGGAGGATGTTACAATCATCAATGGTAGCAAGTTTATTAGGAGCAGACTTAACTCTAATCAACTCATGTAGAGCAGAAGTTGCTTCAGAGGACAAATAAGTATGCTTAACTGTTGTGAGTTGTAATAATGCAATATATTTGGCATGAGTTAATTGTTTACATTTAGCTGAATTGTCTATAGTAAAAGCACGAAAAGAAATATTACAGGCATCCTAGGTAATAGGAATGGAAGTATTAATGGGATTGTTAAATTAAAGAAATTCATTAACAAAAGTGGTTGCCTCCAAAAGAAACTGATCATCAGATAAAAGAAAATTATTACATTTCCAACGATCAGTCTTTGGGTTATTTAGAGATAGATCAAAAGAAGAGAAAACAGGGGCATAGTCTGAGATAAAAATAGAAACAATCTCTGAAGACTGAATGGAGGCTAGTAGGGATTTAGTAACCAAAATATAATCAATTCTTGAGCAGGTATGGTGCTCATTAGAGAAAAATGTAAATTCAGCAGTACCAGGGTTACATTTTTCCTAAACATCAAATAATGGACAACTGGCAACGGCAGACTTAAAAAGCTCTGTGAGATTTATCAGCTTTAAATTTACATTTCGATTTCCTGTCAGTGAATGGATCTAGCCATTGATTAAAGTCACCCACAACAATAATGTTGGGATTATCAATAGATGTTCCCAAAATCTAGATCTGGTTTGAATAAATATTAAGTAAAGAAATGTGTTTATTATGAATTAGCGCTGTAACCAATACCCATCGTCCATCATTATCACATTGAGTAGATATAATCTGTACATGTAACCATTTATGCAATAGTATAGCAACACCCCCTGTACGATTGATAGTCGGAGAATATACAACTTGTCCTATCCATTGTCTTTTCAATTTAAGTGATTCAACATCATTAAAATGGGTTTCCTGCAAAAAAGCGACATGGGAAGTAAATTCAGATAAATGAGAAAGTACCTTCTGACGTTTGACAGGATGTCCCAGACCACGAACGTTCCACGAGATTATGTTAACCATATTGGGGATTAGGAGGGAAGATATAGGAACAGGGATAATATGCAGTAGAAATGCTGATGGAAATAGAAAAACACCAGGTTGTAATAAGTATATAACATGAGTATAATTAAAAAATGAAGACAAAAAGGACACATGTACACACCAAAAATAAAGGGAGACAAAAAAAGAAAAGGGAGAAGGAGATAGTAGGATAAAAAGGTAGATCAAGGAAAAAAATCGAGATCTAAAGTGAATAACATCAAGAAAGAGCGTGAGACGTTACAGCACCAAGAGCTAGATGAGCAGCAAAGAGAAAAACAAGAATATGAAATGGATAACAGCCGTATGTAATAATTAAAGGATGAAAGATTAAAAGAAGAGGTATTTAGGAATGTTGGATAGAGGTATCCATAACAGGAGGAGAGATGTTTTGAAAAAAAGATTTCAATTTAACAGGATCATCAAATGATCTAGTAGAACCATCCTGAGTAATTTTACAAAGACAAGGATGTAAAATGCCATAACGTATGTTTAACTGTCTCATTTGTTGATGAAGAGCAAGAAATGTCTTCCTTCAGGGATTAGTAGCAATGGAAAGATCTTGAGATATAAAACTATTATGACCAGGCCACACAAGATGACGTTTTGTTTTTACTGCCTGCAACATACGAAGCTAGTCTGTAAATTCCAAGAAGAACATTATGATTCCTCTAGGTCTGGTTGAGTGAGGTTAATAGCGACCAAGATAATGTGCACATTGAATATTCAAAGCTGGATCTTTAGGAAGGACCAGTAGCTCAGGAAAGAATTTTCTCAAGAAGTTGACGATGCCAGGACCCTCCAAATTTTCTGGCAGGCCATAGAGATGAAGGTTTTTATGCCTATTTCTATTTTCAAGGTCTTCTGTATGAAGCTTGAGTCTTTGGATTTCATGTTCCAGAAGTGGAATCTTGGCAGTAACATCAGGTAAGTCACTACTGCGTTCCATGTCAAAAAAGTTAGCTTCCATGGTCATCCACCTATATTCAATCTGCTGGAGTTTTTCATTTGTAGCGGTCATGAAAGGTTTGAGACCCCTCACATCAGAATAGTGTCAAGAACAGAGTTGTGGGATGACAAGATGAATGAGGGGGGGTTTATTTTTCTCCCACTAGGGGTTTAGTTCCAAAAGAAGATAGCTTGGCAGCAGCTAAGATATTACTAACCATTTTGGCATAATATAAAGGACAGCATTGGGCCTTTTGTAGACCTTTCGGTCTGCCCATAAAGTGGGACCCCAGCACGCAAAAATGTGCACGCATTCAATACTGAAGTCCCATACAAGGCTGGAAAAAATATGTTGTCTCAAATGAGGAATATCGCTATGTCAGTAGACAACAAAGCCACTGCCTCAAGACAAAGTAGAAGAAGGAAAAAAATAATGCCAGAGAAATCCTGTGAAATGTGCATTCACGTGTAGGTTTACAATGTTGTATTTCCTTATTCTTACATTTCTAATTACTTTTCTCCTCTTCCTCCTCGTGTATAAGGTAGTAAAAAATGCAGAGCACAAAGAAAAAAATTCAAGAATCCATGACAGGAACTTTGCCGAGCGTTTTATGGGGAGAAAAGAGAAGAAAAAAATAAATAAACACCGGTTACCTCAGCTGTGGGCCCTGGAATGCATCGAATGTAAGCGGTATGCACATAAAATCGCGGCCTATCACAACAGATGACGAAAAGCACCACCGCAGCTGCAGGGAGGAAGGGGCACTATAATTGCACCAAAGCCGGTCAAACAGAGGTGCAATGTGTAAAAGGCCTTCTGGTGCTGAGATATTCACTCGGGTGAACGAATGAGACTAAGCAAGGATGATACAGCTCCACGCTCGAGTGGAGCTCAAAGAAACACTGCCATCTTGCCTGGGGCAGAACCCCCCCCCCCCCCCCAAAAAAAAAAAAAGATTGTTAAATAGCACAGAGGATCCAGGAGATCACCGCCAACTATCAAACAAACAAAAAGAAGTTAACTTTTTCTCTCTAAAGGCAGTCCATTTTCCTTTAAGGATAAAAAAAACACGTTATCAAAAGGCCAGAACATACTACTACCTCTAGCAGGCCACCATTCCTGTGATGGCTTCCAATTGTAGTGGGTCGCAATTTGCAACCTATCTTGATAATATTGATGTGGTAGGTCGGATTGAGACTCCCTAGGATTCAGATTTTTAAGACATTGGTCGGTTCTTAAAAATATTCACTTGTCACAAAATTACTGGTTGCAATTTGTGACCACTATCTTGCAACAAGATATTTGTATATCTGGCCAAGTGTTCTCTATGTCAGAGATTCTGGGGAACATGTGATATTCACATAGAAATAGTGTCCTACTTCCTTTTTGTTTTTTTATTTTATTTTAAGAAATACCTCTTTTGTCAGGATTATGTAACATCTGAGCAGTGTGCTTATTTAACACAGTGTACTATTCAGCGCCTAATAGAAATGAACAAAGTGCACTGTCCTTTGATGTTAAATGGAATAGACATGAAGATAGCAATCCAGTGCCTAGATTTTACAATGTGCAAGCAAGAAATATGCGTTCAAATCCCAGCTTCCCTCACAAATTGTCTGATCTTGACCAAATCACTTTAAATCACTGTATATTATTTTCCTTGATGGTCACATTTAAGAACACCTTCATGTAATTTAGTTCAAAATACAGTCTATACACTGCCTATTCTACAACAGAATTTTATTTTAATTCACAAACGAGAAGGGGTCATGAGGGGACCCCTTCCCTTTTACGAATAGGTTGTCACCTTATTTGAGATCTCAGCAACCTTTCAATATTTTGTAATCGATTTTGGATGTAAACATTGATACATAATGTACTGGTTTGGGAATTGGAAGGCATGCCTGCAACAAACCCTTCCAGATACCGAAGCGGTATCCATTTGTAATCTAATTTTAGGAGCTGAAAAAACTAAAATGGGATTAGTACACCTGAAGAAGCATTTTAACCATCGCAAACACTGCATCGGATTGTTTGCTTATGTAAAAAAGCTTAGTACATTTGACCCTAGATCCCTTCCTTTCTCTCTATAAGCAAAATTTACTTTTCAAAGGGATTTGGAGCACCCTGCTGACACGTCACAGCTGATTTACCTCATGCATCATGGTCGATGTGGTTCAATGTTGCTCGCTTCACACACAGTTCTCACAGTTTGTTGGCCAGTGCCAGTACCAGTATTCTTTTCAAGTGTATCCCCAGACACGTGTTTCTAGATTCCTCTTTCATCAGTGGGGAGAAATGTTCATAGGTCGCTGGACGTGCTGCCGCAGTTTCCTCAGGATTAGTGCCACTCTCAGCACACAGGTGCTCACAGAGCTCGTCAGCTCACGGCCCACGGGACCCATCTTAAACAGCGACCTATGAACAGTACTGGCAAGGTGCAAATGAACACTAGAGGAACACAAATTTTTTTGCTGACATTGTTCCTTGTCCTTGGCTGTAATTAAGGCAGTGCTTGGTGCAAATGCTTTTTACCAATGTATTAAGAAAGCAAGTTTCTGGAGCAGGTAATGTGTGAATAAAATGCTTGTTCTTTTGTGGTATTTTGTTGTGGTGGTGATGCGTTAAGATTTATTGTGCTGCGTTATTGTAATGAGATGTTGTGTTGTCCCATTTTTCTGTTTTAACTGTTTGTTGTGCCTTGCTATGTTTTAATTGGATGTTTCTGTTACCCTGTTATTATTACTTTAGATATGTCAACAAATTCATCAAATGCTACAACATTGTCAGCCTCTCTGTGATTAATTGCTGCAAAAATATGGATGGGCCCCAAGTCTTCTTAGGAGCTGTTTTGAATGTTTTGAATCTGAATCTATTTGAAAAATAACATACTATCGCTTGTAACAAGGGAGTCTCTACGTCTTTTGAATATGAAGTCAGTTCAACATTGTGGTACAGGCCTCACAGATGTTTTAATATGCTTTGTTTAAGCATATTAATACACCTGTGTGATCCAAGGACCAAGGGTTCTTGTACTAGGTCAGCTCAGTCCTTTAGATCCCAGATACCGCTAAGCTTGAACATAAGTACAAGATACCTAATTCGGACCTACTAAGGAGTTACCAGGAAATATAGGTAATAGAATACATCCTGATGTGGAGAACAGATGGCTGGATCTATTAGGTGAGAAAGCATGTACTTCTGTGGACTTTCATTCAATGTCACCTGCGTTATAAACAGGTTAGATTGAACAATGTGGGACTAGATGCAGAGTTTTTTGCATCCCTCCCGGATTATAAGAGAATGAAGGCAGTCATCCATCATTTTAAGGTCTAAGCTGTTTGCAACCAGGTCTCTGTGAATCTGTCAGCCAGGTAACTCATGGCTTAGTCCTATGAAGGCATGCATATTGTGATAATTTCTATTCCCAACTCTTTCGTCACAATAATGAAGAAATGCCAAGAATAATGCCAGATTGATCTAGTCAAACTTTTGCTCGATGCATAAAAAGGCTTTCCACTAAGGGGGTTATCATCTCTTCTCTTGAAGGATACATGGAAGAAGTGTCACTATGCAAAAGGGGATAAGGAATGTACCTCGTTTGTTTTGTTATGGACCTGAAAGAGGCAAAGGAAACATGAGACCCCTTTTTAATCTTAGTTTTTCTCAACCTTTTTCTAGATTAGAAAGGTTCAAGATGGTTTTATTTCAAGACTCATACTAGGGAGATTTCTTTATCTGAAAATATATATTGGGAGTGTAATTAGTTTTTATGATCAGATGGTAGAAAATCTGATCAGAAAAACTAATTACATATGCTACTATCATTCTGAACTAAGGCTTTCCCACTTTCTGCTGAAAATTGTATCTTTTGGTTTTAAAAGTGCTTCAGTGTTAAGTGTCTTGCAATGCATCTTCAGCATCAAGCTTTCGTTACATTATCATCCCTGGACAACTAGCTGATAAAAAAACAGCTAGTTTGTATAAGCAAGCAATTCAATTGGGTTAATCTCAACTGTACTGCCTTCCTGGTGTTCTCCATCAATCAATTCCTGTTTAATTGCTGGGGACATAGCTGAAATTACACATCTTCCTTTTCAGTTAAAAAATGTTCATTAAAAGTTTTGAAAACTATGAGAAGACCATACATAAAAGAGTACCGAAAAAGGTACATGCAAAGCTAAATCTATATAATAGCTGAGGTGATTGACATATATTCCAAAATAATTAAAGTTAAAAGTACCTATAAAATAGTTACTGAAATCATGTAATAAAAAAGAAAAAGGAATAACAATAATCACTGGTACAACAACTCTAATCAGGGCTGCTGAATTTAACCAATATATCTATTCATGCAACAATAGTCATTAGTGATACAACAATTGTAGATGTAATGCTACATAATCATCAATTGGTTTCCAAAATAAATGATAATTAGGAGTAATATGAGTAACACCTGATAAAGTCAAATTAACTCATCTTCTGGTAAATGTAATCCATGCCCATATGCATGAATAGATAGTACTGATACATTCTTCCAATTGGCAGTAATACATTTTGAAGCTGCAGAAATTGAAAAATCTAAATGTTTGCAAAAGAAGAACATCCAGTTTGGTGGAAAGTGAGACTGACTTCCAATTAAATACAGTATATGAAAAATCAGCTGTGATATTCAATATTTTAGACATGATGTTTCAAACCTCTAAACTTACCAACAATATCACATTCATAAGGCATTTGTCTCAACAAGCCTATGTTCAAAGAATAATTCCAACAAGAAGACAAAGTTAAAAGTTTTGCATTATATAACCTTAATGGAGTCCACAGACAGTTGAACAGTATAAAGAAATGAGTTTGATAAAACAAAACAGGCAACTGACCATAACAGAAAGCAAAGTAGTAGTGTTAGTCATTGTGAGTAATGCAGGTAAAGGAAATGATACATAAAACTGCATTCAATACGAAGCCATGAAGGTGATTTAATAAACCATAAAGTAATTTGTTTTAAAATAAAGACTTTATGATAATTAAGAAAATATGGCAAGCTAAAACCTCCCTTGCTCTTAGCCAGTTGTAATTTATTAGAAACTAAACAAGAGGATTTGTTATTCCAAATAAATTGTGAAATAACTGTATACACATTTTTATAAAACGTAAGCGGAAATTGAGTAGGTATCATATTAAGGAGATACATTTTTAGGAGCAATAACCATTTTAATAGCATAAACTCTGCTCCACCATGATAAATATAATGGACATAGTTTAATCGCATGGAATAATACTCTTACATTATGCACTGAATGTCTATTTTTCATAATACCACATTGCTCAATATTTTTTTTTTTTTTTTTTTTAAAAACCTTTATTGAAACTTGCAAAGTATTACATGCGCAGGCCCACAACCACAGGGGCCGGCCGCAAGCGTATCAAATGAATCAGGATGTAGAAACAAGAACACGACCGAGAAAAGCAATATCATAGATACGTCATGTGTGAGTGCGCACTGCAAAGCATAAGGATATATGAGGTTTTCGTTTTTTTTAAAGTTATGTAGAGTAGGAACGGCTGCAGGAGCAATGGCGTCACACCACATAATAAAATAAGAAGAGGTAAGGGGGGGACGTACCCCGCAGAGCAAACAGAATCAGTTGATGAACCACACAGTTGTCAAAACAATACAGTCGCCGAGGCGGACCTAGAGCAAAAACAATACGACAGCAAACAATAAAGCAGAGCACCATTCTGAAAACTCGCCCCCCAGTAACCTAAAGGCATAGTTGAGTGTAGAAGCCTTATAAGAAAGGAAAAAGGGAAAGAAAGACAGCCAACCCTACTAAAGAGGTAAAGAACCCTCCCAGAGACAGACGGAAAAAGAAGAAAGGGACCATAGAACAAAACAAACTAAAATAACAAACCCCCCCCACACCCGCCACCCTACACCACTGTAATGGCTACGGCCTACCCCACTAACAGCGTGCCTGTCGCCCAGGAACTGCCCCAAAGGAGAGGGAAAGAAAAGAGAAAGCGGAGGAGGAGAAAGCAGACACACTCCCGGACTCCCATGCCCACCGCCAACAGCAACCACCCGGGGACACAATAAAACCAATATTCAGCAATTATACAAACCAGTCACGGTAGGATAAATAACAGCCACCCAATTCCCATCACAATATAGGCACAACCCCGGCATTAAGAAAAGCGATTATATCGGAACCCAGCGATAAAGTTCAGCCCTGGCCAGTACGGTCCGTCCTAAGAGTCCTTGCCACTCGAGCCGCCATTTTGATGGAAAAGGCAGAGCGTCCATAAAAGTTCTTTGCAGCATAAGAGGATCGAAAACAGGATAAAAGTACATGGCTCGAACTAGGAAAGATGTCCAAGAACAGCGAGCATCCGAAACCATCAGCAAGTAACTCGTGGCCACATGGAAGTTTGTCCATAGAAGTGATGGGTGGCAGCAGGGTCAGGCAAAAGACACTAGTGAGAAGCACGGGCTGGCTAGCCGGCAATAGGGGACCGTCGAGAATCATAAAGTCCGGGCGATGCACAGGGACCCCGACCTCTGAGATGCCATGCATCGCTGGTACCATCTCCAGCTGGAGACCAAACGAGGCGTTGTCCTCAGGGGCCAAGATACCGTCTACTTTCACCATCAGTGTCCGGAACACAGCGACTGTGTGCGAATGGAGCGCCCCAATGGCGGCCACAACGGCCCGTAGTGATGGCGTGCCCTCCGTCCGCCCCATCTCCTCTCAGTAGGCGACAGAGCCGGGTTCGGACCCCGGAGGCCAGCTGCTCCGGAGTCACAGGCCACGTAAATCTGATCACAAATAATGGGCGCTCCTCGTCTTATAGAACACACCTTCGCCGTCAGGGAGGACCCAGCCCGTCGACCCCCACGGGGCAGAAAGGGCCCCGGGCGCCGGGCCTCCACCACAGCAGCCGGCGTGGCACGCTGGCGTGTCCCGGGTGTGGATCGTTCAAAGGATCGTCAGAAAAATCAACAATTCAGGCACTCTTTGGGAGACCGGGCTCAGTCCAGGTCTCACGGCCGATGTTGTTCAACTCCGACTCGGGTAGTCTAGAAATCGAGGCCCCGGCTTCAACACGATGTTAGGCCGAGAATAGAAACACGGCGTATCTTCGTCAGCCAATAAGGTAGAAATCTCGGGATTGCACCTCTGGAAGCAGTAGACCTTCATAGACAAGAAAATCAGGTGTGCAGACAGGATGAAAGACAGGATAATCGAGCTGTTGGCGGAGGTCGACGGAGCCGGGAGCTTATGCGGCCATCTTAATTCGTAGCGTAGCTCCCTCCACATTGCTCAATATTAATGATGTTAGGAGGCACAGAGGCCACTCGGGCTGCAAGAATATTAGCATAAAGTTTGCAGTCTTGATTAGTTAAATAAATGGGGTGAAAATTTGAAACAATAGAGGGATCTTTATTAGGTTTCGGGAGGACTCTAATCAAAGCTTCAGTGAACGATCTGAAGTTAATCCTGTAATACTAAAGTGAGTAAATAGTTGAATTAAATAGGATGAAAGGTGAGGAGAACATTCTTTATAAAAATTCAGCTGGTAAACCGTCTGAACCTGGAGATTTAAGTAATTTAAGTTATTTAATAGTGAACGGTACTTCATCTAACGTGATTGGTAAATCAAGTTTACCTCTGATTAATGACAAAATTGTAGGTAAATCACAGCTCTATAAAACATTATTGATCTGTAATGTATCATTAGAGGTAAGTTTATTATATAAATATGAATAAGAAGTCATGAATTCATTAACTATTTCTTTATGGATAAAGCGATTTGACCATTAGAATTGTGAATATCATTAATTTGATTTTTCTCCTTCTTAATACGAAGATAGTTGGCCAATAATCTTCCAGATCTATTAGCATTATAACTAAATTTAGCTTTGTTATTAGCAATCTGTGTGCATGCCCTATTGCTTAATATCAAAGTTAGTTCATGAAAAGGTTTTTGTAGTTTTATCTGATATTTAATGGGGTTAGATATAATAAAAAGTCATTTATGCTTAGCTATCTGTTTATCTAATTCATTAATTCTAGAGTTAAATGATTTGTTTTTATGGACCATAATAGATATTGTCTCCCCTCTGACATTTGCTTAAATGCATTCCATTGATTAATAATGGAAATAGACTCTTCAGGATTAAAATAAAAATAATCATGTATCGCTGATGACATTTTTGCTTTGTTTTTTTCATTAAGGATCGCATTGGTATTCATGCACCATTGACCATGAGACAGTTGAGCGGAGTTAGGACATAAAATGGATGAAACAAGCACATTATCCGAAATATCAATATTCTGAATAGTAGGTAAAGATATAAAATGTATTAATTGACAGGATATTCATAAAAAATCAATTATCAATTAGAGAATAGGAATCTTGAGGATTAGAAAAAAAGTAAATTGATGATGCAAACGCCAAATATGAACCAGTTTGGTAGCTCTAAAAAAGATATAAGTGTAAAGTTATGTTATGTTATGTTATTGCGTATTTGTAAAGTGCACATCTACTCAATCGAGTGTCCCGACGCTCAGCGGATCAAAACGCTACCGATTTCAGGGCCGACTCTCAGGATGAAATTATTCCTGGAATAACCAGGTTTTGAGTTGTTTCCTGAAAAGCCATACATCTGTCAATTGTCTGATTGTGGTAGGTAGCTTATTCCAAATATGTGCTACCTGTACTTGAAATGAACAGCCGCCTCTATGAGAGCGTGCAAATTTTGGCACCCTTATCAGATGTTGTTGCGATGATCTTAGATTTCTACCGGGTGTGTAAAAGGTCACTCGTCTCCTAATGTAATGTGTTCCAGTGCCGTGTAATGCTTTAAAAGCAATGTCAGAGCCTTGAACTGAATTCTGCAACGAATGGGAAACCTATGTAAATTCTTTAAATGGGGAGAGATTCATGCTCTGGGGCCCAGCATGAGAATGGCTCTAGCTGCAAAATTCTGGACAACTTGAAGTTTACCTAGTAGATACTCCGATAGGCCCAGATAGAGGACATTTGCATAGTCCAACCTTGAGGTAATAAGAGCTTGGACCACCTCACTTCTATGAGAAAGCAACAAGAGCGGCAGAAATCTCCGAAGCATTTTCAGGATACATGGCTTTCTTAGACAGTTGTTAATCCTCCTTCCATCAAAATCCTCTCCCTGTTTAACAGGTAAACAACAGCTGAGTATCGTCAACATAAGATATAATTGTTGCACCTCCGTCTTCTACCAAAGGGGTGAGGGGAGCCATATACAGATTGAACAACAGAGGGCTTAAGATGGACCCTTGGGGGTAAGCCTTTGGAGGACAATATTTGGTTTGGGAAGGACACATTTGCTGTAAAAAGAGACCAAAAATCTGGATTATCATTTGTGGAACCATTTACATAATTCATATGTAATACATTTGTGTATGTATGTCGTAAACCTTAACATTAAAATAAACTATTTTAATACCTTTAATATTTGACATCATAACAGAAGAGTGAAGACAGAAGAGAAGAATCAATCAAGAAGATGGAGAAAATGAAAAGTAGCTCTAGCATTAAGAGAGATAAGAAAAAGGAAAGACGAATACAAACACAAAAAAGACAACGAATAAACATAAATAGTACTCTTGAATCACACATACACTTGACAAGCATGACCGAACCTTAAACTAAAAAATAAAATTAAATATGGTTAAATAGGCTAGTTATCAAGAAAAGTAAGGATAGTGCTCAAATATCGTCGATTAAAAACAGACAACCTACCACCTACATTATGTTCTGGTGGTTGCTGATAATGGAGGTCAACATGTTTTTTGCTGGGTGTTAGAAATGGGGGGTCTGTAGTTGGCAGAGGTAGGTACCTTTGTCCAAATAGAGACCCTTGCTTTTAGTCGGAGGAGTAAGGGGGATACACTTCTAAAATAACCCCTTCTCACCCCCTTGGTAGCTTGTCACGAGCAGAAAAACAAGTAATCTATATCTAAACCAAAACAAGACCAAACAACAAATATTCACAAAAAAGTCATAAAAAATATGACTTTCAGATGGTAGAAATAGTTAACTTCAAAGCAAATTGCAGATGCAACACATTTCACACAAAGTACCTTGGATGCATCACGCAAACAACCATAATGGGCCACAGAGAAGGTGATGCGTCATTTCCTTACACTCAGGGAAGGTGATGCATCGGTTCCTTGCTCCAGGGCAGGTGATGCGTAAGTTCCTGACTGCAGCTCAGGGGAGGTGATGAGTCAGTTCCTTACACTCAGGGAAGTTGATGTGTCAGTTCCTTGCTCCAGGGGAGGTGATGCGTCGGTTTCCTACTGCGTGGGGAGGTGATGCTTTGGTTTCTTACTGCGTCCCCCAATGATGCGACAGATTTGGTACCTTGATGCGATGTGACGATCGGGACGATGCATGGATTCTTGCGCCGGCACAGCAAGGCTTGCGTCGGAATCAGTGCGGTGATCTCAGACTTCGAAGATCGTTGCACTCTATGCAGTGTGCTGTGATTTCTCGAGCCATGGCAGGCGCTGCAACGGTTTCTTCGGTGATGGGCCGGAAACAGGCACGGATGCGTCACTCTTCTTTGATGTTGCGTCGATTTTCGAGCTCCGGGTGGAAAACAGTTCTCTACAGGTCCAAAACAACAGCAGGCACGTCTTGCAGGTCAGAACTCCCAGCAGGGCAGTTCAGGGAGCTGATGGTGAAGTCTTTGTGTCCCTGAGACTTCAGAACAGGAGGCAAGCTCAGTTTCAAGCCATTGGAGATCTTTTCCTCAAGCAAGTGAGAAAGAAAACAGCAAAGTCATTTTCTCCTTCTCTTGGCAGCGAGTACCCACTGCAGGCCAACCCCAGACAGCAAAGAGCACAGTGGCAGTATTCCTCCTCATCTTCTCCGACTCTTCTCCTTGATTTACAGGCCTTGGGTACACACAATGCACTGTACTAGGGTCTGACTAGTAAATCAAATATGCCAATCATGGAATCACTCATCCATAACAACAATTTACAAAGGGAGCACTTGCACTTTGGCACTGAACAGCAGTGGCAAAGTTCCCACAGCATCTAGACCAGCAAAACAGAGTCCAACACACAGCAAACATACAGGAGGTAAAGAAAAAAATACAGGGAAGACCCACACCAATGGTGCCAGGTCGAACACATGTCCCCTCCAGCTGAAATGCGGGGAGAACTACCCACCCTCATGGGAGTTCGCTTCACTTAGGCAGAAAATCTGGACAGACCATCAGCATTGGCGTGTTCTGTACCAGGGCTGTGTTCCACCATAAAGTCCATCCCCTGTAGGGAAATGAACCACCTCAACAACTTTGGATTCTCACACCTCATTTGCATCAACCATCTGAGCAGTCTGTGGTCTGTCTGAACCCGTAAGTGAGTCCCAAACAAGTAGGGGCTCAGCTTCTTCATTGCCCACACCACAGCAAATGTCTCATGCTCAATCACACTCCACCTCGGTTCCCGTGTAAGTAACCTCCTACAGGTTGGTCTATGCCCTTCTCATTTAGCTGTGAGAGCACCGCATACACACCATGCTCTGAAGCATCTGTCTGTACAGTGAATTCCCTTGAGAAGTTGGGCACCTGAAGCACGGGCGCCGTGCATGTGGCAGATTTCAGGGCATCAAAAGCCTTCTGGCAGTCATCAGTCCAGTTCACCTTCCTGGGCTGCTTCCTGGAAATCAGATCTGTCAAGGGGGCAATGATAGACCCTTGATGAATCCCCTGTAATACCCAGTGAGTCCAAAGAAGGTTCTCACCTCTGCCTGGGTCCCAAGTATACCACAGTACCCTGCCCAATCTGGCCCTTACTCGCCTTGATCGTGAGGCCTGCCCTCTGCAGAGCCTTCAATACTTCCTAGAGGTGCTGCAGTTGTTCCTCCCAAGTGGCACTGAACACTGCAATGTCATCCAAGTAGGTGGCACTGAAATCCTCCAGTCCAGCCAACACCTGATTGACCAACCTCTGAAAGTTGGCAGGGGCATTCCTAATCCAAAGGGCATCACCGGAACTATTAGTGCCCCTCTGGCATTGAGAATGCTGACCTCTCCTTTGTCCCATCAGTTAAGGCAATCTGCCAGTACCCAGACGTTAAGTCGAACATACTGAGGTACCGGGCTCTGGGGATGCAGTGCGCATCATCCTGGTGATCGAATTGAGCCCTCAGTAGTCCACACAGAACAGGAGTTCTGGCGTGGCAGACCACTGGGCTGGCCCAAGGGCTGTTTGAGGGCTCAATCACCCCTATCGCTAACATCTTGAAGACCTCCTCCTTGATGCAAGCCTTGACCCTGTCAGTCACTCTGGAAACGTTATGCTTCACAGGTCGGAGGTCAGTGTTAGATACATTTAGGTCTAACACTGGGTTAGTCACAGAAGTGATCTATCAGCAGTTCATCAGGACCGAAAATCTATCTACACAGTGTTTGGCGTCCTGGTTAGTATGAGAGGTAGACCAAGCACTATACCAAACTAAATGTGAAGTACCTGATAAGGGAGATGTCACTGTGATCAATGGCCACTACGGACTATGATGATGAATGCAACTGACAGTTGGCCTGACCGTCATTACTGTACCCCCATTGCTAGTGACCCCACAGGTTGCCTGACCACACGCATTACTGCCAACAGCAAAAACCCAGAAGTGGATCAGTAGAACAATAGGGAACCTAAGTTGCCCTACTACTACAATATACCAAAAAATTCACAAAGGTCGCCACCCTCCACTTGGACATCCCATCGTATCAGGAATCAACACCCTGCTAGAGCCTCTGTCTCATTTCTGAGACCACTTTATACAACCTGTGGTACAGAAAATGCCCTCATTCCTACAAGACACTAGGGAGGTCCACAACTCATACCCAACATCCACACCACTAATGAGATTGATCTTTTGGTCACTACATTAACTTCAGCCACACCACACAAGCCCTCTGGACGGACCACCACTGCGTACACTTCGACCTTGACAAACCCACCGCCCCTAAATCTGCACCCCGCCCACTGCGAAGGAACTGGAGCCAGGTCACCGAGGAGCACCTCAACTCCACCCTCAAACGCGATGCCCCCTCCACCTCGACCGACACAATCGCAAGCTCTGTGGTGAAGTCTGACACCCAACTGGATGCGTGAGGGCCCTAGTTCCATAAAGAGGAGACTCCGGCTCCTACCTGTGGGCAGGTACAGTTACACCAACCAATCTTCCAAAATTTTCTTCTACTCAGGAACTGCATACTTTGTTTGATAGAAGTGATATGTTGTAGGGGCCTGTATGCTGGACCTTTAAGCACCATCAGACCCTCCTTCTGTTGCTTATAAACTTTCACAAAATGTGCCTGCCCTTCACAAAGCAGTGGTCATTTTGTTTATTTAACCATCTTCCTGAGATTTAACTTTAAAGGCCACACACATGCTATTAAATTGTCTTAGATAAATATATAATTTATGGAGTTTGTCTCTGGTTGGTGCACAGATGGAAGGAGGGCAGTTATTACCCTACCTGGATTTTTAGGTCTGGCTTGACTTTGCAACTGTCACCTGACCTTTTAACCTACACCAATATCTACTTGTAATACTTCAGATTACCATCCAACATTCTTTTCAAGCCTGCCCTATTGGCATTGCCAGTGTGGTGTCTGGTTTAAACTGATACAGCCTAAGTACTATGGGAACAGTTACCATGGATGTGAGGGTTCTGGAATTGTAGAGGAAAGACAGTTGGAGGAATACTTGGTGAGGAGCAGACGTTGCTGCTTGCTCTCCTGTAAAAAACATCCGAAACCTACCAGAACCTCCTGTTGTTGTTGAAGGAAACACTAAAGAGTTGGCAATGATTTATCCATTGTGCTACGGCGAGCAACACAGGAGGAACATGCACACACAGGCAAGGAACTGCACCCCAATGCCCCTTGCAGACTGCACTTGTGTCAGAGCGCAATCAAAGTGTTCAACTGATGTGCCAGGAGATAAGATGGTATGGGTCGGCGAAAGGGTATCTGCGAAGCTGCGCTCTGGCTTGCTCGCGAGCTGACGCACAAGCTCTTATACCGCGTCACAGAAGCTTCTGAGCATGCTCCTAAGCTTCTGTTATGTTTTTACACATGCACTATATGATTTAGACAATTACTATCTCCCAGTGGTATGCGCACCTATTGAGCATTTTAATTTTTTTCAGAGGAAGCAAGGAAAGCATGAACCTATCTAAGACTATGTGTCTGTACTTTCAAAATTGCCTGTGTAGCTGACAAGTACATGCTGGTTGTAAAAATGTACTAACATGCCCTCCCGAAGCGAAGGGGTTACTGGTAGTCACCAGCTGCGAGATAAACATACAAAACAACACATGGAAGGGGTGGGGCATTGCGGGCTGGGCTACTATTACACACGTTTTCTGTTTTCTTTTCGTTAATTTATGCAATCTTGTTGCCTTCACTTGTTAATCTATTAGTATTATCTAGCCATTTGCAAGTATCAATGCTTTCATCTTTTCAGTATTCTAACACATGTATAGGCAATCAGTAATAGATGTGTAATAACGTGAATGGGCCGCTGGACAACTAGAACTGCATGCTCATAGTAACCGTCCTGCCTCTCTGTCCCTCCTCTCTTTTCTCAGTTGATTAATCAACATAAATTGTAACTACATCCAAGTTTCAAGTTTATTTCACGTTTATTCGGACTATTGGTCCACAAACAATACATACCTTAGTAAAAAATACATCTAAAAGAACATTTAATTAACACACATAAATACATCCTAAAAACATGTTCAATCTAAAAACCCACTGTTACCTAAATTGCGGGTAAACTATTTGCTAAAACTCATTAAAAGGTATAAAAAAAAATGGCTTCACTCTTTGCATAAATTTCCCCATAGCCACGGCAATATCTAGATGGGTCATTTCAGTCATCAGGGTCACAGCCTGGGCCCTTGTTTTAATCTCATATTTCTTAAATATTGGTTTTAAGAACATAATACATAAATCCAGGAACTTCAGGCAATCAAATAAAATATGTAGCAGATCACATTGGGTGCCCAAGGAACAGGTGCATCTTCCTGTCTTATCAATCATTGCACACTTTACCAATTTGTTTATATAACAAGGGTTTACCCCAATTCTTACCCTCAAAACCTCATTTCGTAATTGGCAATCCAGTAGCCTATCAATGTAGGGGAAGCATTGATCATTTTTCCATGCAACAGTCATAAAACAAACTGAGGTTTTATTTGCAAGATAATTTTGGTCCTGTGCATGAGATAATTCCTTCCCCAACAACCTAAGTGTCTTCTTATCAGTGTTAAACACAGAGATAGTGGGGCACACATTAACCTCCATCTTATTGCATAGCATAATCACCCTAATCTCTCTTGCCCATTTTAGTTCGCTATTCTGTATTTGGTTTTTACACCATTGAGATATTTTGGTGCCATACCGGCTAGAATACCCCATCAGGTCAATCCAGTCTTAAAGCCTGGACCATTGCTGACAAGGGAAGTGTAAATAACTATTTTAAGTTTTTACCTTCCTCGACATCCCAGTTTTCCTTGCCACTTAAATATAACAGTTCAGCGCCGTACAAACATTGCGGGGGTACGATAGCCGAATATTCTTTTAGCCCTGGTCTATCGGAAATTGGCCATAGGCTTTATTAAACAATTTCAGGCCGCTGATCGATGCAGAGGTTCTTAGTTTTGACGCCTCTAGGTGAGTGTTCATTTCAAACTTTTCTCGAACCATAGCCCCAAGTATCTGTATTCAGTAACCGATTCCACTTTCTCTGACCCTATCCACCATGAGAACCCAGTTTTCCTCCGGCCAAAGCTCAAGGTTTTGGTCTTATCCATATTAATCACAAGCTTTTTCCTGGAACAATAGTCTTTAAATAAATTCAGTTTCCTTTGCAGGCCAGCCTCGGTCTGGTCCATAATCACTAGATCGTCGGCATAAAGTAAACATGCAATCTGCTTACCATTTAGTTTCAGGCTTGCCCCAATGGCGTTCCCCAAGGTCAATGGCAAGTCTGCTAAGAAAAAGGAAAACAGCAGGGGAGCCAATACACATCCCTGCAGCAGCGCATTTCCAATTTCTATTTTCCCAGATAGGCTACCATCTAGAATTATCTGGGCCTAGTTTTTAGTGTGGAGCATTTGGATCAGACGTAGCAGATCATTTGGAATTCCATATCTTTTTTGGGCCTCCCACAACAGCTCTCGATCCACCAGATCAAAGGCTGCCCTGAAGTCTACAAAAACAACAAAAAAAACGTCCCTGTATTTCCATCGACTTCCGTGCTGTGGCCCAAAGAGCAAAGCAATGGTCAATTGTGGAATGGCCAGCTTTAAACCCCCCCTGTTCTGGGGGGATAATCTGGTTTTCCTCTGCCCAGTCTTTTAATAAATTCCGTATGGCTTTTGCAAAGACTTTTCCCCCTATATCTAGGAGGTTTATCAGCCTATAATTTTTCAGTATTTTATGATCACCCTTTTTATGTATTGGCCTATAAATGCACCCTTCCAACTTTCTGGTACAATTCCCGTTTCCAAGATTACTAGGAACATCTTTGCAAAAAGCTCCGCCCACCATTCTGGTCTTGTTTTAATTATCACTGCCGTAAGGTTATCTGGGCCTGCAGCACGGGTGAGATTCAAACTAGCTATGATTTTTTTTATATATCTTGGGGTGAAGTATTCCTTTATGTCATCCCTCACCTGTGGCCAATCATGGGTCCTTGGCGCTTCTTGTGTCGGCCATTTCCCATAGTTTTCTCCCAGGTTGCCCACCCAGTCACCTTCGGGGTCCATACAGTCCAAGGAACCTGTTTTCCTACCCACACTTTCTTGGACTAATTTCCAAAAACCTCTCACATCTCTAGTTTCAATTACCTCCAACATATTTGCCCAACACTTTTCTTCATACATTCTTTTTTTGTTCCGAATTAATGTTTTATACTTTAACCTTAGTTGCTGGAGTGCCTGATATAGGTCCACCTTAAACATGGCACTTAATCTTCTCTCCCTCTGTCTTATCTGTGCCTTGACTGCACCCAAAACCGGTTGTTTTTCATTGCATTTCTACTGTCTAGGGAGTGCAGCTGAGGCATTCAAATGTACATGTACCACAACTACTGTACCAACCCAAAAAAGTCCGATACTACTAGTATACATGTATTGTTTGAGATAAAAACATAAAATAGATTTACAAAAATAAAAAAAATTGCTGTCTTGTAAGTTTGGGTCAGTACATTATGAACTTTTATGGGACCAAATAATGGATACGAATGATAGAAATTTGAAAGAAAGATTGTGGGTTAGTGGTGACTCATCTTTAAAAGATGTGGCGGCCATTGTAAAGAAAGGGCAACTATCAAAAAGATGTGCTGCGACCGCTTCTACAGTAACACGGATAAGGATGTAGTTAGTAAGGTCACTACTGTCAAGAAAAAGACCAAGGTAACAAACAAAGGCACAGGGGCTGCAATACTTGAAGGCAAAGATAAAGTCCTCGCCTGCTTCCGTGCTGGAGTAAGGAACATCTAGAGAGGGATAAGACTTGTTCTGTAATTAAAGGCGAGTGTTCTTATAGTGGAGTGATTTGCCACTTTGCCAAAGTTGCAAGAGGAAACTTACCAGAGACTCCTGTCGTTGTTGAAGGAAACTCCACAGCCAGTGATTGTTAATCCTGCTGCAGAGCAGACGATTCTATTGGAACAAAAGATTAGACAGCTGCCAAGGATGTCGCCTGGCTCAAGCGTCACGTTGCTTCTATACGCAGCAAATATGGGGGCATGTTTACCAAAAAAACATGACGATAGACCTGATTTGGTACTGCCCCACAGCACAGATAAGAGCTAGGGAGAGAGATAGATTGTGAGAGAAAGAGTTGAGGTATGATCAGTAGATAGACAGACAGACAGATGACTCTAGTCGGGTGAAATTAGGAGAGACATTTGAGACAGAAAGGTAACTGGCATCAACTGATTCAGGGCGCAAGGGTTCACGTTGGGTACTTCAGGCATGCAAATGCAGCTGTCAAATTAAAACAATCTGTTTTTATGCACATTGTTCCTGATCATTTTATGGTATGTGATGTGGGTCCTGCCCACATTGCCTATGTCTTTAAGGGCTATGACAAGAGTTCAACTCACTGAGCCATCTTCCTACCATAAGGGAATGTAAAAGGAAAAAAACTGGATGCTCTACTTAGACATGGAAAAAGGACACTTCAGCACTGCTGTTTAGTATTAAAGTAGGGACCGCGGAGGCGTTTGTTTACTTCAGGAAAATGTCACTAGGTCAGAAAATGTTCCACTAACAGCCTATTTCAGGAATGAGCTTTATGTCATGATCACATTTCAAAGTTATAATTTTTAAGGCTTTGCATTCAGAACATTATCCTGAGAATGAAACCGATTGATTGTGCAATTGGGACACTTCTGGCTGTCTCTCTGTTTACATCTGAGCTCGTGCACCTGCGCCTGCAGTGCCCTGATGTCTAATTGTTAGCATGAGCGCCTAAAGGCTGTTAGGTGCGTATCAGTGAGCAGAGAAGTCAGGTGGAAATGTGGCTTCGCTGTGACAGATGTGTGCTTGGAAACAAGGTAATAACAGCTTAAACGGCACAACGAAGACTAATGACAGAAAATAAAAGGGATGCCTGATTCGGAAGATTTAATTAGGGCAGACATGGTGTGCTGCCTTTGTGATTATAACTAAGCCTATCTTCCTTCTGCATCAAGTCATCAAATGCAAAGAAACATAAAATATAATAACAATCGATGTAAACGCTGGCTGTTGGCTGGGAAACCCGTGTTTTACTGTCATCGCTTGTCGTGGATTCTGTGACATCCCAGGATTCCAGCGGTTTATTAACAAGTGTGTGTTGCATTGCGCGTGCCACGGGCGCGAGTGAGGCCAGAGCAGCACGAGGGCCCTCCGTCCATGGTGCTGGAACAATTTCATAACTGGGGATGATGGCAGTGGCCACCTTAAATATAGGTGTTTTTTTTAAAAAAAACTGGTTTTATTGAACGAGCAAGTGCCGAAAATACCTTCTTAAGTGGGAAGCGCGTTTGTGTGAGGGAAGGAGGTAGATGAGAAAGTAGTCCGAGATATTTTTTGTAAAATTGTGATTCAATAATCGGTGCAGTATTCTTAAACATATGTGTAAGTTGTGCCAATTTGTATTTAAAAAGAAAAGTTGTTTTAAAGAGACCATTATTGCATCTGAGGTGTTTTAGCCATGCTTGCACTCAAAAGGTCAAATAAAGGTGCATTGTTTTCTTACCTCACGTTGAAAATTGCCTGCCACTGCATTCTACAATTAAGGCCGAATTGAGTCTCATCTTATTAATTTTGTAAACTTTATGAAGGAGCTATTTTGTAACATTGGTTCCTTTCAAGAACCTCTGTTTTTCATCCTTCATACGACCCGTTCACAAGAGTGACAAATAGATCTTAGTGAATGCCATGTGTTTGAAGCCACGTGATGCAAACATAGATGAAGAGTGGAGGGAAATGTGCAGTGATCTTGTAAAAAATGTTTGGGCTCTCCTCAGTCATCTATGACCTTTACTGTAAATGCTGCCCGAAAAGAAAACTGATTCATGGGCCTCGTTATATTCTGTCATCTCGGGGTAATGCAGCACCTTCCGCACACTTAGGGGCACATTTACAAGGAGTTAACACCACAAAAACGTGACTTTTATTGATGTTTTGGTGCCGATATCCCCATCTCCTTATTTTTAAAGTGCCGTTATGCCACTTAACGTGGCTTAACGCTGCCTTCTAAATAAAGCCCCTTTTTGCGCTTCACTTCGCGTGAAAGGGGCATGCAATGGGTGTTGCAGTGGGCGTTCCGTGTAAAACCTACTGCTTGTTGACACTGCCACAAATTTACAATGCTGGGGCAGCACCAAAAACTAAGGCCAAATAATACCTTGTCTCAGACTAGCATTATGAGGAGAAATTATTAATTTCTCCTCGTTTTTGCTCTTTCCATGTGTGCTGCAGCATGGAAAGAGCAAATCGCCATTATTGATTGTTTATGTGCAGGAAGTTGTCCCTTCCTGCACATAAACTCTTGCGCCAGCGTAGGCACCCTTGCAACATGGCGCAAGAGAGCCTGCACTGGTGCTAGGGAGCTTTCGTAGCGCCAGCACCAGGAGAAACACAAGGGTGCGTCGTATTTTTGTAAATAAGGCGCATCCCTACGTTTTAAAAAGGTCAAAGAGCGGCGTTACTAATTTGGTGTAACACCGCTCTCTGACATTTTTTTGTAAATATTCTCCCTAGTGGGAGGGCTGGCCAGTGAGCGCGGGACAGCGCTTATCTGATGAGGTGGGCATAACCTGTTTAATGCAGTATAGCGTAATAGCGTAATCACGTGGAATACCTAAAAACTCCACAAGATTACGGTTGAATTATGCAAGAAGAGTAATTATGCATTTACCTCTATTTCTTAGCACAAAAATGGCCCATTGCATCCATCTAAGGTAGGCCCTGGAGAATTCAGAGGGCAGGACGCAATGTACCGAAAAATTAGGACAAGTACTTTTAAGTTTTACATGTCCTGGTAATGAAAAACCCTCAAATTAGTTTTTTCTACTGCAAGGTTTATCTCTCGCATAGGATTTCATCTGGATTAACTAATGATATTTTATAAGTGTAATCCCCAATCAAGAAGGGATAGACTTTTCGAGTTTGATGTCTCGGAATTCACAATTTAAAATCCAAACTTATGGTGAAGTCAGATTTTAAATTGCAAATCTGAAAATGCCACTTTTGGAAAGTTGATATTTTTTATTTTAACCATTGAGTGCCTGCTGCCTGTCTCTGATACACGTCTGGGGAGGGTGACAGCTGAGATTTGTGTATTCCCACTAGACAGTCACACACAATGGGAGCTGAGGTGTGACTTGATTGACCATCCTGGAAAGATGGGAGGGAGGAGCTGGACCCAGCCTCACTTACACCTGAATAGGTTGTGTCCTGATGCACCTAAAGGGCTGCATGCCCCCTGTAGTGAGTCTTGAGCCATGGTAGGAATGGAGGACCTCTGAGCACTCAAAAGATCTGTCTTTGAAGTCTCCCCCACTTCAAAGGCAGAACTGGGTATAGGTACTCGACCTCTGACACCACCACTTCAGTACACTTCTGTACCTGTGAAAACTCTGCCAGGAGGTAGGACGTTTTTGGACTCTTGCCTTGCTGTGCTGCCCTGCTGCCTGCTGTTCCCCTTCCTGGGTGAGAAGGACTGGACCTGCATCACTTGAACCCAGAGTAATTCCAAGGGCCAGCTGGCTGACCTCCTGATCTGAAGTCTCAGAGATATAAAATACTTCCAATTTACCTGCTTCTGCATCTGGACTCTGCCCTCTGTGAGTCTGTGAGTCTGCACTACCAAGTGGTGCCTCCCCAGTCCTGGACCCTTGGAAGTGAGTTTTAACTTGGTTGCTTCAGCAAACCCAATGCATCCTCTGTGAAACTGGCACATCGGCTACGTTGCACGGATCAGAACTGGTGCATCGTCCCTATTGCGTGGTTTGGAACCAGCACATCACTCCTGCAGTGTGGATTGGAAGCAGGGCATCACTCCTGTTGCGTGACCAGGACCATCACCTTTGGAACCACCACTAGACACGATCTCTGCATCGCCATCGACAGCATCGTTGATGACGATGACGAATCTCCACATAACAGCTCTGCATTTATCGGAGCCAGCGCATCATTGCTACTGCATGGATCAGGACTGGCGCATCACCCCGGTTGTGTGGATCAACAACCATGCATCGCTTCAGGTGCACCTCTCATCTTTGAAGTTGACGCAGTTCAGATCAAGGTCATTCTGTTCAGCGGGCCTGATTGTGTCCCAGTATCCAGCCCATGTTCCATCGGCGTCGGCCTGAACTTTTGATTTTGTCCTGTTCCGGTGCAACCAGATTTCCCAAGTAAGCGCTTATTGCTTGTAAGTGCTTTTTTACGGTTTATTCTTTAAAAAATCAAATTTCAAGTCCTGCTTATTGGATTTTTACCATTTTGGTCTTGGTTTTTTATTGAATTAAGTTCTATCTTTTTAACCTGGTCTGGAATCTTTATGTGTGGTGTTTTCACTGTTTGAATGTTTGGAGTGTTGCACAAATACTTTAGCAAGTTAACCAAAAAAGGGGAGAGAGAGGTACGTAGTGGACAATGCCTCCTGTATCATATTGTTAATCAAAAGTAGTCCACTCAGTAGTATTTGTTTAATATTGTATCTTTCCAAATGTACATGATCCAGATGGGAAATAATATTTTTTCTTAAAATAACGCTCAGCCAACAAAAGGCCCCTTGGTGGCATGCTTCATCATCGGGTAATTACCGCCCCGCTGCGGGACGGGGCGTGCTACGACAGACAGAGACGTGGGAGCTATATTGTTGATTTAGTAGTGGAAGGCTCAAAGTGATAGTGCAAAAATATTTAAAAATACCTGGCCGCTAGGAACCTAGACTTTAAATAATCCTGTGGCTGGTATTATTAAAAAGGGGTTGTGAGTTACCCAATGTAATGGGTGTGTTACACTTGGTATTGATTTTTGTGCAGGAAGGGACACCTTCCTGCACAAAAACAATCAATGGAGGCGATTTCCTCCATCTTTGTTTGCTGCTGAATGGAGCACAAATAGAAAGAGGAAAAACGAGGAGAAATAAAGTAATTTCTTCTTGTTGTGCCTCCCCTACACCACCCCAGGAAGAGGCATAAGCTTTTGACGCATTCCCAGGTTTACAGAATGTTGTAAATGTGGGAATGTGCCAAATGCGATGGGTGTTACGTGGTAACACCCACCGTAATGTCCATGGCACGCCTCCCCATTGTAGTGTGAGGCAACGCAGTGACTTGCGCTCTGTTGCCTCTCACCATATCTACAAGTAAATGAAACGCCATGCAGGATGGCTTGACGTGGTCTTGTAGATATGGCACTGCATTGTGCGAAGCCGGAGCGTCAATAAAAGTGATGTTCCAGTGGTGCACAGGGGCTTTTAAGTAAGCCCTTGAGTTTCTAGCCTTCACTGCCATTTTCAGTGAGCTTCGATCAGCTCTGCCTTAATATTGGTAGGAGTGAAGTACTAAAGCAAGCAGTAGAGTGTCAAGTGGTGAATGACTACTGTTGTTTCAGATGGAGCTCAGTAACCTCTGGGACCACCCAAACTAGGGGGCCTATTACCAAGCAATAGCGATAATTATCGCTATGTATGGTTAGCGGCTATAATTATATCGCCGCACTCCGACGATTTTTACCGCTGAGATACCTTGATATTATCAAGGTTTATCTCAAAAGCGGTAAAAATCGGCCGAAATGCATGAATATCGCTGAAAAATCAGCGATATTCATGCATTACCGAGCAAATGCTCTTAGCCATGTTATCCACCTACCATTGGATAACATGGCTAAGAACTTCTCTGGGCAGGCGTTAGCTTTTGGAGATAATCGCGCTTAGCGTGATTATTTCCAAAAGTAGGTAATAGGAGATAGCGATGTTAGCGACTGTTTCCAGTCGCTAACATCTTGGCACGCCCACTTTGCATGTCATTAGCGATAAATATCGCTGACATGCAAAGTGGGCCCCAAGATGATCGCTATCTCCTACTAGCTGTCGCTAACTGGTGTTAGCGACAGCTAGGTAATAGGGCGATAAAATTGTCGCTAAAGCGGCGATAAGGCCCTTGGTAATATGCCCCTAGATCTCACAACAGCCGAGGAGGAAGCTCTCAAAAATCTTTCCGGACATTGAGTTAGCTCTATTTGGCAAAGGCTTCAGAGCACTTTGCCGAGTTAAAATAGACAAGGGCAAGCTACTGAAGACTTGAGCCAAGCTTGAGCCAAATGCCTGGCGAGCTCGAGGCCCTCAAGCCCCAAATCTCCCAAGCCTTCAGTTCTCGCACCTCATTCTCGAAGCCCCTGACTGTCTGCCCCTCCTCCTAGCAGCAGATGAAGTGCTGGTCTCTGAAGTATCTCTGCATTTTTTATTAAGCCCTGGGGGTGGATTCAGGGGGCTGGTCGGGAAGATGCAGTGGAGTGCTTGGGAATAGCCTATAAACCGCAGCCTATTTAAGACCAGCCTATCAACCGCTGCTCCAATCCCACAAAGTAATAAAAAATGTAACAAGCCCCATAATCCCACATGGACCCTGTCAGTGTGCATCTGTGCTTTGCACTTCACCTTTGTCTCCGTGATGCTCTTTACCTCCTTGGGAAATGTTTGTTTTGCTGATATAGATAACTGCCATAATTGAGGTCTCCTGGTGCATGCCACTTTGATAAGTAAGAGGACATCTTTGATAGCAAAAGAAAAAAAAATGCCCTGCCTTTTCTTAACTTAGTTCTTATTTTGTCATGTGTTTCCTGCAGGGCCATTGTAGTTTTCCCTATATTAACTTAAATGTACAGGTTGCGGGCCTCATTTTCTTTTGCACCCGTTGCAATATAAACACACTTGCTTTTGTGCCACATCGTATTTTCATACAGAACCTGCATATATTATTGCATTCTGTTCTTTTCCTGGGATTTAGTCTTAATACCACCAACAAGGTTAAACAACAATGTTCCTTGTTATTCTTTCTGGTTAGGCACTAGCACCTAGACACAACATAACACAAGAATGCAGCTATTGTTGTTTATGTGCACACATGTCATATAGATGAGTACATGAGCCACAAACACACACATGGAACAAGATTTCTGAGACAAGCGCACTGCGTTGGCTGAGATGTAGAGCGTCCATTGGTGTATGCTAAGTTACGGGGTCTTCCAGTAATCCCAGAGATCTTTCATCCAATCATTAAGCCTTAATAGCAGGGAAGATGGGATTAGATCACGCTGTCCTATAAAATGAATGGGCTTTTCATGGTGTATATTTTCTAATTGTTACATGTATACTGCATTTCAGGGCACAATATTTTAAATATTCTAAACTTCCTTCATGTCTCCTGGTTAATTGCATTGTGGACAAGTACAAGTGAGAGAGCAAAAGGTCTTAAGAGGGTTGAGAGGGTTGTGCTCTGGGGTGCCAATTCACTAGTTTCTCTGGTAAGTTTGAGAGGGCAAGTGAGGCACTATAGCTAGTCGGACTAAGACTCATAGATACTGAGGTGCTATGGTGACCTAGTCCCTACTGTTGCAGGGATTCTGCATAGGCACAGAACTATGCTTGGGGGGACTGAGTCTTTCCCACCTTAGTACCCATGTGCCATGGACCGACTAGCTATAGAGTCTCACTTGCCCTCCTACTCACTCACAGGGGATCAAGTGATTAGACACCCAAGAACACAACACTCCTGACCCTCTCAGGAATTGCAGTTACAGGACACACCCTTACGCTCTCACACTTGTTCTAGTCCACAATAGGATCTGACAGAGACAGAAGAGAAGTTTAACTATTGTGCCCTAGTATGCAGTCAGTAAGAAAATGCCTAACACAAATACGGTAAGCATAGTAAGTAGTTCATTAATCATAAAAAGAACTGTCATTATATAAGACAGGGTAGCCTAACCCCCTTCCCATTCTACAGAAGCAAAATTATTATATAACAGAAGATCTCTGTGTGTTCTCAGCAGAGCCTGTACCTTAGATACACAGATGAGAGTTCTACATCTCAAGTGCTGTCACGATCCCGCTCCAAGTGTGTTGCTGCCTATCCATGCATACCTATATGACAAAAGTACGTGTTCCCAAACAACAGCTGCATTTGTGTTTTGTCTAGGTGCTAGGGTCTGACCAGAACAAGGGACATTGTTGTTTGACCTTATCTACGGTGTTCAGACTAAATCCCAGGAAAGAACAGAACGCGAAAACAACAGCAGGTTCTGTGTGAAAGTACAGTGTGGCACAAAGCAAAATAAGTTTGTATAGTAATGTATGCAAAGCCGAGGGCAGTCTGCAACGTGCCCATGCTGACACAGGGAAAATTACAATGGGCCTGCATGGGACATATGACGCCACATACTGATGTTCTATGGTTCCAAGCATAATTCTGCTCCAGAGCAGAATCCTTGCAACAATTTCTAGAAAGACTTCTTGCATGAGCTCAATTTAACATGCGATATCTGTATTTATTTAACAAGATGTATTAATGTAGCTTTTGAGAGAAGCACAAAGCATTGTCCTTTGGTGCCAGAGAGGGTGATACCTATTCAATGGGTGAATTGCACAATTTGTAACCAGGAATTTTGGGTTCATAATATATACCAGTTTCTTAAGCAATTGCCTTTACTTCAATGTGCCTCATTTTAAATGAGAGTAAAATCTGACAGTATCTGAAATAAATTCAGTTCACGAACATGCAGTATAAAAAAACCCTCATATGTAAGGGTTAATGTATTACCGCAAAATAATATATTTTTGATTCCAAATAACTCTTTATCACACTTTTATTTGACATATGCTGTATCAATTACTTGGACAATCTTTTGATGGCTCAGCTTGGCCTTTGGATGTTAGAGCCAAGTATAGTTGCTATTTATATGTGGTATTGCAGGCAAAAACTATAGTTTTTAACAATGACTAATAAAAAATAGTATATTGGTTTTAAATACTTATCTTAGTTATACTTAATGTAATCATTTGAGTTATAACGCAAACTGTGTTGCTTTTAGTGGGGAGCCTTCTTTATGAAATGGATTTTCTATTCAACAATGAGTCCCTATCATATGATGAACACAATGCACCTCATGGGCCTTACTGCTAGAGCGGTGGACCTTGAAGCTGGGTTCAAGTCTCGGCAGGGACACTCAACATCCTGTGATTCTGGGCAAATCACTTAATCTTCCTGTGCCTTACAAAATGAATGTGTCCGTCTGTAACACAACTGGTGCTCATGTAAAGCGCTCTGATACCTTCGGGTCAAGGTTGCACCATATAAAAAAAGGCAAGCTCGCCCTAAATGAGAGAACGATTCACCAAATAGTAAATTGCATGGAAATACATACGTGTAGTCCTTTAAATCCAGTTATATACATGTGTATATTTTTAGTAGTGACAAGTTAGACTCAAATGAAGCAATGTTTTTAGCTTTTAAGTAGGAAGGGTTAATGTACAAGGCAGGTGGCAAGGTATTTTAAAAGGGTTGCGTCATGAAATATAGGGGCATATTATCAAGGACAGGCGATACATTATTGTCGCTTTTATCGGCAGGAAACTGCCGATAAAGCGGCGATAATGGCCTTGATAATATGCTCTATGAATTCCAATCGAAGCCCATGTTAGATGTGAACACATCTAACATGGGCTTCGATTGGAATTCATAGAGCATATTATCAAGGCCATCATGTGAACACATCTAACATGGGCTTCGATTGGAATTCATAGAGCATATTATCAAGGCCATTATCGCCGCTTTATCGGCAGTTTTCTGCCGATAAAAGCGGCGATAATGTATCGCCTGTCCTTGATAATATGCCCCATAGAGCCTGTGTTTTATCGAGTGCCTGAGCTTTGGATCTTTAGGGATGAGGCGAGACTAGGGTGGCTTACTTTGTGAACTAAACAAGGAATAGATTTAAACAATTTCTGCTTCCAGTGGCCCCCAATGGAGAGAGTTGCAAGCAGAGGATGTGACACCCCAACCACAATAGTGGCATCTAACGAGGAAAATGGCTTTCATTGAGGTGAGAGAATACAAGGAAGTATATATATAACTTAAAAGGTGGCTGTTTCGCTCCTGATGTCCAACCAACCAGGATGATGTAAAACCAATAAGAATATGGGTAGAGCAGTAAGTCATCGAGTTGAACCTATTGGTTCTCGAAAAATAAAACTATAGGATAACATGGTGTTCTAAGGTTTTGTACATTAAAAGCAAATCATTTAATAATAAGAAAGTGATGTATAAAGTGCCTGGTTACATCGACCGAAGTGTCTCTGAGCTAAGGTTTCACTCTCAGATACAGAACCTAGTAGGCACACTCAATATTTAACCATTTAGGTCTGTCCGAATAGCCAAGTTTGTAATTTATTCTGGAAGACTAATTCAGTGCTTTCCTGTCTAAGTGAAAGAGGGAGAGAATTCTACATTTTGGAGGCTAACAAACTAAAAGAGTATCCTCCCATGTGTGCCCTTTTCACTGTAGGAATACAGACTAAGGAGGCCCCTACATATGTGAGACTTCTGCCAGGCAGCAAAGGTCTTGACAAAGGAGTGCACATAGCAAGGCCCTTTCCTTTTCAGGTTTCTGTGGCAGTAGCACATAGCTTTCGATTTCAAAAGTTTTTATTGGTTGTTTCCAAACATAGTATAAGAAAAGTAAAACAAACAAGTACAGTATACAAAACAAGAAACCAATGATGGGTACGGTAATAATGGGGATTTGGTTGTAGACATTATAAGAACAACATGAGAATATGGGACAAGCAGAACAGTCACATACAAATGAATAGGCAACATCCCCCAAGTATAATGGTCTGTAGGTAAAAGCATGATGCAGTCGCATACACTGTGTAGGTAACGTCATATAAGTGCAGTGACCTGATGATAGACACGTACATAGGAGCTGAAGGACTCGGTGGTCTAGCACATGGAGAGAGTATTGGGGCATGATGAGCGAAGGTGAGTAGGGAGCATAAGGAGTCGTCAGCTAGGGCAGTGTAGTGGGTGGAGGATTTAGGGAGGTTTGGGTACACTGAAGTAGTTGTCGAGAGTGACCCTCATTTGTCTGTTGGGGGGCGCCAAGGAGTGTTTTGAAGGGAAATGTTATCAGCTCCTCTTAAGTTGGTAATCCAATTTACCCAACATTTAAAATAGGCTTTTCCAGTGACTTTCCAGTTGCTATGAACGGTCTTCACAGCGGCAGTGAGGAGAAGGTCTAGAAGGGCCTTGTCATTATCTGTGAGAGAATCGGCTCATAGGAACCCAAATACCAAGGTGGAGAGCTCCCTGGTGGGAGAGGAAGGCAAATATTTGATCCCAAAAGGGTACTATGCATTCACATTGTAGTAAGAGGTGTTCTAGATCTCCGACTTTATCGTTACAGTTCTAACAAGTTGCGTTATCTCTAATCTTGTGTGAGAAGAGACGCGCCGTGGTCCACAAAGCTTTATGGAGAAGCCAAAACTTCGTCTGGGAGAGTGTAGGGCTTATTTTGTGTCTTGTGGTCAATTCCCAGGTTTCGGACCAATCCAAGTTTGAAATAGGTACAGAGGAGTGAGAATCCCAGAACTGTGTGAGGTGTTTATTGAGGGTAGATAGCACATAGCTTAAAAGGACACTCTCTTTCCTGGGGGCAGCCAATGCACTTTAGCGAGAGCTGGACCAGTAGGCGATTGACTCAGGAGGTTAAGCAGCAGTCAAGCTGTCTCATTCTGCCCTCTTTGGAGTCTCAACAATCTGGGTTGTGAGACTCCCAGGTACAACACATTGCAATAGTCCAGTCTGGATATCACCAGAGCCTGGACTACTGACTTTCCAGTGGCTGCTGGAAGAAGTCCCAGGATCTTTTCTAAGGTTTTCAGGATTCCAATGCATTTTCCCATTAGGCTGGTAATCTGACTATCAAACTAGAATCTCAAACCAAAGCAGATGCATGATTCTTAATTTTAGACTTAGGGCAGAGTAGTGGCCCAAGTGAATCTGGTCACCAGGCAGAGACCGAAATTGATGGTTGCTTCCCTATGATAAGGACCTCCATTTTTCTGGCATTTAGGTTAATACTGCTGTAGTCCATCCCCTCAGCCAGCTCTGACAATCAGGATCTTAACAGAGCCACCGTTCTTTCTTCATCCAGAGTGATATATGCTGCACATCATAGGCATACAACATGATGTTTAAGCTGCAACGCTCAATAATATCAGCTAGGAGGTTCATATAGAAATTTAATAGAGTGGGGCACCCCCACTGCTGCAGTGACAAAACCTCAGATGAAAAAGATTTTTGAGCCACCTTGAAAGTGTGGTTCTGTAAGAAAGAAGCTAGCCACCGCAGTGCCTTGACTCCGATTCTGTAGTTCCACAGTCATTTGAGCAGAAGGCTGTGGGACACGGTATCAAAGGCCACACTAAGATCCAGCATTATCAATGCTGCAGTATTACCCCAGAAGCACAGCTAATATTGCATTCATCCTCATTCCAAAACAGCGGGCAAGGCAAGGTCGGATGGCACACTTATTTTAACAGCTGTCATCCGAGGAATTAAGGGGCATATTATCAAGCAAGGGCAATCCATTAATCGCCGCTGTTATCGGAAGGAAACTGCCACTAAAGCGGCGATAATGGGCTTGATAATATGCCCTTGTGAATTCCCATAGCAGCCCAGGTTAACAGCAGAACCTGGGCTGCTATGGGAATTCACAAGGGTATATTATCAAGCCCATTATCGCTGCTTTAGCGGCAGTTTCCTGCCGATAAAAGGCGATAATGTATCGCTCTTGCTTGATAATAGGGCCCTAAATTCTCTGTAGTTAGAGAATAAAAACTGGAGATCCAACCTATCGGCAGATGGTTCAAAGCAAACTTCGAGACTTTGAGCATCTCAAACTGACTCCGGCAAAGTGGACTAGATAGAATAAAAATTTCGAGGGAAAAACTGAGCAATCAAATTACAGCGTTCCTCTGTGCGCCTAGTAGACACACACATTCCGAAGAGGATAGCGACTTCACAATAGAGGATAAATTGAGACGCGTAGCCATGATCTGTTTTGTGTTGTATTCATGCAAGACCCTTCGATAATTATCTTTGTCAATGAAGCTGAAGTTACTGCATCATACATGTTCTAGGCATTTGCAGGTCTTTTTCAATGTAAGTAACTCCTCATTGAACCATGCTGCCAAAGGTTTGGTTGGTCGGCCAAAGGGATCTGTAATGTGTGCCATTTGATCAAGTGCCCTGTTATCCACCCCTCAAGTTGTGAATTGGCTCTGCCTACACAGTCACTCAAAATAGGGCAGTTCTCTGCCAGCACCTCTGTAAAGGTGGTAGGTGTAATCCTAGCTCATTTCTGTGCCCTGACCTGCTTGCCTACATTTGAAGTTTGCACTGGTGCAGTCAGAGAAATTTGGAAAAGTATGGTGCAATGGTCAGCCCATAAAAGGGGAATAAGTGGATCCGCCACAAGTCTGGTTGAATTAGAAAAAAAGGCATCCACCATGTGCCCCAATCTATGTGTAGGGGCGCACCCAAACAGAGTAAACTGAAGGGGTTCTAAATCCGCGACCAGCACGGCATCCGAAAAACAGATTTTGTCCTCTGGGTGAAGCTTGAGGTCACCTATTGCTATGAAGTTAGCATATCATAAAGGGAACAAAGGCAGAATATCTGCTAAGGCAGTGTTGAAATTCGTAGCCGTTTTTACAGGGTGAAATTTAGCTAAGACCTTAGGACTGAATGAGGCCTGTTCCTATACCAGCTTTACATGCCTACCTTAAAAAGACAAGGAAATGTTCCAAGGGGTGCAAGGTAAATGTATATCATATGGCAAAAACACCTGAATGTGAGATTTGTTCACTGTGTCGAGGGGCTGATGGATTTTAAGTTGGAAACAATCGCTAACCTCTTGCGAAGAGAGACTGGAATAGATAGGCCATTTTTGATTCGCTTAGGAAAAGTATAGGTAAAATAGCATATATTTCCACTTTAAGTGCACACATTTTATTAGAAAATATCAATATTTTGATCTTTTGGGTATTTGTATGGAAAGGCCTTGATCCTCTGTAAATGAATACTGTTCCAAACACATGGTAATATATCTCTGTGCCCTAAGGAAAGTGACTGGCCATTAGGTCCTAGGGCCTGATCTAGAGTTTAGCAGACAGGTTACTCCATCATAAAGTGATGGATAATGCTTATTACAAGTGCAGTATGTCTTATGGCACTTGCAGTAAATTGGACGGGATATGGATTATGTTTCTGTTGGAGTATCCTATCCGCCAAACTCTAAATCAAGTGCACTGTTTCAACATCAGACTCGCCAAGCTTTGAAATTCAGAGCTGAACATTTAGAGCATCTTGGCAGTAAAATCTAAATCCTTAAATGTATGAAAAGGTATGTTTGTAACCTCCAGCTACCTGTTGGGAATAGCTTGCCAAAAAAAGAGAATATACATTTTTCTTTTAATCATTTTGCATTTTATACAAGAAACAACCACCAGGTGTGTAAGCTGGTCATCAATTTGTGAGATGCATAATGTGCCCTGTGTGCCCTATACACAATCTCAGGTGCCCTGGAACTCATTATTCCTTTCACTTCCCTCAGGTGTCCGGAGGGTGGTACAAAGTCAGTTCTCCACCTCAGTCCTCACAGCATGATCCAGCCACAGCGTCCCCACTATCACCCCCAAAGTTACTGATGATATTGAGCAGAAAGTTCTGAAGGAGACTTAAACCATCCATTGGTTGCGATGAGCGCATTAACAAAATCACATACATCTCTATGGCATGGTTAGAATAGACTAGATCTGTTAACCAGACCTTAATTGTAAGTCAAGGTGCCGTTCCCCAACAGTTTGCCACCCTCCCTTTGTCAACATTAGTGCTATAGCTGAGAACTACCTAACTGTGGCTGGTATCTCTATCCCCTTAAAAATCCAGAATAATGCCACGTGGTTGAGGGGCAGAGAAAGAGTCCCATTCACCGTGTTAGACAGTGACAATTTCGCCACAATACTTGTATATAGAATGATGTTACCATGCGAGGTAGATAAAATCTGCCTCTCATTGGTGACCTCAACAGCTTTTTGGACCTATAACCATTCTGAAGGACTTGAGATGCACTGGTGTATATTATAGCCCTTTTATATATTTGTAATGCAGCAGTCTATGTCTACTTTTCTACTGCTCAAGAATACTTTCTTCACCTGGGCACAACAGTAGCAGCACCATTCATCTGATAGAAGCTCTCCTAGAGTTGCCTACAAAATGAGAATAGTTTTAAGATGCCTTCTGGCCAAATAACTAGGACTAGAGGGTCAGAGGTTAGAGAGGGTATGTTGATAAAAAACTATCAGGTCTAATTACTTTCATATCAGTGGTTGCATAGCAGGATTGCGAAGGAGTCAACATAAGCCAATCCATATTTAAATCTTCCAGAAAAATAATGATCCATCTGATGACTTAGCATGGGAACTGTCATGACAGTCATGCTTCATGTAGTGGGGTCTTGAGGACACTGACATGACATAGCTGTTTTAAAAACTGAGCTGTCCGTGCCTCCTGGGATAGTTTCGAGCAGTAGTCTCAATGTAGTATTTGCAACCTACTGTTTGAGGGTGGAGCTTGAGGGTAAAATGTAACCGTCAACAATATTAGAACCTTGTGAAACATGTCTGACTATGTATCTGTCATCCATGTCATTTTAGGGTGGTCTTCCCCCAAACTTTTTGTCAATTTTTTTCAATTTTGCTGAAATGTGTTTTGTTGGTTTTCTGACTCTGTGCGCTTTACCACTGCTAACCAGTGCTTAAGTCAGGGGCGGTTCCTCTGTAATGGCAGACAAGCACTGCCCTCCTGCTAAAAGGAGAAAATGAAAATGATAATAAAAGCAGTAATTTTATTTGTTTCCCAAAAGCTAACGAGCGAGTCTTCAGTGAGGCGGGGCCAGACAATCCTGTTGGAGAGGCATGGCAGGGGGCAGAAGTGGTGCGCATGTGTGTTTGGCCGGCCGTCCTTGGCCGGCCAAACACAAATGTGCACTTAAGTTTCTCCAACCCAACTGTGTTGCACAGCCAGTTTGGAAAAACACCTAAGGCTCAAATGCACTGTCTGAGCAGCAAACAAAGTCGATCAGACAAATCCCAGCAATTCTCTCATGCCTGGAATAGCATTCCCAGCATGAGAGAAGCAATTGGATTTTGCTTCTAGAAGCCTGTGAAGTCGCAGAGAAGGAAGTCGGCGGCCATCTGAGCGCAAGGTAAGTCAACTTTTAATTATTTTTTGTTGTGTGTTAGTTTTCTGATTGTATTCCCTCTCCCTGGCCCCACCCCTAAGCACTATTAGCAGCTGACACTGACTTAAGGGCTTGTTCCCACTCCTTCCAGTTGGCCTACACCTAAAAACCTTTAATTTACATATAAGTCCCTAGTAGAGTTGTACAACATGTACCAATGGCCTGTACATTAAATGCTACTAGTGGGCCTGCTGCACTTATTTTGCAACCCACTTAAGTAGCCTTTAAAACATGGCCTGCCATTGCAGTCTTTGTGTAGTTTTAAACTGACAACTCGACTGGCAAAATGACCCTTTGCCAGGTCTAAGCCACCCTTTTTGATACAGATAAGTCACCCGTAAGGTAGGGCCTACACAGTACATGCAGCAGGGCGCATTGTATTTAAAATGTTGGACAACTACTTTTAAACTTTACATGTCCTGGTAGTGAAAAAACTCCTGAATTCGTTTTTCACTACTCTGAGGCCTACCTCTCCTATAGGATTACATTGGATTGCCTTATTACATTTAATAGGTGATAACGTTTGTTTGGGAACAGGTAGGAATGTTATGTTTAGTCTCCAAAGAATTGCACTTCAGAATCCGCTTTAATGGTAAAGTCAGAATTTAAGTCACAATTCTGAGAATGCCAATTTTAGAAAGTCCTCTATCTAAGCGTCTTTTTCATGTTTCTCTCTCATGGTTAATTTTGCTACCACATTATTATTATATTAATGTTTCAGGTTTTCCCTGTTGAAGGGTCTGTAGCGGCTCGAAATGCATTGGGAATTGTGATTCTGTCAGTTGTGCATCTGACATGAAGCCTTTGAATTCTTCACTTTGTTTTCAATTCATGGCTATTAAAAGAAGTTGAACTCTTTTTCAAGTCTGGTAGCTGATTGGAAGAGTGGTTTCTTGGACTCCTTGCAGATTCATTGAAAGAAGAATCGAATCCATTTTGACTACAAGTTTTACTGTTTTGATGAACATTTAGTACACTTTAAGTGACTTGTAGTAGTGCACCTGGGATTCTTGGATGTCTGATCCATGCATTTTTCACTTTTAGAAAGTTGGCATTTTCTTATCTCAACCTTTTGGTGCCTGCAGCCTGTGTCCTGGGTCCCATGACTGTGACTAGAGTGGCAGCTGGCCTTTTTGTATTCCACCCACACTGTGAGACAAAGGGAGACTAGATGTTGGCAGGATGGGAGGGGCAGAGCTGTTCCCTGGCCCATTTACATTTCAAAGGAGCAGCCTCAGCACACACACAAATAGTTTCATACTAACCTTTTGTCACCCCAGACCCCCTTGAAGCCTGTGCAGGAGGAAGGAAATTCCAGAACTATCTGTGAATGAAAAACTCCAGAATTTTATTCCACTTCAAAGCTGGCACTAGGTATACCAATAGGACCCTTGGACCCTCTTTAGTTTACTCCTGGACATGCAAAGGGCACTCAGAAGGTGTGCCCTACACTTTAGAGGACTACTCTGCTGCTTGAGGCCTGCTCTGTAGTTCAGGGGATCACCCTTCTGCTTGAAGCTTGCCTTGAACCCTCAGAAGCCTGCCCTGCTGCTGGAGGACTGCCCTGCTGCTTGAACCTGTGACTACCAGAGTGACTCCAAGGGCTAATTGGCTGGCCTCCTTATCTGAGCTATGGGGATACCAAAATCTCCAACAACTTTAATTGTGCACTTGGACCCTGCCTGAAGTGAGGCCTACCCTCCAAGTGCCCACTCAGTCCTAGGAGCTTGGATGTGATGCTCACGGTTTCTAACCAGTCAAAAACCAAAACTTGGCATGTCAAATGTTTTCTGCCAAAATTGCTTTGAGAACTGACAGAAGTCTGGAACCTACCTGCTCAACAATCTGTCCAAGGTGCATCACCATCTGTCTGACTTTGTGGTAGCTCCCCCTAGCAAATTCTGTTCAGCAGCTCTCACAGAAGGGGGATCTGGCATCGTGGAACCTCCATTGGTTACAGCCTGCTGTGTTGTCCCACCGGAGATTTTCGACTTCCAAAAAGGTTACTAATTGGCTGATTTACATCTTGGGGGATCTTCCATTGGATTCCACACCCACCAACTAGGCAGTCCGCTCGTTCTATATAGATGTTGGCAGCTCTATGAAGAATAGTTCTTCCAATTGCCGCCATCTCTGTCATATTTTTGTGTCCGCGTCGACGGCGTCATAGACAAAAGCGCTGTCAGAGAGAGTTCTCCCCATTTCTCTACAAGGGCAATTATGATGTGCCTTTCCGCCAACATAACTGTGGCGTGTAAACCTCCACACGTGAGTTGGTGGTTTTAAAGGGATATAAGGTAGAAACTTACCTTTTTATCTTTTTCTACTTTTTTTTCTGCCATGAACCCGATCGTCCAAGTCCTTCCTTTGCTGCTGCTAATTGACCACAAGGCAAATCAACCTTGTCGTCGCCGGAATCGAAGGTAAGCTTCTATTTTACTTGTTTCCATTTGAATTGTCTTTTTTGCATTAGCTCTGTACTCCTGCATTTGTAAATCTCTCCTACCAGCAATATTGGTATTTGAGAAATTTAAAGAAACACACCTGTAAAATGTTTTTTTCCACATATGGTGCAAGCTGCCTTCATGATAATGGACACTTACAAGAAAGTTGACATCAATCAAAAAAATCAAATAGTGTCCATAGAAGTGTGTTTAATTTTTTTTTGTTATCTATCAAATTATAAACATATGCATTATACATAATACCTTGTTGAAATAATTTTAATGTAATATAATGTAGAAATTGCACTAAACAAGTTGAAACCTTTTTATATTACTGTAAAATTAATGTTAATTTTAAACTTAAATCATTTCATATATTTATAAATGTAACATTTCACCTTGTCTAGTGCATTTTCTGCAGATTATTAAATGTAATTGTATCTCTATTTTTTTATAAATAAACACACCTGTTTTAAAACTTTAAAAAAGTGTCCATAACATGATGAATGCTTGCACCAAAATGTTTAATTCGTTAACAAATGAAATACTCCTCTCATATACTTTTATTTTAATACAAAACATAAAAGGGTAACAAAAAGCCTTTCAAATTAACAGCAGGTTGTCTTAGTGTTACCCAACACTTGCCTCCTAGACAAACTGTCAATGGGTAACCTCCTCAGAAAGGTGCATCTATTGTGCCCAGAGCAGGCATCCCAAGGATCTTTCGTGGGAGGGGTTGGTTTTGAATTTGTCAGATATTAAGGTCAGGTAAGATGTGAATTCTTCTTGAGGAGCACGTGTAGGAGGGAAGTAAGCTTTTTTCGAAACGCCGTGGACATCTACAAGACACGCGCAATCGTCAACAGAGACGGACCACTTAAAGTTGGTTGTGACATTCCAACAGATACTGCAACATTGTATTGGACTGATACTGTGGCCACAAAATGGAGTTCTGCCTGATTTTGACTATTGGTGTTATTGGTGTGGGGTTGCTCTTGTGCGGCAAAAGATTTGACTCCATCTGGTGACATAAATCAATAGTAGTTTGCCTATTGAATCTGATTGTTTTGATTTTATCCTCTTCTTCCATGGTGGCAAGGTCTGGAACTGTAAAGGTAAAAATGGCACTAATTTTTCGGTTATGCATGGGTTGTAATGTTTTTGGAAAACTATCATAAACAATTCTTTATTGCAATTTAATAAAATGCTAGTTTGGAATTTTTTTGTATCCTTTTTGAAAAATGTAAGAAACATTACCTACAAGTAATTTATTTATGAATAAAATACATCTGGCATCAAAAAGGTAAATGTGTCCAGAAAGTAGTCCACAGAGTGAATGGTAGTCACACACTAGAGAAAATTATGTTCTGTGTCTCTTGCTGGTGGTGGTGGAAGTCTTGCCATCCTCATCTGGTAGTCCGGATGAACTTCCCCTCCTGAGGGGGCTGGTGGATTCTCAGTTGCAGGGACTGAGGTGGGTGCAGCTGTTGCCTCGTCTGGCAGGGCCTCCTTCTCTGTGGTTGAGGCAGATGTAGTTGGCCCAGATGTTGATAGACCACAGAAAGGGGAGGAGGATGCCGGAAAATCCCTACTCATATGGTTAAAATTATCATGCGGTACAAGTTTGCACCACCCCCTTTTGTACCGTAAAATTATCATGCAGCACCCCAGTCAGACCAGGCTCATCATGGCTTGAGACTGATGGGGGGATCCCAAGACTTGGCCGATGGTAGCCTGGCCCACAGATTCCCTCCCATGATTCCTTACCCCGCTACCCTGTGCCCTTGACCCAGTGTTCCCCATCCCACTGTGTCCTGGCTGAATCGGTGGTGGTTGTGGGGGTGTTGGATCAATGGCAGCCAGGACTGGGGGGCACAATATTGGGGTGATGTTCTTTTGGACACAGAAAGTGGAGGTATCCTAAGGCTGTGGTGTATTAACAGCTGGGGTGGGAGGTGTAGATGTGGCCCTAATGAGACTCACTATAGCTTTCTGCCCAGTCAAACCAGATGGGCCTTGCTGCTCTTCATCATCCGGACTTCCTGGATTGGGTTCCTCACTGAAGGCTTGTTCGCTAGTTCCTGGTCTGGAGTGGAGGTATCAGCAATAGCAGTGGCAGATGACTGTCCACATACCTTGGGTGTTGGAGCTAATATAAAATAAATAAATAAATACGTATTTTAATACTCTGGGTGATACATCACATTAGTTTGTAGAAATAAATTAAGCAACCTAAAAGCAAAAAGTTATTTAATATGATGAATATACCTCTCAGTAGTATTATGATAAATTACAGAAACACTTTCATTAATCATCCTTTTAGTCAACATACTTCTATTTGTGAAACAAGTAACATCAATTCAATAAAACCACGAGAAAGTGGCAATATGCAAATTTCAACAAAAAATAAAATTTTAAAACAGCATAAAATAGAGATTGATAAATACATAACACTTTAACATATGTGAAACAGTGAATGATTAGAGAGAGAATGAACAATAAAACATTGCTAGATAATTTAAACTAAACGAAAAAAAGGAATGATGGCAGTTGTAGTCATTTAATTTAATTATTAACACTTGCAAAATTGTATGTTGAACATACCTAGAAATATTGATGCAGTGAAAATGAACAGACATTTACAACATTAAAAACATATATGAAATATGTTATTAGGAGACAAAACACTTACAAGCACCATAACGTCAAGTGCATCTAAATGGAGATTGAAACCTGTAATCTTAAGTGCAACAAAATACATTCAGACAAACAAAAAAGTAAGGCAAAACAAATAACATAATATAACGTTAAACTCACTCATTGGCAACACATAATTTTGATTAGTAAAACGAGAGAAACAACAATATTGCTACAATTTTCCTAAAACATAAATGGAGGGAACAAGATTTATATATGGGTATATATGTTTGAAAAAGGTTCAGTGCAAATCACATTAGCAACAGCTAAATTAAAACCAAAAGCTACATTTTGGTTTAGTGACAGTTTCAAAAGTATTTACCTACCAGTCTTCACACCACCAGGGATTCCTGTCAGGCATTCAAGGTGTAGGATCTGCAATACCTTCTCCCGGGGAAAAGGATGTAAAGGGGTCGTGGGGGAACCACCACCAGTCCTCTGGGCCTCCAGGCAACACTTGGAGGCCAGGGAATACACTCTCCCCCACAGGTCATTTAACCTCTTCCTTATTTCCTCCTCTTTGTTACAGCATTCTCTCTGTCAAGTATTCTGGCCCACATTTGCCTTATCTGAGATATAGTTTTATTTTGCATTTGGGCTCCAAACAATTGTGGCTATACTCCAATAATTTAAACCACCATTTCGCAGACCCATTAGACCCACGATGGCGGACGGACTTGGTCTGCCCGCCACCGTAGCGGTGATTGGGACCACCCGCCAGACATGCGGTGGTCCCATCACTGCAATGTCCGCAATGTTGAAAGTGCGTGAACCGCATTTCCCTGCACTGCGTGGCAAGCACCATGCTCTGCCTACCACTTGGTGCATGGAAATGCAGGGGGTACAATGGGTACACCCCAGTGCAGCGACCCCCACAAAACATGGGGGGCCCGCATCGGCCCCCAACCCCTATCCCCGCCAGCCTTTCCATGGCGGCATCGCCAATGTGCAAAGGCCTCTCCAATAACCACATCCTAATATGGCAGACTGTGCCTGCTAGGCACCGCCACCATATTAGTGGCCCTGCTCCTCCCGCCAGGCAATTGTTAAGATTGCCACCAGTGGAACAGCGCCGGACAGTCTTTGCGTCCGCTGCGATACCCACCTCCATCCTAATATGGCGGTGGATGAATCTCATTTTGATGGCGGAACAATCGCCACTGCCGGCCCAGTGGGGGCGATTGTTCTGCCATCGTAATGAGCCCCTTACAGTGTACCTCGCTCTGACCACAGTACGTTGCGAATCACGTGATGAGCAGAAGCACCACGTGGTCAACTTAGTTAGGTGTAGCACATCTACCACAGCAGTCTGGCACTATGATGGACTATATTAATTTCTAGCAGGCGTGTGGGTAAGGCTTATGAAATCCAGGACCTAAGGAGCTTGTTGCTCGCACACCCTACATATTTCAAACTCCACTTCCCTGTCGCTGCTGTTTCCTGCTCTGCTCTGATCAGGATCACTGACATAATATCGATTACCAAAATATCCCCATACAAAATTATCGACTCAAACATATCGATAGCCAAAATACTGACATCCTATCTTTATAATGTAAATGAGTAAAATATTGAAAAAAATATTGATGTTAAAAATTAATGTACAAAATGTTGATTTTTTAATATATAAAAAATAATATTAAATAAATTAAATAATAAAAGTAACTAAAAAAATATTTAGATGGAATGTACATTTTAACAAATATAGGGGCCGATTCCGATTCGGGAAAAACCAGTACGAATAGCCGTACGGAGAGTTTTTCCCATACGAATCGTACCCTGCAACCGCCCCGTACGTACGATGAAGTACGATTCGTACCAGGAGCAGGACTCCGTACGAATCGTACAAAGACCGTATGATTCTAATCTCCGCACGATTCTCCCTCGGAACCCTCTGTACGCGACATCCGTACGGTTCGAAGCAGGTTTTCCAGACGCAGCAAGTACGATTTGTGTCGGGTACGCACCGTACAACACTTTTTTTATGGAAACCTAAAACGTCCGCAGAAGCAGAGTATGCCTTGAAACAGGTACGGAACGCCCCCCCCCCCCGGGTACAGTGCGTACACCCCATTATCACAGGGGTACGGTGCATACCCCTGCGATAATGGGGTGTACGCACCGTACCCCTGCGATCATGGGGTGTGTACACACCGTACCCCATGATTGCAGGGTGTACGGTGCGTACACCCTGCGATCATGGGGTACAGTCCGTATACCCCATGATTGCAGGGGTACGCACCGTACCCCTGCGATAATGGGGTGTACGCACCGTACGGTGTTTATGTGATTGTGTGGTTGTCCATACGAATCGCCCTTACCTGACTTGGCCTGTATGAATCCCGTCCTCATACCCCGGTCCCGATCACACTCGTCGGGTCGTACGGCATGTTTACGAATCGTACGGTTCACTGTGAGGGTCCGTGTCGTACGGTTTCAGCCTTGCAATTCGTACGGTTCGCAATGATTCGGACGGATTAACGAGATACGGATTATACTACGCAATTCGGATGGACGTGTACAATTTGTACGGAGAGGGCTAAGGATACGATTCGGGCAGACTTTTTTTTTCGGAATCGGCCCATTGTAAATAAATTTAATGTAAAAAATGTAAACATAACATATATAAAAAGTAATATATAAATGTATATTTACTTTAAAGCAATTAATAAACAAATAATTTAGATTTTTTTAAATGTTATAAATATATAAAAATTTACAAATATATATATATTTATATATATATATACATACACATATAACATAACACCTAATAAAAACATTATATTATAAATTAAAACATTACAATATTTAATCATTTTTAAACATACATTTTTCACTCCATTGAGTGCAACAGTAGGAAAAATGTTGGATAGAGTAGGGGTAAAAGTTAGTATTCTCACTCCAGTGTGTGCAACAGAAGGGAAAGCGTTGGATAGCGGAAGGGCAAAAATTACTATTTCCACTCCAGTGAGTGCACCAGTAGGGAAAGTGTTGGATAGCGTACAGGCATGAATTACTATTCCCATTCCAATTACTGCAGCAGTAGGGAAAGTGTTGGATAGCGGAGGGGTAACAATTACTATTCCCACTACAGGGAATGCAACAGTAGGGAAAGTGTTGGATAGCCTCCAGTGAGAGCAACAGGAGGAAAAGTGTTGGATAGCGGAGAGGTAACACATTACTATTCCCACTCCAGTGAATACAACAGTAGGGAAAGTGTTGCATAGCGGAGAGGTAAAAATTACTATTCCCACTCCAGTGAATGCAACAGTAGGGAAAGTGTTGGATAGTGTAGGGGAAACATTTACTATTCCCACTCCAGTGAGTGCAACAGTAGAGAAAATGTTGGATAGCGGAGGGGTACAAATTACTAATCCCACTCCAGTGAGTGCAACAGTAGGGAAAGTGTTGGATAGCGGACGGGTAAAAGTTACTATTCCTACACCAGTGAGTGCCACAGTAGGTAAAGTGCTGGATAGCGCAAATGTAAAAATTACTATTCCCACTCCAGTGAGTGCAAGAGTAGGGCAAGTGTTGGATAGCGGAGGGGTAAACATTACTATTCCTACTTCAGTGAGTCCACAGTAGGAAAAGTGTTGGATAGCAAAGATGTAAAAATTATTATTCCCACTCCAGTGAGTGCAACAGTAGGGAAAGTGTTGGATAATGGAGGGGCACAAATGACTATTCCCACTCCAGTGAGTGCAAAAGTAGGGAAATTGTTGGATAGCAGAGGGGTTCAAATTACTATTTCCACTCCAGTGAGTGCAACAGTAGGGAAAGGGTTGGATTGCGCAAATTTAAAAAATACTTTTCCCACTCCAGTGAGTGCAACAGTAGGGAAAGTGTGGATAGCAGAGGGATACAAATTATTATTCCCAAAGAAGTAAATACAAAATTAAAAAAACTAAATATCATCTACAATACAAAAAATGTTAAAAACAAAAAATGCGCAAAAATAGTAAAAGTTACAAAAGATAGAAACATATTATAATGGTAAAAAAATCAAAAACATTACCTGCAAACATTATTTTAAAAAAATTGGAAAATGATTTTCAAACAAATAACTATATTTAATAGAAATTAATTATAATCAAAAACATTAATTGTTACCTACAATTAATATTTTTTCATTCCTACCCTATAGCAACACACAATTCACAACACACATCTACATTTCTAAAACACATGTACCTCCATAATTAATGATCAAATACATAAATATTATTAATTAAAAAGCTAATTAAAATAGTTAAAAATAAATTTACTAACCAGTATTACCCCTATAAAACCAAAATCAACGCACACAAAAAGCAAACAATTACTATAAATATTTATCAATTAATGGATGAATTTTAAAGAGTAACTAATTATTAACTGATCAAACCTAAAATACGTTTCACCCTCTACGCCAATAAATACTACAACACACACCTAAAAATCATTACACAATTTCCATAACTAATTTTACATTATTAAATTATTATCAATCAACAACCACTTATTAACTAATCAAAAATAATGTACTTCCCACCCTTTACCACTATGAACCCCACAACTCACATCCCAAATTAATGACCCAATTGCCATATTTAATTTATTATTAATTAATATTATTTAACAATTAATAATTATGTTTAAATAAATCACTTCCCACACTATTCCTCTATAAACCCCAACACCCATTCCTAAAAAATTACACAATTAACATAGTTAGTTACCAATTATTTAATTAATAATAATTAACAAACAACTGATAAATAATTATTAAAACACAATTAACACTATGAATTATAAATTAAATAAATATTAATATATAAAATTGATCGAATGTATTAAAATTAAATTACTTCACACCCTTTCCCTCTATAAACTCAAAAACCGCTCCAACAAAAATGGTAAGATTAACATAATTATCAATTAATTCATTATTAATAATTACTAACTAATTAATAATTAATTAATAATAAATGAATTCCCACTATTAATATTATACAATCTAAATTAAATTCATTCTAATATATACAAAATATAAAATAATTTATTATAAATAAATTACTTTCCACCATATTCCCTATAAACCCACAACCTGCCCCTAAAACACAATTAACATAATTACCAATTAATGAATTAGTTATTAGCAAATCAACAAAGAATTAATAATGAATTAATAATAAAATATTTCCCACAATTGACACAGTAAAAGTAGTACAATTTAATTAATTCATTATAATTAAATTACTTCCCACCCTATTCCCCTATAAACCCACAACCCGCTCCGAAACAAATATAACACAATTAACATTATTACTTAATTAATAAAAATGAACAGCCAATTAATAATTAAATATTAATAATTGAATTCGCACAATTGACACTATAAAATCTCAATTAAATAAATACTAATAAGTAATAAAATCTAATTAATTTATTATAATGAAATTACTTCCCACCCTACTCCCCTATAGACCCACAACCCACTACAGATCTAAACGCAAAATGTAATGAACATAAAATTAATCACTACTAAAAATGTAACACATATATTAAAAACAAAAGCAATACTTATACAAAAAATAGATCACATACTTTCAAAATACATACTAAAATACATAACAATAATTTAAATATTGATATTTCAAACAAAAATATTTTTGCAAATGATATTACTGACTTCAATATTTTCAAAAACGATATTTTTGTACCTGAAAGTCGATATTCTTGACCACGATATTCTTGTTGTTGATATTCCTGTATCACCATATTTCCAACTTGATATTTGTGTATGTCGATATTTAAAACTCGATATTCTGCCTGTGCACACTCTGCTCCTCGGCCCCAGGGAAGGGAGACAGGAGTTTTGTGTAGGCTGTCTAAGGTTGTGCTGGGGCCGCTGCTACTGTCAGTGCCATCGCTCGCCATCTTCCTCACCAGTGCCTGAGCCCCCAGGCGGAAACATCGCCTCGATGGGAGGGCAGAAGGGGGACACAGGTGCATCATCCTTGACAGGACAGGGCATGAGGGTGAGGAGGAGGAGGATATGTCAGGAGGGTAAGAATGGGACCCTAACAGACTGGGGCAGAAGAGGAAGAGCAAGAAAGGGCTCAAAGAGAGGCTGGCCCTCCCGACTCCCTGACAGGACAGGAGGGAGCGGAAGCAGGCACTGTTCTTTTCTCATTGGGTGGAGTCAGCCACAGTTTTTTTTTATGTTATCTTCCAAGCCAATTTGTTTCCTTTCATGTAACACGACCCCCTAGTGCTGCATCGTGCAGGTAAACTCCGCTCTGTCTGCTGAGTTTTTGTCAAACTCCGAGAACTCTGCCGGTGGAGCGGAGTTTACCACCCACCCTTACTGTGAAATCTAAATAAGCTCAGCGCAATCCGGCCACCGTGACGGCGACAGAGTAATGTTAGCCAGCAAAGGAGCATGCCACGTCAACAATGGTGAATCTTTTATGCTATGGGAAAATACTCTGTCAATGCAGGTGGTGGATTAGCCAGCCCACATCTAAGTACGCCGGTTGGGAATCCGTCAGCTCGATGGAGTACTTGTAAACTCCTCCACGGAGGGACAGCGAGAGTCACGCCAAGATCTAAATCAAGTCCTAAGTCCGAATGTAGAGATCTTTACTGTGACTTCACCCAGCTACTCCACGATGATGACGCCTCCTCCTTCTCTGATACCGCTGTCTGCCTTGCCCCGCTGAACTTTACCTTCTCACACATTTTTGTTCAAAATTGCTTTTACGTTGGAAGGTAAGCCGAGACTGGGCCTAATCCACTTTGTGTATCAGAACTACATAACCTTTGACTCTACCTCTGTCTCTTGTGACTAGATGCCCACGGTTGGCAGTTTGATCAATAAATATTTGTTTTTACTAAAAACTTTAAAACTTCATAATTCCAGTTCTATTGACTGTATTTTTGTTGATTTTGGTGGCAAATGATTTATTCGATTTTATTCTATTTTCCTAAATTAGGGCACCATTATGATCGGCCCGCCACCGTAACGGTATGAGAGACTGTTCACCAGGGGTCCGGTGGTCCTGCTGTGCGTAGTAGGATGCGACCACCCCCCGGGCTGTCGCATCCCGCATATTGAACAATGTTCTATATGCATGTTGTGCATTGGCATGCACAACGTGACAGGCACCGCACGGTGCCTGCCACCTTGTGTATGCCAATGTCAGAGGGTACCATTTGTACCTCCCAAGTGCAACCCCTCACACACCATGGGGGCCCGTAACTGGCCCCCAAAGTAATCTCTGACGGCCTTTCCATGGCGGCATCTCTGCCATGGAAAGGCCTTTCTGCTTGCCCATGCTAATATGTATTAGCTCCTTCTTCAGCCTGGTCGTCAATCCGACCGGCGGAAAAGCGGCGAACTGTCTTTCAATCCGTCGCTGAGCCCCTCACAATGCTAATATTGCGGGGGGTCCAACAAGGGCGTTTGGCGGGCGGATTGCCTTCGCCCGATTGGTGGTGGCGATCCGCCAGCGATACTAATGACCCCCTAATTATGGGGTTTCTCTTGTGTTGCATGTTCACTTTTTTTACTGTTACAGTGCTGCATAAATACTCTAAATATTGTCTCTAAGAAGTCTCACTGCTTTTATACCTAGCTACCAGAGGGTTAAGAACAGGTTAATTTAGTAACTTTTTGTGGTTCACCCTGACAGGTATAACACCCCCCTCAACCAAAAATCCAGTCTTTAATATATAAATTGGATTACCAAAAGGTGTTTTTTATATTTATGCAGCATGGATATTAACATCACAGCCTGGTGTGTTATCCATTACGTATTACAAGATTAAATCAGTATCTATATCGCCCATAAATATTTTTTATACACTACCTTGGGATATTTTAGTGTGTTTGTGTCTGTAGGTGTGGCAAGTGTGTTGTTGCAGGGATTCTGCTCTTACACAGAACTGTGCACAGAGACACAGGACCTCAGTGAATTGTGGTGGACCAAATAACTAACCTCAGTACCTAGAACCCCTAACCGACTAGCATCAGTGCCTCATTAGCTCTTCATCCTACAGCAAAGGTACCAATGATTAGACAACCCAGAACATGCGACTTAGGGTACTCTCAGGAATGGTGGGAATCAAGAACACTCTTTCGTTTGATATTCTCATACCGGTCCACAACAGGCGTAAAAAGAGACACGGGAAAGCTTCAAATGTTTATTTTAACGACGTGCTCTAAGCTGCAGTATTTTCGCTAACACAAGCAGACATATGATTAGAAATAATATGATCAGCATTGTAACAATTCCATAAGACACAAAAGGAGAAATCATATTAGAATGATAGTGGAAACAGGACTTATAGGGCCATATGTATCAACCTCCTGATTTGCGATTCTCAAATAGTGATTTTTTTGAAATAGCTATTTGAGAATTGCAAATAGGGATGTATGTAAAAAATCGCAATTTTTTAGCGATTTCTTAATATTCCTTAATTGCGATTAGCAAATTGCGAATTACAATTAAGGAATACATCCCCATTCATTTCTATGGGCCAGGAGGCCCATAGGAATGAATGGGAAGTGATTCTCAATTTGCGATTCGCAATTTGAGAATCGCAAATTGAGAATAATTTCAAGGGTGCAGAGGTGTCAAAAGCAAAGGGCATGTATGTGCTTCACATTGCACTTAGAAAAATGCAAAAAAGTGCTTTTTTCAAAGAAATTGTAAATTACCACTAATTTGAAGTTGGTGGTAATTTGCGATTCCTTAAGGCCAAATTGCACTTTTTTGGTGCTTGTTACATTACATTTAAGGAATCACAAAATTTGCGATTCCTTAAATGCAATCGCAAAATAAGGAATCGCAAATTTTGCAATTCCTTATTTTGCCTTAATACATACCATTTGGCAAAATTGCATTCGCAAACGCTGAAATTCACGAATGCAATTTTGCTTGATACATATGGCCCATAGTGCCTAGTATGCCACCCTCCCTAGCTAGGAACTATGTTTTTTTATAAAATATAGATGGTCTCCTAGGCTCGAATAGGAGACCCCATACCTCCAAGATCAGCAGAAGTGAATCACATCAGGATCTGCAAAAGCTTTTTCTCTCTGGAAACGGATTGTTCTCCAAGTGCCTGAAATCATGCCTACAGTGCAATATTAAAGGAGCCAGAATCTTCGTTAGATACAGCTGTCTGCATGTTATGTCTAAAACGTGAGCCGACCAGCCCGAACAACAGCTACATTGTTATGATAACCTTGGAGGCTTTAGCATTCACTGTGCAGACTAGGGTCACAATGTAAGTCTAGGGGTGTTGAAAACAAGCCATTCTCATGTGAATACATTCACGAAGCCTAAGTTACAACAACAGTTATATGCAGTGTCATTTGCAAAAGCAGCAAAAGGATAAAATGGCGTTTAAACTTCTAATAAGCTTATGCTAACATAGCAATGTGCGCATACAAGGCCCTGCACTCACTACACTGTGTTGGGTATGTGTGTGAGTGTGGAGGGACAGACCGACAAGGGGAAAAGCAGTATCCTGGCATATCTGAGGAGTGCTGTCAGCAGAATGGTACACTAGGCATCATACTATTAGCAACAACAATTATGACTTTAGCATCACTCATATAAATTAAAGCATCCTTGAATATTTTACCTGCACTCAAAAGTAAATTCGCATATGCTAGCAGAACCCTCACAATAGCATCAAGTGTGATGATATATTCATTTTCTCACAGATACATGTAGGTAGACTCTTAAATGGTGCAGAAACAGTGTTTGCCTTTATCCCATGGCAGCATTTAAATTCGCTGTTGTCTTTCCCTGCATGGGACTTCTGTGGGATATGTGCTGCTTCTTCTGTGGCACTACAAGTTGCCTGCTGTGCATTCAAACGTGTATTCCAGACACAAAGGGCCAGATCTTAGATGTCCCACAACACAACACAGCAAGAAAAATTGTTTTGTTGGGTTGCGTGTCAGGAAGCGCAACATTTTTCCTAAGATATGGCGCATTCCTGCTCTCTCCCTGCGCTGGGCCACTGAGTGCAGCCTCGCTCCAACAGAGGTCACCTTGTGCCATGGTGCAAGGGTGCTTGTTTTACACACAGGATCATTTTTGTGCAGGAAGGGGCACGCTCCTTCACAAAAATAATCTATAGAAGAATTGTGTGTGCTGAAGAATACAGCATACATAGAAAGAGGAAGTCACAAAGAGAAATAAAGCTACTCCTTCCTGTTCATTTGGATGCATTCCCAGGTTTACTAGTGTTAGTAAATCTGGAAATGTGCCAAATCCATTGGTGGATACATGGGAATACCCAACCCATGGTATTCCTTCCCAGCGCAGAGTAAGGCTGGGTAGTGACTTGTGCTGCCTTGCGCTACTCCAGATTTACTATGTCATGCAGAGCCATGTAAGGCAGCTCTGTATGACATAGTGAATATGATTTAAGGACTTTTATTGCCTTGTGGTCTCTTGTGTGATGCAAGGGCATCTCAAGTCCCTGATAACAGTTTTGTGAAATGCACAGATAAAATTTGTAGCTTTAGCGAAAATATTCTAGGGTATCATCACAGACCATGACATGCTAGTGCATTTCATTTGTTCCCCTTCATATCTACATGTTAAACCTTTGGCCTATCAGCTAAAGTGTTTGAACAAATTTTCACTATTTTGCTACTTTTTTACTAAACCTATCTTGATGCACAGTAGGACTAGGACAGAAAATAGGCCCGGGCACCAAAACAAAAGATGCCACCATTAGTGAATCAGATAGGTAAAGGAAAAGTGGCCTACATTTGCAAATTTAGGCAGTTTGGAACTTGCAAAGACATACTATATTGCTGTTTTACAAGGTATGGGAGATTACATGCATGTGTGCTTGCTGAAGGTAATGTTTGTGGGAATGTAAGGGAAATGAACAGTAAATGCTACCCCACCAGACCCTAAAAGAAGCCTACAAACAGGCAGAAAACCGAGTGACACATTGACCTGTCAGACCAGCCCATTTGGTGCTGCCAGATTGCCCGATAGGGTAGTCTAGCCCTATCTTGATAGTGACATTCACAAAAACTCTCAGGAGGATGTGGCTTGCATAGATTTTATGTATCAGGGCTGCTGTTGGATCACAGTGTAACATTGATTGTTTCTGTGGCATAGAATAATAAACAACAAAAACTGACAACTCTTACGTTCCAAGTTTGTTCTCTACAAACTGAATAAATATGTAAATAGATAAATGAACAAATCATGACAAATTAAATACCTTAAAAAAAGAACAAAGCTCATTAGTTAAATTATGTTAAGAAGCTTCTGCATTTTGGCAGTGAATGAAAATCTGTTGTCATTGCTGAAGGACGTTTTAAAATATTGAACTACAACAAATAATTAGCGTCATCGTTTATATGAATTATTCCCACAAATGTAAACAATATTAGAGCGTGTGTACACCATGCTCCCCTTTGATTTTAAAGTAGCAATGACCTCTAGCACAAATAACATTCCTATTAGGCAGAAAACCGACGTACTAATAGGTCAATGGAAATCTGAGATCCTGATTGGTTGAGGTTTGGCCACCTGTGGGACTAAGCTTGGAATCTGTATTTGGTTATTTGATGGATATTTTAAACATGTATGCATAACTGACATATGTAGAACATGCACCGCCGTAGATTTCAGATGTCATCAGTGATGTAGTATGTGAAGTCATAAGCAGTGCATAATAGTGGTGCAAGCTACACATATCATTTAAATATAACTGTCGAATTTCAGTGCGTATTTTGGTTTTATCACAATAGTGTTTTTTTTCTGTGAACTTCGATTTTTTTTAACATAGGCTGAAATCTTCATACCTTACTTTTAACACCACTTTAACCATTGTTTTTTCAGTGAATTTCTATTTTTTTTTTAATTTCATTTTTCAGTTTACACAACATAAACAATAACACCCAACTGGCATCAGAATTTTTATGTTTTTAAATGTAAAATAGTCTAATGGTGGTACGGGCCAGGCCCTGAGCCCAACGCTCCATGGGCCAAACCCCGCACACCCCCAACAGACGCCTTCTCTACATTTAAAAAAAATGTTTGTTTAGTCCTGCAAAACTCCAGTGGGAGTCCCACGGGACAACATGTGGTGGTGGGCTTAGGCTTTGGCTATCATGGGATCGCCATGGGACTGTAAATGCTTGTCCAAAAGTTAAATTTTTTATTTTGTGATCATGGATCTCTCTTAGACAAAACACGGACTAGGGGGGCGGAGTTCTGTAATGAAGGGTGCAACATTTTTCTTCAAGTTGCGGTTACCAATCACATTGCTTGGTCCTGCAGGACCAACCAATCAGAATGGTCATTTTGATGGGTTTTTTCTGCAGGAGTCCTGCAGGAGTCCCCGGGCAATGGTATGTAGTAATTAAAAGAAAACCTATTCTTGTTTCTGCTTGTCCTCGTGATCTCCCTGGCAGGTCGAGTCAGGCGAACAAGCTGAACACTACATGGTGTCTATACATTTTAAACCTTACTTTCTCTAAAACGGCTGACCAGACTTGCACCAAATCACAAAAAGCAAACTTTCTGGCTTAAATATCTGGCTTTCTGCTAATTTGTTTTCTGCATCATTGCCCAATTTTTCCTATGGAAATTACATGGGGAAAAAAAAACTTTTTCTCAGCACCCAGCTGACGGATTTTCTTGAAACTTTCCAAGAGAGAGCAGATGAGGATGAACATTTCATTTGAATAGTTTTGTGAAGATTTGTGAAATGCTGCCATAGTTATGAGCAAAAAAACACTCTTCCGATGGGATATACATTAATCGATTGTGCGTAGTAGTTTGGTTCTGTTTGATTGTGAATCAGTTAGTAGAGATTTGCTAAATGTCTACTTTAATGATGGTTCATGTTGGTTGTGATGAGAGTACAAGGGAGTCTTTATTATGATTACATTAGAATCTCTCCCAGTGACATTGGTTTTGAAAATAGTGGAGATGTGGTGAACTTTTCAATGTGAGGAACTTGATGTCCGAGGGATATTTATGCATGGAGGGTAGTTATAAAGTGCAAACCCAACTACAAACCAATTGATCGGTGTATAAAGAAGGGGTACAAAAGAAGAGATTGGTGATTAGGTACATGTAAAGGGTGCAGAGTGAGAAAGTACATTTACAAGTAGGGTACAGACAGTGACATAATACAAAATGATGGGGGCTGATTGTTGAATGTGTTGAGAGGCCTCTGAAGCTTCTGTGTCTTGGAGGTGTTGGATCTAGCCCTGATCTCTTGACTGGGTGAGAGTACTCTGCTTAATTCAGAGACTCTGTCCATCACCACCCCTTGTTGTAAATAATTTTGTCCACCCTAGGGTATACTCAGATGTGAGTCCCTTGCTCATTGCACCATCAGGATTCAAGCAAGCCGGGCCGAAGACGCCTGAAATGGCAGAAACCGGTCCCCGGAAGCTTGTTTCCTTCCCAGTGTAAGAATTGGCTGTTGTAGTCTGGTCTGCCCTGTTCCCATGATGCACTGGGCCAGGGACAGACTAATTTGCATACAGCCGGGTTCTGAAACTGGGATGGTGCAATGAGCTAAAAAACGGTGTTGGATCTAGCCCTGATCTCTTGACTGGGTGAGAGTACTCTGCTTAATTCAGAGACTCTGTCCATCACCACCCCTTGTTGTAAATAATTTTGTCCACCCTAAGCGTGGAAGGGTATACTCAGATGTGAGTACCTTGCTCATTGCACCATCAGGATTCAAGCAAGCCGGGCCGAAGACGCCTGAAATGGCAGAAACCGGTCCCCGGAAGCTTGTTTCCTTCCCAGTGTAAGAATTGGCTGTTGTAGTCTGGTCTGCCCTGTTCCCATGATGCACTGGGCCAGGGACAGACTAATTTGCATACAGCCGGGTTCTGAAACTGGGATGGTGCAATGAGCTAAAAAACGGTGTTGGATCTAGCCCTGATCTCTTGACTGGGTGAGAGTACTCTGCTTAATTCAGAGACTCTGTCCATCACCACCCCTTGTTGTAGGTAATTCCACCGCGGCACTGGGGCTCTGGGGGGGGTCGCGCGGCGCCGCCATGCACGTGACGGAACCACTCCATCACGAGCCACGGACGCGCTCTGCTCATGGCGGAGTGGTTCCGTCACGGCCCCGCCCGCTCATTAAAACGGCCGCGCAGGCACGGAATTGCTACAGCGTGGGCGGTGCGGCCGTGCTGTGACGGAAGCACATTCATCAATAAATATAACATCATTAACTTAAACAATCCCCCCAACATCCTGCCATTCACCCCATCATCCACTCACGTGCTCCACCAGCCACTCCCAATTCACACCATGACCTCTTTGCATCTCATTCACTTTCCCCTTTCACTTTCCAACTCCTCCGTCATCTCCATCCATCGCACTCCCGTCTACCACTCCCCCTATCCTGCACCTGTAACCCCCTCCCTGAAAGGGAGATTCTGCCCGTCATGGACTCCCCACCCCTCCCAGTTCCCATCAACACCCCTATCTTGCCATCCTGTCCTAAACTGGCACGTTGCCCAACTGGCAACTTCAACAACAACGCCCACGTCCCCCTTTGTCAGCTGTAGGGTGGGTGGGTGGTAAAACTAACTTCTTTCCCTGAGGCACCGGGGACAGGAAGAGGAAGTCCTTCCCCCTCCTGTCCCCTTAAATAACCTCCTAACCCCTCCCACCCCTGACCTAACCCCCTAACTACTTTCTGCCTGTCCTAAATATCGCGCGAACACCCCGGGGAAAAGACTGGTCTGCCGACCTGCTTTCCCCGGGGGCCGCATCGCGCAATAACCACTCCACGCATCAGTTAGCGTAAAAGGCCATTTATTAGGACAGGCATGACATTCATCAATAAACATAACATCATTAACTTAAACAATCCCCCAACATCCTGCCATTCACCCCATCATCCACTCACGTGCTCCACCAGCCACTCCCAATTCACACCATGACCTCTTTGCATCTCATTCACTTTCCCCTTTCACTTTCCAACTCCTCCGTCATCTCCATCCATCGCACTCCCGTCTACCACTCCCCCTATCCTGCACCTGTAACCCCCTCCCTGAAAGGGTGATTCTGCCCATCATGGACTCCCCACCCCTCCCAGTTCCCGCCACCCAGGGAACCCCCGGAGGGCGGTTACCTGCCCCACCAAGCGTGCACCTTTCGAACTCAGTCTCTCTTACACCAGATCGATTCATTCCACAGATGGCTAATCAGGTCCCTCAACTCCATCAGGTAGAAAGCATTCCCCATGTGAGAAAGGTGCACGCCGTCATCTCGGAAAAGAAGCGGCTGCTCCAGCTGAAGCCCGACATGAGCCAGCACGGTGATACCCTTATCCGCACAAAAGAGTCTCATTGCCCTGTTCAGTTTCCTGCGGGCCCTTTCCACGGCCGCAGGCTTGATTGCACCCCTCCAAATCCTTCTCGGAACAAACTCAGTCCACACAATACAGGCGCCAGCCAGATTGCGTTTCATCGCTTCCAAATCCCTCTGCATCAAATGCAGAAGTGACACCCCCGATTGCCTCACCAAGTCATTCTCTCCCAGGTGGATGATGAGCATGTCCGGGCAGCCCAGCTGCAACACTTTCCTTGTGAGCCATGGTAGCAGTTCTCCCCAACGCATTCCGCTCTTACCCCACCATTGCACTTCGTGATGGCTGCTCCTCAGGCCCAGGTTACGGCCATACACCCGCCTGCGTATTTCTCCCCCAGTGCACAAAAGAGTGCCCAACGACCCAGGTGACCGTCTTGGCCCCCGGCCCACGAACAACACCTATGAAGAGAAAGAGATTAGTACCCCAGCAGAACAAGAAAAACAACAACAAACAGTGCAGCCAGCCAAGCAGCACACCCCACCCCCTCATTTACGTACATAACGCTCACAGCACCGCGACCGCCAACGACCAATCCTCCGGATCTCCTCCCACGACCAACCCAAGCCTGCCGCCGCAGTGGCTGCCCCAATCCTAAACGAGTGCGTGCCAAAACGCGCCGGGTCCCTGCCCAGCCTCCGCAAAGCCATCCGCAGGACCGCCAGCAACTGAGAAGACGTCAAGCGCTTCCGCGACGCATGCACAAAAATCTCCCCTTCCAACCTCCGCTCTGGACCACAAAACCCCAGCCACTCCCGCACCGGGCCCACACCCTCACACCCACTCTCCGACAGCCACACCCATTTGCCCCGACCCAACTGGTCAGTCTTGGAACGTCCCAACCATATGCCCAACCGAACCCCATCAACACGCACATCTGCAAACATCCGATCCGGCGCCCCACGTGTCCCAAGCAACTCCGACACCCGAAAGGCACCAAAAACATCCAAATCATGCATAGGCGAAACAGCGCCACCTCTTCCCCATCATAACAACAGAAACGCAACTCCCTTAAAACTTGCTCCAACAAATCAAACGTAACCGCCTCACGCGGCAGTTCCCCCCCACCCATTTCCGCCCTCACCCGACCCCAACCCTTCAACATTCGACTCAGCAGATCCGTCCTAGCCGGATCAAAACCCAAATACACCATGCTGTAGAAAGAAACTCCTGCCAACTTGCCAGTAATTGTCGTTTGCGACAGCCCTTTATCCATGCAATCCAACACAAATTGCACCACCCCCCGCTCACACTCCTCCCTGGACATCCTTCCCACTCCCAACTCTCCCCCCACCAAGGACCCAAACCCAGCCCACGCCAACCTGTACGCCCGCCTAGTGGACTCCGCTATCGACCTCTCAACCAACCCAACCACTCTCACTCCTCCAGGCCCAGATACCCTCCGGCACCTTGGTCTGTCAAGCTTCCGCTCCCGGCGCCAGCTCCCTGAAGCGCTGCCACTGCGAACGAGATAACGCATCCGCAATTTCGTTACTCACGCCAGGCACATGTTGCGCGCGAAACAGCACATTGAAACGCAGACACAGCAGCATGAAACTTCACAGCAAGCGCAGCACTTGCAGGTCCCTCGCCTTTTGGTTGTTCACCAAGTCCACTACAGTCATATTGTCCACATGAAACAACACAGACCTGTTCCTGAACTCCGGCCCCCACACCAAGAATGCCACCAACAAGGGGAAAAACTCCAAAAACGCAATGCTCCTGCCCTGGCGCAGCAAATGAGCTGGCCACTGCTCCGCACACCAGCGGCCGTCCCAGAAAATCCCGAAACCAGCCGCACCCGCCGCGTCCGAGAAAAGTTGGACCTGCCACACCATCCTATCACGCGCAAAATCCAAGGACACACCATTGAAATCTTCCAGGAAGACCAGCCACACTCGCAAGTCCGACCAGACCCCCAGCGTGATCCTGATCCTGTGGTGTGGGAGGGCCGCCCCCGACATGGCCATGCTGAGCCGCCTACAAAACGTCCTCCCGGCCCTCACAACCCTGCAAGCAAAGGTCAACAACCCCAACAAGCGCTGCACGGACCTCAACTCAAGCTTCCGGACCTCGATCGCACTTCTCAAAGCTTCCTGCATCTCCGCCACCTTCCGCACCGGTAGATGCGCCTGCCAAGCCACCGAATCCAACTCAATCCCAAGAAAAGTCAGGCAACAACTAGGCCCTTCCGTCTTCTCTGGCGCCAACGGCACCACAAACTCCTGCGCCAACAACTGAAACTGCTGCAAAGCCTCTCTACAAGCACCAGAGCGACCCGCGCCCACAAACAGAAAGTCATCCAAATAGTGGGACACCAGCTGATGTCCACTGCGGTCCACAAAGGCCCACTGCAAAAAGGAGCTGAAAGTCTCGAAAAGCGCGCAGAAAATCGCACAACCCATCGGCAGAACCATGTCCACGAAGATAGACCCGGCAAACTGCATGCCCAACAAGGGGAAATCCGCCGGATGAATGGGGAGAAGGCGAAAGGCCGACTTGATGTCACACTTGGCCAACTCAGCCCCCATCCCACAGGACCTCACCAAGCCTTTGGCATCATCCACCGACGCATACAGCACTCTAGAGTCCTCCTCCGCAATAAAATCATTCACAGACCCTCCTTCTGGCCAGGACAAGTGATGAATCAATCGAAACTCCCCAGGCTCTTTTTTGGGCACCACCCCTAGAGGTGAAACGATGAGATCCGACATCGGCCAATCTGCAAAAGGACCCGCAATCCTGCTCTCCGAGACCTCCTTCTCCAATTTACGCGCCACCACCTCCGGCAACTCCTTAGCGGACCGGAAGTTCTCCGCCCAACGCCTCTCCCTTGGCCCCTGATATCCAATCCGAAAACCTTCCATGAAACCCCAATACAAACGCAACGCCGCTTCCTTATCAGGGTACCGGGAGAGCCATGGACACATGGCCTCCACCTTAACCGGAGTATGGGCCCTTCGGCCCAGGCTGCCCCCTACCCCTGGCAAGTTTCCACTGCTCCGACGGCGAAGCCAACGTGAGGCACTGAGTAACCGCGTGCCGGCCCCGCACTTCGAACACTCATGCTTGAACTTACAAGAGGTGCGGTTGCAGAAAGCTTTATTGAACCCCCAACAGGCTCCCGACGACACTAGCTTGTACTGCTGTCCCGAAACCCCAGACCACACCACCTGGTTTCCCAGACTACCTGCACCTCCTTGACTACCCGCCCCAGACTGGGCGGGGCGCGACTGAAAAGACCGATAAGTCACCGGAAGACCGCTAGCCGTATGAGTGGAAGCCGCCGCCTGCGTCAAAGACATCCATTGAATCCAGAGTTCCTGGTCCACCTCCCCCCACGGCTTGTCTGGATTGACGCTGACCCGGGCCCCAAACTCCTCGTCGTAGCTCAGCCAAGCAAAACCCCCGAAATGCAGCTGCGCCTTCCTGATCACGTCCATATACTTGAACAGAGCAATCGCCCGATCACCATGCTTCTCACAATATATACTCGCGTAAATCAAGAAAGCCGACGTCCAATTCTCCATTGTTACCGGCACCCTCGGCCGCCTGGTCAACTCCCATTCCTCCTCCTTAGACCCCTCCTTCGCCTGAATCTCTCTATGTAGCAGCTTAAACACATCCACATATTCATGCCTCCAAATCTTCCCTCTCGTTTTTTCAGACAAATGAGAACCCAGGGGCATCGCCAACCCCATGTATGGCAATTTCTTTTGGAGCTTCTCAACTCCCTCCTCCTTACCCCCCAAATCCTCCACCTTGTCCGTTTGCGCACTGGCCGTCGTGACCTGCTTCCCCCCAGCAGCCGCCACCGGCTCCGCCCCAACATGGGACCCCGTCCGCACAGACCCATCCCCCACCCCCACCGACCGGCAGGGCTTCTTCCTCCCTCCTTTCCCCCTTCAGTCCATGCGTCCCACCAAGCGCCCTCACCTGACAAGGTGGCAGGAGCGTCCATCTCCCGTCGCCGTGCGTCCGCCGGCTTCATGGTCCCCTTGCTGGCCCGACTGGTGCCATCTCGTGCCTCATGGGAAACACCGACCGTGGCAGATGCCACTGTAGCCCTGTCCACACACTCAGACTCTCGCAACTTGCCCTCTTCCAACTCATCCTCCTCATCCTCATAATCCAACCACTCATCCTGAACATCCAACGGCACCACTTCCGTAACCACTCTCTTAGCACCCTTCCCTTTCACTCCAGGCATAAACTCGCATTCCAGCATCGTTGGTGCCCGCTCCCCCGATGGAGGGCAGGCCGCCGCGGACCCCCCTGCTTCTTCATCCCGGTGTTTGGAGGCCGTTTTGCGCCCCGCCGGCCCACCCCGGCCTCTGCCAGCTGACCCCGCCGGCTTGTGCCCACCCCCCCCCGGTGCCAACAGGTCTCTGCGGGCCCTCTCCTCCTCGGTCATGTGCTCCCACCTGTCATACATGGACGACCGCCCAGGCTCCCCCAGGCCTACTCGCCCGGGCACGGGTGCCGCAGCACCCCCCGCCCCGCTCTGCTGCTGCGCCCTTGCCCTTGGAACCCTGCTGCTTAACAACCCCTTTCCGCCCCCCCGAAAGGTCGACCGGTTGCTCCAGGATGGTGAACTCCTCCTCCCCCCCAGACTCTTCCCCAGACAGTGTGAGCGCAAAATCCTCACCAGCCGCCACCTCCCACTCACCCAGGTCCTCCCCCCCGCTGCCCTCACTACTCTCATCATACCCCACTAGCTGGCCCACGCTCCCCGACCCCCGGCACGTAATGCCAGCGGAGTCTCGTCCGCCCCGCCTTCCTCACCGGGAACCGCTTCCTAGGCCTCGATCTTGGCCGGGAGGCTCAGCCGCCTCCCCCCTTTCTTGGGTGCCTCCTGCTGCTTTTTGCCCCTCGCCCTCTTAGACGCGCCTTCCCGAGCCCCAGTGGGCTCATCCATGCATGCTGCGACAACCGCAGCCACCCCCGCCGATGCCGACCGGGACGTGCGGGTCATCCCGACCCATGCCTGGTCCAGGACACCGGGCTGGAGGAGGTCCGTCCTCCCCGCCCGGCCAAGCACAAGCAGTGCAGCCCTCACCGCCTCCACATCAGGCGTTGCCATACCTCTTTCCGAGTTTTCTGACCGTCCGCGAGATGTGTGAGGTTTGGCACCCTCAATTCCAGCCCGTCCGTGAGATGCGTGAGGTTTGGCAACCCCGAACCGTCCGCGAGATGCGTGAGATTCAGCACCGCCGCGCGCCGCACCGGGACACCAGGGGCTAAACGCTGTAAATTAGCCTAAATGACAGCCCACATAACTAAACACCGATAAACCTGCCTAATACGTCGCTCTGGGGCACCAGAAAACGACTAAAATCCCTGAATCACACACCGCCTACCTAGAGCTCCGACTAAAACTAACTTCTTTCCCTGAGGCACCGGGGACAGGAAGAGGAAGTCCTTCCCCCTCCTGTCCCCTTAAATAACCTCCTAACCCCTCCCACCCCTGGCCTAACCCCCTAACTACTTCCTGCCTGTCCTAAATATCGCGCAAACACCCCGGGGAAAAGACTGGTCTGCCGACCTGCTTTCCCCGGGGGCCGCATTAGCACAGCACACCCGTGGCTCGTGACGGAGTGTTTCCGTCACGAGCACCACACTAGTTAAACTCACGCCCACCCCTAAAACATACCCAACACCCTCACACACGATACCTCATCCACATGAGATCACCGCCGCAAGCGAAGATCATGCTCTTGTAACGCGCTGTACATGTTTTCGTGGGCATGGCTGTTATCAGCACTGTCCTACTTTCCAAGTATATGGCCTGTCTGTGCTTTGCCGGACGTGTGTGCAGTGTTGTGCCTGATGCGTGCCACTGAGGTAATGCGTGTGGTGTGCAGTAGGCAATGCATACATGCCACTGTGCTGGGCATGTGTGTGATTAGCATAACCAGTTAGGCACAAACTACATTTTCTGTTGCCAATTTTTTAATAAGTGTATTTGAGAAGAATGAAAGGCGGCGCTAGCCTCATATTATCGGAACCTTTGAGCTGGATGTCACACACACAGTGCCCCGCAGCAGATGCTCAACCTACTGCGCTGCATCGCTGTAAGCACTGTGCAGAAGAGAGAGGCTACTTTTATGTAGAATGTTAAAATCAATTGTCGAAAATATAAACATACATCTGATGTCTGTGCTGTGGCTAGAACAACCTATGTACCTAATGATGTCACGTCCGGTGATAACGGACCTGCCATTCATTAATTATTGATGAAAGGCTTTTTTTTAAATTCAAGTTTTCAAATACAAATAGTAGGAACTATGCGTTCCAACAGAACCAGCCAGCATGACATTGTATTAATAAAGAGAAAAAAAGCATTACAATCTAGAGCATCGGAGTGTTACATGTATAATGATACATCAGGTGAGCAATTCACAATCAATATAACAATCCTCATGTCGCTATCTTCAATTTAAACCATTTCAGACCTAAAAACCATATGAATCTTCGGGGGCGAGCGAGTGGCAGGGTCCAGCCACACATACCATATCAAAAATATATATATTAGAAATTATACAATATCAAAGCAAGCTACAGCGATACCTGGAGGCAACACAACTCTAATCATCCACAACTGGGTGGGGTTCAGGGGAATCAGGCCTATTGCGCTCCCAGGTTAGGAACGGTTCTCATATGTCACGTGGTCTCGAAGTCGAGGGCATTAAATCCCAAAAAACGCTAAGTTGTGTGTGCCCATACGTGACATCAGTTAGCCAATCCCTGATACCAGGTACTCTTTTTCTCCCCCATCGAATAGCAACCTGTCTCCTAGTAAATAGTAAGAGAATTGCATGAAGTTTGCGCTGTTTTGGTGGCATGTCTTTCACATAACCCAAAAGACGCAGGGGAGGGAACGTCTGCTCTGCCGACAATCTGGTTAACTGCAGCAAAAAACCTCCAGCCAGAATGCGTTAATGTGTGTGCACTCCCATGCAATATGTAAGAAAGAGGCAGGAGTGTATCCGCAGCGCCAGCAGCTTTCATCCTCCCTAAACTTAATGCCATATAAACTGATAGGTGTCCTGTAGTTTCTATGTAAAAATTTTAAATGAATCAGGCGAAGTCTATAGTTAGGGGAGAGCTCAGTTAACTGTCTACAGCAGAATTCCCATTGTTCGTCTGTCAATGGAGGGTCGAGCTCACTGTTCCAATGTTGGAGCGACTTTGGTCTAATCACCGGATTTGTGGTTTGCATATTAGTATACAGGCGCGTAACTAGTTTGCGGGGGGAAGAGGATTTCAGAAGGTTTTCTAAGGCTGGCAATATTGGGGGAGCCTCAGGAAATCCTACCCAAAGCTCACGACATGCCGTTCGTAGCTTGTGATACAGAAATAGCTTTGCAAAGGGCACAGCCTGATCCTCAGTTCCAGCAGAGGGGGCCTAAATTCGCCATTTGGGTATAAATCTGCAAATGTGTACAGATGCATATCTTCTACACAGGTCTAACTCACCCTGTCTTTAATGCAAGGGAGCATGGGGTTTCCTGCCAGGGGTGTGGATGGTGCATATAGAAAAGGGATGTTAGCTCCCCTCCTAAGCGCAGTCCTCTCGCATTGCAGAGTGCCCACCATGTCTACATCTCCCCTGGGGCGATGTGATGCTTGATACAGCACTACCTCAAGCGGCACTGGGGCCACCGCATCAATCTCTACTGCTACGTGAGGCTGGTAAGGCGTTTGGTGAACCCAAAAATAAAGGAACTGGGCCTGGGCGCACAAAGCGTACAACTGCATACCCGGAGCACCCAAACTGCCCTCCGGCAAGGGGAGAGTCAATAGATCCCATGAAACCCTGGCCTGACCTCCAGCCCATACCAAGGGCAACAGTTGTGAGTGTAAGTGTGAAAAGAAGTGTTGCGTAAAGGGAAATTGGCACGTTGACAAAGAGATACAGAAACTTCGGCAATATAACCATTTTGGCCAGCGCTATCTTGCCAGTAATTGACAAAGGCAATTTAGACCAAAGCTCAACTTTACCCTCCAGCCAAGTAGATGCCCTACCAAAATTCAGGTTCCAAATCTCCTACAGGTCCCGGCTCAGCCACACTCCCAAATATCTCAAGGGGAATTCAGATGTTGTTATAGGTGTACCATCAGTCAATGGGAAAAATAGTGATTTCGTCCAATTGATGGAGACACCCGCGAGCCCACCAAATCTATAACAATTCTCTAAGAACCGGGTCTAAATTTTCTTCTGGATTGAGAATGTACAGGGTCACATCATCAGCATAAAGCGAGATCAGGAGGCTCCTCGTACTGAAGCCGATACCCCGTGCTGTATGATGTTGCCAAGTTCTGGCGGCCAGGGGTTCCATAGCAATGGCAAAGAGCAGGGGCGAAAGAGGACATCCCTGTCTGGTGCGACGCGTTATATGAAATGGGTCAGATATAAAGTTGTTTACCCTGATCCGCACCATCGGCATATTATACAGTAGCCTTATGCGATTTATGAGCAGCGGTCTTAATTCCATTTGTGCTAATACGGTGAATAAATAGGGCCACTAGAGCGTATCAAACGCTTTTGTGGTGTCTAAAAAAATAGCAGCGACCTGGTCTATCTCCTTCGCCATATCTCCTCGCCTCTGCATATTTGCCCAGGAATTTGACCTCCCGTTGTGATTCCTCAGTGAATTCCAGCAGTTTTGTCTTAAGGAGCGCGCCTGTCCTCGAGTCATTCGTTGAGTAAAACTGTTTCTCAAGTTCTTTTATCTGCCCTTCCAAGGTTGCAATAGTACCCTTAATAGCCTTCAAAACCCGACCTGCCTAGCAATACATTGCCCTCTGATGACCACTTTAAAGGCCTGCCAGAGCGAAGCTTCAGTGTCCACTGAGCCAGCATTAAGGGGAAAGTATTCAGTAATGTCAGACCGGATTTCCTCCTTAAAGGTCTCGTCTAGTACTGCATGGGGGTAAAGCGTCAAGTGAAAGCACAGGAGGGGTGCTCCCAGTAAGCTTAGCTTAAGCAAACAAGGGGCATGATCTGAGAGTGAGCGCACCAAGTGTGATGTCTCCAATGTCCAGGTAGCGATGTCGCGTGAGACCAACCAGTAGTCCAAGCGGGACCAGGCGTTGTGATGGCTAGAAATGCATGTCCCCTCCCGGAGTCCTGGGTGGCGAATCCGCCACATATCTAATGAGTCCCTGTCTGACATTATATCCTGCAGCGCAGCGCTAGACTGGGGTGTAGAGTGCGCTCAGTGCCCTGTCTATCCATGTCATCATCTAGTATGGCATTGAAATCACCACCCCAAAGAACCGTACCACAGCAGGTTGCTCTAATTCTAGACCAAAGAGTACGAAAGAACTCCAGAGAGTCAACATTTGGGCCATATACTGCCACCAATACTAAGGGTATGCCACCCAGCTTCCCATGTAAAACTATGTACCTCCCTCCCGGATAAATACAAGCAGTCTCCTCCCGGCAGTCAACCCCCTTTTGAATCAACACTCCCACGCCCCAAGCATAGTTTGAATAAATAGATGAATGTACCGTTCCCCATCTGCTGTGCCGCAGTCGGAGTGATGGTTTGACATTCAAATGCGTTTCTTGCAGGATACATATGTCAATGTTGTCTCTAGATAAATATGCATGTACAAGCCTAGCTTTCCTGCCATCATTCAGCCCCCTAATATTCCATGTAAGAACATTCAGTGTATTAGTGTGCAGTCTGACCAAAAGCGCATGTGTCCACCCTCTGCATCCAAGCAGACTCATTATACACTCCAATTGGCTCTGTATCAGCATGCTAGCTTACGAACAACAAACCAAACCCCATCCTCCACCCGCCACCCACTCCAACCCCCAATCAGGTTGTAGCATAACCATCCCAAGTCGAAACTGTAAACACAGCAAAAATAATAAAGGGAGACTTCCCATGAGGGTGAGGTAAAGCCGGCGAACTACCCTGCTTTCACAGGCTGGCCGGGAGTAATGCAGAAAGATAAGCAACGATAACAAACATTATGACCTAGCATTTGTGCCCGTGCCTCAAGGCCGCCAAGCTCAACCTCCAAATATGGGTACTTAATAAAGTGTTGTGCAGAACAAGAAAAATATCAATGTTGAGCAGGAAAGGAAACCTTCATAGCTTGACACATCATCAACAAATAAACATAGATCTAAAGGTAAGGATGAGTCAATCATTGTCACTTAGATGGCTTCCCGAAGCTCCCCCAGCATCCCCAACAGCCTTCAATTTCCTCCCGCCGACATGTTTAGCAAACTTCAGGGCAGATTTTGCATCTGTGAAGTAGTGAACAGTGCCATCATGCGAGACCTTTAACTTGGCCGGATAGAACAGGGAGTAAGGGACTTGCACCTGCATAAAGATCCGTTTGGTGGGGAGAAATTCTCTTCGTGCCGCCTGCACCGCCAGAGTGAAATCAGGGTAGAAGGAAACAGTGTTACCTTTATGGGAGATTTGCCCTTTCTTCCTCGCCAGGCATAAAATAGGATCTCTGTCTTGATGGTTCAATACATTGGCCAGGATTGATCTCGGTGTCCCGCCAACAGGAGGCTCCGGACCCAAGGACCTGTGGGCCCTCTCAACCACGAAGACCGAGGACAAGTGGGAGTCAAAGAGTTTGTGAATGAGGTCCGTGACAAAGGTCTCCATTTTAAAAATAGCGGTGGTCTCCAGAATGCCCTTATAACACTGAGCAACTTATCCATTTGTAGTAATTGTTCTTTAGTGTCCACTTGGAATTCGTGGAATTCTGTATGTCTATTCTCAAGTCCGTCCAGTCTGGTCTTGTGGGCAGTTACCTGTGTCTTTACTGAATCCAACTGTGCGGTCAGGGTGTCCAATTTTGCATCTATGTTCCGCAGGCTGGAGCGCATCTCCAGCATCAGGGTCCGCACATCTTCCCCCTGATCATCAGTCTGAGAATCCCGAGAGGCAGCACCCTGGGCATCCAGGTCCTGTTCCGCATTTCTTGTGGAGCGCTTATTTTCAAAAGTTAGCTTGGGTTGTTTTGCGTCTGTTTTACCCATTTCGCCGGCAGCCAGCAAGTCACACAGAGCTCGCCGTCCGACACGTGCGCTCTGGGCCCGCCTAGTGCCACACAATCAGTTGCAAGTTAATATGTCAAGCCCAGATATAGATCTCTACAAACTCCTGCTCAAGCAAGGGCTAAAACAACATCCGGCCACAATCCATCTGGGTCCAGCTATAAATATCCAACTTGTGTGGCCAATCAGTACATCACAACCAGTGCCGGTACCTGCTTGTTGTGCCTTGCCTCCAACCCAGGCAGCAGGGTACACTGCGTGCGAGTCAATTCGGGGCACCTCATCTAAGTCTGCCATTCAATGCCCAGGTACAACAATGACTGCACTTATCAGCTCGCATTGGCATGGCATATCCCCTTCTCCCACGTGTCACGATGCAATCGCGGGACCTCCAGGCTACTGCAGCATCAGTCAAGCACACAGTCACAGTCACTGGCGTGCTACACCGAGTCCAGCAGATCATCAGGGTTAATGTAAAATGTATGGCCCAATCTTGGGTGCCAGAAAAGTGTGCGCCATACAGCGACCCTGCCCAAACATATTCTCCTTAGGCGTATATGCGCTATGCGGGCACCACAACCTCTCCTGCCGTCTTCAATCCCTCACCCTCGGGCTTTAATTATATCTGCAAAATGGCGGTCTAGATCTCCCATGCAGCGCCCCTCCAGATCCTGCAGCCGGATCCCATCTGTCCAATGCTACGTCACTGCTCCCCGTACCTGTAGGGGAGGCTGCTCATTCCAGCCGCAGCCTCCAGACGTCAGCCTAGCCCTCTGCCGCCGCTCAGCTCGTCCAGGGTCCAGTAGGCCCAATCAGCAGCGGGCTCGAGTTTTGAGACGGCCCAGCCGCGGCGCGAGCCCAAGGCCAACAGCTCCGCCGCTGCTCTGCGTGTCCGCTTGTAACTCCGGCGGGCAAAGTACCTCATCCCTGAAAATAACAACGCCGCAGGCATGGGCACCTCCGCAGCACGAGAGGCTATTTCCTCATCGCTGCTGCTCTCCATGTGCAGGATGTTTGTGGGATTATTTCCCGGCCGGCGGAGCACGCTTACAAAGCGGCCATTCCACGGCTCAAAAAAAATGGAGAAATAAAAAAGCATTGGCATAGCTCTGGTTTAAATGCCATGCGTCACTGTTAACAGACGAAAAGCCGGAGTCCGCGAGTGGTTGCTTCTGGGCCGGCCTCGTACTGCAGGCTGAGGGCCAGGTGGGTGTCCAGCACCAGGGCCCCCTGCCTGGTGAGACCTGCGGGGTGCTCAGCTCCAACAGCAGCACCAAGGCATACTCCTGGGTCTCGGCCCGCAGCTGTAGCCCCAGGTGGAAGTGCTGCAACCGGAAGAGGTGGAATCTGGAGGCTGATGCCACTTACGCCGGCAGCAGAGGGCTGGGAGTGAGTGCCCGGTGGGGGCAGGGGGTACCAGGCTATGAGGGCTACAGCAGCAGAGACCCGGGGCGGGGGTTGAAGACATGGCGGGGTGCTATATGAAACCATCGGAGAGGCCTGCTCGGAACAGGGAAGCTGCGGGCTCACGAAGCCTTCTCGGCCGGCCAGGGAGCAGGGGCAGCTGATGTAGGTAAACAGGGCACTCGGCAGAGATGCTGTACGCAAGAGCCGGCCGGTCCCGAAGACAGAGGAAGTGACAGGGCAGGGGGGCGAGGGACGGCCTGGGGGAGGAAACAGCAGAGGTCAGTGGAGAGAGGCTAAGGCCAAGTGAGAGGAACCCTTGCCTCCACCCTTAGCTGGTATAAATTAGGTGAAACAGTGCTAAGGGGAGCAGGCGGGTGCACCTTCGGCCATTCCGTGTTGAATCCTTACCTTGCACTGCACATGGGGGGAGGGGAGAGTGGTTGCAAAGCAAAGCTCCGGGGCATTTAAAGAAGCAGCGGGTGGTGAAGTTCTAATACCCAAGGCTCCATTGATATGTTGTGGGCAGCACCGGCAAGCTGCAATGATTCACAAGGGCGCGCCTCACGTGGCGGGAGGGGGCCTGCGCGATTCACTTGCGGGAGCAAGTGGCTGGCGCAGGCATAATTGCTCCCATATGGCGCCGCGCGCTCCCACAAGTGAATCGCCTCAGGTGCAGGTGTTGCCATTGAAGGCAAAGGAACGCGTGCCCGTTTTTGGCTGAAAAGCCAAAGCCATTCCAAAAGGTCTTTTTGCCTATGCAGCCTAGTAATTTTTACTGATCACTACATGGTATGCTGCCACTACCGCACTTATGCTAACTAACTCCTGGCAAAGGCAATAGACTTTATCCACAATGAGGGTAGCTCTTTGAGCCCCACTCTCGGACCAATAGGACCGCAATCCGTCGGACAGGCTTATGTCATGACATACACTCTTGATCCGCCTTTGCCCATGACGACAACAATCAGCACCAGGAATTCAGACATCATAGCAGCTAGGGCACTCTGGGCAGGGGTGCACGCCCATCACCATGTGAGGGCCAGTAAATAGTTGTGTTGTAATAAAAAAGTTTAAAGTTACTTTCAATTTAGTTTACTCAATACTTATTATAAATTTCAGTGAAAAATGGCAGTTCCATGTTCAGGGACTGTGAATATGCTACTTCATGTATATATATGTCAATGGCAGTATGCAGATTTTTTTATCCTACCGAGGTAATGGATAACCCTGTTATTTTTCCTTACAGGTATTTTTACTTGTGATGCAACAGTGTGGTGTTGCATGCTGTAGTATTGGGATATGTGATACAGGAGAGAGGTCTTGGAACAGAGGGAAGTGCATATTTATACTCTAATACACAGCTATTAGCTGCTTTGCATGCCCTATTATGTATGGTTGTTGCCATTAGGAGGTGTTTGAAACAAAGGTAAGTACGTCTCCACAGTGAAATATGGACATAGAAGTCAAAGACACAGTTCTGAACAGAGGATACTCCTTTTTATACGATACTATAGACATTCATCAGTATGAAGAGAGATATGTGCAGAGAGAACAGTTCCTACCCACAGCCTACTTTGCACATTTGTTACTCTGGGGAGATGTATCACCCGAGAGGTCAGTATGTCTCTATAGTTGTTAAAATTTCAACTCAATACATTACCTGTACATCTGTCATACTGGCGAGAGCTATGATTAGAAAGTTAAGCCACTTTTCACACCCTAATTTGCACAAGAATTATGCAAGAGGTCACAGGAGAGAGGCCAGTTTCCCACACTATACTACATAGAAATATTATGCAATAGACTTGGTCAGGAAACAGGGTCGTTTTGCCCCATAGCCTACTATACAAACCTATCAACATGAAAACATCTATTAGTAGAGAGATACATTTATCTCAAACCCACTACAGACACCTCTTGTAAGATGTGTTAGCAGAGAGGTGACTCTCTTCCCAGACATCACTGCATATTGCATTTGTTCTGAGGAGAGGTGAGAGCACAGAGCATAGAGGTCACTGATTCACTACACTGTACTGTACTGTACTGTACTGTACATCCAGGTTATCCTGGAGATAGGTGTTAATGCAGAAGACAATGTTTCCCTACATACTAGTGTATATATCTGTTATGCTTGGGAGAGCTGTTAGTGAACAGGCAAATCCATTCCCACATCATAATATACATGGTTATTTCCCTGTGGAGAAGGTGTCAGTGGGGAGGCTAGTACTTGTTACACTTAGTATGGAATAGTGGGGTCTTACATGTGAGGTGAGTACCATCATTATCCTGGTATGCAAACAACTGAGACTGGGGAAGCGTGTAAATTGAGAGGGAGGGCCTAATTACATCCTACTCTACACATGAGTTATCTTCATGCAAGGTCTCAGTGGAGAGCCCAGTCTCTCCCTATAGTCTAGTAGTGGTGATTGTAAGAGAAAAGTATTGCAATGAAGGAAAATGTAAACTCTTCTTCTAAAGTAATTTTACGATCTTGCATGAGTCGCACAGGATCATACAGAAAAAAGAGGGCTAGTGAAACTCTGGGGCATATAAATTATACATATTACAGCAGGATATGTTCAATGAAAATAAAAATTCCATTATGAAAGTATGCTATTGCGAGATGTTTGCGTGCGTAAGGGGCAAACACTACCCCCACGAAGTGGACCTGGCAGACTTTGCACCTGGATCTCGTAAGCCTCTCACAAGACTCACCAAACAAAATATGGTAACATAGTACAAACAACATAAATAATGAAATTATAGAGAAGCTCAGAAAAGAGCTTTCTTAAGTAACATTTTTGAACAACTGTAGTTTTTCCTGTTTGTAAATATTCTTCACTTTTTGTATTTTGTTTTTAAAAAGGGTGCAAAAAAAACTGTCAGTGAAAAAAAGCACAACATCTTGTTCAAAATATAGTGGACAAAAAGGCAGAAAAAAAATATGTTTTAAAAAGGTACTGCCTAGGTGGGCATTTATGGTCTTGGAGAAGCTTGTCCTGTGCAGCCCCACTTGTCTCCACAGAAAAAATGAGCTGCTTACATAAGTAGCAAAAAGGGATTTGTTCAATAAAGCAGGGTTGTTATCTGCTTGAGTTCTGAGTACCTTGGCAGGCACAGTGTCACCAGGTTCAAAAGACGTTGATTCCCTTGAGAAGATAACAATCTCTGCATCACAGCCTAACTCAGCCTAAGCAAGGCGTTGAGGGTGTATAGCTCTCAAATGTTGCCATGTCCCAGTGGTACTCATGCTGTATTGCTTTTTCTGGCTGCGCCTACTGTAATCTTTTTGCACATTTTACATATGACATATTTCTCAGATATTTCTTCCCTACCTGGTTTCTTTTGAAACAACTGCCACACCAAGGACTCTTTGGGTGGCTGAGTTGTGGGAACAGCATTAGGCTGTTCATCTGAATCTGAGGATGACAATCTAATATCAGAGAGGTAGCCAAAAAGGTGTAACCACAGCAAACCCCAATAGCCAAACTAAGCAACAGGGAAGGAATCTTTCTTTTCTAAATAAAGGCATCCATATGAACCAATCACAATTCTTCCTTGGTATGTGTTTCCTCTGCCAGGCATCTCGCGGGTATCTCACCAGATAGTAAAAAAAGAGGACTTTCTTAATATCTCAAATGCAACAATACATCAACAGTGTTTCTACCTTAAACAACATGTATTTTGTTTTATTTTCTTCAAAATTACAAAAATACCCTGTTATGAACTTAATTCCAAATGAACAATCTCGAGAGCTGGACAGGAAGTACAGCCCCCTCGTAGTCCACGCAGGGGATTGAGTGTTCATCTCTTGCAGTCATCTTGGTGGAGCTGTAAGGTTGTAAACAGAATAATTAATACAATAAATATATTGTAATGACTCAATTTTCTAAGATTAGTTTTCAATAATAACTGACCACATGAAAAAGAATTTAGTACCATAGATTAGAATGAAATTCATAACTCTACGAGCTTGTGAGCCTCCTGCGAGAGTGATCACACACCTTAAAAATGAATGTACATAGTGAAAAGAGATAGCTTACACATAGGAAAAACTGATCAGTGTTTGTTTGAAATATAAATATGAAGTTTATGTAAAAATAGATACAAAGACTATGAAAACTATGCTGGGAACATTACTCATTATATGAGTTACACAAACTAAGAAGATGATCGTTCTCAGAACAAATATCTCTAGAGTAGTCAGTTTCTATCAACATATATTCGTTGAAAAACCCAAAGGTTAAAGTAACGTTATAGTTAGGTGTGATAAAAAAAGAAATGAAACATTTTTTTCTTAAACTCACTGAAGAAAACCAAAGGTTAAAGTAACGTAATAGTTAGGTGCATTTCTCAGTGACAACCTTAAAGATTTTAACTAAAAAAAAAACATGGAATTTCACTTAACGTGTGCCCTGCCATGCACTCCTTATGACCTCAGATATGACATCGCAGTGACATGATCTATGACATCGTTTATGACATCACTGATGACATCTCAAATGCCCTGTTACATAACTAATGCCCTACTACGTACAGTCTTTAACGTTATCAAACCCCTGACAGTTACTGAACCTATATTGAGAAAAGAAGTGGAGATAGGTAGAAAAGTGGGCACTGTTTTTTTTTCTAAATATATTTTTATTTTTTGTTCTCATAATAAACATTCCAATTTAACAGATTGCTGTAGCATGAGCAACAGTACATAAAGTTGATGATAGGCATTGCATCTTTACATTTGCATTAACAAAGTTGCAAGGTATTTACAACGGTCCAGGGTAACGTCACTCCCGCATCTCGGTCTCTTCTGAGTCTCTCGGCTATCTAGCATTAACAGTGCTTTGGGTTTGGGTGCCCCCCCCTCTAGTGTAATTCCATAGTACAGCTTCCAGGAGACCCACACCATGTCGAATCCACTGGCATCCATGCGTCTGGTATATCACTTTCTTGGCTGCCATGTAGAGATTCACCCCCCTTGTCCACTCTTGTAGAGTGGGAGGGGCTGGTGCCCCAAGTATTTTGCCAAATCTTGTTTGGCCACTACTAGTCCCAGGTTGGTAAAGAGCAGTTTGGCCCTAGGGATGTCTATCTCTTTGGGTATTCCCAGCAATAAATATTTGGGTTCCATTGGCATTGTCACTTCTAGGATGCTGCTAAGCTCCATGGTGAGGCTTACCCAATATGCGTATATGTCTGGGCACTCCCATAGTGTGTGCAGGTAAGTCCCCCTCTCTGTTTTGCATCAGAGGTATTCAGGTGTTGCTGCCCTGCTGAAGATATATGTTGGATATCTGGTCGGAGGCCTGGTGGCCTGAATCTCTTGGGTCCTGTCCTTGCCCCTGTCTCAGTGCTAAGAATCTAGGTATTATTGTTAATTCCTCTCTCTCCCTGGGCTCACAAATAAATAGAACTGTCTCTAACTGTTTTGGGATGTTACGGACTCTCAGGAAAATCTACCATTTTCTCTCCCTTTCATCATGGAAACAGTCAGTGGTGGCCCTTGTGGTGTCTGGATTAGACTACTGCAATGCCCTTTATTTAGGGATAAACAAGGGGCTTTTACATCGACTCCAATTGGTGCAGAATGCCGCCGCTAGGCTGGTGATGGGTCTCCACAAATTCCATTCAGTCTCAGCTACCATCAGAAGCTTGCAGTGGCTCCCGGTGGGGAGTAGAATTGTGTTCAAAGTCTTATGCCTGGTCCACAGGCTGTCCACAATAAGGGGTCAGAAGGCATTAACAAAATGTTTCAAAGATACTTTCCTGGAAAGGTCTTGTGATCTGCAAGCAAGAACCTGGTAACTGTTCCCAGGGTTAGGAAAGCTAGGTGGGGAGGAAGGGCCTTCTCGCTGATAAGGGCCAAGTTATGGAACTCACTTCCCTCCCCTATTGCCACTCTGGAAACTTATTCCCTTTTCCTCAAAGCCTTGAAGACCTGGCTTTTCACTTGTCCTAACATATGAGCCCTGAAATCCCTGGACTTTTCCTACCATGATCTCTTTCCATAGCGCCTTGATGCCCCTGGGTTAAGTGTGCGCTATACAAAATTTATATTCATTCATTCATCGGACTCTATCATAGTATACTCTATGCAGGAGTTTGAATTGTATGAGACGGAGGTGTGATTTAATCGCCACTTCTCTATGGTTCATCAATGCCGCCTCCCATTCCAGGTTTTCTAGGGTCCCCAGTTCCGCTTCCCATCTTGCCCTCAGTCTCATTAAGGTGTCTGTTTTATTATTGATTAGTGTCTTGTACATCTATAAGATTGCCTTTTCCCCAATTTCCCCTTTGTGTAGTCTCCCTTCCAGTGGAATATATTCAGGCATACCCTCTGACACTATCTCCTGCGCCTTCCAAACAGTGCGCTACCTGCAGATATTTGTTATATTGCTTTGCAGTTAATTCGTAGTCTCTCTGCAGGGAGGCAAATGAAACAAGGGTTCCTTCCTCCAGTATGTCCCCCAGTTTTGAGATCCCTAACATATCCCACTCCCTAAAGCTTTTTAGTTTCGTGAATTCTTCAGTCATGTCCCCACCCACAAAAGGGTTTCCTGTGTAACTCAGTTGTCCCATTTCATGTCTTTCTTCTCTCCTCTCCATGCCGCAATCGTCATCTGTGTTGCTGGGAGCAGGTTCCTCATTCCTTCCCCCCATACAAATAATGCGTGAGGGGATAAGGGATAAACTGGGCACGTTCTAAAGCGTATGTGGGGTGATTACTTGGTACGTGTTCCCAATCGTTTTTAAAGCTAGGTGTGCCGCGTAGTAGGCTTTGATGTCGGGGAGGGAAATACCTCCATTATATTGATTCCTTTGCAATGTGCGAAGCGCTACTCTGGGAGTCCTACCATTCCAAAGGGAAGTCTGGTCTATCCCTTCTATCTTAATAAACAATCTCTTCCAGCAGTGCATAGTAGGTATTTTGGAGCATGTATAAGAGTTTTAAAAATGTTATCATTTTGGGTAATGCAGCTATACCCAGGAGCGTAAGTGGCAGTGATTTCCATCTTTCTACATCATCATGGAACTCCGCCACCACCCTTCAAATGTTACAATGCAGGCTTAGTTTTCTATTGATGGTGATATTCATTCAGTATTTAAATCCATCTGCAGCTATACGCAGTCTCCCGGGGATGTCAGATTGGTTGATAGTGTTGGTCGCTGGGTAGCACTCAATTTGTCCCAGTTTATCTTATATCCCGCCTGTGCTCCATATTCCTCAAACACACCTAATAGGCAGGAGAGAGTCAGCCGCAGGTTTATAACATATAATAGGATGTCGTCCAGCCGCAGGTTTATAACATATAATAGGATGTCATCCACGTATGAGATATCCATTCATTCTTAGATGTCTCATCGCTCTCCCGGAAGCCAGTGATTCCAGGATGTGTATATATAATGCACACCAGAGGTTCAAGCACCCGAGAAAACAGCGACAGGGATAGTGGGCACCCCTGCCTCTGAATCGTAAACTCATACGATATTTCACCATTCACTTTCACATGACAACTGGATCATTGTAGAGCAGGTCCATCTAGGGCCGATATTTGGGTCCAAATCCATATCTTATTAGTAACTGCTTCAAAAAGGGCCAATAGATGGGGATCTAACACTTTTTTTCTGTGTCAGGATACTATTAAATGGGGCGTGTCTCTGAGTCTCGTGGCTTCCAACCAGTTGCTCAGGCGTCAGAGATTTAATCTGGTCAATCTTCTAGACATGAAGCCAGACTGGCCACAATGAATAAAGTGGCAACCACCTGTATCAGCCTATCTGCCAGGACTGTGGCCATGATTCTGGTTTCGATATGGAGAAGGGAAATTGGGAGATAGGAGTTGCAATCCATCTGTGGCTTGCCTGGTTATAGATGACTACAATCATGGCATTCCTGAGGTTGTGGGAGAGTGCACCCATTTCCTTTGCCTCTAAGAATAAATTGAGCAGTTGAGGATTAGTATATCTTTGTTCCTTTTGCGGAATTCAACCATTTTGGTTTCAGGGCCTGTAGTCTTCCCAGTCTTATGGTGGTCTATGGCTGTCTTATCTCTTCAAGTGTAATGTCTTCCTCTAGCAACTGTATCACATCTGCGGTTAGTGTCTGGGTAGGGATTTCTGCTTGATAGTGTCGTATTTGGAGAGGCTCAGTCAATAGGCCAGCAATGTAAAATGCTGAGTAATAATGAGCAAATTAATTCGCTATTTCTCTGGGGGTAGTTTATACAAGGCCATCATCGAATTCTATGGTTGTCACCCATTGTGCCCCTGCTTCCCTTCTGCTCAACCATGCCAACAGCCTTCTCTGCTTTATCCCTGGTTTTGAAAGTTATTGGTGTGAGGCTTGGATCTCAGCCTTAGCCTCGTGCTGTGCCAGCGCTTGATATTCTTTATGAAGGATTACGACGGCACGCACCCATGAGGTATCAACAGGTACCCCCAAACTGGCTCTCCAAGTGGAGGAGGCATACCTCCATGTCTTCTATCTCCCTAGTGTCTTGTTTTTTCTTATATGCTATTATGTTTTGGGCTCTGGCACAGAGGACCATTTCAAAGGCCTCTTAGAATGTGACAGCCGACTGGACCAAGCCTATGTTTTCTTTTAAGAGGGCTCCGTGTCTACCCTAATTTCATGTGCCACCTTCCCATCTCTGAGTTCCCATGCATTCAGTTTCTATTCCAGCCCTGATAAAAGTGAACACTGTTAACACTGTTTACTCTATGGAGAGAGTTTACTCTGTACCACACTGTTTGCTGACAGTCAAACTCTCATAAGAAATACACCACAGAGTATTAAAACGTATCTGCTAAGAACAGTGTACACTCTATGCAAAACTTGTCCAAAGTGCGACTATTCACTTAAAGCAACCAAGGTCTGAAGGTGCTAACAATTATGATACCTGTGGCCTTCTTCTTGTGGTGAAAACTTTACAGATAGCCCCTCTTCTGAAGCAACACAATCATATATACATAGGTCAGTACCCAGTGCACACGGTCTTCTATTTTAAATAGAAATTGTCATGCTTAGACGATTCTGTCTAATAACTTATGGCTGTTTACAATACTTAGTATGTAGTACGTAGTATATTTGCCCTGCTGGAAACTTTTTCTGCAGTACCAAAAATGTTGTGTGGAACATAACAAACTCAAGTCAACCGTCACCTGCACACAGTGTTACATACAATGTCTACCCAAATGGAGTACTTTCTACTGGTTAATTAGCAAGTGCTACATCATTGGGTAAATGTCTAGTGCATGTTCTACACTACAGCTTAGTAATGGACCATGAGGGAATGTCTTCAGTGACCTTTTATGTGTTTAATTTTGGCAATGTAATTGCTCCTCGAGTGACTTCTAACAGAAATCTGTGATGACGTGAATCCTCATATAGAGATGTCGACAAGACTACAAAGAGGTGTATCTCCAACAAACATGGGTACTTCCTCTTCACTATATGAAGTAGGTGCTTTATTTGGTCAAGATGTCCTCATATTCCTTGGAACCAAGCATGCATCACCATAATTGGGGGGCAACACCCTCGTTGGGCCTTTTAGTAAGCTGACAATCATACTGGCAAAAGGCGGAAGAACCTTTGCACACTACTAAGGTGGATTGGGCGAGGAGAAACAGGTGTGCTTTTAGGTGATTATGCACATTTGCATACTCGTAATAGTTTAAAGAAAGAATCGCAGACTTTTCTCTCACCAGCAGAAGACAAAAAAGAACCCACTTGTCACAGTCACTATAGATTGTGCTCCGACAAATCTACGATGCATTCACCACTAATAAGAATTTCAGCTCGTTTTTCAAAATGGAATTGCTGACAAAACATACTTGCTTTGCTTTTGCCCAGCCAAGGAAGTTAGGCAAATTTGTCATTTACAGAAGCAGAACTTCTACTGGGCACCTGGTATGTTCATATTTGTAAGTGCTTCCTGTTGAGGTTTAATTTATGTGAAATGAGCATTAGGGAAGAACAGAACTTTACCTGCCTGTTTATCCAATAAGAGTTTACATTTCAACACAAAATGAGGCCGCAGGGGGCCCACATTCCCCCATGGTCCCTGCCGGCTCACCGCCTACAACGGATCACAGCACTGTTCTCGCATACAGGGAGCAGTAAAAAATCCAGGCTAACTGACAGCAGGCAGGGAAACAGATGAAAGGTCTGCTCCCAGACGGTGAGAGCAGTTTTCCTGTTCACGCCTGCTTGGAGCAGACTTACTTTTTACTCTTGTTACTCTTTTTACAAATTTACTGTTTACTCTCGCTTGGCAGGAGCTGTCAAAGCTCCCCCTAAGCAAAAGCATGTCCAGAGGGTAGGCACCTCATGACAAAGGAAACTGGCCCGAGGGGTGGCAGTCCCCAGGGCCTTTATAGGCTTGAGGAGGGGGTCTGCACTGTCCCCTTTTTTGAAAATGCATGGGGTGATCCTGGGGAGGTGGCAGTCTCTGTGGCCAAAAATAGCCTTGGAGGGGGGCCATGCAGCCTCCCCTCCCCATTGTCAGGATGCAAGGGCCCCTGCGCAGCACGCAATCCCCTGAGGTATTTTCCTCTTTGTATGTGTGCCGCAGAATACAGCACACATAGAAAGAGTATAAACTAGGAGAAATAAAGATATTTCTCCTAGTTACACCTCCCCTGGGAAGGCGTAGCATTTTGGCGAATTCCCAAGTCTATCAGTAATGGTAAATCTGTGAATTTGTCAAAATCCATGGATGTTCCATGGGAACACCCAGGCACCACCCATGGAATGCCTCTCTGGAGCACAATAATGCAATGCAGCGATTTGCTCTGTGTTGCGTTACTCTGGATTTATAAAGCCACTGAGGGCCACACAAGGAGGCCATGCAAAGCTTGATAAATAACATCTTAGGGGTTGTGTCGCTGTTGTGATATGTTGCGTGGTGCAAAAGCAACGGAACCGCTTGATAAATATGGTCCTAACATTTGACAAAATGCATCTGTCCACCTCTAGGCAAGTTGCAGTGTGTTGTGCAGGATGGGGGCATTGGCACCGTGTCAATAAAATGTGATTTTTTTCATGATTGCAAATTCGTGAAAATGTCTGTATGACCTTGCTGGGTTGTTTATTTTAATTCCACAAAATGTACATATATAACCACAGACTACAAATTAAAAAAATCCTCAGGCACACAGCATCACACAGCCATTTATACGAACACCAGCCACTCACCCAACTAGTCACACAATCGCCATCATACGCACACCATACACTAACCAAACACCCACAAACCAACCACCCACCCACTGCCACCTGTCCATGCAAACAACATCATGCAGCCACACACCCATTACCATACAGCCAGACACCTTCATCATATGCACAAAACCCTCAATATTAGCCTCATTACTATTATTTTTGCACTAAATGTATTTAAACTTTTTCGTCATTAGTAACTCTTATCATCGTGCTGCATTGTATAAACCGTGATTGAATGCACACACTGCTGCTTGCACTATAAGCTTCTGCATTAAAAAGCGAATTCTGATGGCCCATTAGAGGTGAATCCATCCTAGGGGGATGTCCCAGGGGGCCTGACAACATAGGCGCTGTGCCTTCTGTTACAATTAAAATCTGCTATTCAGGCTGAAAGTCGTTACTATAATGCAAGGAGAATTTCACTGTGAAAGCTGTTTGGGGGTTGCACCTAGGGCCCGAGAGGGTTGTGCAGCAGGATTTACTGCTTTTTCTTTGACAGTTTTTCTGCTTCACTCTGAGGCTCTGCCTTGCATGTCAATGTCTGGTCTCATCTAGCATTCTGCTACTGTAAGCAGATGTGAAAGTCATCTCATGCGGCAGCCATTTTTGCCCCCGCTGGAGCTTCAAGCATTTGCCTCCACTCCTCATTCATATAGCTTACTTCCCTTCTTCTGTTACATTATCAATAGTACGTGCAGCAAGTCTTTTTTTATTTAATATGTAAATGAAATTTAGAAATGAATAAAGAACACTACATAAATGTACACCTATGAACAAATAAAGAGTGGGAGAGAGAGTGATGGGTGGTGTAGAGGGGCAGGGATGGATGGATGGATGTATAGATAGATGTATGGAAGGATGCTACCAGAGGGGTCCTGGATGGGGTGTTGGCAGATGGGCAGTTGGGCTTACAGATGGGCAGAGAGGATAAACAGACAGAGAGTGAAAGAAAGACAGATGGACAGAGAAAGTGAAGGACGTAACTATTGATGGGCAGACAGAGCGAAGGACAGACAAATGGGATAATGGACAAATAGACCAATGTCTTGACAGAGACAAAATAAAAAAATGGAAGGACGGAATATACAGCCAGCAGAGCCCTCAGTAAAATTGGGTGGGTATCAGATTTTCTTGGGCACCTATCTTTTAGGACTGATTGGAATTTAAATTACGCCTGAGTAATCGGAGTAATTTTGATAATTTCACATTTCTCTTTGATGTAGACTTAACTATAATTATGCAGTTACACCTACTCAAGAAATTTGGGAGAAAAAAACTAATGTGAGAGTGCTGCTTGCGATCGCGAATCATGTTCTACTGCCTGTAGCTCCATTTCTTAGCACAACAATGCATCCTCACTTCCATTTTGGACAAAAGTGTGCATTTTGTGCTAAGAAAATAGCACTTGATGCCGGGAGTTAGTTGGTGGAAAATCCAACCCTAAGATCACTGTAAAAACCTAATTACCAGGTCCACATAGTGAATAAAAAAAGGTTTGTTAGGAGATGAAACAAAAAAGTTACAGGTAAGACCATTAAAAATTCTCAACAAGCTTGCATGGAACCCATCTATACAGAGTTCCATGTATTACTCTTGATGCCACAGACCCATCTTGACCATCCTTGCCAAGAAGACCAAGTGATTCTGCTCTAACAACCCCTTCACTCTGGCCACTCTCTTGACATCCCATACTTTGCCATGCTGCGTGACTACACTGTTATGATTAACTTTGAGCACGCATACTGCCCTACCAAACTAGGAATCCCCTTTGGCCAACACTCCAGGTTTGCAGATTCTGACCCAATCGCCCACCGCAAATTCAGGCTTCTTGACTTTCCACTTAGCATCATAGGCAAATGTAATCCTTTCCTGTTTTTCTTTCACTCTTAATGCCGCTCCTTTCTTACTTTTGTCACCATCTTTTCCACCGTGTCTCCTTCTAAACCACCATGAACATAATTTGGAGATAGGCTCCCTCCCTTTGTGTAACTTAAAGGGTCCGACCTCAGTGGTGGTGTGTGGAGTAATGTGGTACAACCACAATTTCTCCCTTAGTTTGTCTTTGCACCCTGCACCAAAACCACATGCCCACAACACATCTACTTTCTTTTTTTTTTCCATTGGGTAAAAGCCTTTTAATATTCATAGGTACAAGAATGTGCAGATTAAATGTATTTGAAATGGCTGACCATCGATAACATGCAATTAGAACTAGCAGCGATCACAGCGGACCAGAACAGGACAAACAGCAGAATGGAGGCCGCAGAGAAAAGGATCAGCGACATCGAAGATGCTTGCACCCAAGCCCACAAAAGCCTGGCAGTCATCTCCAAAACATCGACTAACATTGAAAAACAACTAGCGGAGCAGGAAGACCGCCTCAGAAGGAGCAACATAAGTCTCCTGGGTGTCCCGGAGGGTGCGGAAGATAAACCAGGGTCTTGCGTGGCACTAGTAGAGGAGCTGATGCCTCAAATCACAGGCATCAAGTTCAACAGGCAGTTCGAAGTAGACAAAGCCTACAGGGTGCCGGCGGTCAAACCCCGACAAGGCCAAGGACCGCGGCCGATTATCCTCAAACCACTAAGAGCCAACCAAACCGAGGCAATCTTCGCGATGGCAAGGAAAGGCCAAAACCTAACATGGAATGGGAACAAGCTTATAATAACGCAAGACTACTCCAAACACATGGTGGATATCAGGAAAGGCTTCCTAGCCCTAAGAGACAGACTTCGTAAAGGAAACATATCCTTCACCTTCGCAGGCCCCACAAAAATGAAAATCACGGACAGATGGCGCACACTAACTTTTGATGACCCGAACGAACTGAAGAAATACCTACAAGGACCATCAACGGAGGAGATAGATGCACAAAACACCAGCCCAGGGAAGAGAAGAGCCTCTACGGGAAGCACTGAAGGGGTCAATGGGACAAACACCTAAAAAAAACACCGGACCCATCTTTACTTTCACTGCCCTACGTACTAAATAACCGATCTACCTCAGAAAGACAACATATACCTCGAACTTCTACCTCAACCGCAGCGCGGAACAGAACTTTGATGTCGCACGTCCGACAGACAGAATACGGGGGGTGGGGGGAGGAGCAGGAGGGGGGACGGGCAGGGGGGTTTCTTGGCAGGTACAGTTCTTTATCTTTTCTAACTTTCTTACTCCTTTTCCTTCCTCCTCACTCTCTGAGGCAACACACCACACCCTAGGTAGGGAGGGGAGATCACGGAGACAGGTGGACAGACTGGACAGGCAGGCCCACATACAAACACACAGAAGAAATAAATCAAGGCAGATGGTTCTGCCATACAAAGGCACAGAGCCCCGAAATGCAGGCGCTACTGACGGCATAGGATGACGACATTAGTGCACACACAAGCATCCTCTGACCACAAAGTTGTATCACTCAATGTCAAGGGCCTCAATCATCCAGTCAAACGTAGGAAAGTGATAGACTATCTAACAAAACTCAAAAGCGACATATGCGTCCTTCAAGAGACGAAACTCTCTGCCGACGACGCACTACGACTGAAGGCAAACTGGATAGGTGATCAGGCCTGCTCACCGGCTATACACAAAAAAGGGGGGTGATCACGCTGGTAAATAAGAAATCTAAGCTGACAATCCAAGACACTTACTCAGATGATGATGGCAGATTATTGATCACCACCCTCAGAAGAGGAGATTAAACAATACACATACCTAATATCTATGGCCCCAACTCGAACGACAAAGATTTCTGGGAAGGGGTGGAAATGAAACTAGATAACCTCCCGCAAGACGAACTCATAGTAGTGACAGGGGATTTAAACCAAGTACTAGACGATACTATCAACAGGCACTCAGCAAAAACAAGCCCAAAAACTCAGACAACAAGCACCTTAAAAAACCTATGCGCCAAACTCCAACTTAGTGACCCGTGGAGACTACAACACCCAGACACAAGGGACTACACCTTCTACTCCCACCCACACAACTCATATAGCAGGATAGATTACATCATTATGTCAGCCTCCCACACACACCTGATTGATCAAACAGAGATATCGGCGATAACTATATCAGATCACGCACACATCAGCCTGACACTGAGTGGGAGATGTGAAAGCGGTTGAGGGAGCTATCACAGAGTACCTCGAATTCAATGACACCCCAGATACGAACAGGGGAGTACTGTGGGACGCACTAAAGGCCACACTAAGGGGTAGAATCATAAGTATCAAGGCCAGAATGAACAGAGCAAGAAATAAAAAAATAACAGATCTTGAAAACCAGATTAAAGAGCTAGAAAGAGGGCACAAGGCCAACCTAAAGGACAGCAATACGTTGACAGAGCTGTCAAAAAAGAAGTATGAACTGAACAGAATCCTTAGTGAAAGAGCAGGGGTGTGGATTAACAAATATAAAGCGATCAACCTGTGCTCGGCAAATAAAGCTTGGGAGACGTTAGCCTCCTACCTTAAGAGTAAACAGAGGCAGCACACCATCGCCGCTATAACAGACACTAACTCCAAGTCCCAGACAGCAAACAGAGAGATCCTCGAGGCCTTCAGAAAATTTTACGAGGAACTATACACGACAGACACTAACCTCAAACCAGATGGTGGCGCTAGCCTCCTAGACAAACTAATGATGCCAAGCCTTACAGTAGGCCAGAGGGAAGCCCTAGAAAGCGAAATAAGTGGGGCGGAAATAGAGAAGGCAGTCGCTTCACTAAAAGACAACAAGGCGCCAGGGTCAGATGGCTACACGGCCGCCTTCTAAAAAGCGCTTCCTACACCTCCTAAAACCTAAGATGGTTGAGGTTTTCGCACACTGCAGCCAAATGGGCGGCATGACTCACTCCATGTCCGAGGTAAACATAATAGTAATACCCAAGGAAGGCAAAGATCCCCAGTACCCATGCAACTACCGACCTATCACCTTAATAAATGTGGACTGCAAGATCTATGCTAAGGTACTAGCGATGAGATTAAACACACATCTACCTAACCTGATCCACAACTCACAGGTCGGCTACCTAAAGAACAGGTTGTCCAATGACAACACAAGACTACTATGCCACCTAATTGAACACAAAACAAAAAGCTACACCCCAGCAGTAATGATAGCCTTGGATGCCGAGAAGGCTCTCCACAGAGTATCTTGGCCCTTCCTAGACAACTGTATGAGGAAGTTTGGTCTAGGAGACAAATACAGGAAGATGGTAATGGCACTCTACAATGAACCAAGGGCCAGAGTGGTAGTTAATGGTAGCACGTCTGATCTACTAACACTAGGTACAGGTACCAGACAAGGGTGCCCACTATCACCAGCCCTCTTCCTTCTGGCCATAGAACCGCTACTAACTATGATAAGAACCAACAGACACAAAAAAGGAATCCCAATACAAGATTCCATGATTAAACTGGCTGCCTACGCAGATGATGTATTGATTATAACAGAGGAACCAGACACATCCATAGCAGCACTAATGCCACCATTGAGGAATATGCACAAGTCTCAGGGTACAAGCTCAACAGAGACAAGTCAGAGTGCAAGCCATTGAACATCCATACCACAAAAGCATCCCTAGGGAATTCAGGACTGCCGTGGCAAACAAAATATCTAAAATACCTTGGCCTGTACTTCGGCAGAGACCTGAAGTCGACCCTAGACCACAACGAGAGCACCCTCCTAAAGAAATTGAAAGGGCGCATAGATACTTGGTCTCCTAAGTTCATTAGCTGGTGGAGAAGAATAGAATCAGTAAAGATGATGATAACCCCCATAGTCAACTACATGCTCAGCATGCTCCCGCTCACACCCACAAACGAGTTCCACAAACAACTAGATAAGCTGATCAACAATTTCATATGGAGAGATAAAAAGCCAAGAATAAGCCCACAGAAGCTCAGACTCAGCAAGAACCTTGGCGGTTTGAACCTCACTCATTTCAAAACATTCCACACCGCATGCTTAGCTAGGCAAGGTATCCACTGGGTGACCCCAAGTCAAGACTACGAGCCTGCATGGCTGACATTAGAGAGAGCACTACTAGAGGGCCTTGACCCAATAGCAATACTGACGGCAAACAAACACCCCCAAGCCAATAACACTATCCTGAAGAGCACAAAGTCCGGCCTCCTCAAAGAAGATAAAAAACTAGAACATAGTATCAGAAACACGGAATGGATCTCCTCATGGCACAACACGAAGCTCAAATACAGAGAGAAGACACTAGACATCAAGAACTGGTATAGGCAAGGGATCTCCACCCCGCAACAACTATTGAATCAGGGACATCCCCTCACCTTTGAGACCCTTAAACACAAGTACAACCACCCAAGCTTGGATTTCTATGCATTCCTAAAAATCAAAGTGGCAATCACAAAAGCGAACCTCAGCGGAACTCCCCCATCCATCCTAGAGTACATGACAAACCTAAACAAGAAAGGGCACCAGACAGCCCACCTGTATAAACTACTCAGCCCAACCACAACAAGGCTGAACATCAAAGCCCTAGAACCCCTGGAAAAGGCCATGGGTAGAAAACTCACAGACAGGGAAAAAACAGCAATATGGCAATCTACAACTAGAAATAAGGTTACCCCACAGCTAGTTAAAACGAAATACTGGCTGCTCCACAGGTTGCTCTGGACTCCAGCCCGTCTAGCCGCAGCCGGTATTAGAGAAAATGACAAGTGCTGGAACTGCCACAAAGAGAAAGGAGACCTAGAACACCTGATCCTCTACTGCTCCAAAGTCAGAGTCTTCTGGAGCAAAATCAGACAATTCATATCCGACGTGACGGGCCACCGCATGCAAGGTAACATCACAGAGCTCATTGCGACAGCCATAGCCCCCAACCCCAAAGCGAAAGAGGACAGAGACCTGATCAACCTACTCCTAATGGCAGCAGTGAAAACAATCTTCACGAATTGGAAAGACACCGGGAAGGCAATCTTCAAAGGCTGGCTCAACTGGATCACCTTCTTAAGAGGGGCAGACAATATAGCTACGTACCACTCGCCATGCCACCAATCCTGAGGGGACATGTGGAGCGCTCTAGACAAACATCTGACCACCCAAAAACCCCCATAAAAAGACAGCACACCAATACTAGCAAAGAATCTTCGGACAGATCTGCACCCCCCCCCCCCTCACCCCCCACCCCTAGGGCCTCTTCTTCCTTATTTCTTTTCTTCCTATCTCTTTAACATCCGCGAAAGAGGGGATGTAAGTTAACCGCTAGACTTGACCTTACCGCCCAGTGCGCAGGGGGCCAGATAACATTTTCAATATCACGGCCCACCGTGCGCCCCATGTAACAAGAAGATTGTTGGAACTTACACGGCATTACCCTAGTTGTATCGAAAATAAGACATTAACACTGTACTGTATGTATATAAATACCTGTTTAATAAAAATTGTGAAATAAAAAAATAAACGGCTTTCTCTTTTTATCTGTAAGCAGCACCAACAACAATTAAACTTTAACATTGAACTTTGAGCCACTTCCTGACTAGCAATCATCAATTAACATTATTCAATGTGTCAGTCCTTTTTTCCCCATATGAACCGATCATCTTTTTTATCAAGAGTACTACTTAGGCCCACTGCATGATGAGGAATGGAAATCAGTGTTTACCCACCAGGTCCCCAAATGATTTGCATACATCCGACAGTTGCTAATTGATAAAAAAAAAAGGCACAATTCACAATTTCAAGAGGCTCGACAAGCAAAAAGAAGAAGGAATGTGAACGCTCAGGGGAAATATAAACCTAAGTGAATATGGAGTAATCTCAACCCAAATGTGCAGTTAAAGCAAGGACACTGGACAAATGGCATTCGCGTGTTCGCTTTCTAAAATAATTGGGGAAAATGTTGATACTCATTTGCAGTGGTACTGGCAATGATGGGCAGCCAGAACTGGTCAAGTTCTAGCCGGGATAGCAGGAACAGATGAGCCACTGATTTGCCAAACACTTCAACAAATGGTTCAAATCACTACTCACATTACGCCCCTCTGCAAATATAATTATAGGGAACTTAAGACTGGGGAAAGTAACCCTTTAAATAACAGAAAGAATGATGTACTCTTTTTAATAATACTGGAAACAATTCAATAAAGTGCCCATCTTACACTTGGTTTTCCTCCAAGAGTACAAGATAATAAAAATTAGATTAGAGCACATGATATATTTTTAGTGTATCTTAATGTTTCTGGGAGGTGCTGTAAATCAAATGTGTTAGTCCTTCAAGCATGGACAAAACATTGACCAGTTTGTGTTAATTGCTTCGCAAAGGAAACCTCCGTAACTTTTTATACAATGCTCCAGGCCGCCAAAAGCTTAATCAGGAGAAAAACACAGAATACCACTATCCCAGTACAGACAAGTGTAGTGCCAAACTGTATGCCAACACTAGCCCTTCCTTAACACATTATTACATGTGTATGGTCCATTACATTTGTACCGTTTTGCAACAAACAGCGCTATAAAGCAACTATATCCAGACTTGAGCACAAATGTCACATTATGCTATTCCAGGCCGCCACCTAACATAAGGCATGTCCATGCCACAGCACTAAACTTTCAATCTGGCTTTTCTAATGCCACCAAAATGTATAAACCTTTAAAGCAATGATGAGAATAAGGTATGAAAGAGTAACCAACTGCTCTCAGAGCACACTTTGGAGAATGTACAAAGCTAACAAAACAGTCATTGAAGAGCCCTGCAAATTGAGGCAGTCACAAATCATAAATATAACTATTTCACCACTTATACTTCATCTTGTTAAATCTCTCTTTCTTACCATTACCTTAGGGCACATACAAGGCAGTGGTAACATGACGAATATTAGAGTATTTCAGAAAACTTTCCATCTGGATGGAATTAAACTGTACTCCGTTATCCATGATGAGAACCTCAGGATACGCCTCTCTTGCAAACAGCTTTCTGAAAAAATCAATCATGCTAGCAGTAGTGAGATGAGGTACAAATTTCGCTTCAGGCAGATTTGAGTGGTATATAAAAAGAACCATAACTAATCTACAATCCTGGGGCGAGAAATCGAAATGACTAGAAATGATAAATCCAACATTCTGCCACGGAAAATCCAGCCAATCAACAGGGACAAGGGAGCCACCTTTAACATTTTTTCACTATTTGCATGCACATTACACTCCCTGACAACTCTGGCTACAAGTCTATTAAGGCCAGGCTACCGAACACAGTCCTTACCAATCTTTTAACAGATTTCATACCTAAATGTCCTTTGTGTGCCACAGACAATATATGATCCCTCAAACTGACTGGAGATATACACTTTCCTTCTTTGAATAATGTCTCCCTCAACCTCCAAATCTCCCAATACTTTCCAATAAGGAAACAATTGGCCGGAAATCTGCTTCATCTCAGGCCACCCTTCCTTCACATGTGCCAGAACCCTTCTTAACAATGGGTCACTCTCCATGGAATCCTTCCTCATTCCTTCAGTAGCACCATAATATTTTCCAGACATCAGACCAGCTTTGCTAGCTATTACTTTAGCCTCATCCATTTCATTATCATTTTCACTCATGGCAAATGGTACTCTGAACAAACAGTCTGCTGTGACATTTGTCTTTCCAGGTATGCATTCAACCTTGAAGTTGTACTCCTGGAGCCTGGTCATCAAGCGTGCAGTGCGTGCCGAGGCAATAAGCACCCTCCAGGAGACAAAATACCTATAAGAGGCCTGTGATCAGTTTTAAGTGTGAAACAAAATCCTCACACATTATTATAAGAATATTCCACAGCCCACACACATGCCAGTAATTTCTTCTCTATCATAGAGTAGCATCTCTCGTTATCACTGAGAGTGCAGGATGCATATGCCACACTCTTCCTTTCCACTACGCTGCAATAAAATACTTCCCATTACATAGAGGCTTGCATCCACTGTAATAATGCAGTCTTTGATCACATGTAAAGGTTTCAAAGTAGGTGCCCCCACCATTTATTTTATAATTAGATCAAATGCCTACTGCTATCTTTCTGTCCAAACAAATTCTGTGTTCCTCCTAGTTAGTTAATTTAACTGCTCCATTTTGATGTCGCCATCTCCGATGAACTTACTGTAGTATTCACACAACCCTGAAAAAGAAAGCAACTTCTCTTTATTGTCAGGCACTGGTGTTTTCATAATGGCATTGATCAAAGACCTTTCAGGCCCCACCCCTTCTTTTGATAACGTACGCCCCAAATACTCCATTGTTTGACAGAATAATTTGCACTTGCTTTCTTTAAGGGGTTGATAATTTTCTTTCAAAACCACACACACATTTCTTAAATGCTCATAATGTTCATACACATTCCTAGGCAAAATGAGGATATCATCCTGGAAAACATTTAACAAATTCTTCTATTCATTTAAAGATGTGGAACAATGCTCTTTTAAATATGAGGTCGGCAGGACCAAACAGCATCCTCTTAAACAAAAAAAACCCCTGTGGGGTGATAAATGCAGTTAAACTGTTAGAGTCCTCAGATATCTCATTTTGGTGGTATGCTGAACTTAGATTGAGTGTGAAAAATATACTGGCACCCTCCAACAAGCTCACAACCTTGTTAGTATTAAGTAGTGGATGACAATCCATAACAATGTTGGGATTGAGTGCTCTAAGGTGGATGTATAACCTCAACGTTTTATCCACCTTACATGCCAAGACTATGGGAGGCACCCATTCAGAAGATTAAAGGTCTTCAAGGATCTCACTATTCAACATTTATAATTATATTTCTTAAACTTTGTCTTACAGTCTGCACCCCTTGCTTGAGCTTAATGCCTTGAGTATTACCATTAAGGTTATCTAACATTGCAGTGAACACATCCGGAAACTGAGACACAACCCATGCAGCCTCATCACATTCACTAATCACCAACACATGTTACTTCCTGTGGGGATTTAGTATGATGCTCAATTTCCATTGATCTCTCCATCCAAGCATTTTGAACTCTTTCTTAGCCACATAAAGTTTGATTTATGCCTCTCTTCCTTTGAAAATTATACTTACACCAGTGTAACTTAACAAGACAATTTTAGAACTGTCAATGATTTGGGCCATTCCCAGCTTTACAAAACTTTAGAAATCTGGGAATGTATCAGGCTCGAGGGATGTTGCATGGGAATATCCACAGCAACACAAATGGAATGCCCCTTTTGGGCAGAGTAGTGTGTGACAGAGGCCCATATTTACAAGGCCATGAAAAGTCATGCGAGTTGACTTTACATGGCCTTGTATATATGGGTAGGCACATTGCACCACTGGTACATCAAAAAAAGTGATGCACCTGTGCGCAAGTGCCTTGTAAACAAGGCTCAATGCGCCCAATTCAAAATGACACTGGTGTGGCGGCACAACACGTACCATGTAGCGCACACAGTATACAACCTTTACAACGAAACTGTTACAACGCATTGCTCTGGGGGGCGCTCTAGGATAGGGAATAGGTTAATTTACTATCCAATAACCTTCCCTACTATCCACGGGGACTGGAGTTGGAATAGTAAATTAAACTATTCACTATCCAGCGCCCAAAAGCATTATGCGTTGTAATGGTATGCGTTGTAAAACTTACGATGTAAAGGTAGGCGTTGTAAAAGTATGCGTTGTAACGTCATACATCCAGCGCACACATATAGAATGATGCATTATCCTTTACGGTTGATGAAGAATCCTCACGTTGTACCCTCGTGTTTAGGAATGGCTTGCATCTCCTTGCTGCTTATTGAATAGACCTCGCTTCTGGTCTTGCTAACATACGCTGTCCACAGCACAGAACGTTGAAATTCAAATGATGCCAACCAAAGCTAAGTTGCGGTGAGACCAAACCATGTAAAATGAAATACCTCAAATATGCTGATAACTTCTTTAAGACTCGACAAATGCTCCAGAAGTACATAAACATCCCTAGCCCAGAAATGTTCATGAAAGAGCCCAATAGTAATAAAGCAGCTGCAGTTCCTGGGTTCCAAATATCCTGAAGAAGACGGTACCAGCCCTGTGCCATCAGTAGTAGAAGCAAGTACCTCTTCTTGCTCGACCCCAGTGTTAGATCCAGAGTAATCAGGTCCATATAGTGAATAAATAGTTTATGTGGAGACGTCCTGAAAGCCAGGCAGCACAAAATCCTCTGTGCCACAGTTCTGGAACAGAACCTCCATGAATACATGAGCCAGCATTTAACATAAACATGTTACAATTAAAGGAGACTACCAAGAATATAACAATCACATTTAACAAGTACGAATGACCACTCACACTTACTAATAATTTTCCACTGCATTCAGCGCAATTTCTTAGTGCAAATAAGACCCCCCCCAACTCTCCCATTATGGATGAGAGTGGGTATTTTGGCTCTATGGAATTGCACTAAATACAGAATTACTCTCTTCACATAATTCTGTGAAATCTTAGGAAATTCTAAGTGATTATTGTAGTAGGGATTCTGCTCATACACAGAATTGTGCATAGAGACTTGGTACCTCAGTGAATTAGGGTGTAGCAAAACTCACCTTAGTAGCCAAAGTTCCCTACCAGACTAGTAGTCAGTGTCTCATTGGTTCTTCCATAACCCCAATGATTAGACAACCCAGAACATAGACCTTAGAATACCTCAGGCAATGTGGAACACATGAACACTCTTTCGTTATACTCTCATACCAGTTCAAAACGGGGAGTAAATAGAGACACGTGCAAGTTTGAAATACTAATTTTTAATGCCGTGTTCTCAGGCACAGTATCTTAGCTAACACAAGCAGACATATTATAAGCAAGAAGATTATCAGCATACTTACCATTCCATAAAATACAAAGGGAGAAATCATGTTATAATGCTAAATGGAAAACAGGTTAGAATATACCGATATCTCACCCTCCCTTGCTAGTAGGTTATTTTATATCTACAGAAGGTCTCTTGGAATTAAAAGGGCGGCCCCATAACTCTGGTCCTAGCAGAAATGGATCACATCAGTTTCTGCACCAGCTCTCTGCATGCGAAATGTTCTCCAAGTGTGTGTGATTATGCCTATGCAGTGCATTATTAAACATGCCAAAATCAGAGGTGGCCACAGCTGCATATATGTTATGTCTAGAACGTGCGCTGATCAGTCTGAACAACAACCACTGTGTTCAAATAACCTTGAAGGCCTCTGCACTCACTGTTCAGACAAAGCTTACCAAGCAAGGCTGCTAATATAGAAAAACATGTTATTCTCGTGTGAAGCAAAACACTCAGCTAGACTTTAAACATTTATAATAATGTGTGCTGTGTGCAAAGGCAACAGAAAGGAAAAATGGCATTTAAACTTCTAATAAGCTCATGACAACTTAACACAGTGTGAATGCAAGGCTCATCCCCATGACACCCTCCCTTGATCCGAGCGCGGATAAGAAAAAGGGGCAAATTTGGGAAGCAGAGTTCAAGAACGATAGTCAGAACCAAGTTCAAATTGCCATAGGGAAAAAAACTCCATAATTTGAACATACTTCAAATCAACCAAGCCTAGCCATGGACATAGCGAAGTCAATAGGTCTGGATAGAAATAAATGAAGGTGAGAGAAAAAAATATTTAAAAAATCCGATGTCCAACTTGTGACCTTGGTCATGGAAGAGAGTGAAGCGATGACACATCTCAATCCAACAATGTATACACAAAATATGCAGCAAGAGCCTCCAATAGGAAGTCACTGTTCTCATCTGAAAACATGTCAGTCATCCAATTCAGCAAAGGGAAAGAACATACATGTTCTTCAATTACCGGAACCTCTAGCACCATCAGAGGGCAACTCGGTGTTTCTTCAATGAAGCTGCGTGCCAAGAAATCTTGCACCGCTGCGAAAACATTCCAACGTCCCAGGACTCCATGCATCGCTGCAAAGGCCATAATCCCTCCGCCAGAACAAAGCAATTCATGAGCAACTAAGGGGTTCATTATCTGATTATAATCCGCATTGGGAGACACCGTATTGCAGAGACACAAATCCAGGGCCCAGTCGAAATCGCAACTCAGGCTGGATGCATGTAAAGAAGGAAAATTGAAATGATAATCTATAAGCTGCACTTAATGTAGCAAGAGGCAGCGCTCCATAATATTCAAGCATTCAGTTGCGGAGCAACAACAGTCGTGACAGATCTTCTCGCAACACAGGACATGCATCCATTTTGAAATAAACAAAACAGCAGAAGAACGCCTGCAGCCAGAGCGAGCATTAATGGAAATCCACCAAACAGGCTGGAAAAAATCGAATGAAAAAATGCCGGGAACACACCAAATATAGTCTGAAAAGATGTCACAAGGCCACTGCTAATAACTTTAAAAAAGTGAGCCAGCCCTGTGGTGGAGGATGCATTAAAGATAGTGTGAATTAATGCATCGAAATGCAAGGGCAAATCCTTATTTAATAAAGCATGCACCTCTGTGCAGGTGTTTACCACGTGCAGGACAAATGTTTCATGAGCAGATGTGAGGGCGACTTCTTTCTGAGACAATAGAGCTCTTATACGACTCATCTTGTTGAACTTTGCTTTCAATGTCGGAACCGTTCCGTCATGAGCATGGAAGGGGTTAATTTGAGACAGTTTCCAGACTTCGTTGTAAATAGCATATATCAATCTTTTAGGTCTGCCGGAAGCCAGGCCTTTCACCAAATCATTCAGATCAACATCGTCAGTCAATTTAGATGAATGCAGCTTAACTGACGCCAAAGTGGAATGTTTGAGCCGACTCTGACATAATTTGCCTACAGAATAGGTTGTCACAGAATGGCCACTTTCAAAACGGGGATCCACCCTGACCTGTGTGTAGCCTGCTAAACCCAGAAAACGATGCTGGCAAGAGTCAGCACTTTTGTGCCACTGCAACCAACCCTTAGGATCCAAACTGGATATGTTAACCCCTTGGATGCGTCGGACGGCCGGGGGCCATCGGACGTTACGGTGAGCGTGTGCGGAGGACGGCCAGGGGCCGTCCGAACCACGCCCACCTTTTATTTCGCCCGCAATTCCGCCGCGGTTAAAGGGTTATTCTCTGATGGAAAAGTTGGTATTATTATTCCAACCGGAATATTCTTCTAATTCAGGAAAAGAAGGAGCATTTAATTTTTTAGTAGTAGCCAATCCAAAGCAAGTTGTTTGTGAAACTTTAGAATTCAAAAACAACATATGGGTCGGGATGAGGCATGCACGATGCAAAGCCTCAGTGCCTTGCACTTTCCAACTTTTAGAACCCCAAACAGATTTAAGATCAATAGTATCTTTCCACAGCTCGTAGCCCCCAACAGCCAATAGGTCTAAAAAGGACTTTGAATACAATAACTTTGTGTGGGTAAGTCTAACCTTGGAAGTGGACTTTTCGGTCATTTTAAAATAAAATGCATTGGGATTTGACTGATTAAAATCAGTAAAGTAAGTGAACTTCTTTAAAAGAGAAGCGGAACTGCCTTGTACAGGAGTGGGACAATGTTCCCAGTGTGTATAATTAACAGTATTTCTCCAGGTGTTGGCCTTATGCAGGTAGTGATTGCCAAAGTGTTGGTAACAAAACAAATCACCATAATTTGTGGAATCTAAATACAAATCTTCAGCATCAAAGGCAGCATAATATTTCAAATCAGAAAACAAAGCTTCTACGGCCTGAACATCCCAATCATCAGAACGTATATTTTGTTTAATCACATCCCCCATAGAAACCCTCAGGACATTTGGGACATTTAAAACCTCTGTGGGCCCATGAATTTGAAATCTAATAGCACCCCACACAATCCCATATAAGACGGGCCAAGGAGTGATGTTAACAAAAGCCAGGTCCCTCTACAGTCTGTGTGATGAGGAATGGGAAGCCAATGTTCCATTGATATGTCGAATGCATGTTCCTCTTCAACATAATGTCCGTTGACAAGCAGAAAAAATACACCACAAATCCAATAGACATGAACAGGTAAATCGAAAAAAGCACCAACCAAATGTAGGTCCATGGAGAAATCAAAAAATGTTTTTTAAACCATGTTGCAAAAACAGAAATCTTTGAAGGGGTCTTCGATGTGTGAGAGTCAGTGTCAAATGTAAATCTGGATTCTGTAGCCAAACAAATCGGGCATCGATAAGTCAGTGCGGTAAGTATATTCAGTCTCATCAAGGTGAGAACCAGGTAGTGAACTCAATAAAGGACTTGAAATGGCAGGCATCTCGAACGGCAACATCAGGTCTGGGGTTAGGACCGGGGGCCAAAACAGAATTTCTCAAAATCGATGGACACGAGACTGCCGGAGGCATACTAAGAAGAATCGGCCACTCTGTGTAGTTTGACATTGTCAATGGAGATGTACCTTTGTTCTTTACGACCTGGAAGTGTTGGCAAAATGACTGTTCTTGTACCCTTCACACCAAGCACTGGAACTGGAGCTCGATATGAGGGACCACATTCTTTCTTGTTTTCAATCTTCTCTCAAACCAGTTCTCCAACTTGGGGTAGCCAGCCAACTACCGGAATCTGCAATGCAGCATTTGATGTGGAGGGCAAGTGTTCCTTCGCAAGACTGTCTCTCGCCTTTTGTAGATCCTGTAAAACATTACAATGTGCATCTACATCAAAGGAGGCAGCAACCGCCACCTGGTCTAGACCGTCAAGGTCCGAGACAAACATCTTGATACTAAAGAGCATTTCGTATGGGGTCCGTCCACCCAGAGACCTTCTAGTGAGATTATTAAGGGCGCGCTGCACACTATTGAGGTGGGCCAGCCAGTTCCTGCCAGTGCCTATAACCCTAGCTGTCAACGACTGTTTTAAATCTCGGTTCATTCGTTGCATAACACTATTACCGTCAGGTTTGTGTGGAGACGAAAACTTGACTTGGACCCCCAACGAAGTCATGGCATCCTTGTACGCCATCCCGACGCTCTCGGTGGCGGTCGCTCCCCATGCTCCCTGCTGACCTGTGACCTAGCTGAACTGTGCACATCTGCTGCCTCCTGCCTGCGGTATAGTTATTGAACTGTTGCCTGCCTTACGATCGTGCTCTGTGCACAACTGCTGCCTGCTGCCTGCGATATCATTTCTTACTGCTGCCTGCCTTAAGATCGAACGCTGTACCTCGCCAATTGGCCCATTCCGTGTGTTATGATTTTTGTGCTCTCCTAGGCTGCACCGCTCGATTGGGTAATTTAGATTTGCAATTGTTTATTTAATAAATACGCTCGTCTCCCACAGCTTATCCCCACGTTGTGCCACACCCTGGTCCGGTTTCACTTTAGCGGCCATTTGGTGTTTGTTGTGCCTCGGAGACCGCCCTCTCCACCCCGACCCCGCCTCCCAACTGCTCCTCCCTCGCTCCGCCCCTCCCACCATCCACATATGACAGATGCTTTCCCGCGCAGCGTTCACGCGCAGCGATCGCGCCCAAGGTGCGCCAAAGGTAAGCCCCTCTACGCCCGTCCGCGCCTGGACCGCGCCCAGCGCCAGACCCCCTGGTCCCCGCATCACCCACCCCTCCCGTATTACATACGACGCCTCCACCCTCTTAGCACTTAACCCCGGCCAACTCCCTAACTGCGCCCAAGCAGCACCAGGACACACCCATGGACCCTTCAGCTGCCACTCCTGCAAATTCACCTGCATCAAAACCCACACCAAACCAACAAACACCAAACAGAGATCCAACACCAACCACCTTAAATGCATCCTTCTCAACACCCGCTCGGTTCACAAACACGCCATCGACCTTTGGAATCTACTCGACACCATTTCTCCGGACATCGCCTTCCTAACAGAAACCTGGATGAATGCCTCTTCAGCTCCAGACTTCACCATAGCCATCCCGGACGGCTACAAGATCATCCGTAAGGACCGCACCATTCAAACAGGAGGAGGCATCGCCATCGTCCACAAGAACACCATCCGCGTCTCAACCAGCTCAGAAGACAATCTCTCTATCGCCGAACACCTTCACTTCCAGATCCACACCGACCCCAAGACCACACTCAGAGGCACTCTCCTCTACAGGCCACCAGGACCCCGTACAAAATTCAGCGAAGACATCACTGACTTCATCACCCCACGCGCCCTCCCCTCGGAAGAATACATTCTACTGGGAGACCTCAATTTCCATCTGGAAAAGAGCAATGACAGTAACACTACCACCCTTCTGGACAATCTCGCCAACCTCGGACTCAAACAACTTGTTAACACCCCCACACACTATGCAGGACACTCACTCGACCCTATCTTCACTTCCAGCAAGCCTATCTCCTTCACTCACACCACACCCCTCCACTGGACGGACCACAGTTGCATCCACTTCATTTACAATAAGACCTCAATCCACAACCACCCTCAACCAACTCTGTGAAGAAATTGGAACAAAATCACCATCGACCAGATCTCAACATCGCTTCTTCAACAACCCCCTGCCTATTCAATGAACCCTAACCAAGCCGCCATCAACCTCACACAATGGTTAACCCAAACCGCCGACAAACTAGCACCCTTGAAAAAACATCAAATCAAGCAAGGAAGCAAGAACGCCCCCTGGTTCAACGACGACCTTAAAAAATCCAAGAAGCTCTGTTGTTCCCTTGAGAAAAATTGGAAATCAAACCAAAACACTATCACCCAAGCCGCCCTCAAAAACGCCACCCGCAAACACCACCAACTAATCCAGACAGCCAAGAAATCAGCACTCAAAGACCGACTCGACAACAACGCCCACAACAGCAAGGAACTTTTCAACATCATCAAAGAATTCACCAACCCCACCGCCAGCTCTAACGACATCACCCCCTCTCAAGTCCTCTGCGACTCCCTCGCCTCATTCTTCCATGACAAAATCGCCGACATTCATAACAGCTTTGACAACCAACCCGTAAACCAGTCCACCCCACTCACCTCCGAACCTGTACCTCCTCCGAATAACCTTTCCGACTGGAACCCAATCACCACAGAAGACACCATTCGCCTGATGAACTCCATCCACTCAGGATCCCCTACAGACCCATGCCCACATCACATCTTCAACAAAGCAGACTCCATTATCGCACCCCATCTCCGAGATGTCATCAACTGCTCCCTTAACTCCGCCACATTCCCAGAAAGCTGGAAACACGCCGAACTCAGCGCCCTTCTGAAGAAACCCACAGCTGACCCCACCGAACTCAAAAACTACTGCCCCATCTCGCTCCTCCCATTCCCTGCCAAAGTCATTGAGAAAGCCATCAACAATCAGCTAGCCGCCTTCCTCGAAACCAACAAATCACTCGACTCCTCACAGTCTGGCTTCCGAGCCAAACACAGCACCGAGACCGCCCTCATCGCAGCAACAGACGACATTCGAACACTACTGGACAACGGAGATACAGTCGCCCTCATCCTCCTTGACCTCTCCGCAGCCTTCGACACAGTCTGCCATGGCACCCTGATACAACGCCTCAGAAACATCGGAATTCAAGGAAAAGCATTGGACTGGATCACTTCGTTCCTCGCTGGAAGAACTCAGAGAGTCCGCCTTCCCCCTTTTAAGTCAGAGGCCACCGAAGTCATCTGCGGCGTCCCGCAAGGATCATCACTCAGCCCCACCCTCTTCAACGTCTACATGAGCCCCCTCGCAACCATCGCACGTCAACACAACCTCAACATCATCTCCTACGCTGATGACACTCAGCTGATCCTCTCACTCACCAAAGACCCAACCACCGCCAAAACCAACCTACATGAAGGGATGAAAGAAGTAGCCGAGTGGATGAAGCACAGCCGTCTGAAACTGAACTCGGACAAAACGGAAGTCCTCATCTTAGGCTCATCCCCTTCCGCCTGGGACGACTCTTGGTGGCCTACGGCCCTAGGAAAAGCCCCCATACCGACGAACCACGCACGGAACCTGGGCATCATCCTGGACTCCTCACTCTCGATGACCAGACAAGTCAACGCCGTCTCATCATCATGCTTCAACATCCTACGCATGCTCAAAAAAACATTTCGCTGGATCCCCACCGAAACAGAAAAAACGGTCACCCACGCACTGGTTACAAGCCGTCTGGACTACGGAAACACCCTTTACGCCGGTTCCACGGCAAAACTGCAGAAAAAACTCCAACGCATCCAAAATACTTCAGCCAGACTCATACTAGACATACCCCGCACAGACCACATTTCCGTTCACCTGAAAGACCTCCACTGGCTCCCCGTCAACAAGAGAATAACGTTCCATCTCCTCACCCACGCACACAAAGCCCTATACGAACTTGGACCTGACTGTCTCAACACGCGCCTTTCCTTTTACACCCCCACCCGCCAGCTGCGTTCGTCCAACCAAGCCCTCGCCGCTGTTCCGCGCATCCACAAAGCCACCATGGGGGGAAGATCCTTCTCCTACTTAGCGGCCAAAACCTGGAATTCCCTTCCCATCCACCTCCGCCTTACTCAAAACCACCTAGCCTTCAGAAAACAACTTAAAACCTGGATATTCGATAAGTAAACCTCCCCCCCTTCCTCAAGCGCCTTGAGACCCTTTGGGTATGTAGTGCGCTATATAAATTCTAATTTGACTTGACTTGACTTGACTTTGAGGCGAAAGCAGGACCCTGATCCGAATGGAAGGTGCCACAGGCAAAAATCCCTACAAAGTCTCTTATGCCAGTTCGCAAATCAGCGCTGCGGTGTGGGCACACCCACACAAAGCGTGTGCATGAATCAACTGCAACTAAGGTGTACTTATACGCAATATCAGAGGAAAAAGGACTGCAGTGATCTAAATAAACACAACCAAGTAGTTTATTAGAATTGTACAACTGTGTCTAGGGCGTACGTGTAGCAGTCGAAGGCTTGATCTGCTGGCAAATGTCACATTGAAGGACATAATCACGCGTCTGTTCGTTCAGTCCCCGCCACCAGAAACGTTGTTGTAACTGAGATAGAGTAGCCGAAACGCCTGCATGCGCAGACGCAACACCTTCATGGGCAGCTGTAATCAGTGTGGACCTGCGGTCCGCGTTGGGAATAAATCTTTCACCAACGTCTGGTGAAAGGAACTTTATCAGGACTTAAGTGATATGAATACTTTGAAGGAAACCCCTTAGGATATTTCCTTTCCTTCTCAGTCGCAGCTACAGCCGCAAAGATGTCATCATCAATCTTACTTTTGGAACGTGTAACTGATGCAACCAAATATGTCAATACTGCTGATTTTGCGGCCTCATCGGCCAAACTATTGCCAACAGCGTGAACTCCCACTTGCTGATGACCGAGAGTATGAATTACATACGCGAGTGGTAACTGCTCTTTAAGCTCAGCCACTCGAACCCAGATCATTTTATGTTTTATCGTGCTACCTTTGGAATCACGAAAATCATTCTGAAACCAAAAGAACATGTTTTCATTGTAAGACTGGACACAGTAGTAAGAGTCACTCACAATAAGAGTCGTCATACTAGGATCAGTGTACTCCAATGCAAGCATCAGAGCTCGGAGCTCTGCCAATTGTGCGGTACAGTCCCCTAAAGTCTGTGTATGCACGACTTTGGACTTGAATTTATCATTCACCATGGCGCAAGCTGAGACGTATGCGTGCTTAGACCCATGCGCAACTTGCGCTGAACCATCAGTGTAAATGATACAAATGGAAATCCTCCAAAGGCCACATAGTCAATGGTGTGGTATGAACACATTCATACTGCAAATACTCTTGCGTCTGCAAGGAGGCATCAAAAATAAACGTGACATCCGGAGACGTCAATGATGCAGCCCATTGTATCCACCGGGGTTGCAAAGCTTTAGATTTCGGTACACTGGCTTTCGTCATTGCCTTTAGTGCAGGATACTGGTAACAAGCAACATGCGTTTTCCCTGCGATAGTGCACATTCCATAAGAATCGCCATTTGCACAGCTGTCAAAACTTTTTCCACAATGGAAAAGCGCATTTCAGCCGAAGTGTACAAGTGTGACTTGTAAGCGAGAGGTTCTGTGTCACCTTCGTTAAAAGTAAGGTAAGTGAAACCCACCGCCCCAGGGATGATTCTTATCACCAGGTTGGTGTGGTTATGACGTGTCAGTAAGAATTTAGATTCTAGAAGTTCAGCCTGCAAAGATTGCAAGATGGCTGAATGTTCAGGCAGCCAGCATGTTTGGTGAAAGTAGGTTGTATCAAAGCATACAAAGGCTTGATTCGCTGGGTGTGTATTCGGGAATGTACGTACGCCCGAAATTCAAAAAACCCAGCAAGGACTGTAATTTTTTAAGTGTTGTAGGAGCGCGCAGCTGTGTGCATTTCTCCAAGAAGTGAGGATCCAATTCTCGACCTTCATTGTTGAGCTCGTAGCCCAGGAACAACACTGTGTACTCTGTAATGTGAGACTTTGCAAAGTTGAATTTGTAACCGAAGTCCGCAAAGTTACAAATTATGCGGTCAACGCGACGCAGATGCGCCCAAATTTCATCGTCTGTGAGATAGATGTCATCCACATACGAGCAAGCATCTGGGTCAACTCTCTCTCTCTCCAAGAGAGAGACGATGCGGGCAGCAAACACACCCAGACTATTCTTATATCCCATGGCCAGGTGTTTAAATTGGCGGTGTTTGCCGCCACTGGTAAAACTGGTCCATTGGGAACTTAGACCATCCAAATTGTGGGCAAAAAAAACGTCGGAAATGTCAAGTGTGGTTTTGAGCTGTTTTCGCACAAGACCATCCACCAAAGCAGAGCCGTGTGTATTCTGTACTGCACAGGTACGGCAATGCGAGTTTAAATACTGGTAATCCAATACCAAACGGTACAAACCGTCCGGCTTGTTCACAGTAAAAGTGGGTTATTCATCGGTGACACACAAGTTTCAATCACTCCTTGATATTCCAATTGTTCAAGGATTTCCGCAACGGAAACCTTAGGTTCACGCCGGATGGGATATTGAGGTTGAGGCTGTGGCATAGACCGTAAGGGAATCTCGTGGTGTGGGGAAAATGTATCCCAACCACAGTGCGTACGGTAAAGAGCTGGCGATAGGGCCTTAGCCCACTCTTCTGCAAAACTCAGCACATGCTCCTTCGAGACCGTGTGCGTGAAACTAGGGGGAATTACCTCCTCCCCTCTCGGAGCTGCAAGAACAAAAGGTGGGGGCCAGTCAGCCTCCGCTAACAAAATGTCATAGGTAGTTGTAAGATTTTCCCAAAATACCCCTTTTATGGTACGTTGTATTTCATCTTCAATTAAAAAAGCCTATCAAGGGGAGCTACTCTGGTATCAGCTGTCTCTACAACAACATATTGGTCATTCGCTGTCACCTTCAGTAGTGGACGCAGGGCCTCTCGCACTATGGTAATCTCCGCCGCACTGTTCAACAACGTCAGCGCCCATGTCTGATTCCGAAGCTGCGTTCTCACTATCTGTGGCATATCTCACTGTTAAAATGGCAACTTTCTTTTTCTGAAACGGGGGTCTTTTCTGTGAAGAATTGTCCTGCTTGCCTTTTCCGTCTTTCGGGCGGGGCTGGTTGTGACTCTGCGGGCCACCCCTACCTCTTCCGCTGCTTCCACCACCGGACGATGAGGCAGATGTGTACTGTAAAGAACGAGGAGAGCATTGATCAGGAACCTGAAATCTATCGGGCGACTTAATCGTAGTGTGGTTGGGCAAATCATAAACGCACTCAGTAGACGCAGGCACGGGTGATGGGGGACGGAACTCTTGTTGTTTCCCCTGGTTTTTATTTCTATTCCCATTTTTCTTTGGAGCTGTGGGTTGAACATCTGTTTCAGACTTCGCACCCTGAGTTTGTTTTTTATCTTTAGCAGGAAAGGGCTTGACACCTAAACTATTGCGGCCAATGGTTTTATATGCCGCCGTAATAATTCTCGGTAACTGTCGGGGTTTGTCGGCATTGGGGACATCACGTAAGGCATTAGCCACTTGAAAGTTGACCGCATCTCCCTTAACATTAGAAAGGACAAGATCGGCTACTACGTCAAATGTGCCAACGAGTCTCATTCCCAATTCTACCGCAGCCTCAGGTCCGTGCTCGTCTTGAACACGCTTAATGACTGTCGAGGACACTTTGGAGCCTTGCATCGTTCGTGGAAGAGGAGTTGGCCCTTAGACCCTGTAATTGCCGTTACCGTCCTTGGGTGCGTTGACTGCTCGCTGGACCCGCTGCGCGGGTCCCGCATCGCAGCCTGAGGAGGGTGTTGACTGATCCCGGTGTGGAGCGCTAGGGGCAAGAACTGCAGCAGGGCTGTGAGCAGCGTAGCAGGGACTCCGTATCCCAGGAGTCCCTGCATTGACCGTTAGTACACCTGGTCTGCTCTCCCTGCTGCCACGCCCCCCGCCCACGAGTCCTGAAGAGGAGCGGCGTTCCCTGCCCTTGTGGGACACTTTGGAGCCTTGCATCCTTCGTGGAAGAGGAGTTGGCCCTTGGACCCTGTAATTGCCGTTACCTTCCTTGGGTCCCGCATCGCAGCCTGAGGATAACAGGATTAATATACCGCTGCGCGGGAGCATCCCGGGAGAAGCCCGGGACAAGGGCGGGACCATCTGCGGCCGTCAGAGGCCGGAAGAGACTGGACTGGGCCAAGGCTCTTGGCTCCTCTCCTGAGACTGTGGTAGTTTTTCTATATTGGTGTGTAAGTGTTCTTTTCTCGTACCGGGTTCAACGCTAGTTAGGGATACTCTGAGCTGTTTAGTTGTCATTTTAGTGATTTTTTATGAGAGTCTAGTGTTTGCGGGCCCTGCTGTTTTCCCTCTTTGTCCCGGTGAGGAGCATGGAGTGCCGCGAAATTAGAAGTATGGCAGCGGCAGGTAGTAAAAAATTGACTGGCACCTTAGATGATTTTATTGTGCGCACCAACACGTTGATCGACCAAGGGATTGTACTTATGGAGAGAAGGGTTTCCCAGGACTTGGCTTTTGCCAAAAGATCGTCTTTGGGTCTCATTGGTTCTGCTCACACCCCTGATACTTCTTCCCATATACCCAATCCTGTGCAGGTCCTTGCTGATATTCACAATGCGCACTGTAGTCAGTCAGGCTCACAAGCCCCTTCACCCCTTAATCCCCAGGTTCAGGCTCACAACCTTACAGGGATTAGTTTGGACATTAACCAGGTAAATCATCAGGCAGACACCCAGGTAGTGACTCTAAATGAACAAAAGAGGGGGAGGCGGGAGGGTGCAATCCCTAAACGTAAGCTCCCAAATACCAACATCACCGGAGCCAAGAAAGGCCGTGTTACCACAGCTGGGAATACTAGTATCGATTCGAATGAGAGGGGCGGATTGGTAGAGTCGAGTGATCCTGGCAATGAAGTTATTAGTCAGAAAACCGGGGCGGTAGCGGCCCCGGCAGAGGTTGCCAATTTACCCCTGAACATCATCGACGATACCATCTTGGATAACTCCCTAGCTGACATCCTCGATGATAGCACTACATCCAATAGATCGAGGTTTGACTCATTGGGGGAGGTTAATGGGGAGGAGGAGCCTATAGGCAGCATTATATCCAAAATTGTTAAAACCTTACTCGCACCCCTAGAAGCTAGGCTCCATGGCATTGAAAAGGTGCTTCATGACATACACAAGGATATAAGGTTTCATGATAGCCCCTTTTCCAATAGGACCACTAATGCCACTATTGAAGCCAGTAAATCAAGGCTTGCGGGCAAGAGCGCAACAGTGACAAAAAACAAGCTGCCCAAAAAATCGGCAATAAACCCCTCCAACCATGTGATCAATAAACAGAGCACCCAAACCCCCACACTAAATAAGCCTCCTGACCAAGCCAACGTTAAAGGCCCCGCTATCCCCACTTCAAAACCCGCGCAATCCCCCCATCAAAATAACACGACACGGCGAAATATCCATCTACCGCCAGATGCTTGCTCTTATGTGATTATTTTGACGGGGGTAACGGAATTGGTCCCCCCAAATACAGAAAACTTCCACGCTCTCAAAAATAAGGTATGCCACTGGCTGGCTAATAATCATCCTTTACCCCAAAATCTTTGTGGCAATATCTTAATGGTTAAGAGATCGCCTTGGGTGGGACAAAATAGGAAAAGAATACGGGGGGACTGTATAGTAGTGACCTTCGAGGATTCCCGCATCGCGGATTATATCTGTCGGGGGAATCATCGTAGCAACAATGATACTTCGGTCATGGCCAGGCCCCTGTCCTATTTTTATATGCCCAATGACCAACGAGATAACAGATGGAGTTGGCTTAAAGACCCTAATCATCATAGAGGAGAGTTGAGACAAGAGGTGCCCAGTGAAAGGAATCCTTACAGTTGGGGCAGGGGTGATGAGGAGGGGTGGAACCTGGTGCAGAGAAGAGGAGGTAGACAGAACAAAGACAATAGACACCATGCAGATAGCTTTAGGGCCAATGATATGTTTTTTGGTCATCCTCACAACTACGCCGAGGCTCGCTATCCACTAGATAACTTTGGTAACATCCCAACGACAAATCAGTATGATTGTCTGTCTGATTTGGGGTGGGTGGATTGACAACAGGCGGGGAAAGTGCTAGGATATGATAAAGGAATCGGGACTAACCCTGCCTTACCCGCAAAAATGGTCCCGGAGACCGGGGACTTAAGTATGGACACCAGGGAACCAGTTCCCGTTGTCCATGAGCTGGGTAAAGGTAGGGACCCAGTATCTAGCCTATATAGTCAAGTAGTGGGTAGGGAAGCACCTAGAGACAACAGATATATAAAGGTAGGAACATGGAACATCGCCGGGCTAAGGAACAAAGTTGATGACCCCATCTGGAGGGAATCTGTAGGAACCATAGACAGCATTGCCCTACAAGAGACGTGGGATACTAAGAACATACTCACCTTGGACGGATACACTACCTATTCTCTCCCCGCAGTCACAACCACTAGAGGAAGAGCGAGGGGGGTCTGGTAACCTTGGTGGCAGCTAATATTTCTGGATTGCCTCAGGGTCCCCCTACTGTCTGGTAGTCAAAATTGCCCGCAAAGGGGCACATAATGTTTTAATCATTAATTTTTACAATTCTTTTGACAGAGCCACCTCAACTAGCAACCTGATAGTGTTACATTCCTTTTTAACAGATTATAAGGAGCTGTCGGAAAAAGAATGCTACATAATACTACTAGGGGATTTTAATATCCATAGATGCCCAGACAAATGTTTGCCCAATGATCCTTTTGCCCCTATTGAACAGAGCGACACTCATTTTGAGCACACAGAGCAGGGAATCTTATTGGAATACATTTTGGCTGAAAATGGTTTAACCTTACCCATGGGGGACGAGGTGGATATTCCAACTTTTAAAGGAAATGGTACTGGGTCAACTATCGACTTTATCTTCACAAGTTTAACGCTAGGTAGTTATATTGTAGACTATTCTCCGGTCTGGTCTCATTTCAGCGATCACAACCCTGTTTTTTTACATGTTAGTGGTATCCTCAGTAGATCTGAGACACAACCGAACAGGGTTGATAAACAGGACATTCGCGCAACAGATCAGGCTCGCAGAATTAAATGGTGTAAAATTGTTCCTGAGGATTTCCAAGTTAACCTCTCCAATAGTAGAGGGGAGGAGCTGCAGGTATGCATGGATAAGGATGCTGGGGATAGTGAGGTAGTGGAGGCTTACCAAAAGGTTTGTCACCAGATTATGACTGACCTAACACACCCTGGCAAAACAAAAGATTTAGGGTCAGTTGGCTGGTTCAATCACGATTGCTCAGCAGCCAACCGTAATCTAAAGGAGGCCTTGAAATGTAAGCCTGTCGATAGACAACGCGTGGCATTGCTAAGGAAAGCATACAAAGCAGCAGTAGAACAGAGGAAACGGGAGATCAGGGAAGATGCCTGGGCAGAATTGACTTCTATTGACGTAATAAAAAACAGCGCCAAATTCTGGGCAGTGATCAACCAACCCTACTTTGTTGACTCGAGCAATAATGTCTTAGACTGTGGTATTCAGGAAGACAAGTGGCTCACCCATTTTAAGTCAGTCTATGAACAGGCATCCGCAGAGGATGATGATTTAACATCTGGGGTTAGTCACCCATACACTTTGGTGGTGAACGAGGGTGAGGTGGCTGAGGCCATCAGTAAAATGACAAGCAATAAAGCCCCCGGTCCTGATGGCGTACCAGCTGACCTTTTTAAATCTAACACTGCAATATGGTCCAAAGTTTTATCTAATGTTTTTAACAGAATTTCTAAATCTGGCATCCCAGCGTCCTGGTCGCAGTCGGTAATTGTACCTATCTTTAAGAAAGGTAACAGAGAAGAGCCGAACAATTACCGTCCAATTTCCCTTATAGATTCTGCTGTGAAGGTCCTAGGCAGAGTGGTCTTGTGTAGATTATCTGACTGGCTCGAAGAAACAAACTCTCTGTCAGCATTACAGTATGGGTTTAGAAAGGGGCGTAGCACGATAGATCAGAGCCTCAATCTCCAATTACTGATTGGAAAGTATACCATAGCGAAGCAAGGTTGTTTGTACATAGCATTTATGGACCTGTCCTCGGCCTTTGACCGAGTAAACAGGTCCTAGCTATGGGGCTTACTCCTTAAGATTCAGAAAAGGGGGTGGTGATGAACAGAGTGTCTGAATTAAGCAGACCACTCTTACCCAGTCCAAAGATCAGGGCTTGATCCATCACCGTTATTTATCTCACTGCCCCATCCCAGCTCAGAACCTGGCTATATGCAAATTAGTCTGTCCCTGGCCCAGTGCATCATGGGAACAGGGCAGACCAAACTACCAAGCCAATTCTTCACCAGAAAGGAGACAAGCTACCGGGGACCGGTTTCTGGCATTTCAGCCTCTTCGGCCCGGCTTGCTTGAATCCTGATGGAGCAGTGAGAAAGGGACTCATGTCTGAGTGTACCCTGCCACACCTATAGTGGCCAAAAACGATTCAGAAAAGGGGGTGGTGATGAACAGAGTGTCTGAATTAAGCAGACCACTCTTACCCAGTCCAAAGATCAGGGCTTGATCCATCACCGTTATTTATCTCACTGCCCCATCCCAGCTCAGAACCTGGCTATATGCAAATTAGTCTGTCCCTGGCCCAGTGCATCATGGGAACAGGGCAGACCAAACTACCAAGCCAATTCTTCACCAGAAAGGAGACAAGCTACCGGGGACCGGTTTCTGGCATTTCAGCCTCTTCGGCCCGGCTTGCTCTCTTGACTGGGTGAGAGTACTCTGCTTAATTCAGAGACTCTGTCCATCACCACCCCTTGTTGTAAATTATTTTGTCCACCCTTAGCGTGGAAGGGTATACTCAGATGTGAGTCCCTTGCTCATTGCACCATCAGGATTCAAGCAAGCCGGGCCGAAGACGCCTGAAATGGCAGAAACCGGTCCCCGGAAGCTTGTTTCCTTCCCAGTGTAAGAATTGGCTTTTGTAGTCTGGTCTGCCCTGTTCCCATGATGCACTGGGCCAGGGACAGACTAATTTGCATACAGCCAGGTTCTGAAACTGGGATGGTGCAATGAGCTAAAAAACGGTGTTGGATCTAGCCCTGATCTCTTGACTGGGTGAGAGTACTCTGCTTAATTCAGAGACTCTGTCCATCACCACCCCTTGTTGTAAATTACTCCTTAAGATGGGCATTGATGAAAATATAGTATACTTTCTAGTTGACCTCCACAGAGACCTCGCAGCCACAGTAAGATACGATCGTAAGGGGAATTGCACGGGCAAGATAGGTATAGTTAACGGGGTCAGGCAAGGTTGTATTTTAGCCCCTTTAATATTTACCCTGTACATTAATGAGTTAGCCAGTGTCCTGGGAGCAGTTTGTAAGGATATTCCAAAAGCAGGCAAGTTTTCCCTTCCCGCATTATTATATGCGGATGATGCCGCACTTATAGCGCGCACCCCAGTAGGCCTACAAAGTCTTTTAAATTCCTTTTATGAGTTTATGTCCTCTTTGGATCTTAGCGTCAACTATACCAAATCTCACGTCATGGTCGTGGGCACAAAGGGCAGGCACAGGAAGTTGATGACACTCCACTGTAATGGGAACAGGTTATCTAGGGTAGCCAAATTTCCTTAACTTGGGGTGGTTTTTGATGAAAGTTCCACCTGGCTTCCTCAATTGACCGAGAAAAGAAATGCATTTGTTCGGTCCATCTCTGCTGTCTTAGGTTTTTCTCGCAAATTGGGGGTAAAACCATTACAGGCAGTATTACAGGTGTACGTTGCAAAATGTCTTTCCATAGTAATGTATGGCGCAGATTTGTGGGGTTTTAAGAACGTTAAGTTGTTACAGGTGGAAGAGGACACATTTTTAAAGTCCATTCTATCAGTACCACAATCGACCCCAGGTTTCATAGTTCATCAGGAATGTGGGGTGGAATACTTGTAGGATCGGATTGCCATCGCACCCCTTTTAAAGTGGATCATGGTCTGGTTGAACCCAGAAGTGGATGTGAACCACGAGATCCTGAGGGACTGTCTTAGTTTAGAACACTGGGAATCTATCCCGTGGCTAAATTATGTTAAAAAGGTTGCAGTCTCACTAGGGCGCCCAGAAATATTTGAGGAGCCGTCTAAACTGGTAAAAGCGGATATAAAGTGGGTCAAGACCACTTTTAAGCTTCATAGAGGGATGGATAGAGAGAGCCTCGAGTTGATTAAGCCTACTGTAAGAGCCCATCAGCTAGTCGTAACAACTGACAACGACCTGGAATTATATCTGAAGGTTGTTAACAATGCCAACCATAGATATTTATTAACCAAGTTTAGACTAAATAAATTTAATTTACTCCTCTCTGGGCGTCCTTGTTGGACCAAGGTATCAGACCTGAAACTATGTACCTGTGATGGTTTTTCCATAATGGATACTGCCCACTTTATGTTCTTTTGTGGCTACTTTAATGAAATACGGAAAAAATGTATTGTACCCCTACTTGAGGAAAAACAGCCCAGATTACAACCGATGCCCAGGCTGCTGGCACAAGACGCCTCTTAGTTCCCATTTTGATCAGTTACCAAATAAAGAGACGGGCGCTGGAAGCGGGAGTGCAAGAACAGATTTTTATTTCTCATGAGGAGAGCCTGTCATTTCGGACACGCGCACAATGTCTTCAAGAGGTGCTCTAACAAGTTTCTATGAGGCTCCGTCTTTTATACACAGGTTTATGATGTACAAACATTCCTTATTGCAATAAAGAAACTTTGAAGTACGAAAAGGCACGTTTGGAATCCCAGCTTCAGGCCTATTCCCATACCTGTCGCTCGGATGTCGTTTCCCCTCCCAAAGGTAACATGTGATTGTAATCTTGCAGCCGGACATTCCAACAGGACACGAGAGCAAGAGGGGGGGTGGTCAGATCTAAGGTTGGGCAGGCGATAAGATCGGGCACTTCAGTTGGCGTGTCACGTTTTGCTATGCGGGGCCAGGGGGGGTACATCTATGAGGCTTTGTTTTATGACTTGGGACCGGGTCGAGAGGCCAGGTGTAGCCGGGGGGGGTCATCAGTAGAGGGGAAGGGTGTTCCTGGGAGGAATGCCGGGGGTGTCGGTCAGGCAGGGGTGTCACTTTTAGAGCAGGGTCGCGCAGAGGGAGAGGGTTTTATGGCCTATGCATGAGAGAGCGGGGGTGTTCAACGGGGGGGTGCTGGGGATTTTAACAAACGGGCAGAGAGGCCTTGGTGCCTAAAATGGCTGTCGTGTACGTGCGTGCATGGGCCTATGCTGGCGGGATGATGCGGTCAATGCTTCGCGGTATTCGTTCTGCTTACAGCGAGGGGTATGGTGAACACAAATGAACGCCGCTTATGTACATATACATTGTCATTTTCCACAGTCGCCGCTTTTTAACATAAGTTAGTTCATTTCCGTGTTTATCATAACTGACGGGGTGTACATATAGCCATGTGTGGTCAATGAAATAGCGTTTGTCAATACTGGCGGATTGCATATAACCATGTGCAGTCGATGAGATAGACGAGGTGCAATACATATGAATTTACATTTGTCGTGTTATATATACGAGTCTAGAGATCGGTATACAACTCAGTCGGAGTCAATCAAGGAAATGTTCCGACACATTATGGAACCATGTTCTGACTCTCTCTCCGGCGGTATCAATGTACAGTTAAAAGTGACCGATGAAACATTTTGAAAGCAATACAAAGTGGTTGAGGGAGGAATTCAGTTCAATACAAGCAAGTAGTCAGGGGGGGGGGTAGAAAGTTCAAAAAGGGGAGGGGGGGTCTTCGCCACAGTGTCTTTTTAGCAGCGAGCCATCACTGGTAGGCTCTAGTAGTTCGTTTTCTTCCGTTGGCGCTGTTGAGCACCGGCGGTGGAGCTATAGGTCCAGCTCGGATCCATCCTTACACGTCGCAGGGTGCGATCTGTCCTCTGCTGTTAGACCACAGTCCTGTTTCCTAACTAATCTTTTTTCAGGGTGCCTCATGCTGGGCACCTGCATTTCTTTCTCCTTCCTTGCAAACCCTATTCTACCTAAATGCTGTTCTTCTTCTCTGAGTCAAAATCCATGTGAAAAAAAGGGGGGTTGTCGGATAATCGAGGGAAGAGAGGGCGGAGTGGGATCAGATCTTTGAGACAAACCAAGGGAGCAAAGGATAACGAGCAGGCAGGCCCATCACTCGGGCTCAAAGGGGCGGGGACTTCTGGCACGCGTGGGTCAGCAAGCAGAGGGCTTCAAGGCAGCCCTCCATCCTTTCATTTTCCGTGTTTGAGAGTGGTGCCTCGTCCCGCGTCTCGTTGCTCTGGGGCTCCACCTTTGGTCGAGGTCACATGTGTTTCATGATGTGCAGCTAGGCTGTGCGTCATGTCCGGCCCCTCTCCTCCGGTGATTGTGTATCTTTGAATGGGTACAAAACAAGCCTTTAGAGAACTGGCAGGAGAAGACATTTATACATTTCAATTCTGCCCCCAATCTTAAGTAGTTGGGGATACGTTCATCGGTCACGGTCAGAAGTTATCACTATGGAGTATGTATGCAGGCATTTCTACTGAGTTTGTACTAAGTCTATTTGGCGCTTATTCATGACGTATATGGAGAGAAGTCAGACTCTTATCAACTGCGTATTCCATTAAACTCGAAATCGGATCCTTCGGTAGAGACTCGTCTTTCTAACCCAAGCCCTGGCAGTCTTCTATCATCATGAGAGAGGGACAGAGGCTAAACATTCTTTTCTCGGGGAGCAACGGTTAATCAGGGTCATCAGTTATACTTCAGGATATGGAGCTGGGGTCAATCGGGAGAAACGAGGACGCTTTGGACATCCGTACTTGGGTGCAGAGAGGTGGGGCAACCTGGGCAGTGGATATTGTGTTTCTAGCGAACTGAGAACAGAAGGCCACTGACATATAGTCCCCCTATAAAAGAAAAGGGCCAGATTAGGGGACATCAGTCGTCTTACCTGTCCTTTCCTTCTTAGCCAATTCAAGTTCCATCATTTTACAGAAAGGAGAGGTAGTAATATGGCAAATTACAATTGTTTAGTTTCTGTCAATTTTGCCGAACACCTTTGTGTTCGAAAACCAATTAGGCTTGTGCCGGCGGGGCACAACGTTACCACACAAAGGAAGAGGGAACAGGGGGACCCTCAGAGAGAGAGTCGTCCGCATTTTAAACGAACTATTCGGTACACGTACGACATGGAGAGAGAGAGAGAAAGAGAGAGAGAGAAACGTGTACAATAATAGGCCATTTAGTGCGCACACAACACAGAACAGCAGGGGTCAAGTTATATAGAAACACAGGCTGAGGGACGACGTAGATCCATACATTACGTACACATGAATTCAGGCGGGGGGGAATAGTACATGTATTACATACAAAAATCCAAGACAAAACATAGAACAGTACTTGGCCAAAAAGATTTCTTCCTGCATGCTGCGCATCCTTAGTATCCTACTTAATTCATCTGGCTGCCTTTGCTGGTGGCCTCGGTTGCAAATACTTACACCTTTGTCAATTGTTCGGGAACTAACCTGGTCGGGCTAATACTCACGGTGGGATCTTCGAGTCATTTTTAGCGAATGAGTATCCGGGCTGAGGCAACGGAGGGTGTCAGTCGGGAGAACAATGGGGCAGCTTTGAGTTTCATGTCTATGAGGGTGAAAGAAGGAGGTGTTAAATCTTAAACATTGACAATATTCCTAGTCTTCCAAGAGGAGGGTACTTGGGTAAACCTCACCCCGGAATATTCCTGAACCTTTCCCTATTTAGTTACCGTATGAATTTACTCATGGGTGCACGTCATTCTTGGTTGCATTATTTGGGGTGCCGGTTGGAGTCATATTTTGTCATACTGCAATAACCCGCCAAGTTTCTGCTTCAGGTCACCCTTCCAGTCGCTGGGTTCAGAGAGAGAGAGACAGTCGTTTCTAAGTAAGGGAGTGCTATATCTTTGTTTGTTCGTCGTGTATAGGCACCATGTTCAGACCCCTTTTCCCCATTCCATCGGTCGTTCGATCATCACTTAAGTCATACATAAAACATTTCTTTTATCAATCCAAACGTGTGCAACGTGTATTCAGTCGAGCTATACATATCAGGGCATACACGCGTGCATTCATATCACACAAATTCGTCACGTTCTCAGGGGCAGTCCCCATAGATAATATACAATTTTTCCGTGCGGAACCATGGCGTGTTGCTTAGGTCTTCTCCATACTTTAGTCGACGTTCCGATGTGACCTGCAGAAAGAAGGGAAAGAGAAGGGGTGGGGGCAGCGTTTTAAAACACATCAGCGCGCATAAACCCGAAAATGCTTTTACTTACCACATACTCGACCTATCTCCGCGGGATGCAGTCCCTTTCATCTCGGCGTTTAAGCCCAGAGGAACCGGTAGTGCGGGAGAGATAATCATTGATGGACTGTGTATTGCATAGATCGCCCAAGTGTGGTGTTACGGATCGTGTGTAGGGAAGGGTCAAAACAAAGGGCAGTCAGGTTAAAGTGGGGGGTGAACTCATGCTCTCCTTCGAGGAGGAGGGATGGTCTATAGTGGTACAGGGTCGTTTTTGTTCATCAGGCACGGAAACTAGAGGGGCTAGGTGGCATTCCTTCGGAGTGGCTTAGGGGCATCTGAAACAACTTCCCTGATACATGTGGCACATAAAGTAAAGGCTAAATACCGGGACCTTTATCGATTGCTTTACGTTGTACAAAAAAAATAAAAAACCCACACACACACTAACCTGGACCATTCACATTTGCAATATTTCTGTGTACTTTGCTTTTTAACCTTTAAGTAATCGAGTTGCTTCATTTCACCTGTATTTTACTTATATCGGAAACAGTGGCCATTTATTCGAAACTTACCAATCTAAGCGCTACAACTATGTTTGTTTTTCAAAAACCTTTATTTAAAAATGTTGGCGCACAAATACAGGCCTACAACCACGTGGGCCGGCCACGGTGCAGACTGGAACTTTAAATGAGGGGATATTTATTTGAGAACGGAGTCGGTGGTCGTTCATTCAATAAAAGGTGCGACAAGTGCAATAAAATCATATTGAAAATTCATTGTGGGCAAGTACCATAAGTGTCGAAATTCGAACTTTCAATAATACGGTAATCAATGACGCGTCAGAACTTAATATCAATTCATTGTCTGAATGTTCAATCAGTACCCATCCCCTCCCGCCATGCGCTTCAAAAACTGCATACATATCTCATGATATCAAGGCTGAGCAACCGGAACACAACAGGGAGTTGCGAGTTTCATTTATACCGGCGCCATTTTGGGTGAGGTCAGGCAGGTCCAAGTATAGTCAAAATGTCTCCACCAACTCGTGGTTGGACCAGAGCCTCTTTCGGCAGTCCAAAAGTTTCGTTAAAGGGCAACAGAAGGGGTCGGCGATATGAACCATCAGTCAAAAAAAAAAAAGGGGGGGGGGCAACAATCTTTCCTACCGGGTCATACTGGTGTCCCACCGGAACTGATCAAATTGGTAGTCTGCAGGATTTTGGTCATTCAAACTGAGACTGGCGCCAGCATGAGAGCGCCAACGTCTCGTGGCTACGTCTTGGTTGTTCCGCGGGCAATCATGGCAGTCATTCCCCATCGGGGGGGCCCGCGGGGGTCAGGGGCCCCTGCAGTTCTCATAGAATCTTCAAAGCTGAGGAGAACGCTTCTGGACGGGGGACTCAGTCCCTAGCTGACAAGCGACCAGGCCATCCTTGCACGCCAGGCCCAATCCTGCAGAGTCGACCGCCATTTTATGAGTTCCGCGGCAACCGGCAGTCGCTGGATCGCAAGAGCAGACGGACTCCAGCCTGTCGGGCATGGCGTTGCACCGCAAGAGGGGTGGGCGCAACTCAGCTTGGTGGGTGAGGCGCAGGGTTGCAGCGCTGTGTCCCAAGAGTGGGAGGAACTCAGCTGGTTCGGGCGAAGCGCCGTTGTATCGCAACAGTGGACGAACCCTTGTCGGGTGAGTGGAGCGTCGCTGCACCGCAAGAGTGGACGAACCCTTGTCGGGTGAGTGGAGCTTTGGGGGTGCAGCTGAGGGGCCTCCACCTGGGGAGGTGGGAGAGGCTCGTCCGCGCCGCCTCTCCCTACCATTGCACCCCACGCCTTCTCCTGGCGCTGACATTCGTGATGGCCGGACCAGGCGATGAGAGAGGGGGGGGGTCGGAGGCATAAGCAAGACATCCCCCCCCCCCCGTGGCCTGCAAGGTGCCAGAAGAGGAGGATGGGAAGACCCGTACATTCCGGGCCATCGACCCCACGACCTCTCTGGCTGATGGCGGCCAGCCGGGCCTCGCCCTGCACGTGTCGAGGTCTCGTCTTCCGGATGGGCGTAACCGTGGACCTGTTGCACTTCGGGAGCTTCCGGAATGGGGGTAGGTATCTGCTGACTTGTATCTATCTTATGTTACCGTTATTGGGCGTGGCGGGCGGTGGGACAGACATGTTTGGAGCAGTGAGGGGCGGCGGAGCCTAGCTACCTCGTGGCTGCCGCGATGTCAAGCTTGGCTTCTCTCACCACTTTCATGTTTCTTATTGCGGGCTATTTCTAACGTTTCTTATTTCTAGCAAAGTCAAAAAACTCATCAGTGGCCTACTGATTTTGCTCGATTTCTTTTTCCTTCCTTTTCTAGTGTGTTTCGTGCTAAAGTTTCTGTTAACAGGATACAGTGATTACTTCGTATTTTACATATGTCCTTTTTATTAGGGGCGCACTCCGGTTGAGCCAGATGATCTACCTCTAATAAATGGTCCGGGTGGAACTAGTTTACCAATCAGTGGGGAGTAGATAGGCATGACAGATTACAACGGGGGGCAAAGGTCCGCATTACCTACCCTTCACTACTTGCAAAGACTAGACAGAATATTTCTATTCCACGTTATTTGCAAACAGAGAATACCTCAAAAGAACTATTCCTTGAACAATAAATTTCCAGACAATCAATCAATCAGTGGGGAGAAAAACAGGCATGACGGATTACAACGGGGGACAAAAGTCCGCATTACCTATCCTTCGCTATCTGCAAAGGGAGACAGAACATTCCTATTCTTCTCTGTTTGTAGACAGGGAATATCTCAAAAGCGCGATAATCGATAAAAATCGATAACAAACAATCAGTGGGGAGAAAAATAGGCATGACGGATTACAATGGGGGACAAAAGTCTGCATTACCTACCCTTCACTATCTGCAAAGGGAGACAGAATATTCCTATTCTTCCCCGTTTGTAGACAGCGAATGTCTCAAAGAGCAACAGAGCAACCAATCAATCAGTGGGGAGAAAAATAGGCATGACGGATTACAACGGGGGACAAAAGTCCCCATTACCTATCCTTCACTATTTGCAAAGAGAGAGGAATGTTCCTATTCGTCGCTGTTTGCAAACAGAGAATGTCTCAAAGAGAACCAATACTTCAAGTAGCAACCAAGGCTAAATGAACCAATCAATGAACGATACCAGTATTTAAATACCGATTCCAATATAAACAATCAATCAATCAGATGGATAAAGCCATCCTATCAATCAGACGTAAAGACGTCCTACTTAACCTTACCCGGACCGGACCGTGTGGACAGTTCTTCGCCTTCCCTTTCCAGCGCCCGATCGTTCTCTTACTCCATGTTTTTACCGCAGCTTTCCTGTGGGATCCCAGTCAGGACAGTCGGTCGCTTGAGAGAGGTCCGTTCGGAATCGGTGAAGTTCATTCAATCGGCAGCCGGACGAGGGCCCTCTCAAGGCAGGTATACTCCAATCGTTCAGATGTTCACCCCATCGTCTGGACCTCTCTTACCGGACCTTATGTCGCTGATGGGCCCCGCGTTGGGACGCCAATTGAGGAAAAACAGCCCAGATTACAACCGATGCCCAGGCTGCTGGCACAAGACGCCTCTTAGTTCCCATTTTGATCAGTTACCAAATAAAGAGACGGGCGCTGGAAGCGGGCGTGCAAGAACAGATTTTTATTTCTCATGAGGAGAGCCTGTCATTTCGGACACGCGCACAATGTCTTCAAGAGGTGCTCTAACAAGTTTCTATGAGACTCCGTCTTTTATACACAGGTTTATGATGTACAAACATTCCTTATTGCAATAAAGAAACTTTGAAGTACGAAAAGGCACGTTTGGAATCCCAGCTTCAGGCCTATTCCCATACCTGTCGCTCGGATGTCGTTTCCCCTCCCAAATGTAACATGTGATTGTAATCTTGCAGCCGGACATTCCAACAGGACACGAGGGCAAGAGGGGGGGTGGTCAGATCTAAGGTTGGGCAGGCGATAAGATCGGGCACTTCAGTTGGCGTGTCACGTTTTGCTATGCGGGCCAGGGGGGGTACATCCATGAGGCTTTGTTTTATGACTTGGGACCGGGTCGAGAGGCCAGGTGTAGCCGGGGGGGGGTCATCAGTAGAGGGGAAGGGTGTTCCTGGGAGGAATGCAGGGGGTGTCGGTCAGGCAGGGGTGTCACTTTTAGAGCAGGGTCACGCAGAGGGAGAGGGTTTTATGGCCTATGCATGAGAGAGCGGGGGTGTTCAACGGGGGGGTGCTGGGGATTTTAACAAACGGGCAGAGAGGCCTTGGTGCCTAAAATGGCTGTCGTGTATGTGCGTGCATGGGCCTATGCTGGCGGGATGATGCGGTCAATGCTTCGCGGTATTCGTTCTGCTTACAGCGAGGGGTATGGTGAACACAAATGAACGCCGCTTATGTACATATACATTGTCATTTTCCACATACTAAAGAATAAGGGGTTTAAACAAGTGAAACCTGCCCTTCTATACCTTCAACTGCTGTCTAATGTGTGGGAAATTTTTAACGTTCCCACTTTTTTAAACATAGTTATGAGACTGAGGAACAAATTAGCCAGCTTGAGAGGATTGTTTTCCGCGATCTCTTTCTATAGTTTGTTAAACAACGAATATTTATTCTCATTTAGATGAATTGTGTACGTTTGCAAATTTAGACATGAAATTTATATATCCTTATTGTTTTTAACCCTACATTTTCTCTTTGGACGCTGTGTTGTTGTAAATAGCTAGTCTTATTGTAATTTTAAATGTTTCTTCCCTTCGTGGTTCTCTGTATACTTTTGTGGTTTTTGTCATGAACCGAATAAAGTATTTTGACTGACTGACTGACTGTCGGAAGGACAGCCATTGACGGAGTGCTGAAGCACCTCGTGTACACTGCCGCAAAGATACTCCCCCATGACTCGCAGTCACCGGCTTCTGGTACCAAGTCCTTGGGTAAACTAATTGTAAGAATCCTGTGTTTTTCTACGGGAGCCAAATTAGGAAACACTGCTTCCAGCTGGTCAAACTTCTCGGCAAGCCAAAAAGGCATATCATCCTTATCTTGGGGATGCGTGCCCATTACCGCATTGACCATCATGGGACTAAGCTTCATTCTGCTCGGTCCAGCTGGAAGGAACGCAGCACCAGGGGCCCCGCCCTGGAAATTGCGGGTAATATATTGAAGAAGGGCCCAAATAACACTAATAGAAGAGTCATACAGGGTCCGTAATTCAGCAACGGGGACTTGCCCCGCACGAGGATTCGGGGAGAATCCAGCCAAAACCGGCCAAGAAGTGCCTGGAATGGACAAAAAAAGCCAATCTATTTGCCGTTGCACTGTGGGGAAGGGCGCCATCAAACCAAACACGGTGCTGCCATGCAAAAATCGGAATCTCCTGTGTCCTATAAGAGACATATTCCACGGGCATAGCTCAGTGAGTGTAAGTGTGAAAGACCTGCGTAGCCGCATCCACTGCAGGAAACGTCACCCAAGAGTAGAAAATCTCAAACGGGAACTGTAAGACCTGTCAGCCTTTTGGTAGTCCCTCCTATTTAATTATTTATTTTTGCCCCCTTTCTGCCCCTCAAACCCATTTTATCTTTTTGTGTCTACCGGATGTTTTGTGGTGTTGACTAGGGGTTAGATGCTCTTTGGCCCTCATAGTCCTTTTTCTGGGGCCTAGGAGCCTGTCCCTGACTAGAAAGTATGGGTAACGTAAAATGGTGGCTACTAACTGCCACAACTGCCAACTCAGGGACTAGGCCCATAGGGTAGAATAGGAAGCTTCCAGAACCTTCTGGCCTGTTCTGGACCTTGGGAGCTAAGGGTATAAATAGGACACCTGTAGGGCGGCCATTTTGTCTTGTCAGAGAGGGGCAGCTGGAGTATAGGCTGTGGGTCTGGAAGGGGTAGGGCCTTCTTAGGGTGGACTACTTTTCAAGGGTTGCCTCCCTACTGGGATCACCACCCCCCATTCCTGTTGACCTGACCGAGTTAGTCCCGTCCTGCTGACCTTGGACAGGAAGTTACCTCAGCTAGAAGTGAAACATAGGAGATCCCGGCTGAGGGGGTGGGAAGTGAGAAATACCCTCCTCTTTCCCCTGTCCAGTATGGAGGGCTAGTTTGACCCTTGCAGAAGTGAGAGGACCGGGGCCCAAAAGCGAGAGACTTCATCTCTACCCCCCCCTCCTCTTTGACTGTTGTGCTATCTGCTGCCTTCGCGTAGTTGTGACCTCTCACCCGCGTCAAGAAGTGCAGCCAGAGATTACACCCCCCACTTGTGAAGCCCGAGGTGAGGAGAGTCGGGGTTCTGGTGGGTGTTCCGCTCGTCCTGTAGCCATTGTTGACGGGCCAGGCTGGGGATCGTTGGCGCTGCCGCGATAGCATGGCTGAGTGGATCAAGGGGTCAACAGAGCCTGAGGCAGCGCGCTTCTGCGCATTCTCCAAGCAGAGACTACTTTCCCTGTCAGGAGGGGCCTAGGATCACGCAGGCCCAAAGGAGAACCACTTCCTGCGCCAGCTGTATGGAGCAGCCTCCGTTTTGGGGCCGCTACTCTTCCGCGCCTGCGCCATAGCGCCGCCTGTGAGGGACACGACGAAGGCGGCCTGAGGCGGGAGTCGGGAGGAGCGAGCTTCAGAGGCAGTCCTAGTGCGACCACTCCTCGGGGCTGGCTTGTGTGAAGTACGGCCGGGCCCTCGAGGAAGGCACTGCTGGGGAACGAAGGAGCCCACTGAGGAGAGCTGACCCTCGGGGCTGGAGCAGTGTCAGAAACAGACTTCCTTAGCCTGTTACAAGTAAGGAGTGAAGCGGGTACTGTTGGGGGTCTGATGTCTTCCTCCTAAAGAGGTCCCAGAGAGGAGAGGCTTCCCCCATTTCTTCTGACCCCTGACTGGAAGTGCAGAGAATAGAGGCGGGAGAAAGTTCCTGGCTCCAAGTGGAGTACTGTTGCATAACTATTTCCTTGCAGAGCTAGGGGGAAGTTCTTCAACCTAACTGGTGTATTGACGCCCTGATTCAAGTTGCCAATGACATGTCTTCCAAACTGTGCCTCGCATAATAGCCAGAGATCGCTTAACAAGGGATCCTCAGTATAGATGGTAATCCTTTGGGTTCTTAGAAGTATGGTACCAGAAAACCTCCTCTTGTAAGTGCAAACCATTGTTGTAGGAGGTGCCGATTTTGAATATTAAGTCAATGCATCCTGTGTAAAATCACTGTAAGATGTTGAAATGCTAAGAGGTTATTGAACTGAGTTCTACTGATGTTACAGGATATGTTTGGGGAGGTCAGGTCAAGATGTACAGTGTATTAACTTGCTAAACTACAGAAGAGAGAGAAAAGTTAACAAAGTATTTTTATAAAACAGCTCGTATTTTTCCATAAATTGTGTAGTGTCCTTATTTTTGAGTGGATGGATGTTGTGTTGCTGAAGGGTATGACGCAAACTTAGCACATGTTCCTTGGAGTTAGGCCTTCCCACTTAGTGCCAAGCTACCCTATGTGACTTGGGGTTCCCTAGGTCCAACAGGAACGCAATCTCAGCACTTACTACCAAAATCACTGCCATGCCCTCCAAAACCAACATTATATGCTTGCAAATGATTGCGAACCGCAATGTGACTATGTTGCGGTATAACAATGTTAGCCATAGTGACACAGAGAAGAAAAGGTACAATGTAAAACGAAGTAGCACAACTGGGTAGTAATTAAAAGGAAACCGTTTGGAAAGATTCAAGCTTGAAAAGACCTATGTAACTATAGGTAGGTTTGTTCGACACTACTATTCTCTGGAAACAATAGTGAAGGGGTTAAGGACTGTTTTAAGTACTACTAAAGTGTCATGTAATAAGACCACCACGTTGGGCGCCCTGTAGCAGGGATTCTGCTCATACACAGAACTGTGCATAGAGGATTTGAACCTCAGTGAATTACGGTGTACCAAAACTCACCTTAGTAGCCAAAATCCCCAACCAGACTAGCAATCAGTGTCTCATTGGTTCTTCCATAACCCCAATGATTAGACAACCCAGAACATAGAACTTAGAATACCTCAGGCAATGTGGAACACATGAACACTCTTTCGTTATACTCTCATACCAGTCCAAAACGGGGAGTATATAGAGACATGTGCAAGTTTGAAATATTTATTTTTAATGCCTTGTTCTCAGGCGCAGTATCTCAGCTAATACAAGCAGACATAATATAAGCAACAAGATTATCAGCATAATTACTATTCCATAAAATACAAAGGGAGAAAGCATGTTATAATGCTAAATGGAAAACAGGTTAGAATACACCTATCTCTCACCCTCCCTTGCTAGTAGGTTATTTTATATCTACAGAAAGTCTCTTGGGATTACAAGGACGGCCCTTACCTCTGGTCCAAGCAGAAATGGATCACATCAGTTTCTGCACCAGCTCTCTGCATGCGAAATGTTCTACAAGTGTGTGTGATTATGCCTATGCAGTGCATTATTAAACATGCCAAAATCAGAGGTGGCCACAGCTGCATATATATTATGCCTAGAATGTGCGCTGATCAGTCCGAACAACAACCACTGTGTTGAAATAACCGTGAAGGCCTCTGCACTCACTGTTCAGACAAAGCTTACCAAGCAAGGCTGCTAATATAGAAAAACATATTATTCTCTTGTGAAGCAAAACACTCTGCTAGACTCTAAACATTTATAATAATGTGTGCCGTGTGCATAGGCAACAGAAAGGAAACATGGCATTTAAACTTCTAATAAGCTCATGCCAACTTAACACAGTGTAATTGAAAGGCTCATCCCCAAGACATTATGCTACTCAAAATGACACGAGTTATGCCCACCCCTACTATTATTACATGGTATGACCTTTTAAACACTGTTTTGAATTCTAAAATTCCTTCAGCCATTACATGAAGGAACTGGTGCAGACCAACCCAGGATCAAGTATGTTGAACCCTTGATTTTATATCTGGGGCAAACAACTTTTGTTCCTGATTTTAAGGTTATTGCAGGACAGGGTCAGTGTGACATTAATTGTGCAGAAGATATTGTGAATCCCGAACTGATCATTGAAGAAACCACTAGTCATCCTAGCAACTTCAACCATTTTCTAGTCGGAATCTCAAGATCATTCTCCCTTACCTAATTAAAGGAAGAATATTATATCTGGATGTGCATCCAATCCTCTCCCTTAACCATTAAATTCAGTAATGTATGCTCTCCAACTAGACTAGGTGAATGCTTGGTAAAATAATCCTGTATCTAAGGATAATTGAAGATACTTTTAGCAGGTAGTGCAAACTCCCAATGTAGATCAGAATAGGAGCAGATTGTCTTGAGAAAAAATAACCAATCATTCTTAAATTATGCCACCCATGGTAGATAGGGTCATGGAAAAAAGGCGGAAGAAATTATTTTTAAACACTTGTGTATAAGGACGAACTTGCCAAAAAATACATCTTTTGCACCAATCCATCCAAATGGACCAGGCATCCAGCATCTCCTTAAATTTAATCCGCTTGAAATAGGGTCAAATCTAGAAAAGCAATCACACTCTTCTGTTCCTAAACTTATTACATAGATGTGAAGTATTTGATGATCACACCTCTCAGAGACAAAGCAGAGGATATGTTCTCCGGAGGCAGCTCATAAATACTGTTAGAAATCAGTTAGAGACCAACCACACTCCCAGCAATAGCTGCAGATAGCGGAGTCTAGACTGTTAAAAAAGAGATTAAGTACCCCTAGTCCTATAGCAGAAACCGAATAAAGAATTTTCGGGAGCACATTCATTATTACAATGTTGCCTCTCAGAATAAAAGAGATAGGTAGCCTATGCCATAGCTTCATTAGTGAAATGGTTTTTAAAGAGCAATGCCTCTTAATTAAGGTTTAAAGCTTCCTGTTGGATGGGGTTTGGATGTCAAGATAAATCAATGAGGCAGTCGCCCGAAAGTCAAGAGCAGTGATAGGGTAGTGACATGTAATCTTGTATTTGCATGCATGCATGGTGGCGCATGAATACGTTATCTCTCTGGCCACCATAGAATCATGACGTATACACCCACATGCCTTATGACCAGTGCTTAATTTGAGTCAGGGGGTTCCGGTGCTCAGCACTGGCGCTTAATTATCAACACCGGCGTTTATAGCACCAGTGAAGGACACACTCATTTTGGTAGGCACAGGGAGATGAAGTGATTTAGAAAGAAGACCAGGATATTTCCTAGCTCTGAAATCCGATGCTCTGGCCATTACGCCACATCCTCTCCCCACTTGTAGGCTTCTATGGTTAGGTGTAATTTCTATTTTAACAGGATTAATGAGCTGGGGCAAGTTGCCTCCTGACTAGAGCCCCGGCACTTATTTTTTTTATACAAATTGACCACTGCTCATGACACGTGCATTCAACACATGCAAAACATTTCTTTTTTTTGCCAAAAATACTTTTGCTGCTGAACAGCATTGGCAGCAGTATTAACAATGCCAGTACACAGCGGCGACCACCATAAATAAAGGGTGGTGGGGCAGGTGCGATCGCGTGGGAGGTGTCACAGGGGGAATACAATATTTAAAAAAAAAAAAAATAGTACCCTTTGCTGACGGCCACCTCCAGCATCGTGTCTCGTCGCGCTACCTCTCCTCTTCCTGCCTGCTGTCCCAGCAGTCCCTGTCCAATTCCAGCGCTGCAGAGCAGCGCAGGGATTGTTCTGACCAGGCATGAAAGACGCCCTGCTCAGACCAAGGAGTCTGTGGGGTTTCACGAGCCCGGCTACTCAATGCTTGAGATGGCCGGCCAAACACACTTGAGCACTTAGGGAGTGGAGTGCACTGGCTCTCCTTTTCCCCCCTCGCATGCCGTAGCCCAGCCCCTCCCAACATCGCTGGCTAAGAGCCGGCAAATGTAGAATAAAATGATGCAAGAAGGTCACTTTATTTTACATTTTCTGGCTCTGAGCCAGGCAGTGGGGTGACGCTCCTCCACCATTGCGAAGGTACCGCCACTGCCAATACATGAGAAAGGTGAGACCTACTGGCTTTTCCAATGCTTGTTCACTATCTACCCTTGGACATTTCAGTAAATGTAGCTTTATGTCCTGGTTTTCTGTTTTTGATTTTCGAGGCCATTACTATCCTAATATAAGGAGTTAGAAAGGGCATGCAGGAGAGATAAGAAGGAAAACTGAACCAAAATTAGCCACATGTTTTAAACTAGAGCTCAAATTACACCAAGACTGATTTCACGATGGGGAACTAGTAAACAGTTAGGTGCTCCAAAGATTTTTAATTCACGATTTGCACGTCCTCCTTCAAGTGATATGAGCATATTGTTAATGGAAGAATTGTTTTTCTCATTGTGGACAACATACAATGTTACATGTAGCAACCAGTTTCTACAGGGAGCTATAAAGGTGCAGTACCAGGTTGTTGAATGTTGAAACAAGTCTGTTGAGATTATGTATCAACCAAAAAAGTCGGTATGGTGATGTTAGAAGGACACATTTTCATACTGATGTCATTGTAGACATGATATCAGTTCTTATAAATGAATGAATGAAATAATTTTGTAAAGCGCGCAATACTCGAGGGCGTCTTAGCGCTACATGAATCAAGATCCGGGGGAGGGGCTTCAGACTGGGGGAGGGTCTAAGGTGTATCAGTTGTAAAAAAACACAACATAGCATTCAGTATCTCAATGTACTATTTGATCTATTTTAGCCACAAGGCACTGCTAAAAAACAATACACTGTGCTTAGGGTCAGACTGGGACAGAAAATAGGCACAGGCACCAAAATAAAAGCGGCCTACATTAGTGAATTGGATAGCTAAAAAATGGCCCATGTTTATAATTTGGAGCAGTTTTGAACTCATAAAGATACTTTGTAAAAGTGTTCTGTAAGGTACGGAAGAGAATGGATTTGAGCTCTCTGCAGGCAAAGTTTGGTTTATTATCAGGGAAATCAAATGTAAAAATTGGTCCAGCAGATCATAAAACAGGTGCACGAACAGCCAAAACACTGATCCACACACTGACCTGTGAGGCCAGCCCATTGGGTACTGTCTGATTGTCCTATAGGCCAGTCCGACGCTGGTTGTTCTCCAGTGGCTAACCTGGAAAGCCACAGAGCCAGAAAATATTTTTCTAAACTCCCTGTCCCATATGATCAGTGATATGTTTTCACTTTTGTCTTCACTGCATCTAACACCCCATCCACATGTTCTGGGTTAATATGATGGAAAGTGTAATGTGGAAAGATGTTTGAAGGAATAGGCAGTTGTGAGGGGAAGGATTACTGTAAGTTCCTCTATGTCGGTTGTTAATCAAGACAATTGCACACAACTTAAAATGCTTGGTCTAAATGTGGTCAAGAGTTGTAGTTGGATGGCATTGTTGTTATATAAGCCTGAGGAGCAATTCAGGTACAAAGTTAGTTCTTTATTCTATAGTAGGCCATTGGGCTACAGTAACAGCAATTAGGTTCTGTTAGGGTTTCATTCTCCCCTCAACTATAATGAAAAGCCAGGCTTCACAGAACACATACATCAACATTCCATGCACCATCACACTTTCACAACATTCACAATCAACATTCTACAGCATGTCTACTCAGAACATGCACACACATACAAATCATGTTATCCCCTTTCCTTTTACTAGACCTACCATGTCACCATATCACTTTATCAGGCTATTCAGTGAGGCTATAGACGCTCAGAGTTCCAACACACGATCTCAGAAATTGGGGATTGGATAGAATCGATAGCAGTCTATCTAAAGATGATCATGAAAATATTGAGCTGTTGCTTGTGTGTATTTTCATTTGACAAGTTGAGGTTTGGGCACAAAATGAGTGCATTCTAACAGATGTTATTTAAAGGAAATATTTGACCAGGTCCCAGTGCATGTGCTCTTACCCCTAAAAACGTGTCAAATTGGCTAATTGACACATTTATATTAGTTATTCCAATTCCAATTCCAAAAATTCTTTATTTCGGCCACATAGGCCATAAAAGATACAATAAAATACAATACATATAATTAAAACACAATATTTACATATAAAAATTCTACTGGACCTGCATGGGGTAAGGGATACAAGGTAGTACAAGTTCAAGAAGACATTTTCTTCCTTATTATCCATGCTGCCATTAAAAATTTTGAAACAGCAAAGACAATATGGCCGAGAGTGTTGGTTTTCATAACCCTGTAGGCCTGTAAGTACTTCCTGAAGCCCAGGTTCCGACACAAAGGTGCTATCCAACGCCTCCTCGGGCTCTGGTAAGCGTGGCAACCAAACATTATGTGTAGATCATCTTCATCATGGGCTTTACAGCATGGACAAAGTTTGTCACCCCCTGTGGACCATTTGTAAGTGAATACTTTGGTGGGGAGTGTACCGAACCTCCATTGCAGGAACAATTTCCTCGCCACGAGAGGAAAGATAAAATCCATAAAAGGTTCAAACACATAAGAATTTTTGGATTCCATAAAGCGTCCCGTCAAGGTGCCACTATTATAAGCATTATCCATGTCAACGAGGTATTTGTTCTTGTACAGCTGGGCAAGAGTTTTACGCGTAATCCTTTGACAGCCCTGAGCTGGGTCATCCCATAAGTCTGGCAAGTTCAAGCTAAGCAGTTCCGACTTGATAAAGGCCAGCCAGGGAATTTTGCAGTTGACATTCAGCCTCATAACATGAATAAGGTCCTGTCTATAATGATACAGTTCCTCGGTGGACCATATCCGATGCCAAAACTTCACGGGTTTCGACAGAAGATCCTCAGCAATAGAGGGAAGGCCCAAATCTAGTCTTAAGGGGAGGAGTGGCGTACCTTGCGGGAGAGCAAGTAGGCGTCTCTGAAAGCTATTTTCCACACCTGCCAGAACCTTCCCTGCTTTATGTCCCCACAACTCACTACCATACATGGCTGCTGGCTTCGCTTGGGACCTGTATGTTTCCAGGGCCGGGCTTACAGGTTTAAAGGTGGACTTGTTGGCCACTTTCAAGAGTGCGCCCGATAGCTGGGAAAGTTTCAGCCTAGATCTCGCTACCTGGCAGTCCCATGATAAATTTTCTTGAAGTGTTACCCCCAAATATATAAAGGTCGGGACCCTCTCAAGACTAATTTCCCCCAGTTTAGGATTGGGTCTGGTCTTGGTAGGGGGGTTGAAGATCATGAACTTAGTTTTTTCCGTGTTCACCTCCAACCCATGTTGGCGACAGAAAAGGCCAAAACCATTCACAATCCTCTGAATCCCCATGGGGGATTTGGAAAGCAGGAGGGTATCGTCAGCAAACATTATTGCCGGGACCCTCCTGCCTGCCAAAAGCGGGGCATCATTGTCCTTAACAGCGTCAAGATGTTGAATGACACTGTTAATATAAAGACAAAACAGGGTCGGGGCCAAGACACAGCCCTGTCTGACGCCTCGACGGACCGGGAATTTGCCCGAGAGCTTACCATCCCTCCCACACCTTACTTGTGCATAGTTGTTCTCATGCAACCTGATGATGATACTAAGGAGGTGATGGGGTACTCCTAGCTTTTGCTAAACCTCCCATAGTTTCCCTCTCGGGACTAGGTCAAAGGCTGACCTCAGATCCACGAAGACCATGTACAGTCTTCCTCCCTCTAACGTTACCGTCTTCCAATATAGGAGAAGGAGGCGGAAGATTTGGTCCATGGTCGACGTGTTCTTTCTGAACCCAGCCTGGAAGGGGCTCATGATGTCATTGTCCTCCACCCAGTCTAGGAGATGGTTAAGGATAAGGCGCGCAAAGAGCTTTTGGGGTACATCTATTAGGCTAATAGGCCTGTAGTTGGTGGGGAGCAGAGTGGATCCCTTCTTGTGGATTGGAACAATCTCTGCCCCCAGCCAGGACCCGGGGATTGCCATACCTCCTAGAATGGCATTGAAAAGGATGAGAAGGTATGGACCCCAGATGTCCGGGTGATGCCTGAAAAGATCCCCGGGTAACCTATCCAGACCTGGCGCCTTCCCCAACGGCAAATGCTCCAGGGCCGCCTCTACTTCCCTCAGGGATAGTTCCATGCCAGAGACCTGGGAGCCCGAGGGCGCTAGCAGGGCTGTATCAGGGCAGGGATTAGTGTCTTGGTAAAGTACCCCAAAGTGGGCCTCCCAAACCACAGGGGCAATATTGGGTTCAATTGCTTTTTTGAGATCCCCAATCCCATTATTTACAAGGGCCCAAAATTTCCGGGAGTCCCTAACTTTTAGGGCGTCATAAAGGTCCTGCCAGTGGTTCCAGTCCCACTCGGTCCTAGCGATCGCCATCACTGATTTGTAATACTTCCTAAGGTCACATACCTTAGCCTTATTTGACCCCTCTTTTATTGCAGCAATGAGCTCAGATTTAGCTGCCCTACAAGAGGAGGTATACCAGGTGGGAACATGGGTCTTTTTCTTTCGGATTGGCACCACCGGGTGAAATACCTCAGCCAAATCCCTCACTAAGTCCGGATGTATGTCACCCAGTTTCTCATTATATCCTGGGCTTCTTGGTTCATTTAGAAGTACATCCACCTCCATAAACCTTGGGAGTGCCAACTCATATAGCTTATTGATGGCCTCTTCTGAACTCACAAGCTTTCCCCACTTAACCCGGCGCCTATTTGTTGTAAGGAGCAAATCCCCCGTGTCTTCCCCTCGATTTACTGCGGATGTGCCCGCTGAAGGCAGAGGGCACTGGATGTTTAAACAAAGGGCATTGTGGTCACTATCTGACCTATTTATTACCCCAAAGTCGAGGACTTTTGGCCAGAGTGTAATGTCCACCATAATATAGTCTAACCTCGACTCATGGCCCCTTCTATTGAAAGTACACACTGAGGGGGTATCGGAAGGAGTACGACCATTACAGGCCCTCAGTGCGTAGTTCAGAGTAAGGGACATGAGTTGTATTGCTAGGGGGGACCAGGCTTTGGGGTGAGTAGTCATCCTCGGCCGTAAGGGGTTCAAAGTGGCAATTGAAGTCTCCTCCAAGCACCACCTTGAAATCTCCTGGAAGTTGACCCAAAAAGGAGGACAGGTCGTTTAGGGTCGGTGATTCATTTGGCGTGGCAACCGGTCGCGAGTAGACGTTAACAATAGCCCACGGTGGTTTGCCAGGCCATGTGAGCCGAACACACTGAATGTCCTGCGAGTACGTGTGTACCTGTTCCGCCTGGCACCCAGTGTGACTCGCAATCCAGATTGCCAAGCCACCTGACGGCCTCCCCCTCCCACTCCATTTGGCAGGGATTTCAAATATTTCAAACCCTCTCCTAGATTGGGTGTCCCTCGCCCATGTTTCCTGAAAAAGGAGGATGTCACTGCCTCCTACTAGGTGATCCCACTCCGGTGAGCCTTCCTTATTTGCAATTCCTGCCACATTCCAGGAGAGAATTCTCAACCCCGGATCTGGTGGTAGAATACCTAGACCTCCAGTAGGAGGTTGCACAATGACTATGGGTGGGTAGATGTCTGGCGAACCAATATTGCAAACCGCGATGGCGGATGGCCCAACCAACTCCGCCCCCCCAGGTTGCAAGATATGGTCAGACTCGGTGTTAAGTGGGGGTCCCTGTTGACCCAGACTATCGTCCGTGATATCCGTGATATCCGTTCGATCTTTAGCGGCATCCTGCGGACCGTGTTCAGTTACAGGGGCTGTACTCAATCCCACCCGACTTTGCACCTCATCCACCATCTTCCCAGGACCAAGAGAAGTCTCCCTAGTTTGTGGTCAGTCGACCTGATCCAAACAGGAAAATCTATTATGATGTAAAAAATTGGCCTGGGCAGGTGGTAGGTAATGCCTTGATCTATAACGTGAGCCATCTACAGCAAAGCCTACTCTGGTCCACCCCTTCTCCCTCCCTACTTCCGTGTTGTTAACAATTGGATAGAAGTGTGAAAGGGGTACTAGTTCAATGTTGGACTTGTCAGGCCTTACAAGCCAATTGCAGATGTAGTTGGCGACGTGTGGGCTTTTAAAACTTACAACGATACAATCCCCTACCCTATTCTTTGGAGTAGGGCCAATCCATGGGATCCTCCTAACCATCAAAACCTCACCTTTCAGGTTTGGGGGCAGCGGCCTGTTGATACTAAGCCAGCTTATAACCTTGTTGCGTAGAGAGTCTTGGGGCTCCCTTCTATCGCCAGTTAACTCAGGTACTCCCACCATAATTGCCGTGTATGGAACTGCTTCTGGGGGCAAATTAACCACCCTGCGCCTATCAGGGGGGGGAGTGATACCACCAGCCGGACCATTGGTGGAACTCACTGCCCCCCCCGATTGTGGCGCAGGAGGTGGCTTAGATCTCCTAGGGGCCGGGACAGGGGGCCTAGCCGCTGAAGGTAGCAAAGGGCGCGTCTGGGGCGCAGACGCACCGTTTGTGCTCAGCGGTACCCTATTAGAGACCTGGGACGGTGCAGAAGACAGTGGTCTATTCCCAGATGGATCCTGGGGAGCTACAGAAGCATTTGTAGCTGACCCAGGGCTTTTCCTCATGCAACTGTTTTCCAAGGCCTGGAGTCTACTCTCTATGGCGTCCAATTTAACTGAGATGGGGATTAACAAATTCTTAAAAATAGCTGTTAGTGAATTAATGATTGTGTCAGTGCTATTAGACGTTGCCCCACCAAAGATAAATGGGCCCGAAGGCAATGGTAGGGACGCAGGCGCTGGAGAGCCCATGTGATCCGACCTAGACCCTGATAAAATGAGCTCAGGGGAGGCCGAGATGTCTGTACTATCACCCTGGCTTGATTCAACTATATCAACTTTGGCCCTTTTTGCCTTCTTTGATTCCCTGGACCTTTTCCTTTTGGGAGGTTGTTCCACTCCGCTGCCTGCAGGCTCTATAAGCAGGGCAGCCTGTCCCGCTTCATGCGAGTCTAGTCCCATATTATCCGGAATGGCAGAATGGTCAGAGCTCCCAGATGGCCTGGAAGAGTTCCTATCCCGCTGCGTTAGGGGAGTTCTTAACTGCTGAAGAACCGACTCAATGGTCTGATCAATACTGTCCAATAGTGACATATGGGTGGCATCCAGAGGAATGGGTGTGCTAGCATCTGTTGAAAAAGTATCCCCATGGTCCAGAAACACACTTTCGGGACCCATCTCGAGGTGCGTTTCTGTGACAGAGTGGCATTTACTAGTTTGAATACTCGCCTTTGGGAAGAAATTTTCCAGAGTACTTAAACCTTGTTGGGCAGACTTACTCCGTAAAGTTCTAGTCGCCATTATGGAGTAAGTGGAAAAGGGGCTGTAAAGGAGGAAGCGTCAGAGGGGTGGCCCGGTCCGGTCTCTGCCGGCCTCTAACGGCCTAGAACGGCCCGCCCTTTGCCCGGGCTTCGCCCCGGCGCTGCGTCCCGCGCTGCGGGAGACAGACACTGTTTATAGCAATGAGGAAGTTAGGAAAGGGCGGAGGGCGGGGCTACAGGGAGAGCGGACCGGAAGGTGGACTCGGTCTCGCAGGGACACCTGGGTTAGGTAGTCCCTGCACGCTCGCAGCCCTGTAGCCTTGCTGGTCCCTCCGTCCGGTGTAGAGTGCCCCCACAAGAACTGTCAGAGTGCGTGCAGCCACAAAGCTCCTTCCTTCAGGGCAACAGGCGGCAGGTAAGCGCGAGTCCACAGAGCGCTGGCAGAGAAAGTGACCCAGGGCAGCAGGCGGCAGGTAAGCGCGAGTCCACAGAGCGCTGACAGAGAAAGTGTCCCAGGGGTCAGAAACTGCTGCTGGTGTTTTAACAGCACACCGGTTGACAGAGGGCGGGGCTACAGGGAGAGCAGACCGGAAGGTGGACTCGGTCTCGCAGGGACACCTGGGTTAGGTAGTCCCTGCACGCTCGCAGCCCTGTAGCCTTGCTGGTCCCTCCGTCCGGTGTAGAGTGCCCCCACAAGAACTGGCAGAGTGCGTGCAGCCACGAAGCTCCTTCCTTCAGGGCAACAGGCGGCAGGTAAGCACGAGTCCACAGAGCGCTGGCAGAGAAAGTGACCCAGGGCAGCAGGCGGCAGGTAAGCGCGAGTCCACAGAGCGCTGACAGAGAAAGTGTCCCAGGGGTCAGAAACTGCTGCTGGTGTTTTAACAGCACCCGGTTGACAGAGGGCGGGGCTACAGGGAGAGCGGACCGGAAGGTGGACTCGGTCTCGCAGGGACACCTGGGTTAGGTAGTCCCTGCACGCTCGCAGCCCTGTAGCCTTGCTGGTCCCTCCGTCCGGTGTAGAGTGCCCCCACAAGAACTGGCAGAGTGCGTGCAGCCACGAAGCTCCTTCCTTCAGGGCAACAGGCGGCAGGTAAGCGCGAGTCCACAGAGCGCTGGCAGAGAAAGTGACCCAGGGCAGCAGGCGGCAGGTAAGCGCGAGTCCACAGAGCGCTGACAGAGAAAGTGTCCCAGGGGTCAGAAACTGCTGCTGGTGTTTTAACAGCACACCGGTTGACAGAGGGCGGAGCTACAGGGAGAGCGGACCGGAAGGTGGACTCGGTCTCGCAGGGACACCTGGGTTAGGTAGTCCCTGCACGCTCGCAGCCCTGTAGCCTTGCTGGTCCCTCCGTCCGGTGTAGAGTGCCCCCACAAGAACTGGCAGAGTGCGTGCAGCCACGAAGCTCCTTCCTTCAGGGCAACAGGCGGCAGGTAAGCGCGAGTCCACAGAGCGCTGGCAGAGAAAGTGACCCAGGGCAGCAGGCGGCAGGTAAGCGCGAGTCCACAGAGCGCTGACAGAGAAAGTTATAAGTCCCTAGTATGTGGTATGTGACTATCCAGGGCCCGTGAGTTAAATGCTATTAGTGGACTGCAACACATATTGTGCACTACTAATAGTGGTCCAGAGGCCTGGGTGTGCAGTTTTAAAACTGCTAATTTACCCTACCATAATTATCCTTTTGCCAGGTTTACACTTTTCTTTTTAACATTATTAGTCACCCCTAAGGTAGGCCGCACATCCCTAAAGAGCAGGGTTCATAACATATAAAAGTAGGACATGAATACTTCAGTTTTACTGTCCTGATAGTGAAAAATCCCCCAAAGTCAGTTTTTACAGTGACAAAGCTAGCTCTCCCATATAAAAGCACTTGGTTACATTACAACATCTTATAATGCAGAACTTCAGTTTGGCAATACCCAGAACAATGATTCAAAGACTCAAATTATTAGTAATCTAAAAGTCAATCTAATGGTCAGGTCAGATTTTAAATTCCTATTTTGTGAAATATGGCATTGTATGTCTAAACAAAACATGCCTTTATTCCAGTGTTCAGTGTTTCTTGACTGTTAATGGTTCTCTTGGGATAGACGTGTATTTCTCACAGACAGTGTACAAAGGCTTGGGTGTGGAGAGAAATTTTACCCCTGACAGGATCGCCATCAGGACTGTGCCCAGGAACTTAATTAAACATCCAAAGGTGCATATCCTTTCACAAGCAGATGTAACTCACACCTTGGCCTGTCCCTGCATTCCCCTGCTACCCTAGCAGGCACCATTCCCAGTGGAGGTGGGGCAGCCACCAGAGCCAAGTTTGAGCTACCACAAAGTAGGGTTTGCCCACTTTACTATCTACACCCATGGGTGGGCACATGGAGCTCTGCACAATGAAAGAAAAGTTCTGCCATGCTGGTTTAAGGTAGAGAGGGGCACTGCTAGAACATTTACAGTAAAAAACACAGATAGTGCCGTGCTGCAATATTTAGTAAACTCACCCCTGAGACTAAAAGGGAGAGGTCAGGAGTTTCCCCACACAAAGACTAGGCCTGATCATTAAAGTAGCCCACCCAGTACCTTCTTTAGAACAGCATCAAGATGTGTGCTCAAGACCTTGAAGGTCCAGACATTGTGGCAGCTGCTATGGCCTTTGACGTAGATAACCATTGTGCTGTCTTACAGGACCTACAAAAGTACTGAGGTGCTCAATCAAGCAAACACTTGCATATGTCTCCCTCTTCAATTACAGATGTAAAGCCTGAAGTCTCCGGCTGCATTCCAAACATCTCATTCAAGGGAATGTGGAGATGAACTCTTTCCGTGCTGATGACAGAACCGCTCCGTCATCAGCCGCGGTGGCGCTGTGCTGATGACGGAGCGGTTCCGTCATGGCCTGCCCGACGCGCCTGCGCGGCGCTGATTTCGCGCCTGCGCGGCGCGTTCTATTAAGCGGGCGAGGCCATGACAGAACCGCTCCGTCATGAGCACAGTTCAACCGCGGCTGGTGACGGAGCGGTTCCATCACTAGCATGGCCCCCCGCCCCCTTAGCGCTGCGGCGGAATAGCCACCGCAACGATGTGGCTAAAAAGGAGTTTGGCCCATCATACCGTGCTCCGGTGCATGTCCTTGGTGTTCCTAGTACAAAAACTGTCATCTTGCCACCGCTTCCTGGTTCTAAGACAAACTCTTTGTCTCCATCAAACATGTCAAACTGCACCATGTGGCCTACTCTAGATAGAAAGCCACGAGGTGTCCAGCCCACTCCACAGGACATTCCTCTGCATCCTGTGATCACCACCGATGCTGATACTCACTGGCTGGCGGGGGGAGACTGAGTCCTAAACCGCCAAAATGGCCAAAATGAGTGCAGTGTCTACTACTGAGTCTTCTGCAGTTGAAGTAATTTATTCTAATCCACTGTTTGTGGCTCCACCTCTGTTGGACTTTGAGTCCTGCTATTGAACCCAGGCCTCCACATTTTCAACTAAATACCTCTGGGTATTTTATGGATCAAGATTATTTTTCTTCAGATAGTTCTTCTGTTTTGCACACTCTTCCAGCACAGATTTTTTTTCATTTCACACACTTATCTAGTCTCGCCTTGGATATATGTTTGTATCATACTCTCCTTGGTTTTCTTGTTCATGTGCATAGGATTTGTGACTGTTTTCTTCCTTCTGATTAATGACCACTACCTCCTAGAACGTGCTGTCATGGAACCGGTTGACAGGGTGTTAGACCCTCATTCTGCTTCCCATAAACTGAAAAGAGACTTGTCCCTCATCAACTTTTTAGTCAATCCAGTGACTGACGGATTTGTTTGGGATAAAGTTAATTTCGATATATTCAGCCCTAACAAAATCCTGCAGATACCATATGTGTTCAAAAGGTTCTATGGGTGATGTAATAGTACCTAGGTTACATTCAGATGATTGAGATGTTGACATCACAAATTCTATGCTTTCAGAGCTGGAATATTATACTGTCTTTGAATGGGAGGGCCTATAGAGCTGGAAGCACGCAGAATGGGAGGGCCTATAGAGCTGGAAGCACGCAGAGATCAACGCCGTACTGAAGAAACCCACGGCGGATCCCAAAGACCTCAAGAACTTCCACCCCATCTCTCTTCTTCCCAGCCAAAGTCATCGAGAAGACTGTCAATAAACAGCTGACCGCATTCCTCGAGACAAACAACTCGCTCGACCCGTCCCAGTCCGGATTTCGAGCAAACCACAGCACCGAAACCACTCTCATCGCAGCCACCGATGACATCAGGACCATGATGGACAACGGAGAAACAACCGCCCTCATTCTCCTAGAACTCTCGGCAGTGTTGAACACCGTTTGCCATCGCACCCTAATAACCCGCCTCTTCCACACTGGGGTCCAAGGAAAGGCCCTGGAATGGCACACCTCCTTTCTCTCCGACAGAACCCAGAGGGTCCGCCTCCCTCCCTTCCGCTCAACGGCCACCAAGATCATCTGCAGCGTGCCCCAGGGCTCCTAGCTCAGCCCAACGCTCTTCAATATTTACATGAGCCCCCCTCGCCGCCATCGCATGCAAACACAACATCAACATCATCTCCTACGCCGACGACACCCAACTGATACTCTCCCTCACCAAGGACCCAGCCAACACCAAAACCAACCTCCAGGAAGGAATGAAAGACGTTACAGAATGGATGAAGCTCAGTCGCCTGAAGCTGAACTCAGACAAGACAGAGGTCCTCATCCTCGGACAATCACCCTCCGCCTGGGACGACTCCTGGTGGCCCACAGCGCTGGGCTCCGCGCCCACTTCCACGGACCACACACGTAACCTGGGATTCATCCTGGACTCCTCCCTCTCGATGATCAGGCAAGTCAACGCCGTCTCTTCATCCTGTTTCAACACCCTGTGCATGCTTCGAAAGATCTTCAGGTGGATCCCCACCGAAACCAGAAGGACCGTCACCCAGGCCCTCGTCACCAGCCGACTGGACTACGGAAACACCCTTTACGCAGGAACCACAGCAAAACTCCAGAAACAACTTTAGCGCATACAAAACGCCTCCGCCCGACTCATCCTCGACATGCCCCGCCACAGCCACATATCCACCCACCTAAGAAACCTGCACTGACTCCCCGTCAACAAGAGGATCACGTTCAGGCTCCTCACCCACGCACACAAAGCGCTCCACGACAAAGGACCCGAATACCTCAACAACCGCCTCACGTTCTACACCCCCACCCGCCAGCTCCGCTCAGCCAGCCTCGCCCTCGCCACCCAGCCGCAGACCCACAGAACCATCGCCAGAGGAAGGTCGTTCTCCTACCTGGCGGCAAAGATATGGAACTCACTCCCCGTGCACCTTTGACTGACCCAGGACCATCTCACCTTCTGGAAGCACCTCAAAACCTGGCTATTCGAGCAATGACAGCACCCCCCTCCCTTTAGCGCCTTGAGACCCTCACGGGTGAGTAGCGCGCTCTACAAGTGTATTGATTGATTGATACCTCAATTCTGCTAACTATGCTGATATGTTCCTTTATCATCATTACAGACATCAAATTCTACACAGAGCCAATAATCAACCTACACCTTTTAATTATACACAATAGGAACATGGTGCGACTCCCCCACAAGGTAGTTCTAAAATGTATACAGGCAAGTACACATATTTCACAGGATATGACACTTAAATCCCCATGTCATATTATTTCAAATTAGTCCCAACCCAATCAAAAAAATATATGCTTACTCAGACTAAGCTAATACATACAGTTTTGTTTGTTAATCAATTAGGCCTCAAAGGCTATGATTACTGGAAAGACACAATTTATTTGAAATCGATTTAGGGAAAGGAAACCATATTTCGGGCCTTCTTAATTCCAATACAAATGATCTTCTTGAATGACACGGTCCAGTAAACTACATGTCTGGGATTGGCAAAAATTAACGAAATGAATGCCCCAAATATTCGCTCCATTGCCAACTTTGGTAATTCCCAACGTTTGACAAATGGTACTGATGAACAGCTCAATAGCATGGTGCAGAATGGTACATTTAAGTCCACACTTTCAGGTCCTAACAGATGGCTATTGTGGCCAGTAGACACTAATGGTTGCCATGCACGTTTTCTAATTTTCACATGTAATTTTCAAAACAAGCAGACTTGATCCCTGATAGTCTCACCAACAATATTCTGGTATTGTTACCACCTATTCTTTGGGAAAATTGTGTTAACAATGGTCGGAATATCCCACACTGTCTGCAGTGAAGCAACATCTTTCTCTCCTGACTGAGACATGGATTTATCCGAATTTCTACTGGGTCCCAAATCCCCACATTCTAAAAGATTTATGTATGCTACTTATAATTACATTTGGAAATTGTCTCACATTTAAGCTGCTGCACGTTTAAGACAAATTGATTAGGATAATTTACAAAAAGTGCTTGCTGTTGTTTAGGATAGTATTAATTCACTGTCTTCTCGTATTCACAATTTAAATAACATTGTGTTGTCTGTTATTGATATTATGCAAAGTGACATGTCAAAAATGTATCATGGGCAAAGTCAGCATAGATCAATTATGCTGTTTAGCTGGAAGCTTCTACCCATTAAATATGTGCGCGTACCATGGTGTTATTTGAACTGCAGTCATTTATTCATGCCCTTTAATTTCACAGGCAAACAACAACTGATGGCAATGAAAGATGCAACCTACCCAATCTTGCATTTAGAGAAGTTAGAACAGCTTCCATTCACCAAAGCCGAAACATCCTCAGCTGTGTGGTTGATACACAGTGTTTTCTCCTTACCTATTTCGATATTTCAGTTCACAGCTTGCATGAAACATTTTCCTGTTGGTAGATATGTACCCCTCGAATGCAGCTTCATTCATGAGTTATGGTCACTTCCCTTCTCCTATTGTTGTGAATGTGCCAATAAGGAAGTTGTCCTTACTGGAGGCGAATGCGACTCTTTTGTCGGATATTCACGCGTTTACAAAGAAGTTAAGATTCGGGGCGTATTCAATGCTTTAGCACCAAATTTGGCCTGTTATTAAAAAGGAATTCTGGTTCCAACAATTCTCCCACTTATTGCAGTCCTTTCAAATGGGAGTTTTTTTAATACTTAGTGATCAAGACTGTTACAGAATGCATGCTGGAGTCCCCTACATCTAGTCTATTTCTCAGCTCATCACTTGTTTTGACAACGTCCTGTTCCTCTCTCACATGGGATTGTAAATAGCTCCTTGTGGCCTTCCATTCCAACTCTGAAGGCAGATTTCGAGAGCCTAAGCAGACTCAAAGCATTATTCTTTCAAAAAGAGTTTTCACGGGCATTTGCTCGTGAAAACTTGGAATTGCAGCTGGCCAGAACTTCAAGCAGAATACAGTCATTTTTATAAACACAAACTTCCCCCTGCATTTTGTCGAATTGGTGCATTAAATTTTTAACGCATCTAACACAGCTGGTCTGGCACATTTTTTTAAGATTGCGGGTTCCCGCCTAATCAGTTTGTTCCAAACTGTATTTGGAATAAAAACTGTTTTTATTCATTCATATTTTCCAGTGTGTTTGAAGGATTTCCGCTGCTGTTATTCCTTATTTTCAGCTTTGCAATCCGATTTATTCTCTGCAATGCATCTTCCATTTGCCAGCCCCGTGGAACTACAACCTTTCCAACACTATTGTGAGCTCATGCTTCAGTATTTTGTAATATTTCTACTTCAAGAACTAGATCTTGATTATTTGTTAACATTCCGGCCTGCCTGGTTAACCTGCATAAAACCTGTGTTCCACTGCACTGGATATTTGCCTGGATTTGCAGACGCCCATTGTCCTGCACATGGAACTGCTAATGAGTCCCTTAGTGACCCATTTTCAGGACTGTCCCTTGTGTTTGTGGCTTCCCCACAATGCAAGGTTTGAGACACTCCTCTTTGGGGAAATATGTGCATCAGCACATGGACCGCTGACTTTAGGCTCTTCTAACATGGATGCAGGTCACCCAGTGGCAATCTCAGCATTGGCTGAGTCCGAGTATCATGTCTTGTCTTTGGAACTTGTGACTTGGGCAGACTTCTTCAGAGTTGGGTTCCTTTTTGGAATTCCGGTCCTTTGAATTTGCGAGTCACATCATGATTTCTCAGATGCACCACAATTTGACTATTTTTCAAAATTGACAAATCATTCCCCATATAATTTCATTGTCAAAATACAAGTTTATGAATTATGCTTTAAGTATGTTTATCTTTCAATAACATTTATATTTGTTAGTGATTTATTGTGCTAATATCCTGACCAAAGGGATGGTCCCATTGTTGTCTTACCTATGTTAGCCTAATTATGCACTTTGAGGGCCACTTTTGTTTTGCACATTACTATATATCATGCTTGCTTTTGTGCCACATTGTATTTTCACACAGAACCAGCATGTTTTTGCATTTTATTAATTTTCCTGGGATTTAGTCAGAACAGCCTAGGCAACATCAAACAGCATTGCCCCTTGTTATTCTCTCTGATCAGACACTAGCACCTAGACATTATAAAAAATTCAGCTGCTGTTTTGAATACACATATCTTGTCATACAACTGAGGACAGGGCTTCTGAAAACACACACAGCGAAGGTCCTGAGACAAGAGTACGGCGTGAGCTGAAATGTAGAACATCCAGTTATGTATGCTACGGTATGGGGTCTGCCACTAAACCCTGTTCCTGAGCAGAATCCCTGCAGCACTGTGGACCTACGGAAGACAAAAAAAGGACTTTGCCTGTTGTTTATCCTGTGGATAGAAACTCCAGGGGCAGGACCTGCTCTCCACTTGTACCCAGGACAGAAGAGTAGACTCCAAGAGCTGGTTGGCGAGCCTCCTGTTCTGCCTCAGTAACCCAAAAGCTGCAAGAAGCCCAAATCTCTTGCTGAGCCCAACTGACCTTTTCCATCTGGATTTGCCCTTCACTCTACTGGTGGCTTCTAGGCGATTGAATCCTAACTGCTAAGTGGTGCCCGAATGACCCCAGACCCTTGACTGATGCTAGAGTATATATTTTCCTCCATTCAATATTGCAATACTGGACACTTTTTCTGAACGTTTCTCCAAAAGAACCAGAAGCTACCACCAGATCTCTGCAGAATCACAGCCATCAAACTGCTGGTCAAATCCAACTTGATGATTTGCCCCGCTGAGGGGATTTTGACTTCCAGAAAGGTTTATAAGTCTGAAAATAGAGATCTTCACGAGAATCAATCTCAAGTAGCATTCAATGAGCAAAATGCTTTCCTGGGTCCAGACTTTGAACTTTGGCCACTTTGCCCACTTGGAGATGTCCTGCCTTCTATATCGGAAGACTTGAAATTCCTATTGGAGTCGAGGCTCCCATTGTGGTCCTGCACTTCAGTGGCCCCCGTGTTAACAAACCTCTCTTTTGATCCAGATTGAAGTCAGTGCACAACAAAATAACTGTGATTGACAATATGTGCTTTTTGGTGCTAGATTTACTCAAAATGTATTACAATCATATATCTGGTTCCCTACAACAGATTTTTATCATTTGGTGTCCTTAAATGTACTCAATTGCTATAAATCAGAGTTGGATTTTATTAGACCTGTCTGTTTTGGGGTAGCCTCCCCCCAAACCGTTTGCCTTCCTCCTCCATTTTTGCTGATCTTGTTTTGCTGACCATAGGACTCTGCATAGTTTACCACTGCTGACCAGTGCTAAGGTGCAAGTGCTCACTCCTTAACGCCTTCACTGCCAGGCCTTTTCTCCCCCACTGTGCCATGCCCTTTTTGGCTATTTGTTGTTGTTTGCGCTTAGGTCCCCATACCTTCTTGTCCACATAAGGTATCCATGCCAAATATGCGTCCTTTCTTCCAACATGACCCAGGGCTTTTGGATTCCCCTGGAAGGGACTGAAAAATGTGGCAAAATACAGCCACATTTTGGGGTTTTCTAGAAAAATGGGAAAAAAGTGCTGCAGAAGAAAATATCAGATTTTTCCCTGCAAGTGGTATGAACAAAGGGGTTGTGGTGATAAAATCACCATCTTCCCAGCTGTCAGGAACAGGCATACCTGTGTCAGAAAACTAAAATATATTATACAATTTTGGCATTTTACTGGGACACAGCCAATTTTCCCATTTTTTGTGCTTTCAGCTTCCTTCCAGTTAGTAGTAGAATTGGGTATGAAAGCAATAATGTATTCCAGAAAGCTATACTTTTCTGAAAGGTGGACACAATTATGAATTCACCAAGGCAAGGGATAATTTGTGTGGATCCAGGTTTTCCTATGGAAAGTAACAGTTGATACTGAAGAATATTGAAATTTACATAAAAAAACATCGATTTGTGCCTCCATTTTCATCTGTACCTTCTTCTAACTACGGTAGATTTTTGAAAGCTATACACCGTTACATCCGCGGGGTCCTTCTGGTTGCGGGGATATATGAGGCTTGTAGGTTTACCAAGAACCTGAGGTACCCAGAGCCAATAACTGAGTTGTACCTTGCAATGTTTTTTCATTATGTGCTGAGTACACAGTAATTCATTTGGTAAAATATAATTTATTTCTGAACTGGGAACAAGATATGGAATCTAGAAGCAGTGGTCATTTGTGCATCTCTGAATTTGTGGGTACCCATATTTTCATGTGAATTAGAGGGGAATTGTTCAAAATGACTTCTTTTTTACACACTAGATTACATTTGGTAGACAGAAATGTATAGAAAAACAAATGGTAATACCACTTTTTCTACTATTCTGTGTTCCCCTAAGTCTCTCGATAAAAATGGTACCACACTTGTGTGGGTAGGCCTAGTGTCTGCAACAGGAAATGGCCCAAAACACAATGTGGACACATCACATTTTTCCATTAAGATATGTCCCTTTTCTCGCAATGTTCCAAGCTGTGCATTTTGGGCCCTAGCTCAGCCGGCACCTAGGGAAACTTAGCAAACCTGTACATTTTTTAAAACAAGACACCCAGGGTAATCCAGGACAGGGTGACTTGTGTGAGTCCCACCAGGTTCTGTTATCCAGAATCACTTCCAAACCTCAGACTTTGTCAAACAAAACACATTTACCTCAAATTTCTGTGATGGAAAGTTCAGGAATCTGCTCTGAGCTCCAAACGTCCACCCACCCAGCATTTCCCCAAGATCGCCAATAAAAATGGGACCTCATTTGTGTGGGTAGGCTTAGCGCCTTCTACAGGAAATGGCCCAAACCGCAACTTGGACACATCACATGTTTGGATTTTGGGCCCTTGCTCAGCTGGCACCTAAGCAAACCTAGCAAACCTGTACATTTTTTTAAACCTAGACACCAAGGGTAATCCACAATGGGGTGAATTGTGTGGGTCTCCCCGGGTCCTGTTACCTAGAATTTCTTGCAAACCTCAAACATTATAAAACCAAACACATTTTGCTCACATTTCTGTGATGGATAGTACGAATAATCTCTGGAGAGCTGTAAACTTCCACAAACCCAGCATTTCCCAAGTCTGCTGATAAAAATAGTACCTCACTTATGTGGGTAGGCATAGTGACCCCGACAGGAAATGGCCCAAAACACAACGTGGACACATCACATTTTTCCAATGAAAACTGACCTTTATTTTGCAATGTACCTATCTGTGAACTTTTGTCCCTAGCTCAGCTAGCACCTGAAGAAACCTAGCAAACCTGTACATTTTTTAAAACCAGACACCCATGGGAGTCCAGGATGGGGTGACTTGTTTGGCTCTCACCAGATTCTGTTACTCTAAATCTCTTCCAAACCTCACATTTCTGTGATGGAAAGCACTGGAATCTGCGGGGAGCCGTAAGCTTCCACCCACCCTGCATTCCCCAAGTCTGCTGATAAAAATGGCACCTCACTTGTGAGGGTAGGCTTAGTGCCTGCAACAGCCCAAATGCAACATGAACACGTCACATGTTTCCACATAAAACTAACCCTTTTTGTTTGCAATGTGCCTAGCTGTGTATTTATGGCCCTAGCTCAGCCAGCACCTATGGAAACCTAGCAAATCTGTCCATTTTTTTAAACTTGACACCCAGGGGAATCCAGGATGGGGTGACTTGTTTGGCTCTCACAAGTACTGTTACCCTGAATTATCTATCAAAAAAGGACCGAGTTTTGCAATGGAGGCACCTGCGTTTTTGGTCCCGGGCCAGGCTAGCATCTAAGAAAACCTACCAATCCCAGAAATTTCTGAAAATTAGGCACCCAGGGGACTCCAGGAAGGTGTGACTTGAGTGGATCCCCCAACATTTTCCTACCTAAAATCCTCTGCAAACCTTACATTTTACTTAAAAAAACAAACATTTTCCTTACATTTGTATCTGGGACCACTGCGCCAGCACAAATTTCCTACCACCAAGCGATCCCCTTGGTTCCCGATAAAAATTATACCTCACTTGTTTGGGTGTCCAATGCAGAATCGCCTAAAACATATATAAAAAAATATAGGGCTTAGAGCTTGCTGTGCTAGTTTCTAAGTCTCTAAGTATTTGACCTTTCCGAGTCGCAGGCCCTTGGCCCACCCACACAAGGGAGGTATCATTTTACTCGGGAAACTGAGGGGAATGCTGGGTGGTAGGAAATGTCTGCTGGCACGCTTATCCAGACAGAATTGTGCGGAAAATGGGATTTTTTTTAGCAAAATTTGTGGTTTGAAAGCGACTTCTGGGTAAGAACACATTGTGGGATCCACTCAAGCCACACCTCCCTGAACTCCCCAAGGTGTGTAGTTTTCAGAAATGCCTAGGTTCGGTAAGTTTGCCCTAGATGGCCGTCTAACCTAGGACCAAAACCACAGGTGCCCCACCCTTTCAAAACCAGGTTGTTTCGTGATTGATAAATCTGATGTCTGCACAATATGTTTTGGGCCCTTCCCTGTCGCGGGTACTTGGACAATCCACACAAGGGAGGCACCATTTTTATCGGCAGACCTTAGAGAATGCTGGGAGATAGGAAATGTGTGTCGCCCCCATTGATCCTACAACTTTCAGAAACGTAAGGTAAATTTGATTTCTTTAGCTAAATTTGAGGTTTGCAGGTGATTTTGGGTAAGAAAACATTGGGGGGATCAACGCAAACCTTACCTCCCTGGACTCCTCCGGGTGTCAGGTTTTCAGAAATGTTTCAGTTTTGTGGGTTTCCTTAGAAGGCCGCCGAGCCATGGACCAAAAAGGCAGGTGACTGACGCCCTTGCAAAAAAACAGGTTGTTTGGTGATCGATGGAGGGACAGATCGGGGGCTCTGCCCCCATCAGAACATTAGGGGGGAGCAGAAAGATTGTGGCCATTTGTGGGAGGAGTGGGAGCATTATAACGCTCATTTAGGGCAACCCCCACCCCTAAGTATTAAAAAAAAGTCCCTGGTGTCTAGTGTGCTTTCTGACCCCCCAGGGACAGAAAAACTGAATATGGGCAACATGAATATGGGCAACATTATGTTGTCTATTTTAATTAAAAAGTACTATATTTTCTAAATTGGTATGGATCCCTTTTGTGGTGTGTTTTTGTGGAGATTTAACAAAAACAATTGGGCAAATTTATTTTGGCAATTGGCTTCCATTGAAGTAAATAAATTTTCAGGCAGGAGACAGACAAAAGAAATATATTTCTGGCTCAAGAAATCGGGAGTCTCCCGCTTGAATATGGTATTTTGGCATGTGTGGCAACTCTAAACCGATTGCAGTGGTTTACAACACTTTCGATAATACAGGCTCTGTAATTATGTCTTTCAGCCCATACCAATGTCGCCGCATTAAATATTTATGCACCTGGAAGGAGCAGTGTTTTTACTAAAAGAGGCCTTTATATCTCTCTTTAATGCTCGTCTGCTGCTACTAAAGAAGGAATACAAAAATATCAATATAATGTATTAATGTAATTTTGCTACTAGAAAGGAGAGCAAGAAACATACATGTAAGTTCCAACTGATAAACTTTGTGTTCCCGCATTCTTAAAATCTCTCCCGGGATAATGTTAATGTATGCACCCGTTTGTAAAAAGTACTGTTATAATGATTAGTTTTGTAATAAAGAGCCCGCCGTGAGGATGGCAGCATCCTGCTGTTTTTTAATAATCTCAGCCTCAAGATAATATTTTAGCTGCTCATTATGTATGCACATTTTGAACTGTCGCCAGCGCGGGGTTTCAATTGTAAGCAGCCCAGAAACACGTCAAGTAAACACGTTTTCAATAGGAGGCGCAAAGGAAAGTAGTAGTAACATATCATAATGAGAACTGAGCCGTTCAAAATTCATAGACATGGTAAAAAGACGAACGTATACATCACATATTCGTGCAGTGAACACCAACAGTTTTTTTTATTTAATTGGAAAATTAGTGCTGAATACAAATGAACATAATTTTGTTGCAGCGTCAGCAGAATGCCCAACATATCTTCTTTTACTGGTGGTTTTGCTTTTCATGCAAAATGGCCTCTTTGGTGCAACCACTGCTTACTCTGTCTTGGTAAAACACTGCTGGACGCGCCATTAATTTTGCACAGATCATTAAAAAGATAATACCTATCCCCGAGGAAGAACATAGGGTAATATATAACTGGCAATTAGAAGAAATGTAATCCAGAGACATATTTTATCAGTTAAGGCAGCAAGTCTGTTTATTGTGCATTCAATGTATTGGCTGTGTCATTATTAACGTTACACACCAATGGTTGGATTACAGACACTGCCAGAAAAAAAAAGCACATTAATGTTGCTGTCAAAAACAAGACTGACCGCTTAAAAAGAAATGGAGCAAAACAATTCGCTGAAGGTGCGGGAGGGGGGAGAGGAGCGTCAGGTGATGCTGATCTTCCCCCAGGCTATTTCGTGGGATGGATCAGGCCGGGACAAGGGATAGGCTAGTTGTAGGTGTTGGGGTGGGGGATAGGTGCCAATAGACCTCATTCAGGCGGGAGATTCACGATTATTAAAGCCAAAAATTGCATTATTTTGGCTGTCTCGTGCCTGAAATTTCCTCTTCTTCCATAGAAGTCAATGGGTGAAATACTTTCTCCCGTTTATCTTTCATAACTTTCCTCTTCTAAAATGTTGGCATAGGGAAAGAATTTAGGGGAAAATAAGGTGAATGGTAATCCTCTCAACTCCTAGTCAGAGAAGTTTTGTTGAAGACTGGAGTTTTTAGGTGCATGCGTGATGGAGGATCGTGGGGCCAGAAGGACAGAACTGCGCACTCTCTGCGCAGCGGCCCGCGACAATTTACTCAAGCCTGGGGTTCTTGACCAGGCTTGGGTCGAAAAGGTGACCAGGGGTTTAAATAAAGGTGACGTCAGCGCTCAAGCTGTCGTCTCATGGAGAGCAACTGGTGTGGCCCATGATTGTGTAGCTGGTGGTGTCCTTGGACCCCAAACCTACTTCACTCCCCTGATCCCATCACCCCCCCCCCAACGCCGAGCAAGAACCCCCGACAACGTGAGGTCCACCAAACGAATACGGCATCGGCCAGTGTTGTTGCGGCAATTGCGGCTTGCTCACCATCTCGGGCTGCTTCACATGGGAGACTGGACAGGAAGGCAGTAAAAGGGGCAGGAGGCAGGACCTCTGGGGCGGATCTGATTGCGGGATGGCATGTGAGGGCCATATGGGGGAAGTTTTGGGCCGAGCCAGCTGTGATGGTGTCAGCACCGGAGGGCGTTTACGATGATGTAGGCTTGGGAAAGGTGGCGAGGGAGAAGCTGTGGGGGCATGCACGATGCAGCATGCATGTGGGCAACAAAGGAGAGCAAGGGAAAGACCCACGGAATTGGGGTGGCCAAGGGGCGAAGAAACAGAAAAGAGGGCTGTTCCAGGTTCGTGAGGTGAGGAGCGACATGGGTATGATATGACAGGCCTCGGAGGGGTTTCAGCAGATGATTCACAGGGGCGGGCAGGGCTGGACAGGGCCAACAATCCCAGTAGCAGGGTGTTGACATTGAGGCGAAGATCTGGGAGCAGCGGAGGAGTCTAGGAGAAATGGAGTAGCACTGGGAGTGGTTTTGCCAGGAGAGGGAAGCAGCGCAGCAAGGTCACCTTGATGTGAAACTTAGGGGATTATACTCAGGGGAGGCAGAAGCCAGCAGTTACTGGGGACGGTCAATCAGGCAGGGGTCACTGGCTGTGGGTGCCAGATGCGAGTGAGGGTGCAATGGGGCCAGTGAGAGCTGATATGGCTCATGGGGCAAAGGTGATGGAGGCCCTACAGTTTAGTGAAGCCTAGAAGATGGGTGGTCAATGATTCTAATGACCGTGGTTGAAAGAAGGTTGGTGTTTTGCTTTCTCTTCGTGACACCTGAGCCACACTTCAAAACTCCAAGATACAACGTGGACACTCTTCAAAATAGGACTCTACACCCCTTATGAATTCCAAGATACAACATGAACAGAGCTCAACACTCATTTACCAAGTATAGGGAAATATTTATTGCAGGAAGATCCCATGTATCCGATAGCAATAATGCACATGTAAAATAAATGCATATAGTAAATGCTGATAAACAAGAATAAAAGCATTGAAAGATAACTGCATGCACATTAGAATGAGCAATGAAAATTTAGGGGAATATGTACAGAAAGGATATGGCACAGCATAAGAATAAACACCCACATATAGGGGTTAGCGATGCCCCTGGGGTCACATATATTAGACAAAACAAAAACAAGATCCAAAAGCATGAAGATGCTGGTGTATATAACAGCTTCGCTGCGGCACAAATTTCGCTGAGGTGCGGCGGAATTTGACGCGTGCTCAGATCGGACGGCGCCCGGCTGTCCGACGCATACACCCACCGTGACGTCGGACGGCCCCCCGCATCAAAGAGGTTAAGTTGCTCTATAGGGATATTCAGATGAAAGAAGGGTCTTAGGAGGAGGAATTGGAACTGGCCCTATGGCTCACTGTGCCCATAAATATGGAAATGGACATCCGCATTCTTAATAAACACCAGTATCTATTGTGAAAAACATTCATATCGTACAATAGCCCTTTTTAAACAGCTTTGTAAGTTCAAGCATGAGTGTTCTATGTGTGGGGGGGGGGCACCCCATGACTCAGAGTGTCACGCTGTCCAACTCTATGGAACAATGGAGGGCACCGAGAGGGAGGGGACATCAGGTCCCTTCTGGCCAAAAGGGCTCCAACACCAGTTAGGGTCAAGAAGCTGGCCCTGTGGCTGCAGTTATAACTGGGCAGGGAACTGCTTTGAGGTTGGAGTGGGGTTTGACAGATGGTTTTCACTTAGGTTACCAAGGGCCAGACAGTTTGCAGTCTTTGAAGGCTTTGCAGCAGGTGGTGGCGGCTGAGTTAGAGAAAGATGTGGCTGAAGAGAAGGTGGTGGCCCTTCCATGACTGGCCTGAGCCAGATTTGATTATTTTCCCCCTGACGGGTGGTCCCAAAGAAGGCAGACGGGAAGTTCAGGATGATTCGTCACTTGTCTTAGCCTGGAGTGGGGGGGTTTGTTAATAATTTCAATTCCACTGAAGACACAATGGTGGTGTTGTCCTTGGTGGATGACTTGTGTGTTTGGTGCACCTGTGTGGGTGTGGGGCACAGTTAGCAAAATATGACATAAAATCTGCATTTCCGCTTTAACTTATTTATTCGGTGGATTTCCCTTTGTTGCGCATGCAATTTGAGGGAACTATCTATGTGGATAGGGTCCTGCCCACGGGCTGTGCGATATACTACATGCTGTTTGAGGCTTTCAGTAAGTTTTCGCAGCAGGTTTTTTCCAGGAAAGTGGTCACAGACAGGTGTCTCGCTATTTAAATGATGATTTTGTGGTGGGTCAGAAGGACTAAGGGGGGTGCCACAGTTTAAAGTTTTTATGACTAAAATTTGGTGTCCCTTTGGCAGAATAGTAGAATGTTGGGCGTACCCCAGTTTTGACTTTTCTGGGAATTGAGTAAGATGTGCAGGAAATGGTGGCACACTTGCTACAGGACAAGGCGTCACGATTGGCAGCGCATATGCCCATTCCGCACCTAGATCAAGAAAAAACAAAGACATGTTTGTGTGGAAAATATCATGTTCCTCAAGGAAGGCCGTGGTGGTATTGTAAAGAAGGATCCTGTTCCAAGATACCCTTCGGTATTAGTAGTAAACAAGAACAGTAGTACTTGTGAGAAAATGACCTTATTGTCTCTGTATTTGAATGACCAGGAAATGCAGACGAGTGTCTCTTATTCTGGACTCTAGACGTTTGTGGCGGCTTTGCGTTATCATGTTTCAAGAAACTCTGTTTCAGGATAGTCAGTGTGATCCAATTTACAAATCAGAGATTAATCGGGTGCTTCGTTCTGTTGCAGGCTATTCTCGCTGCACTCCCGTGTCCTCTCGTGTACGGGTGCTTCCATTCATACTGGCTAAATTGCTTGGTGATTTTGAGTGGAGTCTAGAATCTCTGGTTGTGGCAGTTTGGTTCTTAACTCCTTCCTTTCATCAACCGACTTTTAATGGAATTTGCCATAGCATGAATGTTGAATGTGTGATAAATTCAAAGGTCAGGAACTTTATTGTGGCAAACTGGCTCTGTAGGATTAAGATACTCTTTGGTGGTGAACATCTAGTGCACTCCCAGTTGAGATTATTCACCTCCTCTGAGGTTAAAAGATGCATGGTGTGCGATTGCTTGACCAGTCACTGAGCACATTGTGGTTTGATAATTGTATGTTGCCATTTCCTCCACAGGTCTCTCTGCCAGGTGTACCTGCCCTATAGTTCTAACCCCCCTTTTGCTAATCTGTTACTCTGATGTATTGTACACAGCCGGAGCTGCAGAAAGGTGGGCCTCTGTGAGGTACTGTTCCTGAGGATCCTAGGACCGCCACAAGGTCAGGACTATCAGGTCGTTTTTGGATGAGGTGATCGGGCGAGACCTTTGGAGTTGCAGAAGGTACAAAATCTGCTGGGTTTCTTGAATCTCAGATGTAGAATGATGAGGGGTGGTAGGACGTTTTGCAGACAACTGGGTTTAGCCATGTCTGGGGCATGTTTACCTCACCAGAGAGTGTGGATTTCATTGGCTGGGTGGGTAGATTTGTGCATTTCGGGGACTTTTCTGGAGGATTTCAATAGGGTGTCCATGTTGGTCTTGGAAGACAACATGATTTGGCAGGTTACATTTTTTTTTTATGCGGCTGGGGCGAGTAGTTTTGGCCTGTTCTGGGAGGGAGGTGCCATGTGGAACATTGACAAGAACAATAGTTGTGTCAGGGGAGAAGCATTGAGTTCTTGGAGTTCTTTGCCTAGCTGATGGCCTTGGAGGTGTGGGGGTAGTTGGCGAACAGAACAGTGATGTCTAATGTGGACATCAGGACTATGGTGAAGCTGGTGAACAGGCAGAAGGCTCTTGACCTCAGGGTGCTGCGCCTATTGCAGCAGTTTATGTTGAAATGCTTGCCGCTGAACATTGTTTTCCGGGTGAGGCATGAGCCAAGGGTGAACAATGATATAGCAGACACCTTATCTAATTCACAGTGGCAGAGGTTTCTGCAGTTGGCTCCAGGAGCAAAAGACAGGAAGACACAGCAGAGAGTGATTGGATTGGTGGAGAAGTCTTTAGCCGATTCGACACGAAGGAGTTATCAGCTGGCATGGAGGGAGGAGAGGTGTTTTGAGTGGAGTTTGTGTATGCAGATGGCGCAGGAACAATGCATGAGGTAAAGAAGAGTAATCAATTTTGTTCTGTTTTTGTTTGACAATTGTCTATCTCCTACAACCACTTCAGGGAAACTGGCTGGAATTTCTTTTTATGGCAAGTTGTAGTGGGGTGAGGACCCGGCACAGGCTGAGGTTTTGGTGAGGATTCTGAAAAGGGTAGGGGAGGGATTGGGGCACAGTGACTCGATTCAGGGAGGCCATAATATTTGACTTGCTGCAGCACCTCCTTGACATCCTGCCGATTTGTTGTTATGACTGTTTTGAAGTTATGGTTTTCAGGTTATGCATGGTGTGGATGTTCTTAGGGGCATTGTGGGCATCAGAATTGTTAAGGTTGGCTCGGAGGTGGTGGGTCTTGCATTACGAAGTTCGAAATGAGTGGTTGCAGCTGAGGATTTGGTTGCACAATTTGAAGACTGATCAGCTGGGAAGGGGTAGGTGGCTCAAGGAAGGGGGTAGTCCAGACATCTCCAGTGAAGGAATGGTGTCAGTTTTTGTTGTGGCCTAGGCGGCAGCAGGAGGGACTCTTCAACCATGAACGGGATAGGAGCGTTACTGCTTTCCATTTGTTTGCGGCTTTGCGCATGGCGTTGCGGAAGGTGAAGCTGGACCCAACAGGACTCATTTCTTTTGGGGTGGCACGGCCACAGTGGCGGCACAATTGGAATAGGATTGGGGCTCCATCCTGCAGATAGGTTGTTAGAGTTCTAGGTGCTGTGAGCGCTATATTCAGAAATGAAGGAGTTGGTGGGTGTTGGTGGGACGGAAACACTTTACTAATATCTTTTTCTACCACAGGGTGTGTGAGCGGACCATGGATGAATAAAGTGGTAACGTGGATAGTAGTATTGCTTTGTGTGCAATGGTCTGTTAAATACGTCGATCAGCAGGTTTATGGTAGGAGCCTTGCACTACCCAGTGACAAGCATGAGGTGATCTGGCAGTGAAAGGGCGGGTTGAGATGGGGACACCTTTTACCTTTCTTAGTGAGCCTGGTGTCTCATAGGAGGTGTCTGAATATTTTCCTGTTACACTTGGAGGAGAATGAATTTGTCAAGTTGTCCGGCCTAACGGTTTTTGCAGCATGTGAAAGAGGGGTTCGAGGCTTATTAAGACACAATTTAGAGGGGCATGCCTGCTTGGACAAAATTTGTACTCAGGAGGCAATGGAGAGAGGCGGTTAATCATGCTGCCATTGATAAAGCCAGGAAGAAACTCAATAGGGTAATGAAGGTTTTTTGTGCGAAAATGGACATCGAGGTAATATCGCATTGAGAAATCTAAATGGAATGGTAGACATAACAGTATCCACTTTATCATATTACATACGGAGTGTAGGACAAATATCCACTGCACGGCTTGGCTTGATAAAGCTGTGTCGTCCTATATTTGAAACTTTTTTGTATTAAGCTGAGTATTTCCTCTAGTGAGTTCAACAGTCATGCAATAGATGGCAGGGGACACCCAAAATGTATCCATTTCTCACTGAGTGGAAAATAGGTATGTGTATTTGGAATGCACTTTTCTAGTGAAATGTGGAATATTGGGTTAGGTTTAGGCAATGCACGGGATGGAGCAGGGTTTTAAGTACAAAACCTGCTTGAATTAACACCCCAGTAACACTTATCATTAGTGTAAAGTGGGACTTATGTGCACCAACACAAACACATGGGGAAAACCCTTTGCGCATGCGTGCACTAATGCTAAGACTAATGCATGAAAAACAAGGCCTCATTTACATTTGCTTTTAAAAATTAACAAAAATAATGCTGCTTCTGCACACTAATGCTCTTGATAGGGAAAATAACATTGGGATAAGTACAATGATGGGAGGTTAACACATGAAAAGTATATTCGTAAAATTAATAATGTTTGTGTTTTATTTACTTTAGAAAACCTATTTGCCTGTATTTTCCGCATGAATACAAAGGACCTAATTCGGTGAATGAAACAAACTAATACGCTGAAAATCAAGCACTGACAGAGAGTAGAGAAAAAGGCAGTAGCTGACCTCACTAAAAATGCTGTGTGCTTGCCAAGAAGCGGAAGAGATGGCTTGGGAAAGAGAAGAAATGTTTACATTTCTTCCGTCGAAAGTGGCAGTTTCCAATACATGTTACAGTCTTTAGGAAAATGTGTGAATAGCATAATAAGAATGAATAGAAAACAAAGAGAGTATTTGAAAGTGTGTTCGTGACTATGGTGGTGTGCCAGAACACCCCCTGAATCAACCAATGAGAGACCGAAGTTTAGTGAATGTTTCAACTACTGTGGGTTGGACATGCACGTTTTAGGGTATAACTGGAGTGCCTTTAGGGGTGTGGTTAGCACGGCTTTGGGAGAACCTTAGAGGGAGATCGTCGCTGTCCGTCGGTTTACTGAGGCCGACTGTTTCCTGTTCCTGTCCTTTTGCCAAACATCTTGATGATCTTTATTCCATGAACCTATCTCAGTGGACCTCCTACTATACCTGTGGCCACGGGGCGGTATTTCCTTTTTTCCTTGGGTTAGTATTAGCTAGATGATTTGTACTTTGCATAATTATTTGCAAATGTATATTGTCTGTGAAACTTTTGTCTCCTCACCCATCCACTCCTTCATGTGTATTTATTCATCTTCATATGAGTTTGATATTAGTTGCATTGATATGTTTTCTCTCGCTCTCCTCATGAATAATACATTGTTTGCCTTGTAATTTTTGTACATGTATGAGATTTTATTTACATTATTTGGTGATAACAAGAATTAACTTTACACTGAGTTTGGGTTATTTGGGTAACTATAGATAGATAGTTAAATATTATTACCATCAGCTTTTCAACGTTAGGTCCATCGACTAAAGGAAAGAAGCTGGTATGCCGGCTCAGTTAGTTATTTAGAATTGTTAGATATGAGTCTGTATAATGAAACACTGATTTTATTTAGCCTTGAAACTAAATGTCAGCGCCTTTCGGTGGATTATCATGTGAGGTGAGTTTTTAAGTGTCATTTGGCCTGTTGAATGTTTCGCTGTGCAGTTTATTGATTATCGATCCCTGATTGGCACTGGATCACATTCTTACTGCATAAACTGGAAGCCTTCTTACTAAGAATAACAACTTTGTTATAGTGTAGCTGCCCAGGAGGAACTAGGAAGCACCCAACACTTTATATGAGTAGTGGAGATGTTTCACTGATACAATGGTGGGTGAACCTATACTATCCCCAAGAACCTTCAAGTCCTTAAGGTGCCAGCATCACCCTTTTTCAATGCAGAAGGATAAGCAACAGGTAGGCTTCAAACCTCACCTGAGTCTTGTTCTGAGGCTGTAGCTGACTGCTTTATCCTGGAACTTCTTAAATCATCCTGTAGTTATGGAGTTACCAACAGGTGAAACCATAGTCAGGGCTTAACTCTTAAACCCTAAGTGCCATATAACATTGATGTGGTTTAAGGCATAAGAATGCACCACACATGCGTGCACTGAGCAAACCGGGACTGTGGACTGCGAACAAAGGGGAACATTTTTTCTTTCATTTGCGTGGTGACACCACCCGATGCAAATGCGGGATTGCCCCTTTGGTTTGGGCAAGTGCAAAATGGGACAATTTAGATCAATATTACAGAAGTAGTCACACAAATGTCTGTGGTGCCGTAAGCAATTCCAAAGAACCCTGTTTGCACACAAAACAGTCTCAAGCTCCTATTGCACCCACCAGGGGTGCTTTGTGTAATAAAGCCCCATGTCCTGGTTTGTTGCAGTTGGACCATTTTTCTCATCAGACCCCTGGGTGCCCAAGCACCAGTGTTTTTTAGATACATGCCCCTAATGTAAAAGGACACATTTTGACAAATCTAGTCACTACTGATGTGTTGGTGTCCCACTGTAATATTCAATGGAATATTACATGGATTTGTAGAGTTCTGTTGCCAAAAAGTGTCCTGTGCTAATACTAAGATCAACAAAATTGAACAGCCAACCCACTAATTGGAGAATACCCACATTTGTAATGCTTTATGTAAGGGAAATAGATTGTTAATACAACAATGGTGGCCTGGTAGAATTCCAGGTCCTGGCCACTGTGATCGAGATAGCCCTCCCACCCAAGCAAGACTTGCATTCTAGGTAGGTGTTAGTGTTGGCATTTGTTCTGCAAGTAGATGAGCTCAAAATGATGATAAGCTCTAGAAACAATATACATAGCTTTGAAAATAATCCTCTCAGATACTGGTAGCCAGTGTAGTGCTCTCAAGGATGAGGATGCAAAGGAAGATCAAGGACGCTGTAGAGAAAGGCGAACAGCTTCATGTTGACTAAAGTGCAGACTACAAATTCAGTGTTAAATATATTGAAGGTGCATAGATACAATTAGTTATATTTCCCTTTATGATGTGATAGTTGATGTACTGGCTGCAATGTTATTGCAAACAAAATATCCAAATCTACGTTCCCCAATGATGTTTTTATATCATCAGAGAACAAAGGTATTGATTTAACAATAGTAAATCTATTCCTCCATATGTATACTACCTTCACAATATTGTGGTAACTGATGTTCTGGATATGATATTTTTGCAGGATGAAGTTAAACACTCAATATTGTAGTAGAACTCTAACTATTCCTCATTTTTAGAAGGACCAGTTTGCTTGGTGTGCCATTAAAATTGTAAAATTTCAGGACAATATTTTGGCACTCGATATTGTGAAGAAAATCTGACCTGTTGAGTTCTTTCATTATATCTGTTTCATTGTCGCCAATAATTCCATCCAAAACATCTCTCTGTAACAGAGGCAGTTTCATCTTTCCATCTCTTGTGCTGATTGAAAATATTTCAATAACCTGAAATTGGACTTGTGAAACATTAAGAGACACATTTGAGAAAGAATCTGTGTCATTAATATTTTTCATTTTTTATCTGCTTTGAGATCTAAATTTCACAATTGTAATTTTACAATCTCTCCTGACATCCCAAAATAGAGCCTTATTGAGAGTTTGGCAGATACACCATTACAAACATGGCAGATGTCCTGTATGCCGTATCATAGCTTATGGCACGTGGAATGCTCTAGATAATGGCCTTAGGGCATATTTATTAAAGAGGTATGTCACTCTTGCACCATGGACCATGGAATGGCCTCCCTTCCTGCACAAAAAACAACCCTGCTTAAAATGCAAGCAAATTGCACCATGGTGCAAGGGTACCTGTATTGGCGCTAGGCAGCAAATTGTGCGCCAGCACAGGGAAAAGATAGGACTCCACTGTATAGTGTTAAGTACTGCACATTCCTGTCCTTTCCCTATCAGGCAGTGTGGCAAGATGATTTGCTGCGCCACGTGATTTGTTCATAAATATGTCCCTTAGTGCTTCCAAATAAGCATTTTATTCTATATGTGCATGATTTTGACTAACAATGTGCATGCTTTGGTTTCCACTTTGTGGGTGATAAACTGTATTTCGGTTAACAATATATACGCATGACTTGAATATTTAGTTTATGTTACAAGTTGCGTTTGTGCTTGGGTTGGTATAGTCATTATCAGATATGTTCCAAGATTTTTGTCTGCTTGTTAATCTGTTACTGGGGGACCCTTCAAGACAGATTTAAAATGGATATCTTCCAGTGTAATTTTCGAACAATTTGTAGAATATTGTTTTTAGACTGTGAGATTGGGGTGACTGTCTCAAAGCATAAAATATATGTTCTGTGACTGTTTCTTTTTAAAAGATAATTTATTTTTCCTGCAAGAGTGCTTCATTTTGTTTCTCAAATGTATTCTTTGTACCTGACATATAACCCCTTAATTAGGATTTCAATATTTCCATTTGTTCTTTTAAAAAGTTTTCATGTGAGATTATTATTTTAGGACTATCATTTGGACTATATGGGTGATGTTATTTTTCTGGATTCCTAACATGTTGCCAAATTATATTTTTTCAGTCAGTGTACTTCCAGTAAAGAGGGTCTTACTAATTATCTCTTAATTTCATTATCGTGTTGTAAGAAGGAATTCGGTTATTATTTGAGATAGGTGGAAGCCTCACTTAAATAATAAACGCAATGCTTGTCAGGGGAACCACAAAAGTGACTAAATAAACCGGTGCTAAATCCGCTTGGTAGCTTGGCACAAAAGCAGTCAAGCTTAATTTAGAGGGCATGTGTAAAGTGTTTACATCACTCAAACAGTAATAATGTGAAAACACAAAACTAGAAAAACCCTCAAAGTGGCAAAAATCCAATCAGCAGAACCAGAATTATGTATTTTTGCAGTTCTAGATAAAAATAGCACCAAAAATCAGAAAGCACCACATCTGTTCGCCCTGCACTAGATCAAAGTCACAAGTGTAGGCTGATTGCAATGGAGATTGGTTCGCATATGGGGACCTGGTACATCCTGCTAAAGATTTACCTTCTAAAAGTTAAAGTCCGCATGAAGAGCTTCATCAGGAGCTTCGTGGTGACCAGGGCTGCGAGGAGGTTGTTGTTGGCATGAAAAGTAGTCGTCGTTTGAGTTTCGTGTTGGTAGTTGACGTGGATGATCGTTGTTTGGCGCAAAGAGCAGATCAGCATTGGAACTTCACACTGGCTTGAGATGCGGTGACCATCGCTGACAATAGGAGACCACTTGTGGTCTTGAAGAGCCCCTGCACCAGGATCTGTAGATTTTAAGGTAGAAGGAGTAAACTTTGTTTTTAGACAATGGTCCAGGACCTGGGGAGGCACTTCTTGGGGATCTGGACTCTCTCCAGCAGAGGCCAGCAGCAGGGCTCAGGCAGGTACAGTTGGTGCTGGTCAGCTGGGCAGTCACAGTGAATCCTCTGGAAGCTTGTGTACCTGTAGTTCAAACAGGAGGTCAGTCAACTCACCTTTGGAGGTACCTCTGGGGAGCTGGGCTTTTGGCAAATAGGCCCAGTATTCCTTCTTCTTCAGCAGAGCAGTTCTCCTGAATCTTATACAGGTCAAGAGTGGTCTTATAAGAGGTTCTGAAGGTGCCACATCCCCACCTAGTGACAGCCTTTGTGTGGGATATTCCCTGGCGTACTCCAAAACCAGCTTCTGGTTAGTTCTTCCCCTTCCCCTGTGGTTGGCATCAAACTGCTTAGGGTGACAAATGCAAGGGCAGGCCATGTATCAGGTTCCTATGTGTGTGCTACCCTTATGAAGGGTAATCAAGGCAGGACAAAACTTCTTGCCAGCCATCCTGCCAGAAAGACCCACTTCCTCCTCACCTACAGTCTTTTGTCATCACCTCAGAAAGGAATACACATTTCACCTTAGGTGAGCTATTCACAGTGTAACCCTGGAGACTCACAGAGAGGCCCATTTTGTTTATGTGAAAAAAGGCCAACTTTCTAAAAGTGGCATTTTCAGAATGGTATCTTAAAATCCAACATTAAATTAAAAGTTTAAAGTAGAATTTATACAAATGGGAGAAGTATTTCCCTGTCTGTTCTCAAATTGAAGTTATCACTTATTAAGTGTAATAAGGTAATCCAGTGTTAGTTTATGGGAGAGATAGTCTTGCTATGGTGAAAAACAACTTGAAGAGTCTTTCACTGTCATGACATGTGAAGTTTAAGCCCATATGTCCGACTTTTTAAATATCATGCAACCCTGCCCTTTGAACCTTTAGGGCCTGTCCTAGGGGTGATTTATACATATTAAAAAGAAAGTTAAAGGCCTTGCAAAAGGTTTATTTTGCCAGGTCAAAATTACAATTTTAAACTGCACTACAGGCTAAAGTAGCAGGCCTGAAACATGTTAACCATGCTGATTTAGTGGGAGGCACAATGAATGCTGCAGCCCACTAGTAGGATTTAATGTATAGGCCCTGTGTACATGTAATATCAAGTACTACAGACCTATAAGTAAATTAATCGCACCAATGAAGTGTAGGTTAATTTTACAATTGTTCTGAAGGGAAGGTACAAAGACTCTACTTGTCAGGTACGCTCCACAGGATCCGGATGTCGAATATAAGGCCCACCTCCAAACGCCACAAACACTCTGATAAACTTGTCAACAGAGGATTTGAGCCATTAGGCGAGGGGAAAAGTAAAATAATAAACAGGGAAGGGAAGGAAGGGAACAGCTGGGAAAGGGATGTACATGAAACGACAGAACATACAGGGGTAAGACCACCATTCGTGCAACACCGTAATATCTAAAGCACTTTGTAGTAGACTAAATACCTGTGGGGAAAAAGGCAGGACTTTTCTATAGGTTTTCTCTGTTCCCCCTTTAGATCGACAAGCTTGAGACCTATAGGGAACATACATAGGTTAACATCAATCTGATATCAACTACTGACACACACATGAACCAGGCAGGATACCTCCTCTCATACCTGAAACATAGTCTAAGCCTGCACAATAAGGGATTCCGGGTGGGAGTTACCACCATGAAAGAATAACAGGACTGAGAGGGAACAATGTAGCAGTAAAAGTGCAAACATCCAGGACACGGTAATGCGTGGGAAGCAAGAACCACTGCACTCCGCTCCGTCGGGAAAAGTACTCCCAAAACACAAGGCAGTCCTCAGGTACCAAACAAAGGAAGAGTTCAACGTAAAAAATGATTGAAGGTTGTTGATAAGTAAACATACAGGCTACGCCAGAACAACACAACCTTCTTAGACGTGCCTATGATTCTCACGGCAACGCGTAGCTGCGACCGCCACCGCGCTCCACGAGTAAATAGAAACCAAAGGTCCAATACAAAGAACAACCACAAGCGCTTGTTCTGGATACGCGGAGCTGCGACCGCCACCGCGCACCACCTACTCTCGGTAGTCGAGAAACAAGTATGGCCACAATAATAAACAAAGAGAAGAAGAAGACACGGCAGCGTGTGGCGCCTTACCACTCTGCTCCGCTCTTCAGCGAAATCCAAAACAAAGTTCAAGGCGCGGCAGTTCCTTCACTGCGCGCTTCAGGAAACGGCAACGCGTGGGAGCACCACAGCGCTCCGCTCAATGGCGGATTAACGAGAGGCGAGGGGCCGCTCCTACCTGAAAGCAGAATACACCACTGTAGCCGTCCAAAACGGGCCCCAAGCAAAGCAGCAAGACGCGACCTCCCTTCTCCGGCTCGAGATCAGGAAACAGGATAACACGCAACAGGAAGCGTGTCACACAGACTGAAGTAGCCTCAGCCGAGGCCTCTGGGAAATGTAGTCTTTCCTACATAGAAAATGAAAGCAGTCTTTTCTACCGCACAGTGCTGTAATGCAGGCGCTTAGACGGGCTCTGACACTACTATTGGTTAGCAGAAGTAAAGTGCTCAGAGTCGTAAGTGCCCACAAAATGGGTTCTGCAAATCAAGGTAAAAGTCAGGGTTGTTACTACAGAAAGGGCCTGGTCCAACACTTCATATCATGGAAGGTTCTTTCCTATTCTTGAATGTTGAAAGTAAAGTGGATTCTTGACCCTAGTTCATTCAGTCGCTTAATGTGTTATTCAAGATGACTTCTGTTCTGAGTCATTTTCATAAATATATATACTTGATGTAACATATCTGTAGTATTCCAATTTGGTTGACCAGTTCTTGTTCTAGAACAAAATGCTGTTTCTCCAAACTAGTATGTAAAGATAATAGTGATTTTATGAAAGACTATCATTATGGATAATATCCTTTATGTATGGCTCTGCGGCACTTAAAAGAAACCACAGGTCCTTTGAATTCTATATGAGCACACAATTAAAACAGAACACTCTAATCCCTTATAAACATTTGTTCCTCTATCTTCTTTCCCATTTGGATGTGCCCAGGAACATGCTCCATTTCATAATCTTCTTTTAGTCAACTCCTTCACCACCATCATGCTCCATCACCAGCTCTCTAACAATAAAAATTGAAAAAGTGAACATAAAAATCCACCTCAGATATTTTATTGTAATTCAGAAACTGTCAACAGATCTATCAAATAATCCAGATCCCCTAGGCTGGACTAAAATTAAAAATTAATCATCTTTTTTTGTCCTCTACACATCTCATCTTGATGTGGAGGGATGGATAAAGCTAGCCTCATAGTCTGTAATACAATCTTTATTCTCTTTATACACTAGTTTGAATAATTGAAATTTGAGAGCAAGAGAGAAGGAGGCATTTTGCATGTTCAAATTTGATGAATACAAAGCCTGACACATGCTTCACGGTCTGAAAGGAAAACATACTAAAAACTGCTCCACCACACTAATCTGCTGCCTTAAAAATGTCTTCTAACCTACCTACAACAATGAATACTTAACAAGCGAATGTGTTTCTCATTGAATGTGCCTTGAACATAGACATATTCATACCCGCATCCTGTATTACCACCTTACCCATCCAGCAAAGGTAGCAGATGTCAGAGCTCTATACAGCTTTACATTGGAATTCAATAACTGTCCACCCCTGTATTTCTATTCTCACTCACTTGATGCTCATACTCCAACACGCATCTCACCACACCTTCACATGGTCAAAAGTGTTATATAAAATGTACTCAAACATTGTTTTGTTCTCTGTCAAACCTCAAAAACACTCCATTAGGTTGATAATATCTATTTCTCAAATCCAAAGCCCTTACATCAATTACTCTTCCAAGCGAAATTAGACAAAGTATGGTTTCTAGTGTCCATATCAGCTTAGCCAAAAGTCAGTATGCCAGCCATGCCTCGAATATTGAAAACAATTGAAATCCCACAAAGTCTCATATCTGGAACACAGAGACCTCTTCAGTCTCATACTTTTCATGACCCTGTATACCAAGGGACAACTACCAATTGAAACACCAGCTAACAATGAATGACCTGCAGCAATAGCTGATCTGTAATAATTCACTGTCCTGTAGCACAAACCTCCTTTGAACAATTCCAGCAAAAAAAATTAGCTACCATGACCTTTGCCTTCTCACCAACAGCAACTATATCTGCATTATCACAAATGGGGAAAATGTGTACTTCCTCAGACCTCTCCAATCCTGGTTTAATGCTTTCACTGCCATGGCTCCTGGAATCAGATACTAACTGAAATATCTCACCTGCTGAAATGTCAAATGAGCTGGAAAAAGATCTGCTTCCAGGTGACCTCATACTACCTGCTGTCTTTCTGCTTAACAGCAAATCACAAAATCTATCAGATTACATGGATTTCAATATGCTCCCTGATTGTCTCTCCTTGTCAAATACTCTGCTCTCAAATTCATCTTGTGTTCCACATATCTTTTGCCACTTTTCCTCGACTAGTTTGAACAGCAAGTTATGTAACTGATGACACATTGTCCAGTCTCGATAATACCAAACAGATCTGAACCTCACTTTAAAAAAATGGTAGACCTGCATTATTTAACTGCTTTAGAGCCCTATAATGCAAAGTACCTGGAAACATTGCTTGAACTGAAAAGAACAAAGAGTAATTACCCTCATAAAATCCCTCAAACTGATCTCCTCTAATTTCAAAAGGTGACAAATCTATTGCCTAATCATTTTCACTTTCTTTTCCAGCAACAGCAACCAAGACTTCACTGTATCTATCCTTAATGCTAATAACTCTATGCGTGGCGAATAAATAAAAAACAACTTTTTCAAGTTCACAATGTATTCCAAACTCTCCAACCTGAATTTTGTCAGCTGAAGTTGTGACTCTGGAACCTGTGCGTTGTGACACATCAGCAAATTGTTCTCCAAATAGATTATTAAATGTACACCAGTCTTCCTCTGATAACTGGCAAATGACCTCTAGACCTTGGTGAGACACAGCAGTACTGATTTTAAACCAAATTGCAAACACTGGACCTGGTACAATTGACTCCCTCCACCTGAACTGAAGATATCTCTGACTTTCCTGCGCTATTAAAATTGCAATGTAGCAACCAACCTCTTCTTAGAGAACCTCCTTTAGGAGATTGATAGCTTCCATCTCTACCTGTCTGAGGAAAGAACCCCAATGCACTTTGCCCACCACAGTCTGAGAATCTTTCTAGATTACATTGGACCCTAAAAAACATATGCCAAGTGGTTGCCCTCTCCTCCAAGCCCTGTTTTATAAAACACTTCCAAAGACTCTCTTAGTGGCGGGTTGAGTTTTATTTCAGGTGGTGAAGGTTCTAACATAGTTTCATAAATATTCGATCCTTGCCCAAACAGGAGCCCTTATGCCTCCATGCTAGCCTTTTTCCAGGTAGGGTCCACCAGTTTGGGACTGATTTTCATTAAAAGTGCCTTACATGTCACAGAAATAAACTCTGCATTGGCATTCCTGAAAAACAAATCACTCACTGACACCATTCTCTCAAACGACTCAAGTCCACCTCCTTTCCTTTGAGGAAAGTCTCCTTCATCATATTGAAAATGTGAGCCAGTGTGGCCAAGACATCCAAGAGCTTATCCTAGTAATGATTTAGTGAACATTCTAAGCACTTCCTGTTTAAACAACCATGATATTAACTCAGGATCCAAATTGAGGGTCATACATTCTATGCGCCTAAATACGGGAGGAGACCATTCAGCCCTCATGACCCCCATTTCATCCCTATGTAATGGTCCCCCTAATCCAATAAGAGGAGTCATCTACTACATGTTCAATTGGCACCACTCTGAACTCCTAGGATATCTAATATCACTAGGATTACACAGTGATTGCCCCATCACATCCCTCAACCCTAATCAAAACTGAGACATCAAGGTAGCATTATCTATGAGCTCATTCTATGCAAATTCCTCGACACTCAAGTCTATATATATTCAACAAGGTAAACAATATAGCAGAGTGGGAAGATCAGATAAGCCAGTGTCTCTTCCCCTTATCAATGTAACAAAGAAATGAAAACAAGTTCACTACCATCCTAATATGTTGTCACAAATGTCATTCACTCATGTGTTAAAAAAAACATTAGGCTTCTTAAAAGAAACCTCGCCCACCAACCTAGTTGATTGCATGCTTCATCACTGGAATCCCACCCAAGGCGCCTATTACATTCCAGGTGAGCTACGCGGCTGATTACAGCAGATAATTTTTTTTGGGTGAACTGTTGAATTTGTGAGTGAATATAAATTACCTCAAGGGAATCCATCCCTTAGGAAATATGTATTGTGGATCCCTTGGGTAGGGTTAAAAACAGTGATGGTGGAAGTGAAGTGAGATAATAATTGTCTCTCACATCCTAGTGTTATTTCGACATGTTTCAGCCAATCATGCGTGGAGTAACAGTGGCTCTCTTCAGCACCAAGCTGCTATTGGAACCCTAGTCAGTACACACATGCACAATAAGGCATGCATAAATGGTGCGGAGTAATTCGTAACATACGATTTTCACCAATCTTCTTGTTAATTCTAACAATAGATATGGCAGCTCATAGCATTGATGGAATCTGCACAATCAGCGCTGTGTGTTTGTGCCATGCAAAAATGCTCATCATTTGTGAACACAATTTTTTTCATAATTTCAGCATGCGTGTGGTGAACAAGCAATCCTATTCTACGGTTCTACCACATGATGCATACAACAATCATTTATATTGTTAAAATCATAGCATGGTTCTCCACCATGTGTGTGCATTCGTGTGGCAAACAAGCACATTTCTCCTTCCACATAAGACAGTCTATGCCTTTGCTACCTACAATTGGTGTAAAGATTATGTGGTGCTAGCATTGAGGCAGAAAATATGTGCTACAAACACTTGTGCATCGCGCACCAAGACTTGTTGTGAAAGAAATAAAAGTGAATAAACAAAGGGATACAAAAGTGTTTAACAAATGTATCACCTACTTTAATCCCACAGAATTAGGACAACATGGATCTTGAGAGGGGGCAGTGCCGGTAGTCACACACTGCAGGGACAATAATTCATTGTCAAATATTGCCCCCGGAAGAGTTTGTGTTAACTGTTTGCCCAGCTGATGAAATCATGTTAGCCAGAAAATGAGGCTAGTTTTATGGTTGCGGCCCAATGCCCCCCAAAAATTACTTTGTGATGGCAGGCTGCCTGTCATAGTACCTTTTACCGTCTTCAGCGAGATTCGAATGTTACTTATCCCATGGCCGAAAATTGCAGTGGCAACAAATAATGGACAGAATCCTGAATAAATCAAACATTCACCCCCAGTCAAGAGATCTGAGTTAAATCTATCATTATTTTGCTCACCACACCACCCCAGTTTGGACCCAGGCATATTCAAATCAGTCTTGACCCTACTCCTCATGGGAATAGTCCAGCCTGATCTGCCAAGCCAGGTCCTCTCTGTATCAGAAGCAAGCATCCTGGGACCGGTTTTGGGGTATCACCTCTCATCAGCCAGGCTAGCTTGAATCCATTGGCACAGCGAGCAAGCGACCCATGTCTGGGTATACCCAGCCCACGTAGGACAAAAATTGCTGTGGCAACAAATGATGAATCTTACTCCTGAGAATGGCTGAGCCATCCTGCAGGCACCTCCCCCTCTGCTATGGTTGACTTCCATGCTTCAGCTGCTTTGGAATGCACCATTGACAGCTTTCTGGATTCCGGGGAGATGCCCAGAACCATGGTCACCTAGGCTAGACTCCCACTGCGGCCCCATCTGCACACTGGGTAAACCTATCCACTTTCTGCCCTGACCCTTCAAGGTGCCTCGGCAACTTAGACCTGTGGCCTGCAGACCCCTGCCCTTGAGGCCAGAACGTGGCTTAGTACCAGTTAGTTAGCCCCTCCTATCCCTAGCCTGAGCCCCCCACCTGCTCCCCCCTTTTTTCTCCGCATTTATTTTTATTAATTTTTTTTTTTTTTTAAGCTTATATCGCGCACAGCTACCCACAGTGGGTTTCCCGGCGCAAGGGATAGACTAAAGAAGAAGGAGGCAACTTCACCTGATTTGAGCTATAGCAGACTATTAGGCACGTTGAGTGAAAAGCAGTGTCTTTAAGGCCTTACGGAAGCGGAACAAATTGGTCTCTAATTTTAGAGCCAAAGGGAGTGAGTTCCAATATTTAGGTCCTAGAGTGGAAAAGGAGCGACCTCCCATCTTTGTCAGCTTCCATCTTGGCATGGTAAAATTTCCCATGTCTGATGACCTTAATGGCCGTAAGGGTTTATAGGGTGTTATCAGCTTTTGGAGGTAGGCTGGGGCACTGCCCTGCTTAACCTTGAACATATAGCAGAGTGCCTTGAATTTGATACGTTCAGGAATACTCAACCAGTGAAGGTCATGTAAGGCGGCCTTGGCTGAGGAGCGTCTGGGAACATTCTTAAGAAGGCGTGCAGCTGCATTTTGCACTACTTGTAGCACCTGTAAGGTGGCTTTGTCTGCACCCAGATAAAGGATATTGCCATAGTCCAGGCGAGATGTTACAAGCGCCTGGACTACAGTTCTGCGGGATGGAAGAGGGAGCATCCATAGGATCTTGTGGAGCCACCGTAACGTTGAAAAACAGATGGCCGCAACCTTAGTGGCCTGTTGTCGCATAGATAATCTATCATCTATGATAACACCCAGGTTGCGGACAGCGGTGGAAGGAGTTGGCGCGGTACCCAATTCAACAGGCCAGTGGCTGGGACCCCAGAGATGTTTATTCCGGCCCAGGATGACCACCTCGGTCTTCTCCCCATTCAGTTTGAGACAGTTTCTCCGCATCCAATCGGCCACAAGAGTGAGGCCTGACTTGAGTGCGGAGATGTTGTTCTCGTCTCTCCCTGATAGGGAGAAGACAATCTGGGTATCATCCGCGTACGAAAACAGGGTAAGTCCCGCCTGTTCTACAATGGATGCCAAGGGTTTAACATAAATATTAAATAATAAGGGACTAAGGATTGAGCCTTGAGGGACACCGCGGGTAGAAGGACAGATGGTGGATGCTGCTTTAGGAGAGAACACTTGAAAACTTCGGTCATTAAGGAAAGACACCAGCCAGGCCAAGGCCTGGCCACCTACTCCTAGAGATTTCAGAGAGTCAATAAGGATGGAATGTGACACGGTGTCGAACGCTGCGCTCAAATCCAACAGGATGAGCGCCATAGTGTTACCTTGGTCGACACCGTGCCTCAGACTCTCCGTTACCCCCAGGAGTGCTGTCTCAGTTGAGTGCCTAGGCCGGAAACCCGACTGAGAAGGGTGGAGAAAGGCGGTGTTTTCGACCAGTTTAGAGAGCTGTGAATTAATGTGTCTCTCCAATATCTTCGAAAAGATTGGCAGCAAGGATATCGGGCGAAAGTTGGCAGGGTTGGAAGAATCAGCACCTGATTTTTTTAGTAAAGGTACCACCATGGCGTGTTTCCAAGGTTGAGGGACCTGGGCCTCACTCAGAGAGGTGTTTAATAGCTTAATAAAAATGGGATGGGTGAGGGGATCCAATTGTTTTAAGATTTTGGCCGGGAGCACATCCTGTGGGGAGCCAGAACGCACGCTGTTTAAACAGGACACAAAAGAAATGGTGTCTAGCGGCTGCCAGATAGTGATGGTGGCATCAGAGGTTGCATTCACCAATTCCTTGGCCATGTTAGGAGAGATGAAAGTGGTCTCAGAACATGGAGAAAAGTGGTCATAGATAAGATCCACTTTCTTTACAAAATAATCTGCCAAGGATCGGCATTGTGCGGCATCAAGAGCCGGGGGAGGGGGAGTGGAATTTGCACCGGTCAATTTTTTCACGACAGAGAATAATACCTTAGGGCAGTTTTGTGCATCAGTCACTGTTCTCGTGGTGTAATTTGCTTTAGCCGTTTTGCAGCTGTTATGGTACTTTTTTAAGGCTTCTTTATATGTGATTTTACGGGAAGGAGAGTAGCCTTTTCTCCATTTTCGCTCCAGGATCTTACATTGTGAGCGAAGACTCTTAAGTTGTTCCGAGTACCATGGAGCAGGAGGATGATGTATAACTGAAGACTTAGACGTCATTGGTAACGCCCGTTCTACAGCATTAGTAAGCCAAAGTTTCGTAACATCATCAAGAACAGTAATCGATGCCTCAATAGATGGAAGAGTTTTGATCAGTAGTTTGTTAAGTTCTGGAATGCTGACCTTCCCCCAATTCCGAGATGGCCCCAGTTTTCCTGTCAGAGATCTAGTTACTGTATCAGCCATATCTAAGGTGAAAGGAACAGCTAAATGATCAGACCAAGTAATTTGTAAAGCTTCACGGGAACAATCTAAAGGCAAATTCGAAAAAATAGGGTCAAGTAGGTGGCCGGCACAATGTGTGGGACCAGTGTTGAGTAAATGGAGATTAAAAGCTTCTAGGGTGGAAAAGATCTGATTTCTATAAGAGCATTCGTTATCATCCAAATGAATGTTTAAATCTCCTAGAATAGTAAAATTAGATGCTTTAAGCAGGACTGGGGCTAGTAGGTCAGGTAGTGAAGTTATCCAATGACTCGCTGTCCCAGGGGGACGATATGCCAGTAAGCCTGACAACGTAAATTGAGGGGTTATGGACAGTTGGAATAGAGCTGACTCACAATCTTTTTGGGTTGCATCAACCAGTTTACAATTATATATATTCTTGTAGATAATTGCAATTCCACCCCCTCTGCCAGAAACTCTATCTTGGCGAAGAATAGCATAATTAGAGGGGATGGCATCTGCAATATCCGGCCCTGAACAGTCCCTGAGCCACGTCTCGGTCAGAAATATCGCATCCGGTTGATGTTCAGCAAGAAAATCAAATATATTGTATCTGTGTTGAGGTAAAGATCTACAATTTATGCTCCAAAAGCTTAGTGGAAGATTAGGCGAGATTATCCTGGGGGTCGCCTGTCTATTTCGTCTGCCGTGGTGACATAAAGATCTGCACATGGTAGGATTTTTCAATGAATAATAACAGTGAGGACAACGAAACTTAGTGGGGAGGAAAGGGTATAAAGAACAATTGGTATTGGGGGAGTTGCGCAAAGCATACAACTCAACAACAGAGTATGAGATTACCATGGTGAAAAGGATAGCTTTGCTCACCACCAAAAGATTATGCCAGAAGATTATGCCAGAGCCCAGACTAGCGCGGACGGGCGCAGACGGGCTGGACTCTGGCGTGACTCCGGCGAGCATCCGGCGCGTCCGCAGCGCGTCCGCTGCGCGGAAAGGCCCTTCCCCTTTTATGCTGTCTGGAGCGCCTCACGGCGCAGCCCGACCCAATATGGCCGCTGTCCTGCCCTCGCCTCCCCGGGACCAACTCTCAGCGTCGATACTCAGCTGAGAGTGGCCCAGACAACAGAGGGAGCAGAGGAGACAATTCCAGAATGCAAGCCCATCCGGAACGTGTCTGAGGGGCCTATGTGCCCTACTGGTGCCTCACCCTTTCTCACACACCCCCACTCCTCTTCTCCCCCCTGCCCTTTCCTCTCATCACATTCTTTTCTCCTCCACCTCTCGCTCGACCACCCCCCTACTAGCACACCCCCAGCCCCAGGCCACACTCCACTTCCTTGGCACCCCCTCTGGGCCTTTTCAATCCTAGTTGCCACCAGATCCAAACACTGCCACAATGGACGCTTCCGCACCTGCATGTCAAATTGTCTTGAAATGATTCTCTGTTGCTTGGATCTCAATTAGCATTGCATCGCACAGTCATTTAGCTGTTTTTGATGAGTCTGACCTGAATGTGGCTCAGACCATATCCCAAACAAAAGACTGGCATACCTTAACAGAACAAAAATGGAACAGAATTAGAACCATTTTACATGTAATATTGACAGAGTACCTCAGATCAAACATCTCCCCAAGAGGTTCAATGGTGACCAATGCACCTAGGATCTTCATGGAGGATGCCTGCTTCAGGAGAGACTGGGCTCAGATAGCTTGGCATCGCACGAGGGACTGGATAATGCTTATCATAAAAACAGCCAAATGACTGGCTGATGCAATGCTAATAGAGATCCAAACAACAGAGAATCATTTCAAGACAACTATTACCTCTTATGAGAAGATACTGGATGAGGTCAATAGAGAGATGACTGAGCATAAAGACTACCTAACACAGTTAATAATACAGAAATTCCAAAAAGACTTGAAACGTTTTTCTTATGTAAAAACATACCCTTACTCTGACCTTGATTACATCCACACTGGAAGACAATATGACTCAACATATAACAAACAAACAGAGAATCTTTAACGGCAGACTGATGCTTCCCCACCTCATGCTAGTTACAAATATAAGTCCTTGAATAGCAAGCCCTGGCATCAGCCGTCAAGTGATGTCTTTGTGAAGCAGATCCTAAGCAAAGCAAGGGTTGGGCGTGTGCCAAGTAATGAAGCCCAGAAGGTCAGTATTGAGTTTAAAGAAAGTCTTTATTTTCAATCGGTTAACTCTCACGAGATTGGAGTTTTAAAGTCAGCCAACGCGTTTCGTTCTCATGAGGAGAACTTCATAAGGGCTCATTAGGCGAGTGTCTGTAAAGGATGTAGGTTGCTACTCGAGGTTGCGTTCCACACAAGTCTGGTGGGCACAGTGTAGGTTGTGAGGAAGCCAGGTAGGACCCATTTCAAAGGGTCTATAATAGAATAATATAATGCAAGAGATCTGTGAGATAAGTGTTCCAGGCAATAACACTGGAGGCACAAACATTTGATTACCAACTCTGGCCTGACACCGTCGACTTAAGAATTGACTTTAGGGGTACTCTGGCCTTGGGACATCCCAATTGTTTCCATTGTTTCCAGTGTCGGCCATGGGATCAGTAACATTCTGATCTGGATGAGGAAGGTAAAAAGTACTATGATGGGTGGCCTGCCTAGACAAACTAAGTTTTTGGGGGAGGGGGCAGCAACCGTAAGGTTAGCTTGATTTTTGTCGTAACAACTATTTCCGTAGCCGGGCAAACAGTCAACGCAAACTTTTCCCGGGGCATTATGTACAACAAATCTTTATCCCCGCAATTTGACTACAGGCACTGCCCCCTCTCAAGATTCATGTTGCTCTAATTCAGTGCAATTAAAGTAGGTGATACACATGTTAGACACATTTGTGTCTCTTTGTTTATTCACTTTTATGTCTTCCATGACAAGCCTTAGTACCTGATGCCACAAGTGTTTGTATCACACATTTTCTGCCTCAGTGCTAGCATCACATAATCTTTAAATTCTAACACCAATTATAGATATGAAAAGGCATAGTCTGCCTTATGTGGAAGGAGAAATGTGTTTGTTTACCAAACGTGTGCCTACACGTGGCCGAGAACCATGCTCAAGCATGATGAGCACATTTGCATGTTTTTAACAACATAAATTATTTCACCAATGAATGAAAGGAATACCCCTTTGGCATGGTACGTGTCATGTTGTAGAATTTGATTGCTTGTTCACCACACGCATACTCAAATGATGAAAAAAAACAACGGTCACACATGATGAGCACTTTTGCATGGCATGCATGTGCCGGCTCTGGACTGATTCCATCAACGATATGAGCTACCATGATTGTATGGATAATGTCTTTCTCATTATAGCTGCTCTAGAATTAACAAGAAGATTGGTGAAAATCATGAGCTACAAATTACTCCACACCTTTTACGCATGCCTTAGTGTGCATGCGTCTGCTGACTAGGGATTCCTTTGGACACCTATCTCATCCTTATTAGCTGCCTCAGCCACACTTCAATGTTTTCTTTTTCTTATACACTTACCACCTGTGCCTCTGCGCCCCATCTACATCTTCAGATAAATACCAAAAGTTATCATTCTCATCGTTTATCTCTTTCCTACTATTTGACAAAGCTGATTGTAATGACTATTGAACAGCTTCCCTGACATCTTTCATCACAATTCTCCTAATTATGTCCTCCTGGATATTACCAGTCATTCAACCATTATATTCCTTTAATAATTATACTATTTCTTCCCCCTCATTAAAATATTCCTGACTGACAATAAAGAAAGGGCAAACGTATTCATAAATTCTATGCAAAACCGAGTTTTAAAACTGTGTTCCAAAATCAGTGTTTCAAACCTCACTAGTGACCAAATACTTGTATTTCCCTTGGAACTTTTATCAAGAGTGGTCACCTCAAATGTCAAGATTCACCCGATCACTTATGCGCCAAACAGGCATAATTGACTGTGGAGTATTGAACATCAGTTCGACTAGTTGTGACGCATTGCCCTCATTCAAAATGGCAGGCGCAATTTCCAGCTGCACCTATTAACCGCGCACCTCTGATATTGCTTTTTAACCTACTTGAGGCTTGGTAATGGTAGTTTTGATATATAATGTCCTACTGTCTTGCCATAAAAGTAATCTTGTCTCATTCTTTCGTAAATAAATTTACCATTAGTGGAGGCACATTTGAGACCATTGTCAATCCTATGGTCTATAAATAAAATGTAACTTCCACATGAAGTACTTGTAACATAGAACCATCGATGGTAGTTACAGCACGGTTGTATTCACTCCAAGTCATTTACTAATATGGAATCAATTTTTGTGTTTTCAGAACCTCCTCGTTTACAATTCAGTAGTTTGATCGGTGTCTCACACAAGGGAAATTCTATGGAATGTTAGGGCGAGTTGAAGGATGTGCTAAGCAACAGACAGAAGTGAATCAGTGACACTGTTTGATAGACTGTGCATAAGGTTTACAGAGGCATTTAGACTGGACCCCAGGAGATAAAAGTGGATGCAAATACAATTTGCCCTCACATCTTTACTAGTACTTGTTTCACTTTTGCAACACTTTTGCCTTAGGCTTTGTCTGAACAATTAGGTTTTGTGTTAACACTAAGCTCTTGGCATTATTTGTAGTTTGCGAGCCGGTTTTGTGTTAACACTAAGCTCTTGGCATTATTTGTAGTTTGCTAGCCGGTGTGTCGGTTTGCAGGGGGAATGGAAGGGTTTACTTTGCTGCCCTTTTGGAAGATCGATTGCCATATATAGAGATCTTCACCAGGCTGGTGGAGATCTCTGTACGGTAATCACACAAGGGGGGGCTAGAGGGGATATAAGGACCAGCGGGAGCCAAGTCCCGACTTCTATGTGCACATCACAAAAGAAGCCCCGGGTCCAGGTTCATTGGGAGGTCTAGCATGTGACTCAGAATGTTTAAGTGTACAAACTGGGGGTTCCCTTTTTAAGGACGGTTCCCCTCACACACCAGAGGTGTCATGCTTCATCATGGTTGTACCTCCTCACGTGAGGGACCTAGTCCTCACGTGGCCTACAACCCCCTCACTGCGAGGGAGGAGCTCAGGGATGTTTTTGAATGGAAGGTGGGTGTACTAAAGCCCCATGAAGGCTTGCTGTGTTTGAAAGAAGTGCAGTGCTATAAAGCGATTTAAACTGGCTACGGGGTCAGCTATGAGCCTACTTTAATTCAGCTGCCCAGTGCCAGGAATAAAACCAAAGTATCGCTCGTAGTACAGGCGCCAGGATTCAAGTCGCCTGTGCTTTTACAAGACCAACATGTTTCAGCCTAATAGACCTTAATTTGTGTCACAGCTTTCTTCAGGGTCGGTACTGCATAAAAGAAGTGAAAGGTGTGTGTAATAACTTGAAACAATTTGATAAAATTAGTGAAACAATACTGAACCAGGATAGTTTTCACTGTTCAGTATGTTCGACGTATACTATTTGAGCTTTACAGAGTTCACCACATCTGCAGGTCGGCTCCTTCCTGTCACTGGATGAGCGTCGCCGGAAACCGCACTGCTGATAGTTGTAGTTCCCATACCATTTGGCCAAGTGGCTGTGACAGATGTGGTGAACTCCGTAAACCTCAAATGGTATACGTCGAACATACTGAACAGTGAAAACTATCCTGGTTCAGTATTGTTGCACTTATTTTTATCAAATTGTCTCGAGGTCACTGAGGCACACCATTAACCTGAGAAGAATATTGCAAATGCTCTGGGTGCAAACCATCACCAATCAGGAACTGTTCACCAGGGGCCATATTACAGATGGTGCCCCGGGGGTACAATGGGTGTTTGCCTTCTATAATACCGATAGCGCTGGCGCACTTAAAGCGCCAGAGCTATCAACAGAGGGTGTTTCCTCATTTGGGTAGGGGTGTGCCCTATGCAAATGAGGGAATTCCTTTGTCTCTCCTCCCGCGCCATATTACAGACGTGGGCGCAGAGTCAAAGAAGCCCTCAGGAAGCGCAGCGACAGTGCACCATTTATAATGTAGCGCACTGTCAGAGCGGCTCCTGACAGCAGGCCTCTGCAAGGCGCAAAGGGGGTCCCATGGACCCCCCAGACATCCCTTTTGAAAGGCAAGGTGGGTGCCGCCTGCACTGTGAAACCACGGAGCGGCTTCTCCATGTTTTCACACGAATGAGCATCACGGTTCGCGGATCCCTTGGCGGCAGCGCATACACAATAATGGGGCGCATTATCACTGTTTGCACCCGGCATGCCTTTTGAAAAGTGCCCCTAGAGCAAACAGTGATAATGTGTAAAATGTACCCAGATGCAAGGACACCATCAAAAGAACATCTCTTCACTGGACCCTAGAAGGGGCATAAAAGAGACACAGGCCAAAGAAAACCTGATGGCGAACTGTGGGGAACTGTACAGAAACTGAGGGAAGTGGAGGTCCTTCGTAGCTGATTTACATGCCAGTCAGCATTATGGGCAGTATGAAAGTAAGTAAATGAGTGCATGGAGGAAGTAAGGAATGACTATTATTAACTCTACATCTAGGCATCTTGAAAATACGCAGATAACTAAGGTACGTATTGGTGGAGTAAGCTGTAGAAAATGTATAGAAACTTACCTTTCTATATTTTGTCTCTCGCTATTGTGGTTACAATATTATGAACCATCGATATTTGGGATTCAATATTTTCAGGCTCCACTACAGGCTCCAGGGTCCTGCAGATATGTCAAGGAAGTTCTAGGGAACTCTAGAGGAGTTGAAGCTGCGCTAAGGGAGAGATAGAAGTGAGTAAAAACAGATAAATGTGTTTGATAGATTGTGCCTAAGGCTTACGAGTCATTTAGTCCTGACAGAAAGTGCTACGATTGAATGGATAAGAAATGTGGTCTCATTTTCCCACTAATACTCTTTTCACTTTTGCAAAACTTTTGCATTAACCTTTGTCCAAACTATTAGTTTTTAGTTAAGAGCAAGCGATTGGCCTTATTTAGAGTTTGGTGGCAGGTCTTTGGTCTGCCAGGGTAGCTGAGAGATTTATTCTTCTTGCACATATGGAAGACTGATTGCCATGGTGGAGATCTCTGTACCTTTAGTACAGCCACCATTGCGGCTGTTTCACTGCAGGCATTAAAAGTTTGCTGAGCGACCAACATATTTAATGAAGCCACTTAGCAAAGTATTTTGTTCTTCAAAAACATAATCCTAAAGTGGTAGTTCATTTAAAAAAAAAAACAATAATAATAGTTAAGGACATGCTGAAAGATTTCTCCCAACTCCTATGGGTCATTTTTTTGCTTTCCTGTTCACGACCTACAGATTTCCCTAGTGGTGTTGAACAGGAAAATATTACTCTGAAAGGTGGATGGTCTGGGGTACATCACCTCACGCCAAATATCAATGGGCCAACTGTTAAAGTTCTGGAAAGGCGAGATTTTATCTCTAGAGTATGCTTACCATTCTCCAAAATCCCGTCACAGGTCGACTGAACCTTTTTACCTGTCATAGAGTGAATTAGGCAGCCTATTTACCAACAATCAACACTTACAACTTATTCCCCATTTCCTCTCCCCAAAGGACCACTGACCAAGAATCGAGTTTAAAGATTTATTACAGAAAAGAAAACATCTGAAGATACAGACACCTCAACACGAGGTTCAGAAGATAAACGGGCACTAATACAAACATGATCCTACGGAAAAGTCTTAGGCGGCTTATGAATAAAACGAGAATCAGTTCCAAAATCATCAGGCTAACAAAAATTGCTGTAACTTGGGTTCTAGTATGCATTAGAAAGGAAAACCAAGTTAATCTGTCCCTACTCTCTACTAAGTGACATCCCTACTCAACAACAACCATCCTAACCAAAAGGTGTCAGCCGTGGTGACTTCCCAAAGAAGTTCGCCCACTCCTCTCTTAGACTAGAGTTTTTCATCCACACTAAATTCCCTGCCCAACACAACCACTCTCTCTAACTCCTCAGCCCATCTGCTCTGCTTCCACCCTCGGGGTACTGTCCCTAATACGAAACCCCACAATGTGAGCGACACGCCTTCAGGTACGCCCCTCTCGAAGGTGTTGGTTTCAAGAAGTTTTCCACTATGGCATTCTTCCATCTTCTTCCGTTAAACGTCCTTGGGTCTCAGATTTTCTGTCGCTTCCAGTTATATCTTCAAATTCCTGGTCTACTCCTCCATGTCTGAGTCTAACATTTCTAACTCTCATACACAATGGGCCTTTCTACTCTACAGTCTACTTGGTGATGCACCTGCAAAGAAATACTTACTAATCGGCTCACATTCTATCAATGTTGCAATATTTTCTAAAAGCATCTTCTTTTACCAAACATTTCCACAGTTAAATGCTAAGCAAGACAATTTTCGATCGGGCCTGCACAATTTCCATGAACTAGGCCTCTGCTTGGTTTATAGGCCCAACGTTAACATGAACACTTCACTCTAATTCTCTAGGCCTCGTACTTTAAGCAATTGAATTTTCTAACTTAAACTAATTATCGAGTACATGAAGCACGGTTATACTTTTCAATTAATAAATCTGAAGGCACAATAATAAATCAGTTTAAACACACTTCTCATTAGTGAAAGGGTTCATTTCCACAGAATCTCTATGTTATGTAGCAAGTGTGGATTTGCACTTTATAACATTGGTTCTGCACATTTTCTGATACCAATCCCTCTAGTATTGTATCCCACATTGCATCTACACATGATTAGAATCCTTTATGCATATACGGGTGCTGACTACTTGTACATATGATGCACCCCTACAAATTTCACTGTAAATGGCGCTCTCTCCGTTCCCCCCTTTGATGACCAGTGTCATCACCACCCTCACATCATCCTCAGGGTAAGAACCGTTCTAAACAGAACTCGTGGCCATTTTCCGTCGCTTGAGCATTTCCAATGCTCTCAAGCTGCGGTATTGACTGTCCTGCAACCTCTCCATCCGCATCTCCTGCGCTCTCATGGATCTTGCCAATCTAGTGGACCTGTACCACTTGTACAATCTCACCAAACCCCACAATCCAATCACACAAGCCACTGCTATGAGAAGGGGTTTCAGTACAAACCCTTCCCTAAGTTGGCAAACCAGCTTCCAACTTTCCCAAATCCCTTGCCAACCGTCTCCCACACATTCTCTTGTGTCAAATCCTCGATCTCATAATGGATTGCAGTAATATTGCTTATATATTTCTCCAGATCCTTAGATTCATCTGGAATGTAAGTACAACATTCCTGGACCTTCAAACGTTTACAGACTCCGCCCTCTTTCGCTAGGATGACGTCGAGAGCAAGACGGTTCTGTAAAACCATTGTCCTGATCGACAACATCTCACCCTCAACCAACACCAATGACTTGGCTGTGTTCATCGACAATTCATCCACTACAGTTGCCAATCGCCGTATCTTTATGTCATTCAAAATGACTCCCAACATAGGTATCACTGCTCCAAACACATCTCCCACAATTGCTCCAGCACTTTCCCCTCGCTTTCCCCTCCTTTGAGGCCCTCCCTCTAAGAGTGCAAAATCCTCCGTATGATAAATCTTGGGAAAAATAATTGCTAGGTAGCATGTTCCATACCACTTCTCCGGCAATCTCACATACGCATTCCTCCCGCAAACAAAATACACAGTAGGGATGACCTGCACCACGCTCTTCAAGAAATCTTTCGTGTAATATTCCAATGTGAAGGTGTGGTCACATGTAGTATGACCCACGTACACATTTTCATAATACGTCTGTGGTCGGTGAAGACACAACTTCCCTTTCTGTACTTCATCTAGAGCTATTGGACCATAACTCCCTCTTGACTTATGCTGCTTCTCTTCTTCGGTCCAATCTACCTTGCCTTGCCCTGAATCTCGCAACTGTTTTTGCTTCGTGTACCTATCTTCCACTTGTTCAATGAACTTCTTCTCTGTCTCTGATAATAAGCATGTCAAGCTGTGTCGGTGTGCATACGGAGTGTCTAGCTCTTGTGTGGGAATGAAAAAGTATCCGAGTCTGTCCTCTGACTTATAATAATCCCACTTGTTCAAATGCTTATAATTCGGGACTTCTGGTAACACAGCATCATAATTCGAAAAGAAATACTCAAAATGATTTCGCCCATATAGTTTACTAATCAACAAACTACAGGATATTCCATATGTCAATGGAAGGTGATGGTATCTAATACCCTCATCTACTGAAGCTGGCAATTGCATACACACATAACAGTCCTTCGCATCCATCGCCTCAATGTATTCATACAACAACTTGGCATACGCATTCTGTCCAAAATTTCCTTTAGACAGATCAGTATGTAACCTACGACTTTCCGCAGCCAGCAAGGCTTTCTCTCTTCGCTCTCTGTCTTCTTTCTGGCTAGGGGTGGTAGGTTTCGGTGTCCCCTCAGCCTTTTCTACCTGTTCGTGTGGTGCAAAATAGGAAACTAAAACTACTATAGCTATAAGGAGTATCACTCCTCCTAAAAGAGTGCCTACTATGCACTTGGCTCTACGATTCGGGTTTCCAGGCGCCATGGTCTCAGCCCAAAGTAGTTCGTTCTCGGAAAGTACCCAAAAGTCTCTCTCTTTGTTACTTGAGTCTCTCGAACCACCTCGGAAAGCAGAAATCCCCTTTTCAGTTCTTCTTTCGTTTCAACAGCAGACAACCCTAACCCTTCTCCGTCCTCTGTGGAAAGTCCCTAAATTTGTTCTTCTTCCACTCGGCTCTAGGTTAAGTTCAACAGCTATATACAAAGTCTTTTCAGAGTTCTTTCAGTGTTTTCAAAGTTCTTAATAATCTATGATTATACTTGCTCCGATTGCCTGCAATACATAGTCCAAAAGTTCCATGCGGAGCACAACTGAGTTGTAAGATGGTATATCCGGACCAAATGTAGGAAAAATCAATCTATCCAGGAGTAAATCGCGTATCTTGCTTAGGTAAGGGGGATTAGGAATTGTGAGTGTCAGTACACCTTCGATTTCTAGTCCAGGTACCAACAGTATCACTTCCAACGTAACGTTTGGCATCGTACTGGTCACAGCCACTGACCTCACCCTCCCGGACCTCAGTACACCTGGCATTTTTGAAAGGGTAGGTCCACTCAGGAGTGGCGTATCTTCGACAAGGTACTCTCACCCTTCTTGACCTTCTCGGACCCCTTTGTTCCGATTCTTGTTCTCCCTCCTCCGGATCTGATTCTTCGGACACAGGAGCAAGATCTCTTTCGGAAGCCAATCTCACATTCATTCGCCTCCATCTCTCAGGCCAATGATCCTCTACACTTCTTGCGCTTCTGCTTCTCGTTTGCACACCCTGTTCGTCCCCACTGTCAGCCTCTTCTGCACTCTGATCACCTTCGTCGCCACTTCCCCTTTCTGTGGCAGACTCAGTGTCACTGTCGTCGTGGTCACTTTCAGCTTGATTAGGGGAGTCCCAAACTTCCACTGGCCCCCCCTCAGCTTGACTCGACCCCTCCGGTGGGTCCTCTTCCTCTTCAGAATTTCTCTCTTCTAGAGGAGCTGTTCCTTCTAGGGGTGCTGGGACTCGTCGGGTATGAGAAGCATGGATCCAATTTGGCAATCCACCACACTTTACAGCAGTAGTTGTGATTAGTATCACCTGGAAAGGTCCTCTCCAACGCACATCCAGGCAGCTCTTCCGCACGTGCTTCCGCACCAGGACCCAGTCACCAGGACACAGGTCATGACAAAGGTCGCTAGAAGCCGGGATTTCAGAAGCCTGCACCTGAAGAGACACAGAACGTATGACATCAGAAAGTCCCCTGCAGTAATCAAGAATCACATCATCTGTGATATTCAGCAAGGCAGTTGTAGGAATAGATGGCAGTCTCATAGCCCTCCCCATCAGTACTTCATGAGGTGAGAGCCCTGTCCTCCTGTCTGGGGTACTACGCATGCTCATGAGTACCAACGGCAGTGCATCGGGCCACTTCAGGGATGTAGATGAGCACACTTTTGCCATTCGGGCCTTCAGGGTTTCCATTTGCTTGCTCCACTATGCCAGAAGCCTCTGGACGGTAGCTACAATGCAGTCTCTGATCAATGTTCAGGGCAGAACAGAGCATCTTCACAACTTCCCTATTAAAGTGCTTTCCTCTGTCCGATTCCAAAGATGTCGGAACCCCGAATCGTGGCACTAGCTCCCTCAACAATAGTTTTGCTACCATGAGGGTATCGCACCTACGAGTGGGATATGCCTCAACCCATCTAGAGAACACACACACAATCACCAAGACATACCTGAGGCTATTGCACCTCGGCATCTCAATGAAATCTATTTGCATCCTATAGAAGGGTCCGCCGGACCTCCCAATATGACTCAATGTAACTGGTGTTCTTTTCCCAACATTCAGCTGTTGACAGGGTACACATCTCTGACATACTGCTTCCGCAGCCTGCCTAAATTTCGGATTGTACCACGTTTGCCTGAACACACGCATCATCGCATCCCTTCCCAGATGCACAGGACCATGTATCCGTCGTGCCATTACACTCACCAGTTCATTCGGCAACACAGCTCTTCCATCAGCCGAAACCCACATGTCCAAATCTCCTTTGACACAACCAGCTGATTCCCACACCCTTTTTTCATAATCGGACGCCTGTCCCTGCATGTCTCTCAACTCTACCCATGTGTCTGCCACCTCAAGCATCATGCTTAGTTCGGTTCTTTCCCTTGGTCCCTCAATTGTTTGTTCAGTGAATGAGTATCCCTGCTCCGCACAGTATCGTGCAACTTCATCAGCATAGCGATTCCCCATTGTCACAAAATCCGTACCTTTGGTGTGGGCCGTGCATTTTACCACAGCTATTTCTGCAGGACCTTGCAAGGCCTCCAGCAATAACCGGATAAATTCGCCATTCCTGATTGGGGAGCCCGATGATGTCATGTAGCCCCTTTGAGACCACAACTGACCGAAGTCATGCCCCACCCCAAACCCATATTGGCTGTCAGTGAATATGGTGATCCGAATCCCGTTGGCTGCCAAACAGGCACACGTCAACGCAATTATCTCAGCCACCTGCGCGGAGTGTACTCCTTCCAGGCAGGCCGCTTCAATTATTCCAGAAATAGTACAGACAGCAAACGCTGCTCTCAACTGACCAGTATTTTCTCTTACACATGAGCCATCCACAAAGTAAATTTCATCAGGGTCCGTCAATGGCACATCAACAATATCCGGTCTAGGTTTGGTGCATAGTTCAGTCACATCAAGGCAATCATGGTCTTCCCAATCATCTTCTATATCATTTGGTAGTGGCAACAAGGTAGCAAGATTCAAGACAGAGCACTTCCTGAGGGTCACATTCTCCGCAGCAAGTATAACCTGCTCGTAGCGTGTGAGCCTGTTGTTGGTCAAGTGCTGGGTCTTGGTCCTGGTCATCAACAATTCCACAGAATGAGGTACATGCACGGTCAGTGGATATCCCATCATGATACTTTCACATCTCTCAATGCTGACACCTGTTGCAGCAACAGATTTGAGACATCCGGGCAACGCTGTGGCTACTGGATCTAAGGTAGCCGAGAAGTATGCAACTGGTCTACGGACTCCTCCATGATCTTGCACTAAGACTGCCAATGCACACCCCTCTCTCTCGCAACAGAACAATGCAAATGATTTGGTGTAATCAGGCATTCCCAGAGCCGGAGCGCGACACAGATCCTCTCGCAGCTCGAGAAAGGCCATCATACAATCTGTGTCCCATGGTACCGGATCACTTACGTCCTTGTGCGTCAGTTTCTGCAATGGCTTCGCCTTCAGGGAAAAGTTAGCAATCCACTGTCGACAATAGCCAACCATGCCTAGGAACATCCTAACCTCTCTTTGAGTTGAGGGCACTGTTATTCTCATGATCGTCTCAATCCTGTCAGGCGACACTTTTCTCTTTCCCTTCTCTATTCTTTGACCCAGATACTGCACTTCAGAGAGGCAGTACTGTAACTTGCTGGGGGACACCTTGTGTCCATTCTCGGCCAAATGGTTCAGCAGGGCAATGGTGTCAATCCTACAAGCATCTTCGGTGCCTGACGCAACAAGGAGGTCGTCTATGTACTGTACAAGAACAGAGTTCTGCGGCAGTACCAGACTCTCGAGATTCCTTTTCAACAACTGATTAAAGATCGATGGACTCTCTGTATACCCTTGAGGGATACGACACCATGTTAAAACGCGACTCTCTATTTTGAACGCAAAAAGAAATTAGCTCTCCCCGTGCAAAGGGATGGAAAAGAAAGCCTGACACAAATCAATCTCAGAAAACCATTCAGCTTGGAACGGTATCTGGAACAATATCACTGATGGATTCGGTACCACTGGACAGCATGGAACAACTATGTTGTTAATCTTTCGTAAATCCTGCACAATCCTGTACTTCCCACTTGGCTTCTGCAAGCCCATGATCGGAGAGTTACAGGGACTGCCCATAACCTCCTTCAGGATTCCCTGTCTGATCATGGACTCAATCGCTGGTTTTATAACTTCAACGGTTTCTGGGGTCAGCTTGTACTGAGGTGTTCTCGGGAATTCAGCATTTGGTCTTACTTGAATTCTAACTGGCTCTACTCCTTTGATCAATCCGATCTCCTCTCCTATAAAGTCCCATACCTCCGGTGAGACTAAATCTCGCAATTCCCAAGGGAGTTCTTCCACTGTCAAAGCAGGGTACAATTCAATGCACACATGCGTATTGGCGACCTTAAAGTCAGCATCGTCATCGTTCGTTTGTAATTCAACTCCCTTGGGGGTACAATAGATGGTGCAATTAAGTTTACACAAAAGATCTCTTCCTAACAGGCACACAGGACTGGAATCACACACTACAAACTGATGTCTGTCACTGAAGCTTCCAATCTTCACAGGGACTGGCTCAGTCAATGGGTTTGTCATTCTTCTGTTTGCTACTCCTACAACTTGTATGGTCTGTCCTGAAAGGGGTAAGTTGGGGACTACCGCAGACCGCACAGTGGAGCGAGAAGCACCAGTGTCAACCAAAAAGGTAGTGGGATGTCCGTCTACGTCTGCCTCTACAAAAGGTCCTCTCTGATCCACCTCAAGCACTGCTCCAAGTGTACAGCCCTCTTCCCATCCAGGTACCGTCCTGTCACTGGGTCAAAGTAATAGCTCTCGTCCCCTTCAACTATGAAAGGCATCTGCTTGTATACCTTGTTCCCTGCTGAAATCTTCGGTGGCTGGGGAACCGGAGCCCTAGGGGCTGAAGTCCCCCCTTTCGTCGTCTGGAACTTGGTCACTGTCACCTTCCGTACCGGAGGGGCTTGAACTTCCTCCTCCTCCTCCTCCTGTACCTGATTGTCAGGGTTATGGGGACACTCCCGTCTCCAATGCCCGACCTCGTGACATTGATGGCACTTGGTCGTCTTTTTCAGGGTCGCTATATCTATCCTAGGTCTCGGACCCTCCTCGTTGTCCCTCTTCTGTCCCCCTGATTTCCTTCCCAAGGTGCCATTGCCTGACTGACTCTGTCCTCCCGCTTGCATCTGTACTAACATCAGTTTGTCCTTAAGCTTCCTTGTCTTCGAGTCTATCTCGTCACTGCAATACCTCACATACCTCAAAATTTCATCCAGAGGCTTGTTTTGCCAACAGATTAAATGTTGCTGTATCATAAGGCAAATATCAGGCCTTAGTCCCAGAACGAATTTGGATACGAACTGTCCCATGTCCTTTGGATCCATCACATCTAACCCACTATACTGCTTAAAAATCAGCAATAGCCTCTCGTAATATTCATGCACTGTCTCCTTTGGTTCCTGCCTATTCCGGTCTATCTTCACCCAATCTATGTCCTGTGGTGGTACTTTAGTCTTCAGCCACGTGATCGCTTGCTCATACTTTGCCATCACCCTGGGTGACGGCCCATTTGTGGCAGCATCTCTCTCTGGTTCCGCTGTAGGCCATTCAACACTAACCTTGCATGCTAACCACAAATCACCTGGAACCACGATGTCAAACAGAGTGTTCAAATCAATCCACAGCACCTTTGAGATTTTAACGAACCTCGCTACCTGTTTGTACCATTCCACTGGACTCTCACGCAACTTTGGAAATGTGTTCGTAAAGGCAGCCAGGTCTCCCCTACTCCAAGGTACATGTACATATCCCCCATGAGCCACCTCCCGCAAGGGGTACGCTTCAGTATGCATCAACCCTCCTCTCGGAGATGTCTCAATAACACTCCGTCTAACGCTCTTTCTCTTTGACCACCTTTCCTCCCATTTCTCCAACGGGGACCACGTTCGGATTCCCACTATCAGCTCCCTAATGTGAGTTTTTAATCCGATCACCCTCTTTTCTTCTAGATCTTGATCTGAATACTGTAACCGGTGGCCACTCTGCAGTGCTTTTGTCTTTGTTAAGTCTACATTATACTTATTCGCTAATTCGGAGAGTTTCTCATGAGCTGTCCTAGCCCTCCTTGTAACATCATTCGCCACAAACAATAGCTCATCTGGTTCGTAGAGTTCGATCCTTTCTAGTGGCAACGTACCTTCCACTATCTCCCCCACTTCTGTTTTTAGTCTCAGTACATCTATCCGTCTTGCTTTGATCGCCGCCCTCAATGTACCTTGGCTAGTAGTTCCATTAGAGCCCCTCCTGCCACCGTCCTGACTCTCTTGTCTGTTCTCTTCAGGCGTGTTGGGGGGAACTCTTCTGTTTTCCCAGCCTTCTCGAACCCACTCCTGTCTACTGTCTCCAGAGGTGTGGTGGGACGCCCCCCTATTCCCCACCCCTTCACGTTCCCATTCCTGCCTGCTTTCACTAGGCACACAGTGAGACTCCATCCTTCCTTCCTGGTTCTCAGACCCAAAGACATTCCTGGATCTATCACTCTGAGTGTCCACCCTTGTTTCCCAAGTTCTCAAATCTGGCCTTAATTCTCTCATCGACCTCGGTCTTGGTCCCCTCAGATCCATTGGTCCCCTCCAACCCTCCTGCTGTTCCGAGGAGTCTGCCTGTGGTAAATAAATAAATAATACCTCTATTTTTGACTAGACATACAATAACAGATAGCTCAATAAATAAGAGTCAAGATTCGAGGTAGCTGGAGTTTGCAGGTTTAATACAGCATAAAGGACAGGAACAGGACAACCTGCACGGGAATAGGATGGCAGGGCCCGGCAGCTGCTGGGGCAGGATCTGGGATGAGCGCGCTAACTTTTAATAACAGTGCACAAGTATATATAGTTAAACAAAATACATAGCGTTCAGTACAGTAGGCGTAGCAGTGGGCGGGGTTTGTAGCAGTCGCGAAAGATAAGGCTGAAGTAGGTGTAACAAGAGGCGTGAACAGGGCGTATACATGTGATGTGAACGTAACAGAATATGTCATAAATGGGGCGGAAACATGGAGGGGGCTACCTAAGGAGCCGGGACCTCTGACCTAGAGGTGCGCGCAAACTGGCAATGACGTGTTACTAGGAGGAACTGGGGGCTATGACTTCTGTGCTAGAAGGGGAGACTGAAGTCTGGAGAGTCAGAGCGACATGTACCCAAACACTATCTAGTATCTGATGTTTAGAGAACATGTTGATAGAATCCAAAAGTTATCAGGGTAAAGGCTAACAGACTCTAAGACTGGTGCATGCATAATTCTACATGTAGTGCGTGTTGAGGACTATTAAATGACCATTAATACAGTATTTCCCTCAAATGGAGACGTAAAGGCTAGACCATGATGGAAACTATTGATGCGATTCAGTAGCTTAGGAATGCAGAGAAGGAGAGCTGGACTGATAACTAGAATCATAACATACTCTTGGCAGACTGAGAGACAGAGCCAGGCCGGGCCGGGCACTGCGAGGCATGAAGTAAGTGAAGGGTCAGGGATACAGGTGGGGGCTGTATCGCTCCTCGGAGAGGGTTCAGAAGACAGGAGCTGAATCTGAGTCTTCGGGCCCTTTTGAGGCCTAGAAACGGGGACTTTACAATGAAATAACGTGCACACTGTGAAACGTGGCAACATAACTTTACATAGGCCTAATACTCGTAGCTTTCACGAGAACTGGAAACTGGCATACTAGAGATGGACACAACTGTAATTGCGTCTTTAATCGATCATGAGGGAATACATATGCATATTAATCATGCACATATAACATAAGATGGGGAACACGTAGGGACACAGAACATGGCAAAATTTACTTTTCCACATTCCCTCCTTGTCACTACGTTTCCATCAGGAAACATCAATATTCATGATACCATCTATCATTTCATACAGTATCATTTGCTCGTCTCGAATTTTCTTGGAACGGGATTTAGGACGGGACTTGGGACTAGGAATACAAGAGGTAGCACAAATGCCGCAAATCGCAGGGCCACATTGTATACAGAGGCAGCAACTGAATATGATCGCTACTGCAATACCTAGAAAGGACAATACTTTCCATCCCCAGGCAGAAATTATACTCCAAAACCAACCGGACCATGTCCAGGTGCCTGGATTCTGGTGTAACTGATGGACAATTTTATGAAGTCTGGTTATAGCTGAATAAACAGACGGCGCGTTATTAGGAATAAAAATGCAGCAACTAGATCCGATGACTCTACATGCTCCTCCTCTATCGGCCAGTATGACGTCAAGAACGAGACGATTTTGGAGCACGACAAATCTCATAGCAGATTGCTCTTCGGTCAAGTTACCTAGGGCAGAGGCAGTCTCATTCACCACTGCTTCAAGGGTTCTGGTCAATCTACGTATTAACTTACTATTCTGGACAGGACCTATAAAGAAAAAGAAACCTTTATTGAAATCTGTATACTGTTCTAGAGCAGTTTCAGTTTGATCGACAATTGGGGACTCGATCTCCCTTCTATGTCTAAGGTGTACTAGATGTGTGTTTCTATGATAATCGGATGGGGCTAGGAAAACTGGTGGCAGTAGGAAGGCAATGTAACAGGTTCCCTCCCAATCGAGGGGCAGACGAACATATGCGGTCTGACCACAAACAAAATATGAATGACGTGAGGCTTTGAAAATAGATTTTCTACTGTCACTATACTCGACAATAGTAGAACAATCACTATGTCCTACATGTGCGGAACCATTATTTCTGACACATAATTCGCCTTTGACTGGTAGTACTGAAATAGCAGGTAAGTCTGGAGTAGGATCAGACTGAACATTCAGGACCATGAAATTCGAAGAATAATTACCCAAATTATAAACTTCATTTTCTAGATCTAACCCTGTTCTGTGGGGAAGACCTTGCTTGTCTGGAAAACATGTACTGTTCAGAAGGAACATATCATTTGAAGATGACGTTAACATGGACCAGGCTCCACATGAACCATTATGTGAAAACGGATAAGGAAACAGTGGCAGAACTCCCTTCGGTGTCTGGAAAGGGGGGAGTCGACCACACACCCAACAATTAGTGGCATTGCTGGTCTGGTGTGAATAATGTAACATACGGATAAATGTATTGTTGCGCATAGCAAGACGATAGGATAACTCGTGAGGAGGCAGATCACTAAACGTGTGCTCTACTGTAGCATTAGAAAACATATTTACATGAGAAATTGGGAAACATAAATAAAATGCATAACTTGTGCAGGTAACCATCAAGCTCAAAAACAATATAAAACTTAGAAAAACGATACATCGGATTGAGTTTTGACTAACTCTCTCACTATGGGGGTCTATCTCATACATGTCAGATACCTGTCTAACCGTTTCACCCGAGGGGGACTTAGACAATTAAACTGGCTGACTTATTTTACTAGACCGGAGCTTCTGTTTATACTCCTGCTGCGGAGTTTTCTCTAACAGGGAGGGCTTTGAGTCAAAGTCAATAGCGGGACAGTCCTTGAGAATAGGGCAATTTTTAGACTCGGAAGTGTCTGTAGAAGTGTCAATAAACGTTTTAGTTCTTAGTCCGTGAAATTTCTTGACATGAGACAGATGCACCCAGCCTTTTCTGCCTTCCAACTTCACGGCCGTGCGGGTGGTCAGAAGGACTAACTTCGGCTCCTTCCAGCGAGGCTCCAGCGGACTTGAACGATCAAAATTCCGGATTAAAACCAGGGTGCCGGGAAGGACCTCGTGTGGCTTGACTTCAGTATTGTCGGGAAATGCAGCGGCAACCTGTGAACGACAAGAGTGTAGGGCAGACATCAAGGAAGCTAGGTAATCTGTCAGCATATTACTGGAAACATCTGTAATACTTCGGGGTCTGGGTGTACCCCACATGTTCGGGGGGCGGCCGAATACGACCTCATAAGGGGACAGACCTGATCTGGAGTGTGGGACCATGCGCATATAAAACAAAGCAACTGGCAGGGCAACTAACCAGTCTACACCTTTCTCTTTACAGACTTTGGCAATACGGATTTTCAGGGTCTGATTATGTCTCTCTACGAGACCGGCTGCTTCTGGATGGCGTACACAACGGAACTTCCACTGGTACCCTAACAAAAGGGAAACGTGCTTCATTAGTTCAGATGAGAATGGCTGGCCGTTATCAGAATACACGACCCTAGGGAGTCCATAGCGGGGGAAGAATTCACGAACCAACTGCTTGGCAGTGGTCGCGGCTGTATAATCTGGAACTGGATATGCTTCTGTCCACCTGGACAAAGCGCATACAACTACAAGGACATACTTGAAACCTCGACATCGCTCCATCTGAATATAATCCATCTGGAGGACTTCAAAAGGGTGGTCAGGGGGCTGGAATCCACCTTGTTCCACCGGGACACTTTTACCTGGATTGAACTGGCAACATATCATACAGGTACGGACTTTCTGCTTGGCTACAGCTCGTAAATGCTTGTTGAACCAAATGTTCTGGATACTGTCTAACATGGCTTTTTCACCTAAGTGTGCTGGACTATGTGCGGTATTGATAATGACTTGAACCATAGAGTCGGGGAGAAACCATGTGGCTTTTCCCTTCGTCAACCATCCCTGATCTGTCTGGACCCCTCCTTGTTCGGACCATTTCTTGATTTCTTCAGGAGTAGCATGTAACTGGATATCTATGACATCTTGAGTAGGGTCCTTAACTGTCATACAAGTAGTCTGTTCTAGAGTGGATGTCGGTGTCTTGTTAACTGGTATGTCTGGTGTCTTTGCTGTAAGCTTGGCTGTTCGATCTGCTAGATCATTACCTTGGGAAATAATGTCAGTGACTTTCGTGTGTGCTTTGCACTTCATGATAGCGATAGCTGTCGGTAAATGTATTGCATCTAACAGGGCTTGAATAAGGAAACCATGCTGAATCTTGGTTCCATGAGAAGTCATGAAACCTCTCTCTTGCCAGAGCACTCCAAAGTCGCGTACGACTCCGAATGCGTAGCGTGAATCTGTGTAAATATTAACTTTCAGGTTCTTGGCATGTATGCAGGCTTGTATCAGAGCAACTAGCTCTGCTGCTTGAGCAGACAGGGTGTCAATACGGTGTGTTTCAATAACTTCAGTGTCAGTAGTCACTGCATACGCGGCTACTAGTTCTCCTGTACTCGTTCTCATACATGAACCATCCACATAAAGTGTCAGGTCGGGATCTGGTAATGGAATATCTGTCAGATCTTGTCTTGGCTTAGTCATAGTGTTAATGACTTCCACACAGTCATGTGTGGTAGGATTTGAAGTAACTGACGGTAACAGTGTAGCAGGATTTAGAACGTTGCAGCGTCTGATTTCTATGTGTGGCTGGAACAGTGTCAGTTCATAACCTGTCAAACGTGCAATTGTCAAATGCTGAGTCTGTGTTTGGTTTAAAAGAACTTCCACGGAGTGTGGAACTTGTACTGTCAAGGAGTGTCCTAATACTATGGAATCACTTTGTCTGATAGCTAGTGCTGTGGCTGCAACTGACTTGAGGCACGCAGGCAGCGCCTGGGCTACTGGATCTAGTGTGCTCGAAAAATAAGCACAGGGCTTGTATTGTCCTGCTTGATCTTGTGTAAGAACAGATAATGCTGTACCATCACGTTCTGTGACAAAAAGTGTAAAAGGCTTACTGTAGTTCGGTGTAGCTAGAACAGGTGCTTGGCATAAAGCTTTCTTTAATTCATTAAAACTAAGTGTATGTTCAGATGTCCAAGGGAGAACAGTCGATACGGCTGCCTCCTGTGTCGTTAACTGTATCAGTGGCTTGGCTAGAAATGCATACTGAGGAATCCATTGTCTGCAATAAGAAGTAAGGCCAATAAAAGCACGTACCTCCTTCTGTGTCTTGGGCTGTGGAAGACTCGCTATTAACTGGATACGATCGGGTGTCAACTGCCTACCCCACTTGGACAGTAAGTGGCCTAAGTAGATCACTTGCTGGACACAGAATTGAAGCTTCGAAGGGGACACTTTGTGCCCCATCTCGGCTAGGAAATACAGGACTGTAAGTGATGCTTGCTCGCAAGCATGTTCAGAACGGGCTGTGATCAGTAGATCATCGACATATTGGAGTAGGGCAGTGTCAGTTGGCATGTGAATATTGTCTAGTTGTCTCTTAAGTGCTTGACTGTAAATGCTAGGACTTTCTGTGAAACCTTGAGGAGCTCGTGTAAATTTATAGCTCCTTCCATTTAAACAAAAACCGAAAAGGTACTGGCTATCTGGATGAATTGGAACACTGAAAAATGCATTCTTGAGGTCGATTACGGTGAAAAATGTAGCTTCAGAATCAATGGCTGTCAATAGAGATGAGATATCTGGAACAACTGGGTACTGGGGAATGATACATTTATTGAGCTCTCGAAGGTCAATCACTAATCGATATACTGGGGGTGCATTTGGATCAGTACGTTTCATGACTGGAATGATAGGAGAATTACATACATTGGAGTCAGTTTCTACAACCACTCCTTGAACAATGAGCTCGTCAATAATTTTGGATAAGGCTGCTACAGCCTCAGGTGGCAATCTGTACTGTCTGATTCGTGGTAGGACTATACCTTGTTTGAGAGTCACACGATGGGGTGTGATCTGCATAAAACCAACATCAGTTGGACCTTGCGCCCATAGATGCTGCGGAACATTAGACAATCTCGGATCAAAATCTCGTAAAACATAGTGACCCTTAAAGTCACGCAAAAACAAACGTATTCCCTCTGGGGAACAACATATGACTGCACCTAATTCTTTCAATGTCTTAATACCTAACAAATTTTCTGGACATGACTTCGTAAGCAATAGATCAGTAGTTCGGGACAATGGACCAACTTCTAGAGTAACTGGCTTTGATATCTCGTTTACAATTGGCTTTCCTGAAAATCCAAGGGAAACATTTCTAGAGCCTGAGAGCGGAGCCCCTGGAACCTCGTCATGACTGATAGTAGTCCTACTTGCCCCTGTATCAATCAGAAACTTTCTGTCTTTCCCTAATACTTGACTATGTACATAGGGACCTTCTTGATCTACAGGAATCTCGATGAGAGGCAAGCCTACCTCCCTCTCTAGGCTGTTTCATGAATACGCTTGATACTCTGGATACTCTGTCTGTGCATACTGGTACATCTGCTGTGTAACATGCTGTGTTGCAGCGATAGGCTGCGGTGCTTTAACTGTCTGTTGTGCATTCTGTAGCTGAGAAGTCTGTGAAACTTGTTCTTGTCTAGACGGACGTGGTCTTTCTTTAGTTTTACCAGTGGCTATATTGTGTTTCAGAACTGCACACTCGTTTATGAAATGACCTGGCTGTTTACAATAATTGCATGTCCCTTTAACGGGAGCTGCAGGATGACTGGCTTGATTCGGACCCCTCTTCTGACTGTCTTGAGGAACAGATTGTGCAACTAGTACTTTCATTTTCGTGTCTTTCATACGTCTTCTCTCGTGTTCTTGCTCTTCTCTGATTCTATTCTGGTGATACTGAAGCATCTGTAACATCTGGGACGGAGTACTAGCTTGCCATGTACTTTCGACTTTCAAAACTCGATTTTTAACTTGTGGACTTGAATTCTCGACTAATTTAGTAACAAAAAGATGAGGGTATGACTCGCTACTCGTCTTCAAACCACTGTTTATGATAAAACATTTCTCAAATCTAGAATAAAAATCACTAGTATCTTCGTCTTGTTTCTGTTTACATGCTGAGATTGCATCCCAGTCTTCCTTTTTAGTGGCTAATAATCTAGGCAAAACTTGTATTAACAGTTCAGGTAATTCTTTACATTTGTCTCCAAGACCGGTACCTGGTACTCGTATCTTATCTTCAGCTTCTAGAGCTGTCCAATCGATCTTTTTCTCTCCCACCTCCCAATCTTTTTCCTTGAGTTTTTCATATATGCCCGCAGGCAACAGGACTTTTAGCATTTTAATAATATCTGGATACGTGTATTCTCCCATACGGAGCATGTCTTTTAATTCTCGGTGGAACACTGCTGGATCTTTGTCGTGACAGGGAATTAACTTCTTCATTTCTAAGAGTTCCATCTTGGTAACTGGGGTGTAAACAAATACTCGTTGCATTTCACCACCCGCTGTCCTAACTGGGTGTACTTCTCGTAACGGATGCTGTCTGTCTATGTAAAACGGTTTACTTCCTGGAGGTGAGACATGAACAAAATGTGGGTTCAAAAACGTTCTATATTTGTGGCGCTGTTCTAGAATGACACTAATTAAATCGGTACCTAAACCTTTCCATCTATACTGGAGTAACTCGTTCAGGACATCATGTAACGGACCTGGATCAGAATGTTGACCCTCATACAGAGTGATGAGGTGCTGGATCATATACATACCCACCAGTCGCTGCTCGGCTGGGGGCAGTTTCAGAAACATTTGTGCCACTATTTCGTCTGGAAAAGTGGTAGAATCAGTAATCCATCGGACTGCTGATCGGGCTAGTTCTTGTTCATGCATGGTACTTAACTCACTATAACCGATTCGTGATTTCAGAATTTGATCGGTAGCTTGAAATACTTGTTCTAGAGAACCTTGTTCTGGTGCTGGAAGATGAAAAACTTTCTTGTGTTCTAGGCGTGACTGTCGGTCTGGAAATCTAGATTTACCTACATACGCTATTCTGGCGGGATTCTCGTCGTCTACCTCTTCAGCAGAAGAGTCATTTTCTTTCTCGCTTCCTAGAGCTTCTTTGCGTTGTTCGTGTAACCTTATTATTTCTTTACGAATTTTCTTGTACATACTCTCTATACTATTGAGTGTCTTGTGCTTACCCTCGGCTATATTATCACTCCACCTTGTCAGAACTTTCATTTCGGTCGGATCTTTAGTCGGGGAATCTTGTTCCCTAATTAAACAATTGATCAGAAACTTTAATAACATGAACTGGATCTCAGCTTTCCTGAGAGACATGACTTCACCAATACTTTCTGGATCTTGTCCTGTACGAATGAAACGATACATTCTGTCTAGATCTTCTTTCATATTCGGTAGGGTGACCAAATACTCGGACACCTGCCTTATACGTACGGAATATATAACCATACTATCCTCGCCTGGGACTGGATCATAACAGCATTCAGTAAGAGCTCGCCTGATTTCTGCAATGGACTGATATTTGGGCGTACGCTGTAATGCACGTTCATGTAACTCGACTACCCCTAGACGTCTATTTGGCGGCGGGGTACCAGGAGGACCTCCTCCCGCGGCCCCTAAACTGGAATCGTCGACTGATACTCTTCGTGCTGGCAGAGTGACTGATGTGGCGGGAATTTGTACTACGGGCTGGACCGGGGGTACCGTAACAGGTACTGTAACTGGGGCCCCGGTGACTGGAGGACCATGAATTACATTATTTACAGGAGCTGGCGGAACAGGATTTGCATATTCTGGGACTGTGTCGTCCAAATAGGACGAGAGAAAAATATCAGCTGCGGTCGGTTTGTGACGTAGCTTAATCGGAACTAATGGCGGCGGAAAATTACATGGTGCTTCCGGGGTTGCTTTTGGCAAGCCCTCGGCAAGAAGAGGATACATACCCTTAATGAGGGCATTTCTCTGTCTGTCTGACTGTTCGGTTTTAACTCGTTCACCTATTTCGATCAATTCCCTTTCTTGGGCTCTTTCTGAGGATTCTCTACTTAATTCTGACTTTCTGATTTCTTTTTCGGTTCTTTTATGAGATTCTTTGCGCCATAACTCGATGGCATCTTTCTGTGACTGTCTGGCTTTCTTTTTCCATAATACTTCTTCTATTCGCATGATGCACTCGGCATCCCATGTACCCGATACGGGCCATCTATACTTTTCTTCTAACTGTTTGGTATACTCCACCCACAAATCTAGATACAATATGGCACTTATGCCATGCTTTTGATACATAAAATGACCTGGACTGTCCCTAGGCGGGACAGGAACTGCTTCTTCTAACAGACCTTTTCTAGTTCTTAACTGACGTAACTTGGAAAATAGAGGCATGACTGGGCTGGAGTCTAGACACAATACAATACACAATGAACACGATAATTACTGAAGAACACCACTTTCATACCACGACATTGAAATACATGGATGACATTTAAAATAACAGTTCGGACAAAATACTACCTGGAATACTGAAAACAGAATACATGAATTTCTCGAGAACAGAACAGACTAGAACAGAAACTAGATGCACTGCTAAAACAGTACGAAACTTACCGGTCTCATAAAGAGACACGTCAGGACCCGCATCCACCTAAGTGGACACTTCGTGTTGGATCTGTGTACCCAAACCCACGGACCAGAGACAATGCAATTGACCCTGTCTAGATACTACCCCAGCAACGGTACTCACCGGGCAGCAAGAACGGAAGGCCTCGGACTGGACTGGACTGCTACGACGACGGACGGACGAACTTCGGACTTCTGTTACGGGTGGGCCTCCGGATACCTCGGACCTTGGACTCTCGGCTTGGGCTCTGGTCGGGACTCGCCGCGTTCCTCCACCGCCTCGTCTGGATGCTGGACCTCAACCTCCGTCTCCTCCGTGGGCCTGAGGGATACTTGAAGCAGAAATATCTGCACGTTCACGGTATGATTCCGTCACGGCTGCAGAGGATCAGGGGGCTTGCGTGGCTTCACCGGCGCGTGGGGAAAGGGCAAGTCCCTGTTCGGGCGCCATTATGTGGTAAATAAATAAATAATACCTCTATTTTTGACTAGACATACAATAACAGATAGCTCAATAAATAAGAGTCAAGATTCGAGGTAGCTGGAGTTTGCAGGTTTAATACAGCATAAAGGACAGGAACAGGACAACCTGCACGGGAATAGGATGGCAGGGCCCGGCAGCTGCCGGGGCAGGATCTGGGATGAGCGCGCTAACTTTTAATAACAGTGCACAAGTATATATAGTTAAACAAAATACATAGCGTTCAGTACAGTAGGCGTAGCAGTGGGCGGGGTTTGTAGCAGTCGCGAAAGATAAGGCTGAAGTAGGTGTAACAAGAGGCGTGAACAGGGCGTATACATGTGATGTGAACGTAACAGAATATGTCATAAATGGGGCGGAAACATGGAGGGGGCTACCTAAGGAGCCGGGACCTCTGACCTAGAGGTGCGCGCAAACTGGCAATGACGTGTTACTAGGAGGAACTGGGGGCTATGACTTCTGTGCTAGAAGGGGAGACTGAAGTCTGGAGAGTCAGAGCGACATGTACCTAAACACTATCTAGTATCTGATGTTTAGAGAACATGTTGATAGAATCCAAAAGTTATCAGGGTAAAGGCTAACAGACTCTAAGACTGGTGCATGCATAATTCTACATGTAGTGCGTGTTGAGGACTATTAAATGACCATTAATACAGTATTTCCCTCAAATGGAGACGTAAAGGCTAGACCATGACGGAAACTATTGATGCGATTCAGTAGCTTAGGAATGCAGAGAAGGAGAGCTGGACTGATAACTAGAATCATAACATACTCTTGGCAGACTGAGAGACAGAGCCAGGCCGGGCCGGGCACTGCGAGGCATGAAGTAAGTGAAGGGTCAGGGATACAGGTGGGGGCTGTATCGCTCCTCGGAGAGGGTTCAGAAGACAGGAGCTGAATCTGAGTCCGGGCCCTTTTGAGGCCTAGAAACGGGGACTTTACAATGAAATAACGTGCACACTGTGAAACGTGGCAACATAACTTTACATAGGCCTAATACTCGTAGCTTTCACGAGAACTGGAAACTGGCATACTAGAGATGGACACAACTGTAATTGCGTCTTTAATCGATCATGAGGGAATACATATGCATATTAATCATGCACATATAACATAAGATGGGGAACACGTAGGGACACAGAACATGGCAAAATTTACTTTTCCACATGCCGATGCTACCAAAGGAGTGCTTCTTTCTACTGGTTTTGGCAACTGCCTCCACCCTTCTGTCCCATTACTCCTGTCCTCACTGGCACATCTCTCACTCCCCATTTGCAGCGGACTCTCGTCTTGTTTCTGTTCTGGGTTGTACACTGATACTATGGGACCTATGGTAACAGGTACCGTAAGAGCATCTGGCAATTTCTGTGAGTGGACACCCTCTTTCACCTGCACCTTTTGTACTGTAAATCGTCCCACTACTCTCGTCACTGGTGAAGGTGGAGGTGCCTTTTCTCCCTTCACTGGGCAAAACATGTCCTCTGAGGTGCTCACATCACTCGTCATTTTGACCCCACCATCCCCATCTGAGGTTTCCCAGTTCTTGGCTGATATTGGCGTGCCCCCCAACTCGGGATTGTACGGGGGTGGTCTTTCTGACAACATCCTCTCTATCAGGCTATCATCTGTCTCACTTTCCTCATCTTCCGTACTTTTCCTCTGTGCATCCCCTGTCTTTTCCAGCAACGGGTACAACCTATCCCCCTCTATGGTCTGCACCCTCCATCTCTTGGCCATGGCATCCCATCTCGCATCTTGAACCGCCCTTACCGATCGTTTCACTCTTTCTTGTCTCCTATCTCTGTTCTTTTCATGGGCTGCCCTGATCCATGCATTTAACGCTTCAAACTGTGTTGGTCTGGGCAAGGGTCGCATCGCAGCCATAATCGCTTTCAGCTGATACAGCACCTCTAGTCTAAATGTTCCATATTTAGGGAATGTCAATTCTTCCTTTCCGTCTGTCATCTTACACCAATTGTCAAGCCACAATATGGTATGTAACCCAACGTTCGTTGCCATGTAATAAGCTGGGGTATCCTCGGGTGGAGCCTCCTCCCCACCCCGAGGTTCTATCTTGTTTTCCCCCTTGAAAAATTTTCGCAACACTTTAAAACATTTCATGATGAAAATCACAACGTTTCCTTGTTCTACAGCGCTCGTTTACTTCCTGATGACAATCCGCCAATCTCAGCGTGGCTTCACACTAACCGCCCTATCCCAGCGCGGTTCCACGCCAGCCGACCAATCCCAGCGCGGCTCTTTCTGACGTCACTCGCCTCCGTTTCGCAGCAGTTCCCCTCCTCTCTCTGTTCGTCTCGCGGTCTCGCATGCGTCCCAATCATACACTGGAAATGATAACTTCCGACCAAGCAACCACTTCCCTGACTGTACGTCCACAGTCTGACTGTAATTGTCACCTGAACTGGCAAATGTCTGTCCGCTAACGGCTAGACAATCGCCGCAACTGATAGGTTACAAACTCACGGCAACTTCCGACCAGCGTCCGTTACCCACGCACTAACACATTTGTTCCCCCTATCTCGGTCCTTCGGGCGATCAATGGTACCTCTTGACCCCCTTTACAATGGTCGACAATTACTATGGGTGTTCGATACACCCGAACCACTTAGACTCCCCTCGAGCCTAAGATTTTCACTGGTTGCGCGCGCTCACAACCTGTTCCTCTTTCACACTACAGGCACTCAACTCCGCAAGACAATACAACACACAATACAACATAACACCGCAATCTAGCAACGCATGACCCTTTTCATACTCACTCTCCTCCGACCTGCTGCTTTCTGCCGCACTGTCACTCTTCGTCAGTTTCCGTGGAACGCCATCCTCCGTCCGCGATTCTCTGGACACTCATCCTTGGTTCTCTATGGGCCTCGGGGAAATCTCAACCTACTTCTAGATTACCCTCACTCCAGAAGATAAACCATCCTACTCTGCTACCAACTGGAAAGGCGGGATTTTATCTCTAGAGTATGCTTACCATTCTCCAAAATCCCGTCACAGGTCGACTGAACCTTTTTACCTGTCATAGAGTGAATTAGGCAATCTATTTACCAACAATCGACACTTACAACTTATTCCCCATTTCCTCTCCCCAAAGGACCACTGACCAAGAATCGAGTTTAAAGATTTATTACAGAAAAGAAAACATCTGAAGATACAGACACCTCAACACGAGGTTCAGAAGATAAACGGGCACTAATACAAACATGATCCTACGGAAAAGTCTTAGGCGGCTTATGAATAAAATGAGAATCAGTTCCAAAATCATCAGGCTAACAAAAATTGCTGTAACTTGGGTTCTAGTATGCATTAGAAAGGAAAACCAAGTTAATCTGTCCCTACTCTCTACTAAGTGACATCCCTACTCAACAACAACCATCCTAACCAAAAGGTGTCAGCCGTGGTGACTTCCCAAAGAAGTTCGCCCACTCCTCTCTTAGACTAGAGTTTTTCATCCACACTAAATTCCCTGCCCAACACAACCACTCTCTCTAACTCCTCAGCCCATCTGCTCTGCTTCCACCCTCGGGGTACTGTCCCTAATACGAAACCCCACAATGTGAGCGACACGCCTTCAGGTACGCCCCTCTCGAAGGTGTTGGTTTCAAGACGTTTTCCACTATGGCATTCTTCCATCTTCGTCCGTTAAACATCCTTGGGTCTCAGATTCTCTGTCGCTTCCAGTTATATCTTCAAATTCCTGGTCTACTCCTCCATGTCTGAGTCTAACATTTCTAACTCTCATACACAATGGGCCTTTCTACTCTACAGTCTACTTGGTGATGCACCTGCAAAGAAATACTTACTAATCGGCTCACATTCTATCATGGTTGCAATATTTTCTAAAAGCATCTTCTTTTACCAAACATTTCCACAGTTAAATGCTAAGCAAGACAATTTTCGATCAGGCCTGCACAATTTCCATGAACTAGGCCTCTGCTTGGTTTATAGGCCCAACGTTTACATGAACACTTCACTCTAATTCTCTAGGCCTCGTACTTTAAGCAAATGCATTTTCTAACTTAAACTAATTATCGAGTACATGAAGCACGGTTATACTTTTCAATTAATAAATCTGAAGGCACAATAATAAATCAGTTTAAACACACTTCTCATTAGTGAAAGAGTTCATTTCCACAGCATCTCTATGTTATGTAGCAAGTGTGGATTTGCACTTTATAACATTGGTTCTGCACATTTTCTGATACCAATCCCTCTAGTACTGTATCCCACATTGCATCTACACATGATTAGAATCCTTTATGCATATACGGGTGCTGACTACTTGTACATATGATGCACCCCTACAAATTTCACTGTAGATGGCGCTCTCTCAGTTCTGCAGGTGGAAACATAGCAGTTCACTTGACTGTAAATAGGGTGAGCAAACCCTAAAATTGGCGGTCAAGGCACTCCATCACGTTTGCGGTGTGTTTTTGCACTTGATTAACAACTAGTTTAAATGAATGGGGAGAAAAGCATGCAACTGATTTTTAGTTCATTTTGTACACATTGATACACTATTGTTTTACATTTTCATTGGGCAGATACCAACAGCTAAAGAATGGTAGTATTTACTTGGGCAAAACAGGAGTGGCCATAATTTTCCTACAGCTCCTGATAGACACTGGTGCTAAAAGCATATGCAAATAATTTTTGCATTCATTTTAGCACTAGTGTTCATATCTAAATAGCCCATTACACGTGTTAATCATTGATATATTTATTTTGGAAAGTATATGGAGTCCTCTTTTGAAGCATATGAAACTTATGGATCATGTTTGGCAGGTATTGAGAGCAGTGATCAAAGCATAATATCCGTGGTATTGGAAGGGTGCTCTGGGCCCTAAACCAAGTAAAGTCAATTACCCCCATGCCTAAGTTAGTGGTGCATCTGCATCAGGAACTTACCAGAGGTACCGGCATGCATTTATGAGAATGCTTCCTATTCCTGATCTCTGCTCTCAGAGCATGGTGTGATGGCTCTTCTTCAAACCCTGTTATGGTGCTGGCTAACTAGTTAATGTTGGGTTCTCCACTGTCTGGTTTGGTGGTTATATCATCAGCGTGCTGCTCCACCCCTTACCTCATTTCTTGGTATGAAGCCTTGTAGAAGTCTGTGGTGCTTGCTATGGCCTCATAAAGTAAGGATTGTGATGTGGAAAAAGACCAATAGAACAATGCTGCTATTAACTTTGTTGTACAATGCATGCCACTATAAGGTAAGTAATGAGGAATAGTCATTTTTTAACCCTACACTATCCAACACTTACCCTACTGTGCACTCACTGGAGTGGGAATAGTAATGTTTAACCTTACACTATCAAACTCTTACCCTACTGTTGCACTCACTGGAATTGGAATAGTAATTTTTACCCCTACATTATCCAACAGTTACCTTACTCTTGGCTTAAAAGTAATATGCATTGTATAGGAATGCATTGTAGTGACATGCGTTGTAAATGTAGTTTCTAAAAATGCTTTGTGATGGCATGCGTTGTAAAACCATGCTTAGTAATGGATGACGCCATGTAGAAACTGTGTTGTAAAGGCATGCGTTGTAAATGCGGCCTTGAGGAACAGGAAAAGGGATGAATTAATTCTGGAAGTGGCTTTGGAAGAGAAGAGATTTGAGATCCGTTTTGAAAGTCCGGGTAGAGAGGGTGGTTCGGAGGAATAGAGAAAGTAAGTTCCAGATTTCTAACTGCATTGCCTGAGAAGGATTGAGCCATAGATCTTTCCCTTTTGAAAGTAGGGGGCTCGAGCAGTACGTTTTCAGCATTACGTGAAGGTCTGGAGCCGCCTGAGATTTTACGTTTATTCACCAGGTAACGAGGGGTGGAAGTGTGCACGGCTTTGTGGGAGATACAGGCAGTCTTGCAGATTGACCTTGCTTCGATGGGAAGCCATTGAAGAGAAAACAATATGGGTGTGATGTGATCATTTCTTTTGGCCCCATAAACGAAATGAGCCGCTGAATAGAGTATGGATTTAAGAGAAGAAAGGTGGGATTTGAGGAAGCAGGCGATGAGAGAATTGCAATAGTCCAATTTAGAGAGAACCAGAGATTGGACCAAGGTTTTTAGGTCTTGTACTGGAAATAAACGCTGAATGCCCCAGAGAAGGCACAGTCGGTAACGTGAATTCTTGGAGATGGACTTGATGTGAGTTTTTTGTCTAGTTGACACTACGGGATTTAGCACTGTTGACAAAAATAGGTTTGTTGTTAAGGGGGTGAAAGAATAGTGGCCTTTGACCCTGTCACCAGGTAGGTCGCCCCCTTCAGCCCCCAAATGGTCCCCCTGTGCCGCTGCTCGCTGCTGCCCGCTGCTGCCCGCTGTGTCCTCGCCTGGTTGCCCCCGTCTGCTGCCGCCCTTCTCCCCTCGGCCTCAGACTGCTTTCCTCCTTCCGTTTGTGCCACTGTTCTTTCTTCAAATTTGCCACTGTTTTTCGGCCCATTTCCGCAATTCCTCCACTGTCGTCTGTGCCCCCCCCTGCCCCCACCTGCTCCCCTCCCTTCGCGCTTCCCGCCGCTGCCTCCCTGCGGCCCCACTCCCTGGTGCCCCACTCGGCACCCAGCTCCCGCCTCCCAGCTGCTCCTCCCTCCCATAACCCCTCAAATGGAGGCCGTGCAGCGGACACGCCACTGGCGCCCCAAAGGCAAGCCCGTCTGCGCCCGTCCGCGCCTGGGCCGCGCCCAGCACCAGAACCTCTGGACCCCGAAGCCGCCACAACACCAGACCGCACTACGACTCCAGCAGCCTCCACGCACTCAACCCCAGACGAGACCACTTCTACTACCGGGCCACCCCGAAGCGCACCCAAGGGCCCTTCACCTGCTGGAACTGCAGCTTCACAAGCATCCGGACTGCTAAACCATCAACCAGAGAACCCAACTACCTCCGCTGCATCCTCCTCAACACCCGCTACGCTCGCAAGCACGCCATCGAACTCTGGGACCTCCTAGACTCAACCACCCCCGACGTCGCCTTCCTGACGGAAACCTGGCACCTCAGCACCAGACATCGCCATAGCCATCCCAGAAGGCTATAAGATCTCCCACACAGACCGCACCAATGGAGTGGGAGGGGGAATCGCTATCATCCACAAGGACACCCTCAGAGTCTCGACCAACACCGACGACACCCTCACCACCGCCGAGCACATGCACTTCCAGATTCACACCGACCCCAACACCACCCTCTACAGACCACCCAGACCCCGACCACAGTTCAGCGACTCCATCGCCGACCTCATCAGCACCCACGCCCTCGCCTCCACGGACTACATCCTCTTCGGGGACTTGAACTTCCACCTTGAGAACAACAAAGACGCCAACTCCACCGCCCTGATTGACAACCTCGTCAACCTCGGACTCAAACAGCTCGTGACGACACCCACCCACGCCGCTGGACCCACACTGGACCCCATCTTCTCCGCAAGTCCCCATGTCTCCTTCAACCACACCGTCGAACCCCACTGGACAGACCACAGATGCGTCCACTTCACCTTCAGGAAACCCACCGCACACCACCGCACCCAACAGAGGCCACGCCGCTGCTGGGGCAAGGTCACCGAGGACCAACTGACCACCACCCTCGCCCTGGGATCACCCGCAGACCCCACCGACCCCGACACTGCCGCCATCAACCTCAAACAGTGGATCAACGAGTGCGCCGACACCCTCGCCCCACTAAAGACCAAGCCGCATGGTTCACAAAAGACCTCCGGACCTCCAAGCGCACCTGTCAGAAGCTGGAGAAGAGCTGGCTCCGCGACCGAACACCGGACAGCTACACAGCCCACAAGATCGCCACCCGCAGACACCACCAACTCATCAGGACCGCCAAGAGAACCGCCTTCAAGGACCGCCTAGACAACAACGCACACAACAGCAAAGAGCTTTTCAACATTGTGAAAGAACTCTCCAACCCCAGCTCCATCACCAACGACATTCCACCATTACAAGACAAGTGCTAATCACTGGCCACCTTCTTTCACCGCAAGATCACCGACATCCACGACAGCTTCAACACTGCCACCCCCACATCCACTGCCGAGACCACCACCCCTGCGACCACCAACACCTGACCGCCTGGTCCAACATCAGCGACGAAGACACCATCAAGAACATGAACTCCATCCACTCCAGATCCCCATCTGACCCATGTCCTCACCACGTTTTCAACAAAGCCAGCACAGCCATCGCACCCCATCTCCGGAAAACGATAAACATCTCCTTCGAGACAGCAACCTTCCCAGAGAGCTGGAAACATGCCGAGATCAGCGCCCTACTGAAGAAACCCAAAGCGGATCCCAACGACCTCAAGAACCTCCGGCCCATCTCCCTGCTCCCTTTCCCGGCGAAAGTCACGGAGAAGATCGTCAACAGACAGCTGACCCGCTACCTCGAAGACAACAACATCCTAGACCCATCCCAGTCTGGCTTCCGCAGCAACCACAGCACCGAGACCGCCCTCATCGCTGCCACCGATTACATATCCTGCTGGACCTATCAGCAGTCTTAGACATGGTCTGCCACTGCACCCTAACAGCACGCCTCCATGACGCTGGAATCCAAGAGAAGGCCCTGGCCTGGAGCACATCCTTCCTCTCCAGCAGAACCCAGAGTATCCGTCTCCCACCCTTCCGCTCCAAGACCACCGAGAACATCTGCGGCGTTCCACAGGGATCATCTCTCAGCCCGACGCTGTTCAAAATCTACATGGCACCACTCGCCCACGTCGCATCATCTCCTACGCCGACGACACCCAGCTGATCATCCCCCTCACCAAAGACCCCCACACCGCCAAAGCGAACTTCCACAGAGGAATGAAGGCCATCGCCAAATGGATGAAGGACAGCAGGCTGAAGCTGAATTCAGACAAAATGGAGGTCTCATCCTCAGCCCCACCCCCTCAGCCTGGGACGACTCCTGGTGGCCAACTTTGCTAAGAACAGCCCCAGATCCCACCGACCACGCACGCAACCTGGGGATCATCCTCGACTCTGCCCTCTCCATGACCGAGCAGGTCAACGCCGTCTCCGCTTCCTGCTTCAACACCCTCCGAGTGATCCGCAGGATCTTCAAATGGATCCCCTCCGACACGAGAAAAACCATCACCCAGGCCCTCGTCACCAGCAGGCTGGACTACGGGAACGCCCTCTACGCAGGAACAACAACGAAGCTCCTGAGACGGCTGCAACGCATCCAGAACGCGACTGATCCTCGACGTCTCCCGACCCAGCCACATCACACCCCACCTGAAAGGCCTGAATTGGCTCCCCGTCAACAACACGATCACCTTCAAACTCCTCATCCACGCACACAAAGCCCTACACAACGTCGGACCAGCGTACCTCAACGACCGACTCAGCTTCTACTCCCCCACCCGCAGCCTCCGCTCTGCCAAACTCGTCCTCGCCACAGTTCCACGCTTCTGGAAAACCACCGCCGGCGATAGATCCTTCTCCTACCTCGGCGCCAAGACCTGGAACACTCTATCTACCAGCCTACGACAGACCCAGGACCTGCTGGCCTTCAGAAGACTTCTCAAGACCTGGCTAAGGAGAGTAGGGCTGAACATGGAATGTTAGATGGCTCAATAGGTTCCAGAGGGAGTGCATTTTCGGAGGGAGGGAAAGGAGAGGAGGGGGAGAGGAAGGAGTATTGGGGTGTAGGAGTAAAAGGAGTAAAAGGTGGAGGGAAACTCATGTGATGTTGGTTGGTAGATGTTATCGGTGCATCTGAGGTGGAGAGAATGTTACCTGGGCAACTGTTGAACAGAGGACAAGTATTGAGTTCAAATTTAGGAAGAGAAGGGTGTGGGATATGGTGGGAGGACTTAATGCGGGTAGGGGAAAGAGGGAAGTCACAGAAGGGCAGGAGGTCGGGGAGAAGAGAGGAGTAGGGGCTGGAGGGGTCACGTGGGCTAGGAGAGGTGAGTGTACGGGGACTGGAAACAAGCATGGTGGGGAGGATTGACCTGGAAGGTAGTCGAAGAGAGAGTAGGGTTCTACTAGGCCAAGGCAAGTGGGAGGGAAAAGGAAGAGATTGCCATGGGAGGGTAATGGGTCGAGCAGCATTACTGGACAGATGGGGGGATGAAGAGAGATGAAAGCGGTTTGTGCAGAATTCAGGATAGAGGGAGAGGGGGACAGCAGGTAGGGTGGAATAAAAGGGAGGGTATAAGGTGGAACATCTGCAGAGTTATCTGGGAGATCTAGCTGTTGGAAAGACGTATTAAATAAGGGGCTGGTGAAGGAGGAGCTACGCGGGCATCCGAGATGGTCGCGTGAGCAGAGGGCTCCCGAGACCCGTGCCGCCCTTCTGCGAATATCCTTATCATATCCTTATTTTGAACATGGGTCTTTGAAGACGAACTCTTGTGGACCTTAACATCCTTTTCAAAATTGAATTTGGACGGCGGGAGCTGTTTTTACATCGACTTCCATCTTTCCGGCCTGCCCCGGACGTGGCCGGGGTGCTCTGTTGTTTCACTGGCCGGGGAGTAGTTGAACAACAACGGCTAGAGGGATCCTCCCCGGTCGGCCCCATCCCCACTTTCGGTTTCGCTTTTCACAACGAGTTCCGAGTTGCTGACACTCTCTAAGGCCTATTCCGGACTTGGCACAGCTTTGCCTTGCTGTCGGCCTCTGCCTCTCCTGAGGGTTTTGGCCCCCCTGCTCTGCTGCCGTTTTATCATCTTTTGGCTCATTTCTTGGTTTTACCGGCCCCACCAGGTTCGGCCATTTTCACCAGGTCTAGGGGGCCCCTTCGGGGCACAGCTTCCAATATGACCACCAAGCCAGAGCTGGAGAAGCGCAAGACAAAGACGCCGGTCCGCGGGGGACATACCCAGACTAACGTCATGGATAGATATACCCAACCGATGGGAACCCCCGGTGGTACCAGTCGTATTCTTGACGACCCCAGGGCTGACCCGACTGTGCCTGCGGATGTCTCTCTTCGTGAAGTCATGACTGCCATTACAAGCATGCCAGCCTCTATGGGACAGCAATATGAGGCTCTTGCATCTACAATCGACACTGTGGCGGTGGATGTCACGCTGATTAGAGCGGACATGGCTAAAACTAATGAGAGAGTGAAAGAGTTGGATTTAAAGACCTCCAGCCTAATCGCTGATGTAGCGGACGTACAGACTGAGGTTGGCAACCTGAAATCGTCGCACGACTCGATGGCCCGTCGACTCGAGGAACATGACAACAGGGCCAGGCGCAATAACGTGCGCATCATTGGTGTGCCGGAAAATCCCGATAACTCTGCTGTCGATCTCCTTGTGGAGGACCTGGTCCTGAATCATCTAGCTCCCGCCGGACTCAGCAAGTTCTTTGCGGTTGAGCGTGCATACCGTGTCCCGGGCGGGAAGGTGAAGCCTGGTGTCCCCCCCGAGACCAATTGTTGCTAGGCTTTTCCATTTTCGTGATAGAGACGCTATTCTCCAAGCATCTCGGGAGCACGGCCATTTTCACCAGGTCTAGGGGGCCCCTTCAGGGCACAGCTTCCAATATGACCACCAAGCCAGAGCTGGAGAAGCGCAAGACAAAGACGCCAGTCCGCGGGGGACATACCCAGACTAACGTCATGGATAGATATACCCAACCGATGGGAACCCCCGGTGGTACCGGTCGTATTCTTGACGACCCCAGGGCTGACCCGACTGTGCCTGCGGATGTCTCTCTTCGTGAAGTCATGACTGCCATTACAAGCATGCCAGCCTCTATGGGACAGCAATATGAGGCTCTTGCATCTACAATCGACACTGTGGCGGTGGATGTCACACTGATTAGAGCGGACATGGCTAAAACTAATGAGAGAGTGAAAGAGTTGGATTTAAAGACCTCCAGCCTAATCGCTGATGTAGCGGACGTACAGACTGAGGTCGGCAACCTGAAATCGTCGCACGACTCGATGGCCCGTCGACTCGAGGAACATGACAACAGGGCCAGGCGCAATAACGTGCGCATCATTGGTGTGCCGGGAAATCCCGATAACTCTGCTGTCGATCTCCTTGTGGAGGACCTGGTCCTGAATCATCTAGCTCCCGCCGGACTCAGCAAGTTCTTTGCGGTTGAGCGTGCATACCGTGTCCCGGGCGGGAAGGTGAAGCCTGGTGTCCCCCCGAGACCAATTGTTGCTAGGCTTTTCCATTTTCGTGATAGAGACGCTATTCTCCAAGCATCTCGGGAGCATGGCCCCTTGAAGTTAGACAATAACACCGTGAACTTTTATCCGGACTTTACTCCTCAGGTCCAGCGACAGAGACTGGGGTTTCAGGGGGTGAAGAAACGGCTACGAGACCTGGGCCTCAAGTACGCTATGCTGTTTCCGGCTCGACTTCGGATCGAACCTTCTTCTTTGACCGTTCGGACAGTGTCAGTGACTGGCTTGATTCTTTGCCGAAAAGGGATGATCGATCTGAACACCCCGGTGGAGCCGAGGGGGGCGCGTCGGATCAAGAGTGACATTACGATTCCCGACGTCTGTTCTTTATCGTTTTTCGCCTGAGTTTTGCTATTTGTTCTTTTATTATTGTTTTTGATGGGTCCGGGGGTGGCGTGGGTGTAGGGGACTTTTCCTTCTCCTGGGGTTCTTTGTGTAGACTAGTTTAATGATTGGGCGACAGGCACACTACAAGTTGGGGTGGTTTCTAGTTCATATACAGGTGTGCAGGGTGGGGGGTGTTGTAACGGGTTTTTGTTGGGGGGTGGGGGTTGGGTATGTTTGTTCCTTTGATTCCTTCACAAGGCACCGTATTGTTTCATTAGCTCCTTCTTCAGCGGGACTTCGTGGGGGTGGGGCGCTGGTTCTTTCTTGTGATGGGGTAGTGAGTTGAGACTGCTATCCTGGAATGTCAATGGTTTGGGGGATAGAATAAAACTAGGGGTGGTGCTGCAGTTCATTCGACGTCCCTCCCCTGATATTGTCCTACTGCAAGAAACGCACTTAATTGGGAATGCTTGCCAAGCGTTGAATAAACGTGGGTATCGATTGGTCGCACATGCTGGATTACCCTCTGGCTCCAGAGGGGTGGGGGTTCTGATTAGGTCCTCACTTCCCCTCGAAATCGACGATATAGTGCTTGATGATAGAGGCCGCTATGCTGCGCTTTCTGGGAGATGGGAGGGTAAGACGCTTTCTATAGTCACCGTATATGTCCCTCCAGGCCTACAGGCCACTACCTTTGCTGACCTAGGGTGGCTTCTCCTGGGGCTGCCTGAAGGTTTTCTGATTCTTGGCGGGGACTTTAACTCTGTGGTTTCCGGCACTTCTGATCGTTACCCCCCCCGCCCCCGGGACTTGCCTAGGTCCCAAATGTGGCTCAGTGAACTGATCGAAACCTTTGGGTTAACGGATGGTTGGAGACTCATGCATCCTGCACAGTTACAATATACGTTCCATTCCGTGCTCATGGTAGCCTTTCCAGACTTGATTATTTCCTTATGCCTGCATCGCAATCGTCCTCCATTAGGGAGATCCGCCATCTTCCCAGGGGCATCTCTGATCATTCCCCCCTTTGGTGTAGTGTTGAGGCTGGGGTGGGTACTGCAGGTAGAGTTGCTCCTATCAATCCGTGGTACCTTCGTAATCCTGCGACCCGCTCCGCCCTGGTGAAGGCTATTGACTGTTATTTTATTGAAAATGTGGGGTCTGTTTCTTCCTCTATCTCATTGTGGGAGGCTTTCAAGACTGTGGTTCGTGGGCATTCATTGTCATTGATTGCTGCTGTTAAAAAGGCTGAATGTGAAGAACTTGCACGCACCGAATCTGAAATTATTGTGCTTCAGAACGATCTCGATGGTAATTTCTCCCCTGCTATATTGCACTCCCTTAGTTTGAAGCAGGCAGACTATAGAGCCCTTGTGACTGACGCTGCGAAAGTCATAAATAGAGAGCAACAAGGTAGAATATATGATGTGGGTGACAAAGCGGGTAAGTTGATTGCATGGTTGGATAAGAAAGAGAGAATGAATCGGGTCGTGCCTGTGATTGAGAAGTTGACTGGTGAGTGGGTTTCTGACCCGGTGGGTATTGTTGGGTGTTTTGTGGACCACTTCCAGACGGTGTATGCCTCGGTCAGTGATAGGGATGAACGTGACTCTCAGCTCTTGCTGCGCGATATTGCCTTGCCCTGCCTCTCTGGTGAGTATAGGGCCTTAATGGATGCTCCTATCACGGTGGACGAGGTCGCAGTCTCCATCCGTGCCCTCCGGCCGGGTAAGGCCATGGGCCCCAACGGCTTGCCCATTGAGCTCTATAAGCTGCGGCCAGACAAAATGGCGCCTCACTTAAGGAACATGTTCCTTGAGGCCCTTGATTCTGGTGTCCTCCCCGTTGATCAGCGTCTGGCCACTATTGTTGTGATTCACAAGGAAGGTAAACCACGTGATCGTTGTGCCTCGTATAGGCCTATATCGTTTCTTAATGCCGAACCCAAAATACTTGCTAAATTGTTGGCCACTCGTTTGATTAGGGGGATTGGTGATTTGATTCATCCGGATCAATCTGGTTTTATTCCACACCGGAACACCGCCCTTAACCTCCGGAGGCTCCATGGAGTCCTCGCGAGAGCTGGGACTCTGACTGAGCCGGCCATTTTGGCTTCCCTTGACGCCATTATGGCTTTTGACACCATCGAATGGCCGCATCTTTGGGCTACTCTTGCTAAGTTTGGGTTCGGTCCGACATTCATCGCCTAGGTCAAGCTTCTGTATGAGAGTCCGCTGGCCCAGGTGGTTGTTAACGGGAGGGTCTCTGGCACTTTCACGTTTGGCCGAGGTACCAGGCAGGGCTGTCCATTGTCCCCATTGCTTTTTGCCCTTGCCTTGGAACCGCTGGCTGAGTGGCTTCGCTGGGAGCCATCGCTGAAGGGCATTCGGTGGACTCCCGACTTTGAGGACCGAATTTCGCTATATGCGGATGATATCCTCCTTTACCTCACGTCCCCTCGGAAGTCCCTTAATGTGCTTTTTGATGTCCTTACCTCCTTTGGGAATAACTCGGGCCTTGTCATCAATTGGAACAAGTCCTGTGTTTATGTGTTGGCCGGAGAGCTTCCTCCGTTGCCCAGTAGATTCCCGATCCAGTTAGCTACGTCCGGCTTTAAGTATTTGGGTATTTACATTTCCTTGGTTCCCGCCGTTCGACACGACCGCAACCTTCGAGCCCCCCTTCAGCGGCTCCGGCTTGATGTTGTTCGATGGCGCCGGCTTCCTCTGTCACCCTTGGGACGTGCGGCTCTCTTCAAGATGATGTCGCTACCCAGATTTTTGTATGCCCTCCAGAACTCCTACGATTCTATTCCCCCTGGCTATTTTCGAGAAGTGGAGGGCCTTCAGAGGCGGCTGATTTGGGATGGGCGTGCGCGCATTGCCCTCTCCAAACTCACTCTTCTGTGGTACGATGGCGATATTGCCCTCCCGGACATCAGACGTTATTACTGGGCCTCTCAGCTGAGTGCTATTAACCATGCCACCTATGCTCCCGGTTCGACGTCAGCCTTTGCAAAGGATAAGTGTCTTTTGCCTGGTGGAAATTTCAACAGGGCGCTGTACTCTAAAGAACCCTATAAGACTCTGGCCGGGCCCACTAAAATTGCCGTGCGAGTGTGGCGTGATGCAAATGCAGCTCTGGGTTGGAGGGATAGATTGTCCCGTGCAACTCCGTTGTATGACTCGGATGGTTTGGGCAATTTGTGGAGGTCGAAAGGTTTTGTTAAATGGGACATGATAGGTATAAGCAAGATTGATGATCTTTGGTCCAAAGGGAATGTTAAGACTTTTGAGGCACTTAAGATTGAATATGAGCTTGACGATAAGGAATTCTTTCGGTATGTTCAGGTACGGCATGCCTTGTTGTCTGCCTTTCCTAAGGGGACGGAGATCCCCGAGTCCTCGCCTCTGGAGGACCGTATCCTTGATGGCTACGTACCTGACAGCACGATTTCGCCGATTTATAAAAAGCTCATTAACAACAGAGTCGACTTGCTTGTGTGCCTTAGGGCCTTGTGGACTGCTGAAGGGTTGGAGCTGGACGATGAGGACTGGCAAATGGCCGTGTCTTCCCCTAAGGAGGTGGCCATCCTGCTCGCCTTCGGTTCGTCCAGCTCAAGATCCTACATCGAGTGTATGTCACTGGTCCGAGTCTGGTACGTATGGGACACTCGGTGGATGGTCTGTGTAAACGTGGATGTGGTATGAGCGGCACCTTCCTTCATATACTGTGGGAATGCCCTGAGGTGGCTAGGTTCTGGTCCCAAGTACATACCACCATGGAAAGGGTTACTGGGGTTACACTCCTGCCTGAAGCCAGACGCTGTCTCCTTAATGTATGGGAACCGAATGATTATAATACTGCACAGATCTGTTGGGCAACCCTCGGTAACATGATTGCAAAAAGAGACATTGCGCAATTATGGGGTTCCCACAGACTGCCCACGATATCTGCATGGAAGGAAAATATGGATTGGTGCATGTTCAGGGAAAAAACGGTGTACTTGTCCCGGGGCAGACCCAAGAAGTGGAACAGAATTTGGTCTCAATGGAATGCCTATCGTGGGAATATATGTACTCCCCTCAGGATTTTGCCCTTAATATCCCATTGTCTCCCTAAATGACATTCCTGGTTCTCGCACTTTGAATGTATATATTGCACGGTTTCCTTGCTGCCCCCCACCTCACCCTGGAATTGATAACTGAAATCCTGTATGCATAAATATTGAGCTTGCTCCCCGTTCCTCCATGTTTCCTGGAAATGACTTTCTGCCTTGTGAAGTGTTCTGTGTTGTTTGTTATGTTTTAATTAAAAAAAAAAAAAAAAAAAAAAGGGGCTGGTTATCCTGGTGGGGGGAGGTTAGTTCGGAATTCCAGGATGGTGCGTAGGGGTAAACGAGATTGCTGGCCGTTGGTATGGCTGGGGTGTTGAGGGTAATATACCATTTGGAAGGTGGCAGAATGGGAGATGGGGAAACAGGGTAGAGGGGGGGAAAGGGTCAGTTGGGGGAGGCCTGAGCCTTCTGAGAGAGCAGCCTATTGGAGTTCAGGAGGGACGGGGGAGGCAAGAGAGAGTTAAGGGAGGAGTAAGTTGAAGAATCAGGGGAGACCACAGTCCCAGAGATGGGCAGTAGGGACAAAAAGAGGTAGTCAAAAAGAGAGACACAAGTCTCCTTAGTTTGAATCAAGACAGTGCTGTTCTTATAGAGTGAGATAGTGAGTGAGCCATTGAAACAAGTAGAGGTGGAGATTTTTAGCTGTTGCCAATGCAGGATAGAGAAGTAGGAGGTAACGTTGAAGGAGTAGTTGAAGATAGTGGCCCAGGAAGGGATGTCGTAGGTGAAGAAAATGAGGTCAGTTTTAAGCCTCCCACAGCGACCGTTATGGTATTGGGCATTGAAGAGGGAACCAGGAAAATGTTCAAGGGTGTAATGTTTGAAACGTATTGCTGATGCTGATTGCTTCGGACAAACTGGGGGGGTAACTGATCTTAAAGCAGTTGACTCCAGCCTTAATTTGATTTGTTGACATAGTTGAACAATAAGGAGGGATGAGGATGGCGGGCGGAGGAGGAATGCGCAATGGGGGTAGCGACAGAAAATAGAAACAATAGGAGGAGAAGGCACATAGCTTGGGGGACCTTAATCAATACATGTGAAAGGAGAGGAAAGGTGTAGAAAAGAATGTTGAAGAAGCTGAGTCTGTGTAGCAGGGGTTATAACAATTACGGGAAGATGTAGGTTGAAGAAGCAGACGTCCGGTAATGTAAGAAGAGACCTTATTTTAGTGTCAGTGGGCTTGTGATGTTGAGTCCTTCCTTAGTGCTCAAGACGCTGCAGGAGGCCTAACTTCATTTTGTTTCAGTCTTCATATCTGGAGGGGGTGGGGGGTGGCTGGGTTTATTTTTCTACCAATTAGTAAACTATGAGGTTAAAAATAGGAGTCCTTTGTCCTTTTATTAATTCTTTTAGGGATTTGTTGGTCCTTTGTCAGTTTCCACTTTCAGTTTCTACTATAAATTCCTGTGAGGGTTTTCCTTACCCGAGGCCAAACTGTTCAAAATGGCCATGATTATGAACCTGAGAAAACAACATGGGAAAGCAAAATGGAAGGATCCAAGTTGAACTCTTAAGGGAGCTGCTAGGAGGTGAGTGCTTCATGCAGCAGAGTCTCTCTGGCTGCTGGGGACATTAGAAGGTGAATCAGCAAACACCAGCGATGGAGCTTGTCTGCTCTTGGAGCACAGCAGGGTGGCACAGAGCACCAGTCATCCTATTCCAGGGAACACGCAGGACAGTTTCCTGGGTAGGTGGGGGGCAGCTGGGAAAGCTATTGGGGAGAGAACCTGGGATAAGCTCTGCATCGTTCACAGTCCCTTACTCCAATCCGCTGCTTCCGTTGCTGAACTCAATGTGCTCAGCTGGGATGTGGGGGTAGCGATGACACCACTGCCCTCTTGCTCACCCGGTTCTACCGGGAGAGCTGCTTGCCCGCAGCTTGTGTACTGGTTTGATGAGTGTTGCGACGTCCTGTGTCCGAGATGCGTCACACAGCCGAAGCGATGCATCTGTACTGAGATGTGGCGAAGTTGAGATCCGAATTTCGCAAAGTCATCGAGAATCCTGTTAACGTGTAAAGTCCGGTGGCAGGAAAGCAGCAAGCAGTCGGAGTGATGCATCTCTTCCAAAGAGCTGCGAGACAGTGATGAGGAGTTCAGCGTCATCAACAAGCCTGCAGCTGATGGGGGATGAGAGAACCTGTGCTGTGGGTGCCTCATTCAGCGGCGGTCCTCAAGATGCTGCAGGTTGTGATGTGAAATGGGTCTGCTCATGGGTTCTGATACACACAGTAGCAGAAAAGCCTAGGGTCTACTCTAGGTTGCGGCTCACATCAGAGGACATGTGTCACTTCCAATAGATCCACAGAGGCTCACATGCACCTTATGCCCACATCCACAGGTGCAGGCCTGTGATGGCACTACTTGGCAGGGCAGACTCACAGACGGCAGAGTCTTGGTGCAGGTGCAAAGGTTGTTGGAAGCCTGTTGCATCCCTGAGGCATTTGATCAGGAGGCCAGCCAGCTAGTCCTTGTAGTCACTCTGGGGTTCTGGGTTACAAGAGATGCAGGCCCAGAGCTTCTCACGCAGGCAGTAAGGCAGCATACAGCAGGCAAACACAGCTGGGCAGCAGTTAATTCAGAGCATCAGTCCAGCAGAGTGACAGTGCTTTCAGCAGCACAGCAGTCCTTCCTGGCATAGTATCCACAGATCAAAAAGTGTACTGAAGATTTGGGTTGTGAGGTCCAGTGGTGCCCTTGAAATGTGAGAGAAGCCTCTATAGGTTGTTCCTTTAAAGTCTCCAGGCATCCTGCCTTCATTGTCCTGGCCCCAGACTAACTACAGGGATATTCAGCCCTTAAGTGGATGCAGGACATAGCCTATTCAAGTGTAAGTGAGTCACCCATCCTGCCAGTGGTAGCCTATCCAGGCACACCTAAGCTCTCTATTGTGTATGGCTGTCTAGGAGGAATACGCAAAGCTCAACTGTCAGCTACACTACACTAAGTCATGTGACCCAGGTACAGACTACAGGCACTAAAAAGCAAAGGTAGGAAAACGCCAACTTTCTAAAAGTCAAATTTTCACAATTGTGATGAAAAATCTGACTGCACCATAAATTAGGATGTTGCACTCTGATTCCAAAGACACCAAACATGAACAGCTTACCTGCACTAATTTGGTAATTACACTTATAATCTGTCATAAGGCAGCTGCAATGTTATCCTATGGCAGAGGTAGGCCTTGCAGTAGTGAAAAACTAATTTGATCGTTTTTCACTATCAGGACATGTAAAACTAAAAGTACATATACAACTTTTTAAATACACTCCACCCTGCCCTCTGGTATATACAGGGCCTACCCTTGGGTGTCTCATATGTTTTAAAAGGGAAGGTTTAGGCGTGACAAAAGGTTTATTTTGCTGGGTAGAAAGGGTGGTTTAAAACTCTACACACAGGCTGCAATTGCAGGCCTGATATATGTTTAAAGAGCTACTTAAGTGGGTGGCACAGTCAGTGCTGCGGACCCACTAGTAGCATTTAATTTACAGGCCCTAGGCACAGATAGTACCACTATTCCGTAGACTTACAGGCAAATTAAGTATGACAATTGGGTATTAGGCAATTCTACCGTGTTTTAAGAAGAGAGCACAAACACCTTAGCACTAGTTAGCAGTGGTAAAGTGCATAGGGTACAAAGACCAGCAAAATCTAGGGTGACAAAGAGGGCAGAGGAAGGGAAGACCACCCTAAGGCTGAGAGGTCTAACCTATTTATAATGAATCACAGCAGTGACACATCACTAGTCATCAGCTTTGCGGTTTTCTGGTGTTACATATATGTATTAGGCCTTATCAAAATCACAATTACTCTGGTGTAAATCTTGTAATTTCAGAAATTTCGCATTACGCTGGTGACATGAAATTACACCACTTGGCCACTTTTCCCTTCCTAGCATATTATTGTGTGGGAACAACACGAATGACCAGAATGTGAGCGGCTGTTGTTCATATAACTCGTATTTTTGGGGCTATTATTTCAATGTGAAATGTGTCCTTGCATCCAAAAAGTACGCATGGGGGCATTTTGTGCTAAGATTGGGTGCTAATTGACAGATTTGCATTTTGTGTAATTTCACATAATTTTCTGGAAATTATTGCATAATTACACGAAAGCTAATTATGCTAATTTTGCACACCCCTAATATTTATGTCACGTACATTTTTTAGGATCTTATGTCCAAGCAGGTTAAATGCCACCAATCACGTCTTTTGGTTAAATGAGAAAGCTCGTGTTAGATCCAAGGTCTCGGGGCTTGTTGGGGTACAAAGTAGTAAGTAGACGAGACGCATAAAATGTCAAAAAAGGCTTGTCACATATATTAGCTTGCCGCCATGTCGCATGGTGCATACATTTGACTGGTATGAATACTTTGTTCCAATTTGGGCTGGAAAGCAGATAATATAGTCATAGGGAAGTCTATTCTGCTAGATGGAAGTCCATTTGGGCATGGATCCGATGTTTCGTGCTTTATTATCTGTGTCTGATCCGCCTTTACTGTAAACCAATCGTGCTAACACTAGATACATATTTCCATACACAAATCTAGGAAAGTTTGTTGATGCAGGAAAGTGTGACATAAGTAAATTCTATTTCCATGTTAACATCGTTTACCGATACAGTGAGAAACCATGACTGAAGTCAACGACTGAGAGATGCACATGATGGACATAACAATGTTATTGTAAAATTATGTATATACAGGTACATTTTTCTACAAGCTATCCGCGTGCATAGAATGTACTTCCGGTACTTCGCTGTGGGTGTACACGTCTCTTAACCTACAGAAAGGCATTCTCACTTGGCATCCTTGCCAGTCTCTTTTTATTACAACAAAACCCATTGCACATTATATTTCAGCATTACTCCTACCTGCTGCTCTATATGGCGTGCCCATTACCCTCTGTCTATTTTCAGGTCTCTCTCAGTGAAAGACCACTTAGTAACCTAGGGAACTGACTGCCTGGAGTACAGAACTGCAGGCCTGGTTTCCCCTGTGGCACATATAAGTTTTTTTTATCTTCAGAGCTGAAAGACAACATTTAAAGTTCACTGAGATGATGTTACTTGGTTTCGAGCAGGGCAGGCTTTTGAAAGGGGGAAAATATTTGTTGTGTAAAACTGGAATTGTTTTAACAGCATTTCCCTGCCTCTGCACCCCTGTTTAGGGTATGTGTGGGTGGTGTCCCCAAGAGTATGTGGGTGACCAAACGATCACAGTTGGTCAGTGGGCATAGCTAGAACCACTGGTCTCGCATACTATACATCAGGGCCCTGTTGAGATTAAACCCCTCTGCATATTTCTAAATGTCTGTGTATTAGGTTTCTCTCTGGTTAAAACTGTGCTTTCTTCTTTACTGAAAACGACAGTCATGCAGGTCCGCTCCAGAAGATTAAGGGGCAGATTTACAATAACTGGCGCATCCCTACATATCAGCAGGGATGCGCCAGTTATTGTGCGTCACGGCTCCACCACCATGGATGTGCCGCATTTACAATGCGGCGCACCATGGGGCAAAAATAGACAGATGCGTGATGCATCTGCTGCCGTAAAGGCGGCGCTTTACTGGAGTTGCGTAGGAAGCGCCACGCAGCTCCAGCAAGTCTCGGTGGGGTGCCCTATCCTTAAAATGCTGCGTCAAATCCTTACGCCTGCTTCAAGCAGGCGCAGGGTTTTGACGCAGCATGGCCTCAAAAGTAGCTGAGTGAAATCTTGTAAATTTCACTCAGCCGCTTTTAGGAGGCGTTCCTGCGCCAGAACTCCACCCCCTGTGCAGGAACGCCTACATGTGGCGTAGGGCTTTACAACGTGACGCATCTTCCAGATGCGTCACGTTGTAAGTACCCTGTACAATGGCGCTGGATTTGCCCCACCGTTGCATCTCAAAAGTGACGCAACGGCGGCGTAAAATAGGCACAAGGGGCTTGTACATCTGCCTCTAATTTATTTGCTTTTGCTGCTCTTCAACAGGGGTTTGTTTTTATGAGCAGCGCACACCAAGGGGGAGATTTATTAAGATTTTACGCCAAGTTTGCGTCATAAAAGCGATGATGGTGCAAAATCAATTTTTTCAGATTTGCTTTCCAGCGCTAAACTTGTTTTACGCTGTAAATAACGTGAAAATAACGCAAAGCAACGAATGTTGCTGCTTTGCATTACTTAGAGCTATGGGAGTGTACGATGGGTGGTGCATGGGCAATCCCATGCAACTACCTAAGAATTCCGGCGCTAAATCCAATTTACTAAACAAGGTAGACAGGGTTTACCATCAGAAAACTGTGCTCTTTTAAAGTAGGCACAAGGAAGGAGAAATGTTAAATTTATTTTTCCTTTTCCGACTTTGTACAAGCGCTGCACTTTACAGCACACATACAAATTCAGAAAAGCTTTCAAGTCAGTCTTTGTATGGTATTTTGTACTGGAAGCGTTTCTTCCAGTACAAAATCTAGGCTAGACTCACGGAGACACCCGTGCACCATGGCGCAAAGGTGTCTCCATTACGCACGGCAGCTGATTTCAGTGCCGGCCCCAGGGAGTAGAGCGCCTTATTTCAGTAAATTTGACACTCTCCTGCTCACGCAGTGCAGCATTTACGGCTGCTGCACTGCGCTGCATGAGAACTTAGTAAATCTGGCCCCAAAAGTGTTTAAAAAGCATACCCAAATTCTGGGTGATGGTAGGTAGCTTTTACCCTCTCAACCAAGGCTATGCAGGGACTGGGGCTCCTAGCAAACGTTTGGTCATCCAGGGGACATGCCTTTTACCTGTCTTCATGTGTATAAACTGGATACGGCCCCACTGGGAAAATGACCATCCAGTCCACTAAAATAGGGGGCATATTTAATATTCTTTCACACAAGGCAGCAAGCAATGTTGCTGCGCTGCGTTGCGCGAAAGGGAGAGAGCAGAAGTACCCCATATTTACAAAGATAGGAAGCATTTCTTCTCTCTCCTCTCGCTCGTGCACTGTGTGCATCCTAGCGCCAATGCAGGCACCCTGGCACTATGGTGAAGGGTGCTTGCACTACTGGTAGGATAGTTTTTGTGCAGGAAAGCACACTACCTGCCCAAAAACAATCCTTTGAGGCATTTTCGTTTTTCTGTGTGTGATGCGGAATGTGGCTTTGAAAAAGAGATTTAAGCGAAAATATATTCACAGGCTATGCAAGTGATTCTGAAGAAAATGGATTTAAGGAAACCAGCTGTGGAGATTCATATTCCCTGAACCTTTTTCCTTAGATTATTTCGTAATGAATGGCATTTCCAAGAAATCGAATCCATCTTGATAAATTCCATTTCTGCAGAATAAACCCTGTATTTCTTTAACTTCCAGGATCACACAAATCCTTTCTTTGTCATTCAAAGAGGGCATACTTAGCTTTACCACTCTCTCTATCTAGAAACCCCAACCCCGCCCATCTTTTATCACCCCTTAGCATTCCTCCTCATGCTTGTGTCCTGCTACCACTGCTCCTATCAATTCCCTAGTGTCTCTACACCTGCCTGTAATCTACTACTATTTTGCTTGCCTGAATTCTCGAGCTTTCCTATTCTTGATCATTCAATTTGATTGTCTGCAGTATGGCTTCAGCAACCTCTGTAATTGTTTGATGACTTTTCCAGGTTCATTCCTTTCTTTTCCACATATGATTAGGTAAGTGTGGTTTCTTGTCTAAAATATCATTGTTGTATTCTTGCTGCTCAGCCTAGAATGTTTGGTGTGAGAGCTAGTTAGAATGTTGAGTGTGAACGACTGTCAGTTGGATGAAGGGCTGAGCGGCAGGAGGCTGCTCCTGGTGGGGTTATCCTCTTCTTCTAATCTTACCATCTTCTAACCTGGAATAAAGCACTTACAAGTAACTACTTGGACTGCGCTACATTTATTTACAACATTTTTGGCGACACTTTGAGCCTACGTGTACCACCTCAAAGGAAGCTGAAATTACATGAAAAGAATACTTAAGAAACAGAACAGAACAGAAACAGAGGACATAAGGAAACAAGGTAAAATACTCTGCAATGTAAACTTTTTTTTGTTTGTTTAATCTATCTGGCACCACAAGAGCCCACCAGTAACCCTGAAATCGGTCGCCCTAAGACCTAAGAGTGCCAGATCAAGCTGTCATGATCAAGATCAAAAGCCAGTGTAAGAGCCATGGAGTAAAGTTATGACTACTGGCGTTGTGATATGAGAGATCTTGACCTCTTAAGTGGTGTTTGACAGCAACAACGTGAAGCAGCGAGCAATCTGTTATTGGGGAGGCTATCCCCCCATATGGTGTGTAACTGTGAGGAGTAGCCCTGGTGTCCGGTAACCTTTGAGTCAAGTCTGCCAACTATCCGCCAACTGTGATTGTTTACTTAGCCTACAGTGAGCCCCAGTGTGTGAAGACACTTGAGTGGCCGCAATCCATTGCGGGCAACTTGGATAGGATATTCGGGGGGAAAATATCAAGCCCCGGCATTGGTGGCTTTGCTATAAGAAAATTTGGTTGTCATTGTGCTTTTAAGCCCTGCTGTTGTCTGCTCTAGGATTGCACCCCAATTTGAGGTGTGTGAGCCATGCTCGGGATTCACCCTACTTCTTAACAGCACATTGTGACATTTAGAGTAATTTGTGGGGTAAGATTAATCAGGGACAGAGGTTCGGGCCCCGATATGCAGCATTTGAAATTGGTGATGATTCGAAGAAAGTAACAATTTTACATCAACCTCAATGCGGCAAACAATCTTTCAAAACCGCCACTTTGCGTTTGTATTTCAATATGGGCACGTGCAACTTACCTTGTTTTTGTTTGTCAAGCAGTGTGTCTGTTCTACGATTCTTCCCTATGTCATATCAGCAAAGTTTGTCAAGGACGCCCTGCGAACGTGCCGTGAGCCATACGGTAAGGTGTGTTGAACGTGCCGCCATCTTGTGCTCATCTACGTTGTTTGCTGCAAATCTTGTTGCTGCAGCTCTTTGCCAACCACGTCTTTAAATTAAATATCAACAACGCGTTTCTCTGACAGAGGAAGATGGCGGCCGGCTAGAAAGTCCAGTCGGGAGCTCCACGAACATCTCCACGACTGAAAGTAAAATCTAACCCTATCTATCTGGATTCTGTTCCTAATGGAGACCGTAGCGATACAGTAGCCACAGCAATGTAACAGCGGTATCTGTGGCTCTCAGAGTGCCGTTCACACAGAAAGAAACAGAAAGAACCTGAAAACGAGGGAGGTACTCACGCGGGTGTGTGATCGGCGTCAGCATCGTCGACATCGGTATCGACATCAGCGTCGGTGGTTTTGGGATCTCGGAGATCTCGGAGACCCTGGTCGTGTAGGGGGATGAGAGACCGTGACTCGCTGGGTCTCGTAGACATCGATATTGGGGTCATCTCTGCGGACTTTCCTCATAGATGGGCAGCAGCCTCAGGTGCGCGGCGAGACTGCCGGAGGGTGCACGGCAGAGTGTGTTTCCTCTTCCGGGGCAGGAGCGGCAGTGATAGCGGCAGCGGCAGCGATGGCAACGGCTGGCCGAGGACTCGGAGATCTCAGCCCGCTCGGCATTGGTGCAGACAGGATTGCTTCCGGGGTAATTTGGGCAGCATCGAAGAACTGAGAGACGTGGTGCCTCAAAGGAAAAGAGTAACCCTGCTCTTGACCAGTATTCAGTATTTTAGCTCGGGAAAAAGGCAGATCGAGTTGTGGAGTCTGGGCAACACGAATACTCCTGGAGACGAAGAGAGGAAGACTGACTTAAGCTCCTGCTGCAACCCCATGAACCAGGTACGAGAGGAAAAAAGTCAGGGAGAATTGCTCTTGATTTAATTGAAGGGTGCAAGGGGGGTGAGAAGGGGGGAGCTCTGAGAACAGAAGCAAAAGATGCTGGCTGCGTAGGTGAGAGTGGATCAGAGGCGCTAGATTTCTTTTCAAAGAAAACAAGAAATAATGGGGAGGGGAAAGAACAAACGGGGAGACTAGAACCTGAGGAAGGGAGCAGGGTAAAATCGAGCTACTGCCTTAGAAATAGGCAATTCCCCAAACAAAGTTTCTCTCAGCCAACTAAACAAGTGACTCTGCCACTACAAACAAAAAGGGATAAGAAAGGCTCCACTAACCGAGAGTGTCAGCCCAAACCTAGATCAGATAAGGTGGGAGCCTTCCCTGATCATAAACTTAAAATCACACCCTCGCTGAGATCCTTTTTTAAAGTGCAACAACCCCCACGAGCAGCAGGAAGAAGCTCTCCTACTCTACTGCCCCATACTGAAGAACAACCTGAAAGTAAGATCAGCAAAAGCCCGAAAATGAGCACAGAAACAACTAGTAGCATAAGCCTGCAGAGTGAAAGGTCAGAGGCTCCCGAGAATCTACCACAGCTAACTGCAAATGAACCGGGTACAAGCGCTTCTAACTGCCCCCCTCCACAAACCTTCCTCGAGCAACCGGGAAAACTCATGGAAAGCCTCATGGAGAAGGTTTTGGGAGAGATGAGAGAGAAATTCAGGGTATCTGAGTCCAACCAGGCCAAGATTCAAGAAGTCTGCGAGACCTTAGATCAAAAGTTGAATGCTTTAGGGGACAGAGTGTCAGCGGTGGAATCAGAGGTGGTGTCCCTTAACAAAAAAGTAGACTCTAACCAAACTGAAATCAGGAAATTAAGAGACTCGGATAGAGCCACTAAGGATAAATTAGAGTCACTTGAAAATCAAGCAAGAAAAAACAACCTAAGGATTCTGAATGTGCCAGAAAACCTGGAAGGGCAAGACATAAAGAAATTTACCATCTCCCTGCTTGAAGAGTATTTCCCCTGGACCAAAGACACAAACCTGAGCGACGACATACAAAGGGTACATCGAGACCCATTCAGAAAGAGCAGAGACAGGAAGACGCCAAAAAAAATGTTATTACATTTTAAAACATACACACTAAAAGAAAGAATTCTAAGTGAAGGCTTAAAGAACAGTTCACTAAAGAAAGATAATTTGACCTTCAGGATCCGCTCAGATATGTCGAAAGCCACTCAGGATAGACAGTGGGAGCTAGGGCAATACATGGCGGAATTAAAAACCTGAGGAGCCGCGGACCAGATGAGATTCCCCGCTGCACTGAGAATCATGTGGCAGAACAAAATGCACAACATCAGAGAACCAAGCGAAGTGGAAAATCTCATACAACAGATAAAGGAACAGCTACGGACTACAACATATATTTAAGATAGGAAATGTAACAAATAGATGAACCATGGAGCTCAAAAGGGCGAACAATACCGCCCAAGAGAGAGAAAGGAGGCTTCCTTGGGGAAGGCAAAGATAAACACAGAAAAAATACAAAACCAAATAAAAAAGCCACCAAGGGTGGGGAGCAAATTAGGGAAAAAACTGAAAAAATTATCCTCAATAATAAAGTAAGAAGGAGTGCACAAGAACGACAAGAGAAAATGGAACTGGAACTAAATAACCAACAAAAAAGAAAAAATCATGACTAAAGTAACGAAAGAATTTAAAATCTTATCATGGAACGTAAATGGACTCAGAACTCCAAGCAGACGTAGGAGGATCTTTGAATATTTAAAGTCAGCAGATAACGAAGTGATCATTCTTCAAGAGACTCACCTCCTAAACGTTGAATGGGAACAAATAATAAAATCCTTGAACTGGGTGGATACTTACGTTTGTACCAATCAAAATTGCAATGTTAAGGGTATCGCAATACTCTTAAAATAATCGCTCAATGTAAAAGTCGTACATAAAGTAGTGGACAACAAGGGCAGATGGGCCTTAGCAAGAGTAAAAATATATGACAACAACTTTACTATAGCTGGATATTATGGACCAAACACTGATGATCCAATTCCCCTACAAAAATTATATACAGAACTTTTAACAGCATCTGACCCAATTCTTCTGGGAGGCGATTTTAATGAAATGAAAAATTATATTTATATAGCGCCAACCACCCGGAGGCCTCGCAGCGCTTACATTGATAACTAAGGCGGGCTACCAGGGAAGTTAACAGATTTTAGTGTACAAGTGTGTTTTCAGCGCTTTCCTGAAAGCCATCCTGTTTGGGTTCCCTCTCAGGGCGAGGGGAAGGGAATTCCAGAGCCTAGCAGCCATGTGGGAAAAAGAGCGACCACCCCACCTCGCTTTGTTGATTTTTAATGTGGTCGCTAGATGCAGTGATCCGGAACGGAGGGCTCTGGGGGGGCATAGGGCACCACTAAGGGGAACAGGATGGCAGGGCCAGTTCGATGGAAGGATTTGTGCGCAATGCACATGGCCTTGAACTGGGCTCTAGCAGCAACTGGAAGCCAATGAAGATCTTTTAAAGCATGCTTGGCTGACTGCCAACGAGGAATGTTGTACAGTAGGCGAGCGGCACAGTTTTGTGTGACCTGGAGCCTATGGGTCACTGCTACCGGAGCGCCTAGATACAACGCATTTCCATAATAATAATAATAATAATAATAATATTATTATGGACCCTAAACTAGATAGATCCCCACCAGGAAGACAATCCAACTTACCAAAAATGAGAGAATGATTAAGCATCTATAAAAATGACCTCGAACTGATTGACATGTGGAGAGAGAAAGGAAACAAGGAACACCCCTTTACTCTACACAATAAAAAACTAGGCCACAAGTCCAGAATAGACTATTTTTTGATTAGTAAAAATCTGCACAATAACATCAAAGACCTAGACCATTTGCCAGAACATCTGTCCGACCACTCTGCAGTACAACTAAACATACAATCAGAAATAAATAAACCTCAACCTAGATGGACAGTAGATCTCACTCTTTTACTGGACCCAAAAATAAGGGAAGAACTGGGCATAACCTCAGCCAATTTCTTTGAAGATAATAAAGTAGGCACCTCAGATCAAATAACCTGGGACACATACAAAGCAGTCATCAGACGTAAACTCATAAGCCTGGGTGCTCACAGATCAAAACTCATTAAACAAGAGATCAGAGATAAGGAAGAAATTACAAGTCAACTGGATGTGCAGATTAACGCAGAACAAAACTTGGGAATAAGAAATACATTGGAGATGGAGAGAAAAGAACTAAAAAGAAAACTGGCAGACTATCTAGAAGATAGAGTGAAAATGAAGTGGGAGGCCAGTAAACTAGCCAATCATGAGTATGGCGAGGGTTGCGGAAAACTACTGGCTTGGAAAACTAAAACGGACCAAACCAGAAACAAAATAGCTAGTATACAATTGAGCAATCAAATAGGTGTAACCTCTGATGAATCTGAAATCAAGCAGAAATTCGAACATTTCTTCTCTAAACTGTATGAGGAAGATTCCTCCTCCTCTTCGGACCAAATAGGAAAGTATCTTGATTCTCTAAAACTACCAAAGCTGTCGGAATCAGAAAACGAAGAGCTAAATGCAGAAATAACAACTGAAGAAGTAAAAACGGCTTTGAAAGCCCTGAAAAAAGGGAAAGCAGCCGGACCTGACGCCCTACCAAACGTACTTTATTCAGCTCTAAGGGAAATAGTAGCCCCTCTATTAACGAGGTTATTTAACAAAATCTACAGGGAAAGAGTAAAACCCCAGACTCCTGGAATGATGCTATTATCAGAATTATTTTAAAACCAGGGAAAAACCCCACAGTTTTTGAGTCATATAGGCCCTTATCCCTGCTAAATTGTGATTACAAAATCTTTATACAAATAATAGCAGGGAGATTGGCCCTTGTAATGCCAAAGTTGATACACCCAGGTCAAAAGGGATTCATAAAAGGGAGACAAATATCCAAAATTACACATGAGCTCTTTGCTGCAATTGATATAGCAACTAGCGAAAAAATCCCCCTAACAATAGTAACCTTTGATGCTGCCAAAGCATTTGACCGGGTCAACTGGTCTTTCCTAAACAGAGTTATTAACAAATATACCCTTGGTCAAAATTTTAGTCATCTGATAATCGAGACTTACAGAAATCCAAGAGCAAATATCCTAATTAACGGGAGTCTTACCAATAACTTTGCAATACAAAGGGGAATGAGACAAGGGTGCCCGCTGTCTCCCCTGCTATTTAATCTGTACATTGAACCACTGGCAGACACAATTAGAAACAACGAGTCAATAACCCCATTTAAACATCAGGAGTGGGTCAAAAAGGTGGCGCTTTATGAGGATGACCTAATGATCTTTACAGAAAATTACCAAAGTTCCTCCCCAGCAATAAACAAGGCAATCACAGAGTTTGGGAAATTATCCGGGTACATGACCATTGAAGCAAAAACCGAGTCAATGAGCTGGAATTTACAACAGAATACTCTATACACAAAGTATAAAATAAAATATTTGGGTATAACCATTGTGAAAGATCTTGAAAAAATCCCCCAATTAAATCTCAATAGGATTTCACTTGAGACCAAAAAACTTCTCAAGGTATGGGATAAGTTACCTCTAAACATGATAGGAAGATCAAACTTGGTAAAAATGTCGATCCTCCCAAAATGTACCTACCTTTTTAATGTTATACCACTGGAGTTTAAAAGAGACTATCTGAAGAAAATTCAGGGAGAAATTGCGAACTTCATTTGGGCTTCAAAAGGATCAAGGATTGCCTGGAATAAAATAAGAAGGAAAGAAGAACAAGGGGGAATAGCTAGTCCGGATATCGTGGAATATTGTAGAGCTTTCCAATTCAAGAATGTGAGATCGCTTGTGAAAAAGTATGAACTCTATCCCCAATTTCTCCAAATATTAACAAACAAAACCGACCACTTCCTGTTTAAATTCGGACACCCCAAATTCTTTAAAAAGATAAAATTAAAGGTACTAAAAAATGATGCGAAACTCTGGTATCAAATGAGAAGTACCTTAAATATCCCTTACTACAGCTCTTTGGCCCCTATCTGGGATTCTCCAGGCACCACTGAGTGCTTAAAAGATGCCCTAGCAACCTCACTAAGAATGGCAGGAATTGACAAATGGGGCCAACTGATGACAGAGAACTCATTAGAGCCCTGGGAACATCTTACAGAAATTACTAACGGAACTCTGTCAAAATTTAAATACTATCAACTCACAAGTTGGGCAGGTTCTCTGACGGAGAAAAGAACAGGAAACACAGAAATAGAGAAAGAGATTATCAAAATCTCCCCAATAAAGAAAGAAAGCTCAAAATGGTACTGGGCTCTAACTGCTGCAGGAGAAGATAATGCTTCGATATCGGAATCAGTCTGGAGTAAAGACATTATAGAGCCGGAACTTCAAAATTTATGGCAGAAATCATGTGAAAAATGCTGGTCTACTATTAAACCAGCACGCTTAAAGAGAAATCATTTGTTTACACTGCACAGGGCACACTGGACAACCAAAAAACTGTCAAAATTCAAAGGAGCAAGTATAAAATCCTGCCCTAAGTGTGGGCTTGAAAAAGCGGATGATATACACATGTTCCAAGGCTGCCCGCGATTGGAACTCTTCTGGCAGGAAGTAGGTAACATGCTATGTCGGATACTGGGAAAACACCTAAAAGTAAGTACAACACTAATTATTTTTGGGATATGTACCAAGTTTAATGTAAGTGATGAGCGGTTTATCAGAAAACAAGAAAATCTGTTATTTGTATTGATACTTCTTGCAAGAAGAGAGATATGCCTGAATTGGGTTAAACCAGTACCACCTTTACATGAGGATTGGCTAAACTCCATAATAACGACTCATAAACTAGATAGGAAGGGAAAAGCCTCCCAAAAATTTTACTTCTGGGAAATTTGGGAAAACCACTGTACTAGTAACATGTAAGGTAAATTTGACAATACACCAATATGTCCGATGATTAAAGCGGTGACAATAATTCAGACGGGAATAATTCCCGCCGAGTGGCCAGGTTGGCTAGCTCTCACCCATTCGCTAAGAATGATTGAATATGGTAAAGGATATAGGAGGACTAAACACGACAGATCCACCAAAGGGATACTCTTTGTAGCCGGCAAAGTAAAGAAAAAAGAGTGAAGGAATAAAAAGTGGAGGTCTTAAAGTTCCCCTCTGTACTCCTTATACATTCATGCGCAAAATGAGGATAAAAAAACAACAGCAAAAAATAACACGTTTCTCTGGTGGTGGCAGCAACAGCTTACTTTTGGCAACATCGAACCGCAGCTCGATTCTTAGAGGTCACTTGACATGAGTTTAGTGAAGGTACTGTTTGCCTAGAGTTGCTGCATGTCGCTGCGTGTATGTCGACATCCTTGTGGGATACATTGGTCAGGGGCAAAGATCGGGCCCCGTGTGGATGAGTGATCAAAGAGCAAGGGGCCCAGATCTGGGAAAATGCGGAAATGAGTTAACTGGCACAGCGATTTACTTATTGAACTTGAAGCCAGCCTTTGATTTGATGTATTCTCTGAGATGTCTCTTTAAAGTTTAAGTCATTCACTCGTTTCTTGTGAAACATGAGAGGACTGTTAAGTTCTAGTCACTCATTGGTTTGTGGTTGTGAATGGGATGACACCAAGTTCTAAGTCACTCATGGTTTTTTGTTGAGCATGAGATATCTGCCAGGTGTGCTTGAAATGACATGACAATATTAAGTTGAGTTAGTTCATTCACTCATTTGTTGTGGTACATAAGATGACTGCTAGGTTCTAAGTCACTCTTTATTTTATGGTTGTGCATGAGATGTCTGTTAAGTATTAAGTCACTCATGCTTTCTACTGTTTATGAGATGACTGAGAAGTGGTTTTAAGTCACTCATTGTTTTATGTTGCACAGGAGATGGCTGTCAAAATGTAAGCCACTGATTACTATATTGTTTTTGGGTCTTTGGAACGACTGCTTTGGTATGGCATTGTGCAAACAGGTCACTATGGGGTAGATGTATCAAGATACCCTTTTGTGATTCTCAAATAGCGATTTTTAAGGAATCGCTATTTGAGAATTGCAAAATGGTATGTATGTAGAAATTCGCTATTTTTTTGCGATTTCTTAAAATTCCTTAATTGCGATTAGCAAATTGCTAATCGCAATTAAGGAACAATTTCCCATTCATTTCTATGGGCCAGGAGGCCCATAGGAATGAATGGGAAATTATTCTCAGTTTGCGATTCGCAATTTGCTAATTGCAAATTGAGAATAATTTCAAGGGTGCAGGGGTGTCTCAAGGACACCCTGCTGCACCCTTGAAATCAACATGTGTGCGCATATGGCGCACATATATGCCCTAAGGGCATGTATGAGCGTCACGTGGCACCTTTACAAAATGCAAAAAGTGCATTTGTAAAAGAATTCGCAAATTACCACCAACTACAAGTAGGTGGTAATTTGCGATTTCTTAGTAAAAAATAGCAAAACTGAAATCCTTAATACATTGCATTTAAGAAATCGCAATTTGCGATTTCTTAAATGCTTACGCAATATTAAGGAATCGCAAATTTTGCGATTCCTTAATATTGCGAGGCTTTTTGCATGATACATTCCAAATCCCGTTTTTTTGTCGCAAACGCTGCTATTTTGCGAATCGCAGCGTTTGCGACAAAAAAAAACCTTGATACATCTGCCCCCTGATGTCTTATGTTTATTTGTTTTGTTTTGTGGAGATAAGAGTGTGAGCCCGTGACCTGAGATTGTGAGCGCGTGACCTATGTGACGTGACTGTTGTCACATTTACAAGTTTTGTATAGTGTGACTATAATTGATTGATGTTTCCCTGTCGCGCCGTGAGTTATGTTTTGTTATGTTATGTTAAATGAATTTATTGCGCGCTCAGCTACTCATGAGTGTCCTGGCACGAAACCATTGGGGGATGGCAGAAGGCTTCGCAAGAACAGATGCGTCTTCAATTTTTTCTTAAATACACTAACGTCTTGGATGGTGTGCAGGCCCAGAGAAAGGGCATTCCAAGCAACTGCCGCTTTAACTGAGAAGGAACAGCCCCCTATCCTCTGACGCTTAAAAAGCGCGACCTGGGCCAGAAATAAAGATGCGGAGCGCAGAGAGCACGTAGGAGTATAAAAAGAAGCACGCTTCTGAAGATAGATAGGGCCATGCCCGCGAAGCGCTACACTACATTTATTTACAACAATAATGAATGCAAAAATACTTCTTTTAGGCCTCCTCTGGCATCAAATTAAATATTTTCTTTAGAAAATCCTTCCTTTGGATTTCTACTCCTAATTTAATCTATTAGGTGGCTCACATGGAAGGCAAGTGTATGTGTCTCCATATTTGGGGTGCATTCTTTCAGAGGGGCAATGGCACCTCGGGTCAAGCCCGTTCTAACCCTAGAAGTCTTTGAACATTTTGCAATATTCAGAGTGGTCTATTAAGATCTTTCATCATATCCAGTAGATCACATAGCACGCAATGTAAAATGCTTCAAAATTGCTTAACCAAGTCTTAACTCTTGCAATCCAATGCAGAATGAATTTCCTTTACAAACGTGGGGTTTCCATAATGCCTCTCTTTCCTTACTAGTTGCCAAATGTTAATGTATGTGCCTCAATTTAATATTCTATCTGCCTCAAGGATGCTTTTGTCTGTATCCAAATTCAGACAGGCTAAAGCGGATTTTTAGAACCCAACGCCATAAGCTTTAGATCTCTTAGCAATTGGAGCTGAGAGATAAGAATAACTTTCTCAACTTCAGAAGAAAGTTGAGCACATGGCTGTTTGACACCTATTCCTGTATTGAATACTTGGAGGGTGTCTTGATTTACGAGGGTAGTTGCACTGTGCTTATGAAGTTTTAGTCTTTTGTTGAGATGTGTGTACTGGTGCATGCATATCCCATCGCTCTCCCACTTACATCACTCTCTTCACCACACACATCCTACCATCCACACCCTCTTCCTTATACAACCATCAACCACCCCAGCTTTCACTATCTCAACCACTCAGCTCCATATTCTCGTGCAGCTAATATGCTGGGCATACCCTCGCGTTCCACTCCACTCTTTTCTGTAATCACCCCTGCTGTCCCTGTCCTGCTCCATATTTCTTCACCACCATGTACATGTCTCCACTACAAGTACATATGATGGACTTTCCAGTTTCTATTCTTGAACTACCGGTTTTCTACTGCACATAAAATGCTTCAACACCTTATCAGGAGAAGTTAGCGATATATAACTGCAATTACACTTAACTGCTACTTTTTGTCCCCACCAACAACGCAGGATGCAGTCCTTCCACCCTGTATCCTAATGTCCCTCAAATCATCGATTAAACACCCAAAGAACTCACCACATCCCATCCTGCTCACATCTCCTATTACCTCTACTTAGTGGTTATCTTAATTTATACTGTCTTAATGTAACTTGTGAGAGAATAAATTTACGAGTCCAATATCAGATTCTGCGACTAAAAAGTATGAATTTGCAGTCATAAAGGCAGGTATTCTCAAGCACCTAAGCCATATTAAGGTATGCAAATACCCCGTGTTTGTCTGGGGCAAAAACCTTTGATAAATGAGGGCCAGAGAATCATAAACTATAATAGTACTGCAAATATACAATTCAAAATGTGTAACCACAGCAACATACGGGGCGGGGATTTGGGGCTTTACAAATGTGGACTCAATACAAAGAATAGAGAACTCTTTCCTCAGATATCTGTTGGCAGTACCAAAAACTTGTTCCACTTATGCCTGCCACACTGAGTTGGGCATTGACTATATCACAGACACTATAAAACTGCAGCCGATAATGTTGTGGCGTAGAATATGGGTCACTGAGCAATGTCATTTGACTAGGGCGATCATTCAAGACATTTTAACATTAGATCACTTTAAGAAGATCAAATGGTTGTCCTATGTCAAAGCCCTGTTAACAGATCTAGGATATAGGAAGTACTTTGATCATCCGTTGCTGATAAAAGAAATCTCTAAAAAGAACTTAAAAAGGGAGTGCCTTGTCCATCTGCGCCAGCTACGCTTATTATCCGAGGTCCATAAACCATCTGTTCAACACTCTTTACTTGTTCAGACTGTGTTTACTGTTGAACCTTATTTGAATTTTAAATTAACACAGTTTGAAAAAATGTTGTTCACTCGTTTTAGATTTGACCTGTTCCATTTATTGGTTGCATTTCCAAAGCAAAATGCCTGGATATCCATATCATCTATGTGCCCTTGTGATCTAGTGTCCCCCCAATCAACTATACATACAGTGCTATTCTGTAAATTCTTTACTGAACCTCGTAAACGCTGGATATTGCCCATACTGAAATTCTGGGGTCTTCGACAATGTCGCCCAGCTTATCTGGCACTCCAGTATCTTGAAAATGAAAACTATGCTAAAGCGATTGTACTATATCTTAAATTTTGTATACGCCACCGCATGAATTTATGAGTACGAGTAATATAGCAAATTTGCACAAATGAAAGAAACTAAGATAACAGGATAAATGTATGTTACTATAAATCCAGAAAAACTCACCCAAATCGAACTGAGAGGTACCTGCTATTTTTAAGATGATTCTTTTAACAAATGCATACTTAATGGTTTTTAACTTTTTGAAAAATTTGTAAATTGCTTATTTTGAACTTTTATGGTGTTTTTGTAAAACTACCGAATAAAGTTATTATTGAATTGAATTGAATAGTATTAAAATGTGTAGAAATGACTTGGGGCCATATGTATCAAACTCCCTTTTTACGAATCCAAATTAGCGATTTATAGCAAATCCCAAATTGAGAATCGCAAAACAGTATGTAAATAAAAACTCTCAAAAAAATAGCGTTTCCGTAAAAATCGCTATTTCTATTGCGATTTGCTACATAGCGATTCCTTAATTAAAAAATCTCAAAATAGTGAATTCGCAAATCTGAGAATCGGAAACTCAGGTGCAGCTTGATGACATCACAACCAGGAAGTGTGACTACCCAAGCTGCATCTGAGTTTCAGAAGCACAGTGAGAGACTAGGAGTTGAGGTGAGGCATCACTGCAGTGCTACACTCAATGGTACAGATTGGAGACATGACCAGCAAGGACAAGCAGCAGGGGGAGACACCCAGAAAAAGGAAACACAAGTTCTCAAAAAGTGAGCTGGAGGTCCTGATTCAGGAAATGGCTGTTAGACATGAGCTCCTCTTTGGCAAGAAGTCCCTGCGTGTGCCTGAGACACGCAAGAGAAGGATATGGGCAGACATCCTGTGTAAAGTCAAAGCAATTGGCGTCACCCACTGAAGCGTGGTAGACCTCAGGAAGCGCTGGTATGACATGCGCCAGCACCCAAATGAGAAGGTTGCTGCCAGGTTGGAGCAGGCTAAGAAGACCGGTGGTGGGACCTCTACTCCACCGCTTCAACACCACTCGAGGAAATGGTTGAGGGGACCATGCTTCCGGAGAGTGTTATGGGCGTGGCAGACCTGGACAGCTCCGACCCCCCGGAACCAAGACAAGGTAAGAAGCATACCCCTGATACCTCCCTACTTCCCCCACACACCCAGGAGAGACCCAGGGGCACAACAAAACTATGTCCAGTGTAGGTACACAAGCACACACAGCAATGCATTATGGGAAATGTAGTCACATGCACCTAACAGTGGAGCATTGACACCAAGTCAGTCTCAACCAGTATGTGTGCATCATGAAAGGCAAAATACAGGCAGACATGACCCATGTAACTACAAACAGTGACATTTAATACATGACAAATGCAAGGCAGGACAGAAAATTAATGTGTGCATTTACGTCCACAGCACCAGCAGGAACACAGGGAACAATCAGTGGAGGCGAGGATTAATCCCCCAACCCATAGGCAACAGGGTAAGAGGAGGAGGAGGAAATTGAGGATGAGGGCAGCCCAGTTATCCCTCCAAAACGCAACAGGCGGATTGCAGTGCCACCATTAACCCCGCTGGAGGAGGAAGCCCAGGACACTGATGTTGATGTCCAACCAGTCCAGGGACAGTCAGAACCACAACACCGTGCTCGAGCACATGCAGATCCAATACCGCCAATACCATCCAGGTTCAGGGCACGTGCATCCACCAGTGGAGCAGTCACAGGAAAGGACACAGTCTTCAGAGGGCTGGAGGGCCACATGCTAGAAGTCCAGCGCCTGCAGGCAAGAAACACATGGTCTATCCAGAGGGAAATCAGGGTTGGCTTCATGGGCATGACGGGTGCCCTGGAGGCACTCTGTGCTGAACTGAGGGCGGATCGTGCTGCTAGGTGCCGGGAGATGCAGCACCTAGACCTCTACACCAGTGCGGTCAACCGACTTTCCTCAGCGACCTCTGTGCTGTCAAGGCGCAGCATCAGTATGCAGCATGAGGTCGCACACTACAGCCAGGACGTGGCAAGGGTCCTGGCACAGGTGACACGTGCTGTGGATCAGCTGCGGGCAGCTGCCACTGCTGGCCCAGGAGTCCTCACTCCAACAGACAAGGACGCCCAATCTGGAAGGAGCAGCATTACACACCCGCCCCTCCCTGGACAGGCGCCGTATGGTGCGTCACAGAAGGGCTTCTGAGACAGGTGAAGAGGGCACTGTGCACCCACAGCGAGGGCCTACGGGCCGACAGCGCCGCAGTTGAGGTGCACAGACTTGGACATTGAGATGGGTGCATCAACCCAGTGTACACAGACACTTAGTCAAGATTGTTCATTTGCACTGTGAATGTAACATGTGCTGGGCATTGAACAATACATTGTGTGCTACACAGGCTGTGTGACAATATATATCCTGTACTAAAGGATATTAAACACAGTCACGTAATAGATATTTAGCATTGTGTCATCTTTTCTTACCTAGAAATAGTTCTGTGTGATCTCATCTCGCCTCTGGCGCCCAGCAGCTGCACCAATTACACTGCCTGGCATGCGTCTTGGAGCTTACCCCTCCTCATGTGATGATTCCGATTTGGTGAGCTCCACTGGTGTGCCTTTCCTGGTGGCGATGTTGTGCAGCATGGCTCACACTACCTCTATCTTGCAACAGGTCTGTGGGCTGTATTGTAGTGCCCCTCCACTATTATGTAGGCATCGGAAATGGCTCTTGAGTATTCCGAAGGTCAGCTCAATGGTACATCTGGTTGCTATGTGGGCACTGTTCTACCTCCGCTCCCCACTGTTGGCAGGATTCAGGTAAGGAGTCAGTATGTATTCACGGACTGCATACGCACTGTCACCTGTGGGGTGGAAGGAATATGGTTAAACACTGCCCTGCCAATGCTGTCCTTTACTAGTGTGTCCTTCTAACAAATGCAATTGCCTAGTAGGTATCCCTCACCAGGCACCCCACTTGTAATTCGACGGTGTATCCTACTGTGGCGGAAGATGAAAGCAGTGTGTGTGCTGCCTGGTTATTTTGCGACGATGTCGGTGATAATGTGCTTGGCATTACACACCACCTGCATGTTCTGTGAATGGTAGGATTTGCGATTCCTGAACACATACTCATTCTGGGAGGGGGGGATATGGCGACATGGGTCCCATCTATGCATCCAATGACATGGGGAAATTGTGTAATTTGATAGAACTCCTGCTTGTAGTGTGCTGGGGGAGTGAATGTGGTGATGCAGCCTCTGTACCATGGCATCAAGGAACGCTTGGAAAAAGCGCGACAATGCACTCTGTGAGACCCCTCCTACTGTGGCTATCACCCCCTGGAAGCTACCTGATGGCAAGAGGTGCAATGAGCACAGGACCTGGTTATGGGTGGGGATGGTGTGTGTCCTGCATGTGGGGTGTTCAAGTATAGGTTTGAGCTTTGCTATTAATTCCAGGATGCTCTCTTCATCTAGCCTGTAGTTTGTATGGATCTCCTTCTTAGTCCGCTGGAAGAGAGTTATGCATGCTTGAAAGATCCTTTCCTGGTGTCTCCTTCTCTGTGCAGCAGCTCGGAGTCACAACCTCCTGGCTATCACATACAGCCCAGCCATTGTGGAAAAAATCTATTGCATTGTAGGCCTCTTTAAATAGTTTGCACCTGCTGGTTACCACCTGCTCAGACTTGGTGGTAATTTCGATTCTCTAATTTACGAATTTCGACAGTTCTCAGATTGCGATTTTTTCATGCATTCCGTTTAGCGAAATCGCAAATTGCTTGCTTGACAATTGAGAGTTTCGCTATTGTTATGTCACATTTTGCGATTTCGCAAACAAATCGCAATAAAGTATGATTTGCAAATTTGCTAATCCCTACTTTTGCGATTAGCAATATTGCAAAGGGAATGCGTTTCTTACATAGCGAAGCTGTGTTTTGCGATCGCAAACACCGTTTTTTTGCGATTCGCAGTGTTTGCGATCACGAAACTGCTTCATACATATGGCCCATAATGAGTTATTCAAATGGGTAAACATTTGTTTTTCACGTGGAAAATGAATTTTCATGTAAATTAAAGACAAACAATATCTATGAAGCTCACAGTAACCCTAATACTCCCTCCGGAGAGTGTCTGTTATGCTGACACTTCGCTTTCATATAGTTGTGGCAAGCATGTTTTCTGAATTAGATAAAAGTCCTACATCTGTGCAAGTCATAATTGTGTGCCTATGCCTGCAGAGTTCTTCTACTTGTATAGAATCTGTCCCATATGATTATCTATGCTGTATTTGTGCAGGTCATGGACTCTATTGGTAGTAAAGCATGGTGTAGCCATAGCAGTTCCGCTAAGGCAGAGGAGCGGCGTCCCACTGCTCTAGCAGCAGTGTAAAAGCAAAAATAAAATAATAATAACAGTAGTTATTTCCGTTATTACCATTTTATTTTCAGTATCTGCCAGGTTTGGCGGGACAGAGCTGGGTTCCCCTGAAGTCCGGCAGGAGGAGTGGTTGCTGCACTCCAACGTGGGCATGACTGCTTGACCGGCCCTCTCAGGCCAGTCAAACTATCATGTGAACTTTGCATATTTCCCACCAGGCTGTATAACACAGCCCAGTGGGGAACATGCCCAGCATCCCATTCCCTGTCTGAGCGCCGAGCCATGGAGCCGTTGTGGTTGGCTTAGGGGAGGGAGCCTCTGTGCTTCCTGGTTCCCGCGGCCACAGAGAGATGATGGGGGCCACGGCGGTGAGGAGGTAAGTCTGTTTTTTTTTATTTTGTACACCCCCGTGATTCCCCCCGCATCTCCACTGTTGTTCCCTGCCAGCCGCCACTGCTGTATTAAGTACTGAAGGGAAATGCTCTTAAACCAATGCGCCATAGAAAATGACATCAATGTGATATCTTACTAGAGAGTTCAGAAATATAAAAACTAATACCAACTGAGCAAGAATATATACATGGCTGACACCATATCTGTAACCTATACCAGATCAAAGTGAGCACAAAGAGTCCTAGGAACACCACTGTTAACTGAAAGGTACAGATATTACATATATACATCATAGTTCCTCAATGAGTCATTAAGGTGCTTGAACTAGTTTTCCAGACCTAGTCATGTGAGGTTGCTGAGGTTGCTGAAGCGGAGGAGTAGAACCTGCCTCAGCCCCCATGGATACAGAGATAGGTGTAGGAGATGTGCTTTCTCGACTTTCAGACTTTCACTTCTGACAACTGGAGCCGACGAACATTGAAGTGTAACAAATCTCTTGTGATGAACTTTCCGGGATGTTGAGCAGTCACCATATGTCCTTTGCTTGTCACAACCTCGTGTGTTAAGGATCAAATGGAGCATCAGACTTGCGTTTCTGTTTTAGCTTGAGCAGGACCCGGTTTCTTCTGAAAACTGTTTCCCGAACACATCAGTGTCTATCAGCATAGGTCTTCATTCAGGACTTGTGCAAGGAATCCATCATACTGATCTCACCCTCATCTGTTATCCTATGAGTGGTCCACTTTGGCAATTTTGTTCCCATGGCTCTCCCAAACATCAAGGTGGCAGGGCTTTCAACAGTAGTGGAATGGGCAGTTGATCTGTAAGCACAAAGGGCTGATCATAGAGCCAATTTGAGATTACTTCCTTCTAGCACTGTACACTGAACTACTCTCTTTAGGGTGAGAATGAAGCATTCAACAACACCTTTGGCCTGTGGTCAGAGAGGGGTGCTTTTCTGATGTTTATCATTCATGTTGGTGAGAAAATCTTTAAACTCTCAGCTGTTGAACAGTGGGCCATTGTCGGACTTGAGAATGTACGGGACATTACTTGTTGCAAAAATGTAATTTAATGTCCCAATGAAAATGTAATTTAATGTCCCAATGAATCAATTAATGTCCCAATGACTTTGCCATGTGTGGGTGACAATAGTCCTCCACAAGGGGAAATTGCTGAGCATTAAAGTCTTTGAGAACAAACAGACCTCGATCGGTATTTGTAGCAGCAAGAATTTGTTCCACCAAAAGAGCTGCAGGCATATGCATGACTTGACTATGAAGTTAAAAGAGGCCTTAGCCGCTTTAGATGTTGTACTGTGACACTGCACTGGCACTCGTGAAAAGTAGTCAGCAGGATTTTGACTGTTCCCTGGCCTCTGCACAATAGTGTAATCATACTCTAGCAATCGCAAACGCCACCTCTCGATTCAAGGGGGCATCTTGGTCTTTGGATTCCCAAAAATAATGAGTAACTCCTGGTGGTCAGTGACAAGTGCCATGCTTTCTGCATTGAAACATATGGAAGCTAGCCTTTCTTTCTCAGATTGGAAAGAAGCACATTCGGTCTACGACAGACTCCTGCTCGCATATGCCACAATATGTCTTTAAGTGTTGTTGTGTTCACTGTGCACACCCAATGGCACTGGGCTGGCATCTACGACAATCTCAGAATGAAGTTTTGGATCAAAATAAGCCATTGAAGTAGTGTCTTAAATTCCATGTTGGATTTTTTTTAAAAGCTTTGATCGCATTCAGGTGACCACTTGAACACAACCCTCTTTTTGTCAAGTCTCTCAAAGGAGTACTGACTGTGGCAAAATCACAACTGTACCTAGAAAAGTAACTGGCCATGCCACAGAAGGATCACAGCATCGTCACATCTTGTGGTGGGGCAGTGGACAATAAGGCTTGTGCTTTTACTGGCTCTGTTGTCATCCCCTTTTCAGAGAAAATATGTCCAAAGAATTTGAGTTTTGTTTTGTGAAACTCACTTGCGTTCAAAGTAAGACTGGCTTCAACCAGCAAGCAGCTTACTTGTATGAGGGCTTATTCATTTTCTTTTCAAGTGGCACCAAATACCAGTATATTACCTCTATATTTAAAAGCAATCATGACAGGCTCTATTATGCGACGAATTACATCCTGAAAATGTTCTGCAGCTGACGACACCACAAAACTTAGGGGTCTATTAGGATGGCGGGCCCTAGCGGTGCTGGGACCGGCCGCCAGTGATGCGGTGGTCCCGCACCGGCAATTAGGATGCCACTGCCATGGTGGTGGTGGTATCCCCCATCCACAACATTGTGGTGGGCGGTGCTCACAGCACCGCCCACCATAGTGCTGTGAATGCACCTTGTGCATTGGCATGCACAAGGTGACAGGCAGAGCGCGGTGCCTGCCACCTTGTCCACGCCAATGTAGGGGGGTACCATAGGTACCCCCATGTGCAACGCCGTTATGGAAAGCCACATCTCCGTCTGCATTGAAATATGGATGACCGTGTCTTGCAGACACCTCCACCATATTCAGCCCCTTTTCTGCCCGGTCGGCTCGTTGACGGGTGGAAAACCGGCGGACAGTCTTTCTGTCCGCGGTGGTCCACCCCGCCATCATAATATGGTGGGGGGGAATGGGAGGTGGGGGGAATTGGAGGTGGGCGGGGAGAAATGGCGGGCGGATCGTCACCTCCATACGGGCGGTGGAGATCCACCCGCTATTGTAATAGACCCCTTAGTCTTTTATATCTGAACAGACCAATATGGGTTGAGAAGGTGGTAATGTACCTGTAGTTTTCCTGTACTTCGAATTGATAATACCCCTTAATCAAATCAAAATAAGATTATTTTTTTTAGCACAATTCAGCTGGTAAATCATATCTGCAATGTGCGGACCTGGATGTTGGTCTCTCTCAATTACCTTGTTAGCTTGGCGCATGTCTACACAGATGTGCACGGCACCTTCATTAACTTTTTTGGGCACTACCACTATGGGTGAAACCCATGGAATTAGACCAGTAGGGAGTTCAATTACATCATCCTTTAACAGCATTTCCGGTTCCTTCTCAACAGCCTCCTGCAAGTGAAAAACAATTTGACAATGTAGTAGAGCAGCAGCTATGCCCTTATAAGATAAAATGTTGCACTTTGATTGTTTAAGCTTTCCCAGTCAATGAAACAATGACTGGAACTGGCTTACTATGTCTGCATGTGCATTTCTGTTCCACTTGATGGAAATCAGATCCATGTCAGCTGTAGTACTGAAACCGAGTAAACATGCACTTGAACATGAATCAATGCTTGTTCTTTCTTCTACTTGTGTTGCATGGTTGCTACATATGATCCTTGACTTTGCAGTCCACATGTATATGTTTGTCTTCGAAGGTGTGAGATGAGTCGCCGGCGAAAGTTCATTGTACTGCTGGCATGATGTTTATCGATGCACCACGATTGATGATAAAAGGTATGGAACAACCATTCACTTTTAGTGTGATCTTGGGGCAATTTCGAAAGAAGCATGGTTGTTTCATGTGGTGATCTTGCTTGTACTTGCACTCTTATCTGCGTGAAGCCAAACCCATGTGCTCATGTTGATCACCAATCAACATAATCGCCGCTCAGGCATCGTCTTCAGTGTCACTTGACAATGGCGTTAAAGAACCTTTGGAAGATATATTTGATGACTATCAAACTCGTTTTGTTTACACTTGCTTCAATTGGTGTCGCTGCTTGGTCTTGTAGACATGACTAGAGGGTTTCTGGAACCTTCTGGCCTCTATTTTCTCTTCTTGACATGACTCAGTTGGTTTCTCTTTCACTTTGGAACCTGTTACAAAAGGGTTCTCTTTCCTGCATCATGTGCATGTTTGCCCAATGGTGGGATATTTACCTTCATGCACAATGGAGAATCCTCATCGGAAGCACAATTTCTTTTTCCTCTGAGACCTCCCTTTATAGCAACCAACCTTCTGTCTCTGCTTACTTTTCATTTTAAATGCTGCTTTACTCTGGGCTACTCACGCGCTGCCGCTAGCGCTTCTGCATTTTTAATTGCCCTGGTTTTGCTTTTTATTTGAGTCTTATTTTACCTTTCCCCTGGTTTTAGTCGGGCGTGGCGGGGTTTCCTCCCTCTCACTGCACTTAAAAGGTTGTTTCACCGTCGCTTTGGCGGGTCCGGGTCCCGGGGGTGGTCCTGTGTGAGCGCCATCTTGCCTTGGGCTCTGCATCACACCAACGGGCGCCATCTTGGAGCGTCCTCGCGCTCTGGCTGGGATTGGATCGCCTATTTAAGGCGGACTCACTTTTCTAGCCAGCCTTGACAGGTACTAGCACTGCTGCGCACGCGCTGCCGCTAGCGCTTCTGCATTTTTAATTGCCCTGGTTTTGCAATTTATTTGAGTATTATTTTACCTTTCCCCTGGTTTTAGTCGGGCGTGGCGGGGTTTCCTCCCTCTTACTGCACTTAAAAGGTTGTTTCACCGTCGCTTTGGCGGGTCCGGGTCCCGGGGGTGGGCCTGTGTGAGCGCCATCTTGGAGCGTCCTCGCGCTCTGGCTGGGATTGGATCGCCTATTTAAAGCTCCCTCCTCCCGCGCAGCGGGACGCGCAGGTGGGGCGCCGTCGCTTAGCCGGAGTCGTGCCAGAGTCCTGCCCGTCAGCGACGAGGAAGCGCGAGACGTGGTAGGGCTCGGAGCATTCGCGGCCATTGTCATCTGGCACATATTCCCAAATGCCGACCTATTCACGGGCAGATCTGCTTTCTATCGGGAATAGGGTTGAGGTCTGTCGATGCGATCCGGTAGACCCCCTATCTGGCCCCTATGTCTGCGCCTGCAAGAAATGGTCTCTTGATGGTCCTACTAGGATCGGCTCTCTGCCTGATATTACCCCTGTTAAACGCAACATCAATGCTGACCGGGTTCTTCGGATTTGGAGTTTGAACGTAAGGTCACTGGTCAAACATCACCAGTTTATACATGACCTTATTGAAAAAGACGATCCTGATCTTTTTCTCCTTACCGAAACCTGGCTTCAGGACACGGATGCTGCCATGCTGAATCTCACCTTTCCATCGAATTACACAATTTATACTTTGAACCGGACTACTAGGGGAGGTGGGATTGCCATGGCAGTTAAATCCTGCTTTCCTGCGGAATGGAAAGTCCTTGGGTTGCCTACTTGTGAAAGTGCTCTCTTCAAGGTAGCTTTTAGCCATCATTTTACTTTCAGCGGTATGCTCATCTACCGCCCACCTGGCAATGACTCAGTCTTTAAATCCGCACTTGCCGATATGGTCAGCTCTTTAGCGCTTAATTGCGCAAATTTTAACATCATGGGTGACCTCAATATCCATTTTGATAATAGGTCGTCCACATCTATTAACACCTTGCTTGCGGATCTTGAAGCTCTTCAACTGGTCCAGTTAGTCACTCTCCCTACTCATACTGGAGGTCATATTCTTGATCCCTTTTTTTCCACTCTTGAGAGGGTGAAAGTGTCGGACCCTAAGTTGATGGGATGGATGGATCATTTGCTGGTGGAAGTCTTCTGTCCTGTACTTGAAAAGTTATTCAAACCTGTCGACAGACCAATTTTCAAAAGACACTGGCATAAGCTTAAACTTGAAGAGTTCTATAGTCTGCTGGAGCAGAAACCCCTGAATGCTTTTTTGAATGTGGACCATGGGTACCAACTGTTCTGTACTTGGATCTCAGACGCTCTTGATGCCCTTATACCTAAAGGCTGGTCGAAAGGTAACTCGAAGGTACCCAGCCCGTGGTATAGTGATTCCCTCGCCGAGCTTAAAAAAACTTGCCGGAAAGCAGAGAGGGAATGGAGGAGGTCTTATGATCCTGATTTGAAAACCCTGTACTTTGCCAAGCTTAAGTCCTACCACAGGGCAATCTGCAGAACACGGGCCGCATTCTATGCTCAGGAATTTCATGCCAGCACCAACCCTTCCAAATTAATATTCAAGGTCTTGAAAGACCTTATGAATAAAAGAGCTACTTCGGCAGAGATTTGCACTGACTCCCATTGTGAGAATTTGGCGACTTTTTTCCTGGAGAAAGTGCAGAAAATCTACCGAGGGTTTGACTTGGATCGGTCGAATTTAGAGCCAGCTGATCCCAATTTCTCGGGATATGAGACTTTGTCTCTTTTACCTGATATGTCTACCGAGGCTTTTGACAAACGTAGCCTCAGAGTTAAATCAGGTTCTCCCCTGGATCCGCTGAAGCCTGCTCTTCTCAATACGCTTTCCCCGCTATGTCGTGCCCCAATACTCATTTTAATTAATATGTCATTGTCTACTGGGACGGTCCCTTCCTTATGGAAGCAGGCGGTAGTTACTCCTATCTTAAAAAAGGCAAACTCTGACCCCCTTCTGCCTGAGAACTACCGCCCCATATCTATACTGCCTTGGACCGCTAAAGTTACAGAAGCCCACGTTAACTCGATCTTGTCTGACCATCTTGCCCGAAACCAGATACTGGACTCGGCCGGGACACAGTACCAAGACTGCCTTGCTTTACATCATTGAACATCTCCGCCAGGTGCTTGACTCTGGCCGCACGGCAGCGCTCCTGCTACTAGATCTGAGCGCTGCTTTCGATACTGTGTCCCATCACATATTGATTCAACGCCTAGAGGAAGCTGGAGTAGCAGGTACCGGCCTTCAATGGTTTCGATCTTTTCTTTCTGATCGAACCTTCAAAGTGGCAATACCTCCCTGTCAATCTGCCACTCATCCCTTGGGCCTGGGGGTCCCACAGGGCTCCTCGTTGAGTCCCACCTTGTTCAACCTCTATGTGAAACCGCTAGCTGCTGTCGCCAAACAGTGGGGTTTGACGATGACCTCATATGCGGACGACACGCAGCTGGCGGTGACACTTAGTGGAGACCCAGAAGTGGAGGCCCCCAGATTCCGAGCTGGACTTGTGGCAGTTGCAGGTTGGCTTCGGACCAACTGCCTAAAGTTGAATGCCACCAAAACTGAAGTGTTGGTCCTGGGGAAACATGCTGAGCTGTGGGGAGATCAATGGTGGCCGCCAGAGCTGGGTATTATACCTATCCCAGCATCCGAAGTGAAAAATCTAGGAATCTGGCTGGATCCCGCGCTCACTTTCACAGGACACACGAAGAAGGTTGCAGCCACCTGCTACGGTATCTTATGTGGCATAAGACCGATTCTGAAATATTTTGACCCTCCCACTCGGCAGCTCGTGGTCCAAGCCTCGATTTTATCCCGGCTGGACTACGGTAGCGCGCTGATGTTAGGGGTAAACCAGGCTGAGGCCTCCAGGCTTCAAAGGGTTCAGAATGCCGCAGCGCGGGCTATCGTGTGTCTTACCAGACACTGCTCGGTCTCGGGCACCATGCTGGCCCTACATTGGCTACCGGTCAGACAGAGGATCAAGTTTAAAGCGCTCTGTCTAGCTTTTAAAATCCTAAAAATGTCTTCGCCGCCGACTCTTGCCAATTTGATTACCCCCTACATCCCACTGAGATCTTTAAGATCAGAGGCTCTTCATTTGGCGGTCTGCCCCCGTTTTAAACTCAGTAGAATGGGTGGCCGCTCCTACCGGGTTCTTGCTGCAGGATTGTGGAACTCCCTCCCTGTACACATTCGAGCTCTAAATGATCTGTCCCTTTTTAGGCGGGCCATTAAAACTTTCTTGTTCCCTCACTCCCAGTAGCCTCCTTCTTTTTTCTTTCTTGCATTTTGCGTGTTATGTTACGGTACCTGTCTAAGCGCCAGGACGCCCCTTTGCTGGGGCAGCTGTGTGCTATAAAAATAACATTAACATAACATAACATAACATTTCTATGTCCTTGAACTTCCATATCAGCAGCTTGTCAATCCACATGTTCTTTTACTCTTGCTGACATGGGCACTCTATCCAGACGGAGTGTCTCATGCAGCATATGTTGCCTGAATGAGTCGGAAAGGCAGCCATCGATGACTCTGAGATAAAGTTGTAGTCCAATATCCATAATGACGTAGAATGTCACAAGGTAAAGATGTGAAAGTAGTGAGACACGCACCACTTACCACCAAGGATAAATGCCATTTTAAAGAGTCCAATGGAGCATGTCCAAGCTGAGGTGTCCGTTTACAAGGACACTGGTGGGTGGGGCCGTCCGCTGACAAGGACACTGGTGGGTGGGGCCGTCCGTTGACAAGGACACTGGTGGGTGGGGCCGTCTGTTGACAAGGACACTGGTGGGGCTGGTTTACCTGTTGCTCCAAACAGGACGCTCATAACTTTGTTACGCTTGATTTCTTCTATCTTGGTTCTCAAGTTTCTTGTAGTCTCTTGTTTTCTATAGTCTCTTTTATATTCTTTTGGTTTCTGTACCATCCTTAAAGATGCTTGAGTCCAGGTCCGCTCGTCGCCAAAATAATGTTGGGTCCTCACACATGGGATGACACAGGAAGCCAGGTAGATTTCCATTGACTTCTTTATTAGTTTCAAGTAGATAAATACATTAGTCCATATTCTTGTTGCCAGCCATCTCTCCAGCCCGGTTTCCAGCTCTTACACCAGCCCCACCATGAGCAGCCTCCCCGCTGCTCAGCCCATCTCCAACTGTCACTACTCATCCACACAGGCACCCAGGCATTCCATTTATCACAGTCACACCAACATTATGTCTCCATCTCTCACTATGGCTGAGCAACTAGGAGACAGTAAGGCTGGATAGCAATAAATATCACAGTGAGAGTATAACAGATAGCTTCTTCATCATTGAATTAATTAAACTTGCAATGCTTGATGAGGGCTCCAAGTGTTTCAGCAAACTCATCCATCATTTATCCAGCTTGATGTCTGGCTTGGTTGAAAGTATACCTTTCATAACCAACGTTCGGCATTAGATTGAATTTCTAATGCTATCTTAATCTGATTGTAAAATGTTGCATCAGCTTGTGGTATTTTGTATATCACTTCGTTCACACTGTCACCTGCAAAGCTCTTAAGTATTTGATGATCTTTTTGTCATTTCTTTCTTTTAACGTGTCAATGAAATCATCACGTTTTTTGATCCAGGCAGTCCCCCAAGTGGTGCCAATATTCAGCTTTTTTGTGGCATCGAATGGGAGTGGAGGTATCAGGAAAGCAGCGGCATCATAACCAGTTATGGACCTCACTCATGTTGAGAGTAAGGCCCTCTCCAGTGTGGTCTGCTGCTCACTTGGGCCTGCACCATCCACCTTCTGTAAGCACCAGTCGTGGGCTTGCATAAGTGTTGTCACAACCGATTTTAAGTGGTATGGCTTCTTTTTCCTTGTTGGCGGTGAGTAACTGTTGAGTCTCCTGTGCCTGGTCATCAAAATTCTCAACCTTCTTCATTGTACCTGGTTTTCATTGCCTTTAGCATTTCTTGGTGCCTGGATAATTCTGCTTTTGGCTCGCTTTTGCTCTTGGCTATTGCAGCCTTCAGGGCTTATCAGTACCTGGTTGTCACTGCCTTCATCACTATTGTACTTTATGTATGCTGGCTCTGCTTTATGTTGCGGCATGGCACGTCTTTTGGCCTTACCAGCAAGTTCCAGGCTGACTGGGACTGAAATTTCCTTAGGGTCTTTCACCTTCTAACAAAGCTTTTCACAGTCTGGTGTGGTGCTTTGACTCCATACGCCAACCGTCGACTGCTTTGATTCACTTCGACTGAGGCGCACGTGGCATGCACAAACAGTTTTCTGGACCTCGGTAAACTATCTGGGGTTGTAGATCCTCTATCTTATCGCCAGTTGTAGCGTCCTCCCCAGCCCGGTGGCATGCAAATCACCATGCTACAGAGAGATCTCTGTAGTGCATGTCTTTATTCTTCAGACCGCAACCGTTAACTGTAGGCACTGTCATCACCTTTATTCACCAGACACAACCGGACACATCCAAACAGCTATGTCCTTCTCCTACAGAATCCATCAGGGACCAGGATGGTCCCGCTATTCATATTTACAAGACACTACAGCCTTCATTCTACTCTCCCCTCAAAAATTTTAATCATAGTTTTGTTAGGCATTCATTCGACATAAACCCTCATTACAAGTGGCCCAGGAATTGCCAATACCAGGAATACATCTGTGAGCAAGGAGAAGCCATCCAATTACCTTTAGGAGACCAAGGGTTCACTAAGAAATTAGATATTGTTGGGAAATGTGGTAATTCCTTTCTGATTCCTCCAGTGATTTCTGATTTTTGACATGTACTTTCACCTACAGAACTTGTGGGTGAAAGTAAACAGGTGTACTGTTCTCCCGTGGATCCCATAATTTTGATGGGGCTTGTTAGTTGTATTACCATTTTCAATGAAATTAAGTAGCCATTCGTAATGAGGGCCAAGATGGAGCCTGTTGTTCACAGTGAAGAGATTTTCACACAATGCCAGTCATACCTTTTTTCACCCACCACTCTTAATCAACATGAAGGTTGTTCATCAGTTTTTATACATTTGTACCGGATGGAAAAGAGTTTGAAATATTTTCCAGATGTCTTATCGGTGTCACAGTGGACCTGTCTCAACGAGGTCAAAATCATTTGTGTGTCCACTAAGGCACGACATAAAGGAGGGTTTGCTACACACCCCTAATGTATCCTGGAGCTATTTTCTTCCATATTGAAATATCAAATCAGTCAAATTAGCAAGGCATTAGATTCACTGCCATCAGAGTTGACAGCTATCAAACAATTGGAAAGTTCCAGTTTTAAATAGAGCTGACAGGACCAAAAGCTATTTTTAGATCCACATTTTACTGTTCAGTGACAAACCACCACCCTGAAGCAATGAGACATTGGATGCATATAAATAAAATGTAACATTGCAATGCTCGTGTACGATAACATATGTAACCATAAATCAGTGTATTATATGAAGGTTTAATGGTAATAGGTTTTGAATGTACTGAATAGTGCACACACAGCAAACTGTACCGCTAAGCTATGTATTCCTGCCAGGCAAGCAACGTCAACACCAATCTCATCTCAAATGAACACGGTAGACTTCCGGCCACACCTGCAGGGAGCACAGAATGATCAGACTGGCAGGAGACGAGACAAACACCACAGAATTAGGGTAAGAAAAGAAGACTAATTTTGAAAAAATAATTTCAGATTACTATCCTTGTAAACATTACAGGTACAGTGTCAAGCAATCATGTCCTGTTCAGTGATAATGTACCTTTGTATAGATTGTAGTGCATATTATTGAGGATGAAATATTGTTCCCAATATATCAAAAAACAAAATATCGAGGAGGCAAATGCATGCACTTAAGTACAGATTTACTGTTCTGAACTCCACATCTACGCACCTGGAAGATAGGTACATAGGTGTTGCGTTAGGTAAAAAATATCCATACATACAATCCTGTTGATGTTTTTTTTGTTGCTATTTTGGTCATGATGTTGTGGCTATATGATATTCTAGCCACTCAATATTCCATCCTCAAAATTCCAGATGTACATCCTGTACATGTCTGATTTTAACAAATAACTCTAAAATAGATGTATTTTTGTTGAGGTTTGGCTTAAGAACACTTTGCTGCACTATTTTATGCTGACTACGTACTTGGAGCCTTATTCACAAAGAAAAACGTATACTTTTGTGTAAATTTGCTAATATTGAAAAAGTCGATATCAATATGACTAACGATACATTCATGTATAAAAACAAAATTGCATCTTTATTAATAAATTCGCCCATTGTGAATTCTACGTTAACCCCGACTCAGAAATACATAGTCAGGCAGGTCCTGAGCCCCAGGCCAGAGGTCACCGATTGACAGGTCACAGGTGGGGTGGTACGTAGCCAGGAGACAAACAAGCAAACAGGAAATCCCAGATCAATCCCACAAATAGGCGCAGCAACACCACATTGGTCCAGGAACATTGGCCCCAATAAAGCACAAATGGCCAGAGAGGTGCGCGCGTCCCAAAATACCATAAAGTTAGATGCCAAATAAAGTTAGAAACACACAGCGAATCAGGACACAGCACACACAGTACATACAGTGATCATGTCCTCCCCATACGGGACATCTGGACATGCTACCCACTGACCGCATTGTGTTCACGCAAGGTTGAGGCCCACCTAACAGGTGTGCAGTGAAATTTGCTTTTATTAATGAAGACACGCCACTGAGGAAGGGATCAAAAGACTCTTGAAACGCGTTGGCCGATAATTCACAGATGACTATTCTGTCCTAGCTGCCTGCTTGCAAGTCGTCAATAAATGCCATGAGCGAACTTGTGTCTGAGGTTTCACTCCTTTTGGGGCTACCTGTTTGTGTGGATGTAATTAGGCTGTTGCCCAGCCGTGGAGTGAGGCTCACTGCGTCTAGCAGGTCCGTGCTTGTTTTTCACAAGTGCTGGCGATTACGGAAGACACGCAAGTTGCGGTTCCATATGCAGGATGGAGCAGCCTTGGATGCTCATCTTTGCGTCTGGAAAGCGGGGCAGGCTGCTGGCAGGGATGGACATCAACCCACAGGGGTAATTGAAATTGTCATTATTGTTTGTGATGTTAGCATGCCCACTGGGGATTTTAATACTGCACACTACAATGACCAGAAGGCCGTGAGAGGGCCATGCCCACCGGGGTGGGGAGTTTCTTATTAAACAGGTGTGCAGTGAACTTTACTTTCATTAATGAATATACGCCACTGAGGAAGGGATTAAAAGACTCCTGAAACGCGTTTGGCGATAATTCACAGATGACTGTTCTGTCCTAGCTGCCTGCTTGCAAGTCGTCAATAAATGCCATGAGCGAAGTTGTGTCTGGGGTTTCACTCCTTTTGGGGCTACTTGCTAGTCTGGATGTAATTCGGCTTCTGCCCAGCCGTGGAATAAGGCTCACTGAGTCTAGCCGTTCCATGTCGGTTTTTCACAAGTGCAAGTTGGGGTTCCATATGCAGGATGGAGCCGCCTTGGATGCTCATCTTTGCATCTGGAAAGCGGGGCAGGCTGCTGGCAGGATTGGACATCAACCCACAGGGTTAATTGAAATCGTCATTATTGTTCGTGATGTTAGCATGCCCACTGTTGATTTTAATACTGCACACTACGATGACCAGAAGGCCGTGAGAGGGCCACGCCCACCGGGGCGGGGAGTTTCTTATTAAACAGATGTGCAGTGAACTTTGCTTTCATTAATGAAGACACGCCACTGAGGAAGGGATCAAAAGACTCCTGAAACGCGTTTGGCGATAATTCACAGATGACCGTTCTGTCCTAGCTTCCTGCTTGCAAGTCGTCAATAAATGCCATGAGCAAAGTTGTGTCTGAGGCTTCACTCCTTTTGGGGCTACCTGCTTGTGTGGATGTAATTCGACTGTTGTCCAGCCATGGAGTGAGGCTCACTGCGTCTAGCAGGTCCGTGTCGGTTTTTCACAAGTGCTGGCCATTACGGATGACACACAAGTTGCGGTTCCATATGCAGGATGGAGCAGCCTTGGATGCTCATCTATGCATCTGGAAAGCAGGGCAGGCTGCTGGCAGGATTGGACATCCACCCACAGGGGTAATTGAAATTGTCATTATTGTTAGTGATGTTAGCATGCCCACTGGGGATTTTAATACTGCACACTACAATGACCAGAAGGCCGTGAGAGGGCCATGCCCACCGGGGTGGGGAGTTTCTTATTGTTGGACCTGCGATGGGCAAGCCCAGCACAAAGGGGGTAGCTTGGCTCAAGTGACAAGGCAAGTGAAGGCTGTAGTGTTAAGCCAGCTCTGACCCAATAATAACTCCTTGTACATCCACACCAAAAAGAAGGACACCACACCACTGCTGCAGAAAAATACAATTCCTTTATATAAAAGTTCTTTGTTGTAAATAGGGTTGACTGGGAAAGCACATATACATTTCTTTTGGTCATACAGTTCTGGTAATAAATAGTATTAATAAATAGAATAACTTCAGGAATGAGTATCAGAATAAATATCAGAATAAATATCAGAATAAATATCAGAATAAATATCAGAATAAATATCAGAATAAATATTGGTTCATTTAAATAAACAACCACATGTTTCTTCTGGTATCGCTGCCACCAATTAAATACTTTCAAATCATTACATCTGCAATACGTTTCAAATGGGAAAGATCACTCTTACAGTTTATGCTGTTTTCAATGACCAGGTATACGGCTTCTCTGAGCACAAAATAAGGTTTGGGACTCTTTAATAATCACTCAAGGCGTATGCGCGTATATCTAGAAGGCAAGGAAACACAGTAAATACATCATTTGCACTCGGCGGTCACCGGGATAGGATCTCTGCTTTGCCGGTGAAGTCTATGCGCGCCTACGGGCTTTAGCACCACTTGAGCACAGGCGGCACCAGTTCAAAGTCATTAGACTGACGAACGGGCTGCCGGAGAGGTCACACAACCTTCGCGCACAGTCAAATAAATGCCGGTTCACAGTTCCTTCACAACGCTGCATTCACTATGAGGAAACGGGCCCACCTCACATCGGCTGCAGTCAAGATACGATTCAGTCGGGCACAGCACTCCTCTCGTTAGCGACGGGGCTCTCAGGGGCTCCACGGACCTCCCTCCGACTTCCGCATACAGGGGGGTTCCCGCCCACAGCTACAGCTCCCGGGTCACTGGGGAGTGGCAGAGGCGCTAGTCCCGCCCAACGAAGGCCGGCCTTTCCCCGCCCCGGCGCATCACCTCACCTTCAATCTGCGCAGGAAGCGCTCTACGCTGGTGGGGCTCGGATACGTCCGAGCTCCCCTCTAGAGACACCTGTCGCGAAGGGGGCACAGCTGACGATCGCGGTCGCGGCGAACTTGCTCTCGCCTCGCGACTCGATAAATCGATCACAGTTCACCACCGGGGGGGCGGGGAGGCACACGAATCTGGCCACAGTCTTTGGGGGCAATGAGGTACTCGCTGGGCAGGCGCTGTAGGCGCTAGATCACTTCTCACGTAGCTGACTGGAACGCCAGTCAGACACAGCGCCAGCAACCCTTTGCTGCTCTACTGCCTGCGCTACCAGCCACCTCAGTGGTCAACAGGGCAGGTGTCAATCTGGTGTCAAGTCTGAACAATCTTCATCTACATCTCAAATCTAATCTCCATCCTAAAATGGCCGCCAGGGACTGGGCCTTATATAGCCAGTGCCCTGGGGTACTGGCACGAGCCAGAAGGTTCTAGAACCTTCTCTGGCTGTGACAATGACAAGGCACTCTTGAGGGGTATTTAGGACACTCACAGCCACCGTACTGGGGTTCTAGAGCAGCCATTTTGTGTACCTGAGGAAAATAAAGGAATTCCTGTCAGAAATGCGCGCCAAACAAAGGGCGCCAAAACCTCAAAAGGCCAGGGTTCATGAAGGCTCCAATGGGAGTCACTTCACATGATGAAAAAGGGTGTCCACCATTTTAGGTTCATTTATACAGGTTGACAACCCCAGTTTGTAATGCCACAGGTTTGGGCCAGGCACCTTGTAAATAGGTGCCACCAACCTTGTGAGCAACTGGGCGTCAAGGAACATCTAACCCCATGAGACAACACATAAAAAGTCCTGGTAGACAAATAAAAAGCGACAAATTTTGGGATGTACAGGGGAACAAAAGAAATCATAGTGGTGAGGGGACTCTCAGAAGCAGACGGGTCTAACACTTATTAAACAGGTGTGCAGTGAACTTTGCTTTCATTAATGAATATACGCCACTGACGAAGGGATTAAAAGACTCCTGAAACGCGTTTGGCGATAATTCACAGATGAGATGACTGTTCTGTTCTAGCTGCCTGCTTGCAAGTCGTCAATAAATGCCATGAGCGAAGTTGTGTCTGGGGTTTCACTCCTTTTGGGGCTACCTGCTTGTGTGGATGTAATTCGGCTGTTGTCCAGCCATGGAGTGAGGCTCACTGTGTCTAGCAGGTTCGTGCCGGTTTTTCACAAATGCTGGCAATTACGGAAGACACGCAAGTTGCGGTTCCATATGCAGGATGGAGCCACCTTGGATGCTCATCTTTGCGTCTGGAAAGAAGGGCAGGCTACTGGCAGGATTGGACATCCACCCACAGGGGTAATTGAAATTGTCATTATTGTTCGTGATGTTAGCATGCCCACTCTGGATTTTAATACTGCACACTAGAACGACCAGAAGGACGTGAGTGGGCCACGCCCATCGGGGCGGGGAGTTTCCTATTAAACAGGTGTGGAGTGAACTTTGCTTTCATTAATGAAGACACACCACTGAGGAAGGGATCAAAAGACTCCTGAAACACGTTTGGCGATAATTCACAGATAACTGTTCTGTCCTTGCTGCCTGCTTGCAAGTCGTCATAAAATGCCATGAGCGAAGTTGTGTCTGAGGCTTCACTCCTTTTGCAGCTACCTGCTTGTGTGGATTGTGTGTCTCGGCAGTTGCTGTCTCAACCTTTTGTCGATACACAACAAACGAGGAGGAGCCAGGAGCGGTGGGGAGTGCCTCTACTTCCGCCTGACCTGTCCCGATCGAGTACCGCGACTGCTGCATGGCCATTCAGAGTTCACGTAACCCAGGGGGCTCGGAAACGTTAGATCGATAGCAACAGCAAGAGTGCAATCCAAACACCATGGCATACGAGTACCTCAGGGGACGTAAGGAATCTGCTAAAGCAATTTTCACAAAGACACAATGTGACCCCCAACCAACGGTGAGTATTGTACCAACAGTGACACCAACCAGCCTTAGCCAAAAGGGTAACACACTAGATGCCTACGCCACAAGGAATTTAGCAGATGGTGGGAGGCGACCTCCTTACAAAATCACCTGGAGATCAATCGGGTCCCAAGAGGACTGCGCATCTTTATTACCCCCACACTGGCTAAACCAAAACCCAAAGTACTGCAAGATTTGGTGGAAAACACCACTGCATGCTCCAGACGCATGATGGAAATTCTAATTGCAAACACATGGGAGGAACAAAAATCACAACTTGTGCAAATCCAAGAAGTCCTAGGTGACTTGAAAAAAGAAAAAGAACAACCAGAGGTGGATAAAATCATCCGTCCGCGCCGGAACCGGGCCGAGGGCCACAACCCCTGGTCCCTTCGTTACAGATTACCACATTACCTATTCATCCCTAGAGCTGACTGATCTTCGCACTAAGTTTAACTTAAGCTCCAACTTAGACACTCCCTTTCTTGAATGTATGCACTGTCTGACCAACATATTTTTAGAGAACAACTCTACTCATGGTTCTAATCAGAAATACCCTAAAAAACATATTAGCGCTTACTAATGTCCGGTCTTTGGGAAAGCATGACAAGAAATATCAGACCTACTTAGAGATAGGAGTATTGATATTATGTTTTTGACTGAAACATGGATGGATAAGTCGTCCGATCCAGATCTTGTGATTGCGGTCCCAAGCGGATTTAGAATCCATAGACACGACAGACAGGGAAAAAGAGGAGGTGGGATAGCTATAATTGCTCGAGATACGTACAATATCCGGATCTCACCAATACCCTCGACTACCTGTGAAGCAATGCAATTCGATATTCATCTCTCCCCTACGTACAATTTTAGGGGACTGTTAATATATAGACGGCCAGGAACACGCTCCGGATTCCTTACGGAAGTCGGCACTATTTTGGAATCCTTAGCAACTGAGAAGTCACTTACAGTACTTGGAGATTTTAACTTCCATTTAGATAGAAATGATGATAATGATACACTATCTCTTCTAGCTGAGATGGAAATCCTGGGGCTCTCTCAACTAGTAAACCGGCCAACCCATGACGCAGGACATACGTTGGACGGTTTTTTCTCTAATCTGGAAGATCTCCAAATAACTGATATCCTCCCACTACCTTGGTCTGATCATCATGTAGTTCTCGGCGCAATTACAACTCATGAGGCCTCTAGCTCTAGGACTCTCCCTCCTTGTCGCGAGTCATTTAAAGCCTGGAAAGACATTAATATTCCCAATCTCAACATTTTACTTGACAGTACTAAACCAACCTTGTCCAAGGACCCGAATATGTCCACTAAGCAATTCCAGGACTGGTTAGATCATGCTACTAATGGACTGGTACCGCTCAAATTGATAACCAGAAATAGGAAGACCCCCTCGGCCCCATGGTTCTCTGAGGAACTGAGGAAGCAGAGGCAACTCTGCAGAAATAGGGAAAGGTACTGGAGAAAAAATTATGATGAGGAAAGTAAAAAAATTTATAAAGAGCAGCTAATTCAGTATAAATCCATTACAGAAGCCCAAAAAAAGTATTTTAGCGAGCAAATAGAGAGGGCAAAAAATTCCAATAAGAAGCTATACGACATAACCAAGCAGTTAGCAGGAAGTGCTTCTGATCTTAATCCCCCTCCTTCACAAAGTTTTTGTGATTCTTTCGCACTATTTTTCTTCACAAAAGTGAATGATATTTATTCAGCCTTCTCCTCCAACGCTAATTACATTACTAATGCCATACACTCTGTCTCCCCTAGTTGTGTATTCTCTCAGTTTGCAGATATTTCAGAGATCCAAGCTACAGATATTATAAGCACTATTAAATCGGGATCATCTCTGGACCCATGTCCTCTGAATATTCTGGTCCCTATTATGGACTCGTTGATTCCTGTTATTACACAAATCTGTAACCTCATGTTCAGCACAGGAATCTATCCGAGTTCATTGAAACAAACCCTCCTGAAGCCCCTTTTGAAAAAAACAGGCTTAGATAAAACAGAGTTGAAAAATTACAGAACTATTGCCAATCTACCATTTTTGGCCAAGGTGGTGGAAAAGGCTATGAATATCCAGTTAGCAGCTTATATCGAGGAATACCATCTACTCGACGAGACCCAATATGGGTTCCGCAAGTTCCACGGAACAGAAACTGCGCTGATCAAGGCTGCGGATGACATAAGAGTCATCCGAGACCAAGGAGGCTCAGCACTATTGGTGCTCTTGGATCTCTCTGCAGCTTTCGACACGGTCGACCATCAGATTTTGGTCGACCGTGTCGAGAAAATGGGTATTCTGGGGACGGCTAAGAAACCACTGGCTTCTTTTCTGAACGAAAGATTGCAGGCTGTAACGTTGGGACCATTCCAATCGGCCAACCTGTCTCTGCCGTGTGGGGTACCTCAAGGTTCATCCCTTAGTCCGACACTATTTAACATCTATGTGTCGGACCTAGCAAAAACAATCAAAGCACATGGGATGAACCTTACCTCATACGCAGACGATACATAGCTGGTTTTGGCCATCAAGAATGATGGAGACAAAGTGGCAGAGAGTTTTAAATCAGGTATGCTGGCAATCGGACAGTGGATGTCTGCAAACTGTTTAAAACTCAACTCCGAAAAAACAGAGGTGGTAACCTTCGGACACCTATCTCCTAGCTGGTCCCCTATTTGGTGGCCAACATCTTTCGGTACTCTGCCAAAACCAACGTTCAAGGTCAGAAACTTAGGTGTTATCTTTGATAACGACCTTAATTTTGTAGCCCATGCCAACCAAACCGCTGCGACAGCTCTTTACAAATTGCGATTGGTGAAGAAAATCCTGCCTTTTCTTCCGAAGAGTGCAGGTAAGACCTTGATAAGTTCCCTAGTTTTATCTGCATTAGACTACTGCAATGGCTTGTTTGCCAATGCTCAGATTAGGGTCATCAAAAAAATGCAGACGGTACAGAATGCGGCGGCTAGACTTCTCTCGGGAACTCCTAGGTATAGGCCCATAGCTGATACCATCAGAAGCTATCATTGGCTCACCATAGGAAACCGCATTAAATTTAAGACCCTGTGCATAGTCTACAAATCATTGCACCAACAAGCACCTCAATTTCTGACAGACCAGTTAGTTCCATACCGCCCCTTGAGACCTCTCCGCTCCGCCAATCTTAACGAATTGGTGGTGCCTCGCACAAAGTTGGTCACTTGGGGAGATCGCCGTTTTCTGGTTGCTGCACCAAAATTATGGAATACTCTCCCCCAGTCTATCAGGGCTAGCCCCTCTCTCATGTCATTTCGAAAAAAACTGAAAACCTGGCTGTTTAATCAGTAATCACCAGAACCTCAGCTATGGAGACTTTTGCAGTAGTACTAGCGCCGAGACGCCTACGGGCAATTGTTCGCGCTTTATTAAATGTCAAAAATAAATAAATAAATAAATAAATAAATAAATCTAAACCGTAGAAGAGAGAATGAAAATATTCGAAAAGGATGTTGTGGCGAGAAAGAAACACAAATTCATATGTGACAAAAGGGATTATGCAACGGACTGCATACTAACTTTGGCAAGGAAATACGACAAAGTGAGAACGGAACTCAGAAAAGACAAGGCCATGGAATCCCTCAAACTAAGCAAAGATGACTCCACTACAGACATGAGCTCGGACCAGGAGTCAGTAGACAGTAACGCTTCGGGCAGCCTTAAACAAGTCTTTTTCCCGGGAGCACCTGTTGATCCAAAAAGCAAAAGAACAGTCTGAGACCAAAGGGGAAAAGGCGAGGAAACGCGATGAAACCGCAAAAGAAATATCAGGCGCCGACAACACAAAATCCACTGGCATGGTAACAAGAGGCCAGAAAGCGAAGAATCAATGATGGGGGAAGCGTACAGAAATTAACGGTAATGAATCTCAGTAATAAGACTCTCTTTGATGCTGAAATAAGTGTTTTGGAATTGGGCTTGTCATTCTGTCCAGACAAAGGGCTTGACTATGCACAAGCCAGAGTTGATCTATATAAGTTTGAACGTAAACTCAAATTATGTAAAATGCATGCCTGTAAAAAAGATAGCAACATAATGGATACCAACCACACCAACGACAGCAGCATAGGCATAACAATTGGGGACATTCCAGCATTACAAACCATGACAAACTTAGCACAACAAACACCACTCGAACTCACCCAAATGACCCTTGACCCATTTGATCCCTCTCACACATCTGAGATTACGACTCGTCTAGGCACAGACACAGACGCAACACCACTTAGTGGGTTTAGAGCTAATTTCAAGTTTGTTCCTATACTTCCAAAAGATATCATTGATGTATTCGGCGACATAGTGGACCAAGACCTACTATCCCTGCTAGAGAGAAACACAGGCAGGAGCAATCTAACCAAAGAGCAGTGAAAGGCGTTGAACAAACCACAAAAAGACCAAAACCTTATCATAAAACCTTCAGACAAAGGGGGCAACGTTGTCATTATGACACTCAAAGAGGCACATCGCCAATTGCAAGACAGAACAAATCTATGCAATAACAAGCTGACTACATGGCACGAACAGGGGCTCCTTTCTTGGGATGAGAGACAACACCCATCCTATATCTTCTACTGAAGATACATAAAAGTGACACTGACCCACCTGGGAGGCCCATAGTTTCATCCAAAAACAGTTTATTTGAGAATAACAGTACATATGTAGACCACTTTCTGTTCCTCTTTGTCAAGGACCTCAACCACATCGCTGCTTCATAGTTTTTTCTGCTGTGCTGGACAGCAACGAAAACGGGTGTGGTCATGACGAGCTCAGCTCGTCATGAGCACCTGAGAGGTATATGCCATGACGAGCTGAGCTCGTCATGAGCATGGAAGGGGTTAAATCCTACCACTGACTTTTTGCACAAAATACAACACATCAGAATGAGCGTCAGAGAATGGTTGGTATGCTTGGACGTAGAGGCACTTTACACAAGTATACGACATGAAGACGGGCTCAAAGCCTGTTGTTTCTTCGTAAAAAAACGCAAAGCTGAATACCTACAGCATACCAATATGTTACTTGATATGATCTCTATGTGCCTCAAGGAAAATGTATTTATGTTTGAGAATGTGCATTTTAAACAACTGCAAGGAACTTCCATGGGCACTGGCTTCGTCCCCAGCTACGCCAATCTTATGGTGATATGGTAGTGGAAGAAGCAATTGCTCTGGAATGACCATACTGAAAAATGGGCCCACAATGTGTCCAAGTGGCTTAGATTCATAGATGATATTTTCTTTGTATGGAGGGGTCCTGAGAAAGACCTCAATGATTTCATTGACTGTTTGAATTGTAATGCTGTCAACCTTAGGTTCACAAGACACTATGGTCAAACCTCTGTTGAATTTCTGGACCTAAACCTCACAGTAGAGAGAGGGAGAATAAGTACCAACCTATTCAGGAAGAGCACAGCTGGGAATTCCATCCTCCATGCCACCAGTTCCCACCCCCCTAGCGTCAGATAGGGTATCCCCTATAATGAATTCCTAAGAGCTAAACGTAACTGTAGCTCAGAGGAAACCTTCATACTAGCCAAACAAGAAATGAAAAAGAGCTTCATAGACAGAGGATACTCCAAGAAAGCTCTCCATCAAGCTAAAATCAGAGTTGAGTCCCAATGCACAGAGGAAATCCTAAAAGCAAACAGTACAAAGGTTTCCAAAGGGAAGAATGAGAAGCAACCCCCTAGATTCATTACAAAATTCTGCAGCCACTCAAACCAGATTCGTAACATCCTTAAAAACAGATGAGACATCCTTAGTCAAGACCCCATATCGCACAATGATATAGGATTAAGACCATCCATTACATATGAAAGAAATACCTCACTGAGGGACATATTGGTACAAAGCCATCTCCATCCCAAGGAAAATATTTGGCTCAAACAAACCAAAGGGTTCCGCAAATGCGGTAAATGTAAGGCCTGTAGACATAGTATCAATGTTACTGATTCCACCCTACAAAGGACCAAAACTAAATGGAAGATACCACAAGTTATAACATGCAACACTGAGTATGTAGTATATGCCATTGTCTGCCCCTGTGGCCTTTGGTATATTGAATCAACCACATTTGCAGTAAAGAAACGGATCTTGAAACACTGGCGCGTGATCACCAACGGTGATCTGAGCTAGAGTACCTCAAGGCACTTTGCTAAGGAACATGGGTGAGACTGGACCAAAGCCAGATTTTTGGGATTGGACACAGTCAACCCCAATCCCAGAGGAGGTAATCGTATTACCTCCCTCCGCAAACGCGAATCACGCTTTATCCTCTTAGCAGGCACCAAATTTCCATACGGCCTTAACCAGGACGAGGACCAGTACAGTCACTTGTAAATACTTCAGGAACAAATGTAATGGTTTTAGAAAATTGCACAGCATATATCCCCAACCCCCTTCCCTTACCCTCCACCATCACACCCCCACTCTTGTTTTTAAACGTCACCACTACAGACCTCATGATTAGATGCAATTGTGCCATTTAGTCACTTTCTTTATTGGAATTTTTTTTACTCATGTTTATTATTGCCGTCAGTCGTATTGATTATACATGAACTAATCTATGTGGTTCTCAATTTAGGAATGTGGTAATATACATTGCATAGGAAATCACGTCTGAGTTACAGATATGAGCACCGGAGTCCTGGGCGGCAACCCATCACGTTCCAAGTCACTCCTAGCACAATATGATACTATACCTTCACTGCAAACAGATTCGTTTAGAAACACATGCACCCTATTATTTATGTATTATGGCACAACTAGGGCACTGGACCCTATAGTAACACAGATACGATCTGCGCAGTTAAAACTGAAATGCACGAACACTAAGAAAGAATTCTGACACATTGCGACATAATCAAGTGTACTAAACAGATATTTTCTTACTACCAACATGACTAAAAAAACTGCAGCTTTGATGTATCAATATGCACTGTATTACCTACACTTACTCATTTGTTTGAAATGTGACATATTAACATGTATTCATTGTTTTTCTTTTATGTCTATGACAATGTTATAACACTGTACCTTTAAATACCATGTATTGTTGAGGCGTGGGTCATGTGACCAAGACTACGGCTGTAGTCGAAACGCGTCGTCCCTAGCTTCCAGGATTAAAAATGTACCTGCTTAATTGATCTGTTGGCTCGTCTGATATCTGTTCCAATGGATTTCATTGTCAGAATATATATATATATATATATATATATATATATATATATATATATATATATATATATATATATATATATATATACATACATATATATATATATATATATTTATATGTATATATATATTACCTACTGGTGGTTGCCAGTGGCTAGTTATAGTTAGGACCTATTTTACATAGGAAATCCGCAACATTCAATTTGGAATACCTTTGGCGCCGGTTGACAAATCTTCACGAAATTTTTAAAACTGGTGGAGCGCTCTGGTTCGCTCCTATCCTGAAAGTCTTGGGGTGATTAGTGAAGCGGGGGCTGAGAAATAAGGGAGGTCCCAAAATGTGTTTTCCCCATGCAATTTTATATAGGTACCGTTCATCGCGGCTACAGCCCGAACGGCTGAACGGAATTACAACAAATGTGGCAAAGTTGTAGTCCTTGGTTCAGACTTGTGCCTTTTGCTTATATGGTGTACATTTGTTCAGCAGTTCCCGAGAAAATTACAATTAAATGTAAATATATATCTATGGCCTCGGTGGATGGGCGCATCTTGCCCGGACTATAAGCGCACTGCCACGGTCACACGCTGAATGGTAATTGGCTGTCAAGTGGTTGTCAACATTCGAAACCAGGAAGTGTTGGCAGCCATTTCGTGCCTGGGTAGAAGCAAGGGTCTAGAAATTAGTGGAACAAGTGTTCAAAATGTATAAAGGGGGCAGGTAAGAAATATGTTGACCCGCTAGACCTGCTCAGGGGGTCCCACAGGGATCCCATGGGCCCCAAAAATATATATATTTTTTTTTAAACTGGGAAATGTGCGCTGGATGCATGGATCCGCCGTAAATAAATAAAACGAAGCTTGAGCTCCTGTGCTTGTTTACAAATTAGCTACATGGGATGGTCAAATCTCGGAGTCTAAAATATTACATTTGATGGTAGTCCAGAGGGGCCCTGTAGCCCAGGGACCGTCATTCCTCGGTGCTACAAAATAACTGGGTGAGGGAGCTCAGAGGTGTGTCTAAGCCCCGGGGGTTACCACCCTCCGGGGATTTTTATATTTTGGGATTGTCTGGTTTTCACAAGAAAAGTTTCTAAGCGTCGATTTTCACAAACTACAAATATTCCTTAAAAAGTGCCTGTATGACTTAAACACATTCTTTAACTGTTTACAGGAGATGCACCAGTGCTATATCCAGGATCCACCACTGAGTAAGAAAAAGTAACGATAACACTACTTACCTGCTAAGTGTATTTCCTCCCATAGGATAACATTGGTGATTCTATGTGAAAAAGTTACTGTGAACTTTTAAAATACAATAATATTCCTTAAAAATCACCACTGTAACCAAAACGATTTTACTCAACTGTTTACAGGAGATGTCCCAGGACTGCATCTAGAATCCAGGCCTGTGGTTAGAAAAGTAATCCATAAAGTAACTAATTGCATTTAACTAGAAATTCCCATTGATCTCAAAGTTGCATTGTGTTTGAAATTGTGTTGCCCATTTAAACAACTGTAACTACTGTACTTAAAATTATATTGCCTATTTGCAAAGTATTCAAACTAAAGTAATTCATTCTGAGAAAGTATATTTTGTAATGTAATGTATAATGTAATTATAAAGTCATTTAAAAAATAAAATGTCTAAAAATATATAATTTAAAAAAAGTGTAGTAAATCAGTATAAAAAAAATAAATATAACAATTAATACATTTAAAAATTGTCCTTTACAAAACCTTTGAAATTCATTAAAAAAAACATAGGTTTCAGACATGTTATAGTTAGGAATTAGCATTTAAAAAACCTTAGAAATTCACTGAAAACAATATATGTTTTAGGAGTGATATAGTTAGCTGGGCATTTCACTTGTACAAACCCATTGAAATTCCTCAGTTATAGTTAGTTCTGCTAACTATAACTCGCGCGCCCGCAATCCACTGCTGATGATGTCACATATTACATCATTCATGACGTGGTCAGTGACATCACTGATGACATCACTCATGCTGCTGGTACTTATGGTGCGCTTTCAAACCCATAATTATTTCCCTTCAGTGGGTGATGACGAATGTTTTACTGTTTTTGAAGTTCACCGTAACTCCCTTGCATGCCACTTTCAAGCTGCTGGAGACAAAACCAAAGCACAATTCTTGGCGGCTACCTACTGCCCATTTTTGCTTCCCCACAACATACAAACACAGCCCAGGATCGGGCAGTTTGGTGCTCTTTTTACGGCAGTGCGTAGCTCAGCGGCAGGACCAAGCCGGATAATTATCCCCAAACACCTCTCTGTTCAGAAAAGAGTGATACGCACACACATATATACATATATATATATACATATATGTATATACATGTGTATATATATATATATATATTACAACAGCATGGTTCCATTTCCCTCGTCCTGGCGCTGCTTAGCGGTGCGTCGCTCACCGCGACTGAACCAAGCCGCCAAATATTTCCAACAGTGTCGACCCTTCGAACCAACAAAGTGAGCCGCCACAAACAACCAGTTTTCTTGCCAAAAGGTTTAATCTGCACAGAAATCCAACGCGTTTCGGTAGTTACATCTACCTTGTTCACGGTCAGTTTAAACTTTCAAAAAGCATTATTTAAATTGCCCCTATGTACCCAGGAAGTTATTGTTTCACTTCCGCCCGCAGGGAATTCTGGTCCATGTAGTTTGCCTTATCAAACATCATTGTTAAAGTATTTGTGGGAGCCCCCATATACCAACTTTTCAAACAGTGAACTGAAAATCAGTTAATCTATAAAATAATGCCCTCCAGTGGGCTTTTAACCAGAAATTATTTACAATGGTTATTATCAATGATAATAAATCATAAGTTCTGTTTAGTCCTGCCCTCCAGTGGGCTTTTGATTTAGAATATTTGTGACGAACAACTTCATTACCATACAATGGATATTTTTAAGGGGGGGGGGCGAGGGGGAGGGAAAGGATTTGAAGGGTACCATGAAAAAAGGGGGAAATCAATTGAATTCAGTGTCAAATGGAACAAGATGTAACTACCGAAACGAGTTGGATTTCTGTGCAGATTAAACCTTTTGGCAAGAAAACTGGTTGTTTGTGGCGGCTCACTTTGTTGGTTCGAAGGATCGACACTGTTGGAAAAATATATATATATATATATATTTATATATATATATATATATATATATATATATATATATATATATATATATATATATATATATATATATATATATATATATATATATATATATATATGCAGCTGTGGAATCAGAAAAGGAATGGACACCACTTTCTTGTGCACATTTTTATTGTTTCAGCTTGTGGGCTGTGCCACCATAACGAGTTTCAGCCCCTGAAAGGCCTTAATCACAGGATGTGCTTTAGTTCCCTCCCCACATTTAAAGTGCTCAGTGCATGACAAGTTATAGCCAAGCCCTGGGTGCCTCCATTCGCGGTGGTGAGCCGCGCTTTCCAGCATAGACAGTCGAAGACTAAAATTATGTCAGCCGACACAAAACAGGAGCACACTCGAGTACGTGAGTAATTTTCTTTTTAATCGTGTAGAACCCCCCCACAGCGATGACAGATACGTTTTGCCACTCCGGCTTTGTCAATGTATCTATATATATATATATTCACTGAAAAAACCATAGGTTATAGACCATATATAGTTAGGAATTAGCATTTACAAAACCTTGAAAATTCACTGAAAAAAACCATAGGTTATAGACCATATATAGTTAGCTGGACATTGACATAAAACCAATGAAATTCCATACATAGTTATTTGCACTAACTATATATCGCGCACCCGCAATCCACTGCTGATGATGTCACATATTACATCATTCATGACACAAACGCCAAAGTTATTAGACATAGAATTTTCAAAAATCCCATAGAGAAAAAATCCTAACTATATATACCTACTGGCGACCGCCAGTAGGTAATATATATATATATATATATATATATATATATATATATATATATATATATATATATATATATATCGCTTCTCGTCTCCTTGTTATTAAGAAAGACACAGCACTCAAGGGGGAGAGTCATAGATTTATTTCGACTCTCAAACGCACCAGATGCGTTTCGGCTATTGCCTTCCTCGGTGGTACGAGGGGACGCCTGAAACGGCCATTTTTTATATATTCACAACCTGATCACTTACTGCTCGCGCATTGAAACAAACATAGGACAAATGTATTTACACAGAAAATGGCGCCATCTTGGAACGATGTAAAATAACAAAAGTATATACATACACATTACATATATACATCAGTCCACTGTTTTGATGGTACTACTTTCAATATATCTCATATTTACGTTAACTCCTTACATTTGAATTAACTTCCATTACTATTGCGCCCTGGATGGGCATTCTTAATGCTCTTTGACAGTTCATAGTCCCGCGCCATTATGAAACATCACGCCCTGTATGGGCTAAGTATTACATAAGTCCTCTTTAGAAAGACGTGTGTGTGGAAAACCCCAAACCCTTAAATCAAATTTAAATTCCTAAACATACATCTCAAACTTATTCAGTTCCAATTCTATACAACTCCCCCATAGAATCAATATTTGAGTAAATAAACCATGAGTATCTGATTCATATTGCAAATGAAGTGCTGATCTATTTCTCACGATCTCTATTTTACAATATCTATTTACATCCTGTACATTTCCCCATATGTCTTCGAACTCTGATTACAAACTGGTACACACGCTATATCTCTGTTTTTCCTCCTCTGTTACCACGTTAGCAAAACCCACACTTCTGGTAATAAAGATCCCTTTACCCCAGATGTACCGCCATTTCCTCATTATAGTTGAGAGCCCCAGGCACTTTGGTACAGAGGTCAATTATGTATCTGGACTCTAATCTTCTTAACCTCATAGTCCTGTCTCCTCCTCTTACATTCATCGGGACTTGGTCTATGGCAAAAACTGATATCAGGTCACTTTTACTGTTATGATGTTTTTGAAAGTGCCTGGCCACTGGGTATGCCGAGTCACATTTATTAATGGCCCGTAGATGTTCTAGAATGCATATTTTTGTTTGGTGGATTGTGCTTCCGATATACCGTAGTCCACAAGGACAGGTTAAACAATATACGGTATACCTCCTATTCCATCTCGTGGTGTCCCCCACTCTATATGAAGTGATTTACTTACTGTTTTTACAGGCTTTGCACCCCCCACACAGATAAAATCCATTGAGTGGTTCGTCAAACGGTGTGGGTACCGGTCGTAGCGAATGGCTTCGCGTGAGCGTGTCCCTAAGGGCTCTGGCTCGTCTAAAAGTCACCATCGGACGTGCGGGTAGATCCATCCCAATAATGGGATCCGTCCTTAACAAATTCCAGTTCTTACTTAGGACAGTACACAACATCCCTGCCCCACTAGAATAAGTTGTTATCATTCTGAATGGATTAATAGTCCCTGACTTTGACTTTTGTTTGAGAAGGTCTCCTCTAGACATTTTCTGTACCCTACATAGAGACCCGTTTAAGGAGTTGCTGTCATAGCCCCTCACTTTAAATCTTACATTGCTCGCTTCTGCATGGATCCTAAAGTCTTCTTCTGTGGTGCAATTTCTTTTGATCCTGAGTAATTCCCCATAGGGGATACTCTGGATCAATTTAGGAGGGTGACTGCTTGATGAATGTAATATCGAGTTTCCGGCTGTCGGTTTGCGATACAACCTTGTGTGCAGTTTCCATCCCTCACTACCACTTCTAAGTCTAGAAAATTCACATTAGTACAGCTAATCTCAGCTGTGAATCTCAGATTGTAATCATTCTTGTTCAGTATATTCACATATTGGGTGGCGGTTTCCTCGGACCCCCTCCATATAAGCAAGAGGTCGTCTATGTACCTGAACTCTGCATATTCTTTCCACCCCCCGCATCACTTACCTGGACTAAATAGTTAACTCTGGGAGTTGCGGTTTGCCCATATTACGCAATCTACAACAGGTGAGCAAGGACTGAGTCTTAGGGGTGGAGCGGAACACAGCGTAACAACAAGGGGCAGGATATTTAAACCAACTAATGACTGTGGGCGCTGAGGAAGGCTTAATGAAGCTGAAATGCATTCGCCGTGTAAACTTGTCAGAATAAAGATGTCTCCATGGTGTTTCCCTAACGTGGCCTCTGCTCTTTCTTGAAGGAGTTATTGTGACATATATATATATATATATATATATATATATATATATATATATATATATAAAACTTACCTAAAACACAGTTAAAATGCAGTTATGGGTATGAATTAAACACACACACAACCTAAATGCTGATGACTTCAGCCTTAATGAAACAGATGAAATTTCTAATTTTGTAAATCATCTCATTGATGAGAATAAATGTCACATTACCTTACCACTTTCAAAGAGACAACTATGAATCTAGTGGCATTGTTAATTTGTTGGACTTGCCTTCTCTGTAGATTCAACCCCAAACACTTTGCCTTTTTCCCCTTCATTTTGCTGAATTTGTATTGTGTTAGCCTTAAATCACCCGTATGTTAGGCTAGGTTGCCCATAAAGCAGGGTGCATTGTAATTAAAAGTTTGGATATCTACTTATAAGTTTTATATGTCCTGGTAGTGAACACATCTTAAATCAGTTTTTCACTACTGTAAGTGCATTAGGATAACAGTGGGTTGTCTTATTTCATTTAATCAGTTCTAACTTTTGATTGGGGACATATACACATTTTATGTTTTGCATCTATGGAATTGTAATGAAAAATCCTCTTTAATGGTAAATCAGATTTTAAATTACAGTTTTGAAAATGCCACTTTTTGAAAGTTGGCATTTTCCTGCCTTATGCTGTTTGGTATCCACAGCATGTCCTAAGTCACATGACTGGGTGTGGTTGCCTGTTGGACTTTCTTAATGCCTCCCAGATAGTCATTTAATAGAGGAATTAAGTGTGCCTGAATGGGCCATCTGCTGGAAGGATGAGGGGGTGAAACTGAGCACAGCACCACTTGCAACTGAATAGGCTGGGCTACTGCTAGAAACTTCTCCTACTTCAAAGGAGGCACAAGATATAAAAATAGGGCCCACAAACCCACTCCTCAGTTCACTTTCTGAGCCTGCAGAAGGTCTCTCAGAGGGCTTCCTCCTGCTATAGCTTGCTGTGTACTCTGCAAGACTGCTTTGGTGCACCTGAAAGGACTAATTTGCTGCCTGGTGCCTGCCTTGAACCCTCAGAGGCCGGCCCTGCTGCTAGAGCCCTGCTTCTTTGCCTGAACCCAGGACTACCAGAGTGACTCCAAGAGCTAGTTTGCTGATGTCCTGTTCAGAGCCACAGAGACATAACAGGTTCCCACCGTCTTGAACCCGCACATGGATACAGCCTGAGTGAGTCCTAATCCCCCAAGTGGTGTCCCTCCAGTCCTGGACCCTTGGCGGTGGTGCTTCTAAAGGTGCCAAGATAGCCAAAATCCAAAACTTGGGACTTAGTATATTTTGACTAAAACGTGCTCTAAGAACCTACGGAAGACTGGAACAACCTTCTCATCGATCCATTCGAGGTGCATAGCCAGTCGGCCTGACTTTACAGTAGCACCTGCTTTGTTCTTTGCTGTAGCAGCAAATCATGTTCAATGGTCCTTCACAAAAGGGGTATCCGGACTCATGGAATCTCCTCAGATACAGCCTCCTGCCTCATCAAACTGGATATTTTTGACTTCCAAAAAGGAGAATAAGTCCGAACTTAGAAATCTTCACCAAGATTATGTCCAGAGGCTTCCCCACAACTCACTCCTCAGACCACACCAGCAACCTTACCCCACTGAACTTTACCTTCTCAGAACCTTTTTACAAGAATTTCTGTCAAGCTTGAAGGTAATTGCCACTGGGCCCAATCCACTTCTTGTATCTGATCCGTGCGCCATCATGGTCGGCCATATTTTTTTACTTTAAACCGGTCTCCCGCGACTAGACATCCGCGGTAGCCACTTTAATCTTTTAGATGCTTTTTTTTCACTAAATACTTTAAAATTCAGTTTTTTAATTGGTGTGGGATTTTTCTTGTGTTGTTATTACTGTTTGTGTGCTGCATACAAACACATCCCCTCTAAGTTAGGCCTGATTACAATTTATGCCAACCTACCCAGGGTTAAACACAGGTTAATTTAGTGACTTTTGTGGTTCACCCTGCCAGGGATTGTGGCTTCTGCTTGATCAGGGCTAACACCCCAGTCAACCAAATAACCACATTTCTCAAATAATTGGTTTGTTAATATATAGTTATTTAATTGCATTTCACTTTTAGGTGATGTTATTTATTAGTAAAGATAAAATGATGCCATAAAGACTGCATTTGTTGCACAAGTAATTGTACATTGTATTTATAATGCTTACCACCCCTAATGAGGTGTTGAAGTGCTTTACGATGAGTAGTGTGCTACTCCGGAGCCCAACATGGAGTTGTGAGTGGGGTTGATCCCAACATTCAGCAGCTGGCCCACACCATCTATGAGTGGCTTTTGGTCTGCAAAACAGGGGGTTTCCAGCAGGACCTGGATGTGGCCAGGCGCTGTTCCCACCCAGCTGCTTGTGACCAACCTCCAAGTGAGGCCATTGGCTAAGTGCAGCTGTAATTCACTGAATACTTTATTGCCAGGGGTCCCAGTAGGGCACCCACTTTATGTGCACGATTCTCAGGGTTCGGTTCACCCTGCCCGCTATGTCCTTTATCTTTTTCCCAACACAGTGCTCAGTGTGCCTTATTGGGTAATGGTGACCGCAACAGAATTTTTTCCGTGCTGCCCAATAACGGCGTGGTGTATGTGTGAATCTGAAGCTGGATTCTGGGTTCTACCATTGACCGTGGGTAAAAATGCTCTCTCGTCCAAATGTGCGCCTTTATTTTTTCATTGGATTTGCAAATCCTCTGTAGATACGCTAGTCCATGGAAAAAACATGAACTGATGGTCCAGATATCTTTCAAATTTTACATTCTAATTTCTCTAGAACTACCCGACAGATTTACACCAAACCAAATAAATGCACTTCCTTGAGGAAAGTAATATATTTTCAGATTTGCAGAAAGTATTAAGCGATTTATTACCTCTGTTGAGTGTGGGGAGAGGCCTGATCCTCCTACTCCTGAAAATCTATTTTCAGAATTGTTGTGCATGCCCTGAAATACTAACATCTGAATGGAGTTCAGTCACACACCAAATACTCATGATTGCACCCATGATACATCAAATGCTGTTACTACTGTTCTTACTTGTCACATCTAAACTTAAATTACACTGGTGTAATGAGAGTAATTTTGAGAATTTCATGTTACGCATATTCCCAAAATTAAAGCATATGACACTTTGTGTAATTACACCCCATGTACTGTAAGTTCGTGCTAAATATCCACTGCCAGCAGATTAAAACAACAAAATGTGATTGGCCGTTGTTAGCAGTACTATTTGTGCACTTTTTTTTACCCTGAGATGAGTCATTGGGCCCTATTCACAGAACTAACTTAAGGCAAAATCCTAAACTTACTACCATTTTGATATTCACAGAAGGCACTTACTCATTTTGGTATTCACAGAAGGCACCTACTCATTTTGGTATTCACAGAAATCACTGAGGAGTCCTAAAGTTAGGACTCCTAACTTTACTACTCCTAAACTGAGAGAAATCCTAACTTTAAGACTTTCGGTATTCACAGAAGGCATTTAGGAATCCCTAACTTGAACACCAACTGACAGACTGATACACACATTTGCACAGATTAGTCATTCACCCATACATTCACTAAGACACGTTTATTCACTCACTCATACAGTCAGTCAAGCACCCAACAAATCATCTATACAGACACTCATACACCCACTAATTCTTCTAATACACCTTGGCATGTATGTATATGTATGTATATATATATATATATATATATATATATATATATATATATATATATATATATATATATATATATATATATACGCTCCAATTCTGCACCTTGTGGGTCACTCTCGGGTGGGTGCTTCTCGTGGTCATGCACCACACGATGTCCTGCTCCTTACTCTCGATTTCCACTGCTCGGAAAAGAGTATCAGCACTCGCAGGGGGGGTTTCAAATCTTTATTTTCCACAAAACAGACGCGTTTCGGGTTGCCTTTGTCAGTGTTTGCAAAACAACACTGCGAGGGGCCATTTTGACTAATTTATGTCACAAATCATAAACATAGAAAGGAGACTGTTGTTCACGCCAAATATCATAGCAATATGTAAAGAATACTAGCAAGATTTCAACGGCGGCTCTGCCGATCCACAGCATGATCGGAGCGAAAAAGGCTTTAGGCTTAAATATAGTACAAATGACAAGTGAAGCGCCATGTTAAAATATGTAAATATATATATAGGACATTTAAAAAAACTAAAGATGTGTAAATGACATGTGAATATATATACATAAGCTTGTATATATGTAAATAGTCATTAGAAGAAACGGAATACTATGTTTACAAATGGCTTGAACAACAGTCTCCTTTCTATGTTTATGATTTGTGACGTAAAATAGTCAAAATGGCCCCTCGCGTCTGTTTTGTGAAAAATAAAGATTTGAAAATCCCCCCCGCGAGTGCTGATACTCTTTTTCGAGCAGTGGAAATCGAGAGTAAGGAGCAGGAGATATATATATATATATATATATATATATATATATATGTATGTCACTGACCATGTCATGAATGATGTATTATGTGACATCATCAGCAGTGGATTGCGGGTGCGCGAGGTATAGTTAGTACAACTTACTATATCGCAGGAATTTCAATGGTTTTGTATGAGTGAAATGTCCAGCTAACTATAACACCCCTAAAATCTACAGTTTTTTCAGTGAATTTCTAAGGTTTTTTAAATGCTAATTCCTAACTATATCAGGCCTGAAACCTGTTTTTTTCAGTGAATTTCAAAGGTTTTTTCAATGCTAATTGCTAATTATGATGTGTGTGAAACCTATTGTTTTTCTGTGAATTTCCAAGTTTTTTACAATGTTAATTCCTAACTATAACGTGTGTGAAATCTATGTTTTTTTCAGTGATTTTACAAAGTTTTTTAAGTGCTAATTCCTAAATATAACATGTGTGAAACCTGTGTTTTTTTCAGTGACTTTCCAAGGTTTTTTTAAAATGCTAATTTCTGTATCAATTTTTATATTTTTTACATATTTATTTTCCAACAAACTGCCTTTGTATATTGTAATACATTGACTGTATCCTGTAATATGCAACGGCACAGCTAGTTTTTATGATTTGGATAAAGTTATACAGTATAGTCTACATCTTGAATCAAAATATAAACAGTCAAATTTGTCAATTAATTATTAAAAAAAAAAAATGTTTTGCCCTTCGGGGTCCTTCAGAGACCCCCTGAGAAGGCCTAGGGGGTCAGGGAGTCTCTACCCTTCCCCCTTTTCACGTTCTCCACTATTGTTTTTGACTCAGTTCTGCCTCGAGGGTGCAAGCAACATGCGCACACCTCGCGATTTAAAAATAAATAATTAAATGTTGGGGCCTTCGGGGTCCTTCAGGGACCCCCTGAGAAGGCCTAGGGGGTCAGGGAGTCTCTACCCTGCCCCCTTTTCAGGTTCTTCACTTTTGTTTTTGACTCAGTTCTGCCTCGAGGGTGCGCGCAACGTGCGAGCACCTCGTGATTTTTTTTATTTTTAGAAAAGTTTTTTTTTTTACATTGACTGTATCCTGTAATATGCAACGGCACAGCTAGTTTTTATGATTTGGATAAAGTTAAACAGTATAGTCTACAGCTTCAATCAAAATATAAACAGTCAAATTTGTCAAATAATTATTTTTTTTAAAATGTTTTTTTTGCCCTTCGGGGTCCTTCAGGGACCCCATGAGAAGGCCTAGGGGGTCAAGGAGTCTGTTCCCTGCCTCCTTTTCACGTTTTTAAAAGCTTTTACGAAAATCGGGTAAAAAGTCTTTTATATGCGACGGTCGCACGCAAAGTCATGTGACATGAAAACAACACTTTTGATTGGTTTATAGAAGTTTCTTTTCTAGAATCTTGAAAAATCCCAACCACTTCCCTCACTATCTCTTCTGGTTTCCTAAGAGAAGGATCTCTACTTTGTTGGAGCTTTTTTACATCAAAATGGCAGAACAGCAGCCACAGGATTCCTCTGATTTGGATGACTTGGTGGAAGAGCAGCCGCGTCCCAAGAAGGTAAAGGAGTCCTTCATTTGGCAATTTTTTACATTTCCTGAGGGGCAAAAGAAAGTCAATGCTCCAAAGGTGAAGTGCACTATCTGTGAGAGTGTGCTGTCAAGGGGAAACCCTACAAAGAAATATTCATTTAGCATCCACACCATAATGCGGCATACAGGAACGTGCATCCAAACAACTTTGCACGCGCATCCACAAGAGCCCTGGCAACTGAAGTTCCAGCTGCTGTCCCCAGCACCACATCTGGGGTAGCATCGCCATCCACAAGAGTGCTTGACATCCTACCAAATTTTGCAAAAGTGCACATTACATGCAATTTGTGCAATGAGATATTGTGCTACGGAGAGCAGAGTGTGGACTTAATAGATATAAGGATTACAAAGCACACATGCCGCAGCACTTAATTTTTTTCATTTATTATTTTTGTTCCAGTTGAACAGTTTTTCGTTACTTGTTTACTTTTTTGTTTTAAAAAAAATCCCCCAAAAATATAAAATTGTTAAAAAAGTAAAAAAACAATTCAAAACAAAAAAGACAAAAAAACTGTTCTTTTCAGAACTAACTACACTTCTCCAAGAAGAGCTATATCTCTTATATACTGTGTCATACTTTTTTTGAATGAATGTGTAGTGTATAAATGAATGACTGAAATGACTGAGTGAAAAGGAGGAAAGGATTGATGGAATGAGTGAGGAAAGGGTAGTATGGTGAGTGAGGAAAGGGGAGTCAAAGAGTGACTGAAACAAGGGGACTAAGGGTAGCGGAGCGAGGTAAGTGGAGAGAAACAGTAAGGGAAGGGCAGTAAGGAAAGGAAAGTGAGGGAGGAGGAGTGAGCAAAGGGGAGTATGGAACAGAGGCAGGGAAGGGTAGTAAGAGATGGAAAGGGAGAAGTAGAGCAGAGTAAAGGGAGTGAAGGTAAGAGAAGTGGAGTGACGGTGATGGAAGGGGTATGAGGTTGAGAAAAGGGGAGTGAGGGAAAGTGAGAGTTGGGGAGTGAGGGAGAGAGAACTGGAGTGAGGGGATGGAGGGAGTTAGAAAAGGGGAGTGATAGAAAGGGAGTAAGGAATGGAGTGAGAGAAGGAGAGCGAGGGGGAGTGAGGAAAAGGGAACGGGAAAGTGAAAGCGTGAGAAATACAGACAGGAGGAAGTGGAGTGGGGGAAGGGGAGTGACGGTGAGTGCAGGGTAGTGACAGTTAGGGAAGGAGTATGAGGGTGAGGGAAGGGGAATGAGGGAGAAGGAAGAAAATTAAGAGAGAGGGAAAGTGAGTGAGGGAGAGAGGAGGAGTGATAGAAAGAGAGAGGAAAGAAGATTAAGGGTAAAGGAGAGAGAGGTAGAAGGTGGAAAGAGGGAGAGCAAGGAACAGAGAAGGAGTGAGGCAGTTAGAGTGAGTGAGACAGACGGTGACAGGGATCAAAACATGTATGAAAAAAAAGTGAGTGAGGGAGTGAACGAAGGGAAGTAAGTGAGATGGAGTGAGGGAGTGAGGAAAGAGGAGTAAAGGAAGGAGAGTGAGGGAAGGGGAGTGAGAGAAGCAGAGTCAGGGGGAGTAAAGAAAAGGGAGCGGGAAAGTGAAGGGGTGAAAAATACAGATAGGATGAAGTGCAGAGGGGGAAGGGAGTGACGGTGAGTGAAGGGCAGTGACAGTTAGGGAAGGAGTATGAGGAAGAGAGAAGATGAATGAGGGAAAAGGAAGAAAATTAAGAGAGAGGGAAAGTGAGTGAGGAAGAGAGGAAGAGTGATAGAAAGAAAGAGGGAAGGAGTTTAAGGGTAAGGGAGAGACGGGGACAGAGTGAGAGAGAGGGAGAGCAAGGAACTGAGAAGGAATGATCCAGTGAGAGGGAGTGACACAGAGGTAGACAGGGAGAGAAAAATGGATGAAAAAAGTGAGGGAAGGAATAAGCGAAGGGGAGTAAGTCAGATGAAGTGAGGCAGTGAGGAAAGAGAAGTGAAGGAAGGGCAGTGAGGGAAGGTGAATGAGGGAAAAGTACTGAGGGTGAGTAAAAGGCACTAACAGTGAGAGAAGTGGTATGAAGGTGACGAAAGGGGAATGAGAGGGAAGGAAAGAGATTAAGAGAGAGGAAAGGGGACTTAGGGATAAAGTAGGATTGAAGGAAACAAAAATAGAAAGATAGTAAAGGTGAGGGAGAGAGAGAGACAGTGAGAGAGAAAGAGAGGGAGAGCAAGTGAGTGAGAGGGAGTGAGGCGGTTAGACTGAGTAAGACACAGGAAGAGAGGGAGAGAAAAATGGAGTGAAGGGGAGTGGGGGACTAAACGAATGGGAGTTAGCAAAACTGAATGAGGAAAGTGAAGTAAGGGAAGAGGATTGACGGACGGAGTGAGGGAAAGAGAGTAAGGGGGAGTGAGAGAATGGAAGCAGGTGAAAGAGAATAGGAGTGATGCACAGAGAGGATAATATGAAGTGGGAGAAGAGGAGTGTCATTGAGTGAAGGGCGGTGAGAGGGAGGGAAAAAGAAGCAAATTAAGCGAGAAGAAAAAGTAGTGATTGAGCGAGAAGGATTTATGGAAAGAGAGAGGAAAGAAAAAGAAGATTGGTGGAGAGAGAGAGAGTGAGAGAGACAAACAGAGGGAGAGTGAGGAAGTGTGAAGGAGTAAATCAGTTATACTGACTGAGACAGAGGAAGAAACTTAGAGACGATGGAGGAAAAGGGGAGTGAGGTAGAGAATAAAGGAAGGGGAGTGAGCGAAAGGGAGTGAGGGAGTGAGAGAAGAGGAGTGAGTGAAGGTGAGTGAGAGATGATGTGAAGGAATGAGAGTAAGCGGGGAGTGAGAAGAGACTGAGGGATAGAGCAAGACAAAGGTAGTAATGGAGGAAGATAGGAAAGAGAAGTGAGGGACAGAGAGGGGAGGAGGTAGTTGGATAACATGAGTGAGGATGAAGAAAGAGTACTGATAGTGAGAGAAGGACTGTAAAGGTGAATGAAGTGGAGTAATGAGAATGAGGAAAGGAGAGTAAGATGAGTAAAGGAAGGGTAGTAAGAGAGAGATTAAAGAATGGGAAAGAGTGAAAGAGAAGTAAGAGAATGATAAAAAAAGTATTTTTGTTTGGTATACTTACCTTATAAATAATGACAAGTTAATAGTAATTTTTTTGTATAGATATAGCATCTGTGCAACACAAAAAATAGAGTTATTATATATATTTCATAATACAAAAGGAAGTAGGAGTGAAGGAAACAGAAAGGGAAAGAAAGGAAGGGTGAGGGAGAGAGAGAGGGAGAGAGTGAGAGAGAAAGAGAGGGAGAGCGAGTAACTGACAGGGAGTGAAGTGGTTAGACTGAGTGAGACAGAGGGAGAGAAAGAGAGAGAAATGGAGTGAAGGGGAGTGAGAGACTAAAGGAATGAGAGTTACCAAAAGGGAATGAGAAAAGGAGAATAAGGGAAGGGTATTGACGGATGGAGTGATTGAAAGAGCGTGAGGAGGAGTGAGGGAATGGGAGCAGGAGAAAGGAAATGGGAGTGATGCAGAGAGAGGAGAACATGAAGTGGGAGAAGAGGACTGAGATTGAGTGAAGGGCAGTGACAGTGAGGGAAGGGATGTAAGGATGAGGGAAGGAGTGTGTTGGAAAATAAGCATATTAAGAGAATGGAAAAAGGAGTAAGTGAGAGAGAAGGATTTATAGAAAGAGAAAGGAAACAAAAGGAAGACTGGTGGAGAGAGAGGGAGACAGTGAGAGAGACAAACAGAGGGAGAGGGAGGGACTGTGAGGGAGTAAGTCAGTTATACTGACTGAGACAGAGGAACAGACTTAGAGACGGATGGAGGAAAGGAGAGTGAGGGAGGGAATAAAGGAAGGGGAGTGAGCGAAACGGAGTAAGGGAGTGAGAGAAGTGGAGTGACTGAAAGTGAGTGAGGGATGGTGTGAAGGAAAGAGAGTGAGGGGGGAGTGAGAAGAGACAGAGGGATAGAGCAAGACAAAGGTAGTAATGGAGGAAGATAGGAAAGAGAAATGAGGGACAGAGAGGGGAAAGAGGTAGTTGGATAACATGAGTGAGGATGAAGAAAGAGTACCGATAGTGAGAGAAGGACTGTAAAGGAGAATGAAGTGGAGTAATGAGAATGAGGAAAGGTGAGTAAGATGAGTAAAGGAAGGGTAGTAAGAGAGAGATTAAAGAATGGGAAGAGAGAAAGAGAAGTAAGAGAGTGATGAAAAAGCATTTTTTGTTTGTTATACTTACCTTATAAATAATGACAAGTTAATAGTATTTTTTTTATAATTATAGTATCTGTGGAAGACAAGAAAAAATAGAGTTATAATATATATTTCATAATACAAAAGGAAGTATGAGTGAAGGAAACAGAAAGGGAAAGAACGGAAGGGTGAGGGAGAGAGAGAGAGGGAGAGAGTGAGAGATAAAGAGAGGGAGAGCGAGTAACTGACAGGGAGTGAAGTGGTTAGACTGAGTGAGACAGAGGGAGAGAGAAATGGAGTGAAGGGGAGTGAGAGACTAAAGGAATGAGAGTTACCAAAAGGGAATGAGAAAAGGGGAATAAGGGAAGGGTATTGACGGATGGAGTGAGCGAAAGAGAGTGAGGGGGAGTGAGGGAATGGGAGCAGGAGAAAGGGAATGGGAGTGATGCAGAGAGAGGAGAATATGAAATGGGGGAAGAGGACTAAGATTGAGTGAAGGGCAGTGACAGTGTGGGAAGGGATATAAGGATGAGGGAAGGGGAGTGTTGGAAAAAGAAGCATATTAAGAGAAAGGAAAAAGGAGTAAGCGAGAGAGAAGGATTTATAGTAAGAGAGAGGAAACAAAAGGAAGACTGGTGGAGAGAGAGGGAGACAGTGAGAGAGACAAACAGAGGGAGAGTGAGGAACTGTGAGGGAGTAAGTCAGTTACAGTGACTGAGACAGATGAAGAGACTTAGAGACGGATGGAAGAGAAGACAAAATTGAGTTATAATATATATTTCACAATACAAAATAATTTGTACAATATGTTATGTACTTTATTTTGCTGTTCTCAGAATATATTGATTTTCACTGAAAACAGTGAGTTCAATAGTACTCATCATATAACAGCGGGCAAAAAAGACAATCAATAAGATTGTCTTTAAAAAAAACATTCAACATTTTCATTAACAATGTAACAATTAGAAAAAAACATATCTTAAATGTCTTTTTCGAACAGCAATTTTTTACGTAATTAAGGAAAATTACCAACAATCACAAAGTAACAAAACATTAATACTTCTTTCTTATACACTCTAAATAAAGTTATGTACAAACATATGCTAACAACATTTACCCGCAATAGTCATTTTTTGTTTCAGATACCATTCCTCATGGCCAAATAGTATGTGTGAATCCTTAGTTTGGAAGTTACTTATTAGTACTCTTAACCGCCCGTTTCCCAACCTTCTGAACCAAAAGCACCAACATCTTTTGGACCATATAACAATGGTTATACCTCCACCTGATGCTATTTATCATGTACATAGAACGTTAAACAACTAGCATTCTATCAGAACCTCAACATCATCTGGTATGCCGATCACACTCTTTTCATCCTTTATCTTACCAAGGAGCTGTATACCATTGAAAGAAACCTCTACAAGGAAATGAAAAATGTCAGCAACATCTCCAACAACTACAACAAATCTAAAACACCTCTGCCTCACTGATGATCAACATCTCCTGTGATAGCCACATCACCCACTATCTGATACACTTACACTACCTCTACGTCAACTACAAGAATTTTTTGAACCTCATCACCCTAACTCTCAAAGTACTTTTCAACACCAGACTACCCTTTCTTAATAGCAGTAATTTTCCCAGACCAATTATTTTCCCTAAAATTTGGGTTGTAAAAACACTAGGTAAGAATTTGGAAAGTCATAAGGCAAACGTTGTTTAAAAATCAATTGAGTATCATTACAATGAGTCCAGCCTTTCGTACATTTTAAATAAGCTGTGTAATGTCCTGATGTTGTAGAAGGACCATCATGGAAAATAATTGCTACAGTTACAAAAGTTTTTCCTGATATTGAGAGTTGAGAAGCCACACATTTTTTTATTAAATGTGTCAGTTTTCTTCCATCAGGTCTGCATCGTTGCAGGGTTAAAATTACATACTGTCGGGGGTGCGTGGCCTGGCGCCGATGTGAATGGCCGCCTAGCTCGGAGCTCCGCCGAGCCGATCCCCTTCTTTCTCAAAATCCGGTAAAATCCATATCCATTCCAGCCCTGCTGGCAGCGGAGGTCTGCTGAAGGATCCTCCCCCCCTTGGCATCATTTGGGGCACTCTGCTTGGTCCTGCGCCAGGTCGTGGGCGATCTGCTGTCCTCCGGCTTTGGGAAGGAGACGCCGGAGCCTGCATCATGGCCTGAACTTTGGGAAAGGTCTCGGATGTGAGGCCTACTCAGCTTGTGTACTGTCGGAGCTCCGGGGACTCCCGGCGAACCTCCGGCGACTGGAGCACGTTGGTGTGGCTGGGGTTCTTGGGCCCCCCATCTGTTGGTCCGGTAGCGGCGAGTGCTTGCTGGGGGCTGCCCATCAATGGTCAGTCGCTGAGCCAAGGGTAGCGTGGGCGGCCCTGAAAGGGGACCTGGTGGAGTATGGGGCCTTGACGCTCGGGGGCCTCCCCGTTGATGCCTGCCCGGGAGTTCCTTTTACCCCCGTGTGGACAACTGCAGGGCCGTGCTGAGGCCGGCTGAGGGGGCAAATTCACTGCGGGCCTCCGGCGCTACTACTGTCTGCCAGCTAGTGACGGCTCCTACCGTGGGCGGGCCGGGTCTCAGGCGAGACCCGGGCAGCCCGCCGTGGGGAAAGACCTGCCTGCCCACATTGGTTGGTGAAGAGGAGGGGGGTGCAAACATCTGTTGCCCCACGCAAAGGGGCGCTCAGGACCCTGGAGATAGATATGTCCCCCCCCCCCAGCCACTGGGGGCCGGCCCCTTGAGGTGGCCAGAAGCACGGTTGGGCTGGGATTGTCCCACATGGTACAGTCGGACACGCCTAAGGTGGGGAGTAACTGAGACATCGCGGAGACCCCCCCCCCTCTGTGTTGCCTGTTTTTTTGTGAGTGTTGGAACTCGGGGGCTCTGACCTACTGCGGCATGGACTTTCGCCTCACACTCTGAACTTTCCTGCGGGCGGCTCACACCGGGCACTGAATCCTTTCTGGGCATCCGAGCTTAGGAAATGTCTCACGCCTGAGTCAACGCCCTACTGCGGAAGGCGGCGGTGGATCTTGAGAGGTGACGATGGGTGTGGCCTGGAGCGGGTTGGTGCGGAGGGTTCCTGGCCATTCTGGGCCCCGACATTGCCTACCAATAACTATCCTGACAGGGTGTGAGACACGATGGGACACACCCTGCTGGAGAGATCAACAGGAGGGCATGGATGGTGCGTGCTGTCCCTGGTTTGGGGTCTTGAAAGATTTTGGCTGGTCTCTCCGGACTGACCCCGGGTCGGGACTAGTGACGCACTGCTTCTGAGTCTCGCGGAGTGGCGCTCGGCTGGGCCGGGGTGCTGGGGCCTTCCTTCGCTGATCCCCTGTTCTGGCTGCGAGGGGTCCGTACCTCCTACAGGCTATCATGAGGCCCAAGCCTAATGCCCCCACGCAATCCAACAAATTGGACAAATATGCCGTCCAGAAGGGGACCCCCCCTAAACGTGGTGCGGCGGATGAGGTGGCTCCCCCTAAGGAGCCATCGCTTGCCTCTATCATGGCGGCTATACAGTCCCTGGGCACTAATCTCGAGACTAAAATAGACAGAGTATCCATTGAGGTCAACCTTCTCCGAGCGGACCTCAACAAGACATCTGACAGAGCCCATGCCAATGAAGACGGACTCTGGGAGCTTCAGACTGCCACTAAATCATTAGAGACCCGGGTTAATGAGCTGGTCCACCAACACCGACAGACGGCCCTCAGGCTTGAGGACCAGGAAGGGCGGGCCCGGAGGAGCAATATATGCATTGTGAGTGTTCCGGAGGAAATGGAGGGGCCCAGCGTGGAGCTTTTCCTTGAGGACCTTATACTTAACCACCTGAAACCTAAGCGCCTCTCTCGAATCTTCACCATTGAGCGTGCACATCGGGCGCCCATCCCCAAGCCGAAACCAGGCGCACCACCTAGAACTATCATAGCGAAGGTCCTGAACTATCGCGATAGAGATGCCATCCTACAAGCGGTTAGGCTATCAGGTGACCTTCTATATGAAAATGCCACTATCCGTTTCTTCCCGGATTTCACGCTACAGGTACAGAGGGAGCGCCGTACCTTTACAGGTGTCAAGGCAGCACTACGTGAAAAAGGGATAAAGTATATGATGTTCTTCCCAGCCAAACTTAAGGTTATCGCCGGTAGCAAATCCCTATTTTTTACAAATCCCTCTGATGTACAGAGTTGGCTGGACAAGGGGGCATCCAGGAATCCGGACAGCCAGGACGGGGGCAGCTGGAGAGACACGCAGGCTGCTTCACCTGGTTCGACTATGGGACAGTCGGATGCAGGGGGCCGGAGTCAGTGCTCCTGAAGGTCAAGGTCGGCCAGTCCTCGTCGGGACATTCTCCATGAGACAGAATAGCGGTTACGGAGATGGACCAAAAGGAGTGAACTTCTACGAACTGTAACATATTAAACAGCCTGCGCATGGTGGTCATGCCCTTTTCTTTGGGGGAGCAATCGGCCGGCAAGTAGTTGCTGTACTGGGCTGCCGTTCTGTGATTGGTCAGGGAGGATATATGTGCTGCTCCCCTTAGGCAACTGACTGCGTGGGGTATATTTGTCGAGAACATGTTGAGACACTGTTTAACTCTGTTAGTGCCGGCCCCTGCCTAAGGGCTAACTGTTACGGTGGCTAGAGAGCTGGATTGGTATGCTACAATATTCCAAGTTGGGGGGGTTGGTGGAGGCTGGAGCTTGGGCTGGCGCACGTTCCCCTTAGCATCAAGCTTCTAGAGGAGAGGAGCCTATCTTCACTCTACGTTGGGGTTTTTGGGCGAAAGGCGCTCTGCTAATTGGGGATGTGGGTAGTTGTACACCTACAGAGCAGGGATGCAGGGAGGGGGGCCTGTTTGGGGAGAAAGTGGGGGTGGGTTCTGGTGGGGTGTTTGGACGGGATGGGTGGATGGGGACGGGGGAAGTTGGGGGGCGGGGGTTGGGCTTGTTTGGTGTTGTCACTCATGATGAAAATGACTGTTTTACACTGTGGTACCGGTGGTAGCGGGGCTTTGTGTGCATTTCACCAGATCTTCCGACATGGGGTGGGATAAAAGCCTTAAAATTCTGAGTTGGAACGTTAACGGGCTGGGGGACAAGCTGAAGAGAACAATAGTCTTGCAATTTCTTAAAAGGCACGCACCTGATGTGGTTCTGTTGCAAGAGACCCACCTTCTGGGAAACACATGTCACGCGCTTAACAGATTTGGCTACTCCCTTATTCTTCATGCCGGCTTCACCTCTGGCTCCCGAGGGGTTGGCATTATGATACGCCGAGGCCTGCCCCTATCCATTGACCACACTGAGACAGACTCACTGGGTAGATATGCAGCTCTTTCAGGCCAATGGGAGGGAGGCACACTTAACCTGGTTACTTGCTATGTCCCACCGGGGCAAACCCAGTCCTTTCAGGCTTTAGGGAAGCTCCTCCTCTCCCTTCCGGAGGGTCGAATTTTTGTTGGGGGCGACTTCAACGCAGTAGTTTCAGGTCACTGTGATAGACATCCCCCTAGAGATCTTCCCCATGGTCAGTTGTGGCTTGCTGATTTTGCGGATACTTTTGGTCTCACGGACCTCTGGCGCTTTAAACATCCTGCCGACAGGCAATACTCATTTCTATCTGGTCCCCATCGCTCCTTCTCCCGTTTGGATTACATCTTTGCTCCTCTACAGTGCGGCACAGTTGTCCGCGAGGCCACCCATCTGGCACGTGGTTTATCAGACCATTCCCCTCTGCTGATCCACATCACGGTAGGGAACGAGCGAGAGGGCAAGGTAGCTCCGATCAGGGCCTGGCATCTCCGAAATCCGGAAACCCGTAAGGTCCTAGCTAAGGTGATTGACCGTTACTTTGAGGAAAACGATGGCACGGTAGAGCCCTCAGCCATACTATGGGAGGCCTTTAAGACGGTGTTGAGGGGGGAGGCCCTGTCGGCGATTGCTGGCCGCCGGAGAGAGCGGGAGCCACAGATGCTTAAGGTGGAGGGGGACTTGCATGCCCTTGAGGCAGCGGTACTCGCTAGTGACGACCCGGAAGAGGGGACTGCGCCTCAAACGTGAGGAATACAAGGCGCTAACCTCGGATGCTGCGCGCACCACCCTTAGAGATAGGGAGGGGAGGATTTACGACCAAGGAGACAAGGCCGGCAAACTTATTGCATGGCTGGACAAGAAACAGCAGTCACACAAGGTGGTAGTGGAAATTTTGATGGACTCCGGAACGGTGGTAACGGAACCCAGAGAGGTGGTACAGGAGTTTGAGAAACACTACCGGCGGGTGTACAGTAGAGGGTCCGACCGGCCTGAGGAGGACTCTGTCGACTTGTTGGCTGACATCCGAATGCCTACCCTTACGGAGGTGGAAAGGGAGCTTTTGGAGGCCCCTCTCTCGGTAGAGGAGCTGAGCAGAGCTATATGCGATCTGCGATCTGGAAAGGCTATGGGACCTAACAGACTCCCTATCGAGCTGTATAAGATCAAGGCTGACGGCCTCAGTCCATACCTTAAGAGGATGTTCGAGGACAGTAAAGAGCAGGGCATATTACCTAGGGATCAACGGATAGCTACCGTAGTAGCCATTCCAAAGGAAGGCAAACCTAGAAACCTTTGTGCCTCCTATAGGCCTATCTCCCTCCTCAATTCTGAACCCAAGATCCTCGCTAAAGTCCTAGCCAATAGACTCCGACCAGTCTTGTCGACACTGGTCCACCCGGACCAGTCGGGGTTTATGCCATGCCAGAACACTGCGCTTAACCTCCGCCGCGTGCAGGGAGTGGTGGGGCGCTGCCATACTCTCCGAGAGGACGCTGTCCTAGTGTCCATGGATGCCGCCATGGCTTTCGACACTCTGGAATGGCCATACATGATAGCTGTCCTCCGGAAGTTGGGTTTTGGACCCAAATTCATTGGATGGGTCCGCCTCCTTTACTCGGAGCCACTCGCCCGAGTTCCTGTTAACAATAAACTATCTGAGGTGTTTGCCCTGGAGAGGGGAACGCGACAGGGGTGCCCAATCTCGCCGCTGCTTTTTGCCTTGTCCCTTGAGCCCTTAGCGGCCTGGATCCGACAGGACCTCTCCATAAAGGGAATCCGTTGGGCAGACAGCTGGGAGGACAGGATCTCGCTTTATGCGGACGACATCCTTCTATACCTGACTAGTCCCCGTAAATCTCTAATTGTGGCCTTGGACATTTTTACTAGTTTCGGGCGTAACTCTGGCTACAGTATAAATTGGCGTAAATCGATCCTGTATGTCCTCCATGGGGGCCCACCGGTTGTACCCCGTGGTTGCCCAATTTCTATAGCTGAAGATGGGTTCAAGTACTTGGGGGTCTATATTTCCAAGATTGCGAGCACACGGTATACGATGTATCTCCTCCCCCCCTGCAGAGGTTCCGGAGGGACTCGGCTGCGTGGCGCAAGCTCCCATTGTCTCTTTAAGGTAGGGCATCGCTGTTTAAGATGATGGCCCTGCCCAGATTCTTGTATGCATTACAGGATCTAGTGCCGCAGTCCTACTTTGCTACACTTGAAGCCTCACTCCGTGAGCTGCTGTGGGCAGGAGCGCCCCGCATATCCCTTCAAAAGCTGACGCTTGGCTGGTTTGATGGGGGTATTTCCTTACCTGATATCCGCAAGTACTACTGGGCAGCACACTTCTCTGCCATCAACCAAGGCATGTACTGTGCTGGAGGTGAACCCGGGTACGGAATGGACCCTTGGCTGCTGCCAGGGGGGAACTATGAAAGAGCGTTTTACTCTAAACCGGGTAGGTTCCCACTCACCGGGCTCACCAAACACTCTGTGCAACTCTGGCACGTGGTGCAGAAGAAGCTGGGTTGGGCAAATACCATTACTATGTCCACTCCACTATGGGCCTCTGAGAGTTTGGGCGGCCTGCACCGCACGAAAGGGTTCCGTGGCTGGGACCTAATCGGGATTTCTCACGTCCGAGACTTGTGGGGCTCCAAAGGGGTTGTATCGTTCGAACACCACCAGCAGACCTATGAGCTTGCCCCTAGGGAATTTTATTGTTACTTTAAGGTTCGCCACTCCCTTCAATCCAACATTCCTCTTGGGACCCTTCCTCCAGCGTCCTCCCCCCTGGAGGACAGATTACTAGACGGCCACATCCCCGACCACGCCATCTCCCTCACGTATAAGAAGATCGTTAATAACTCCCCTGAGCTGCTGCACACTCTTAAAGGGAAATGGGAGGCGGACGGGTTGGAAATCGTACAGAGGAATGGAATGGAGCGTTGGCATCTCCTAGGGAGGTGGCTATATCGGCCAGACTCCGTCTTATTCAACTTAAAATACTTCATCGAGTGTACATTTCAGGCACAAGGCTGCGCCTTTTGGGCCGTGGCTCTGACGGGCTTTGCTGGAGGGGATGCGGGGAGGCAGGGGAGGCAGGGGAGGCAGGGTCTTTTTTCCATATTTTCTGGGAATGCCCTCTCATACAGCGATACTGGCGGAAAATACATCAATGCATGCATGAGGTTTGGGGGGTGCAATTGCGAGTTGAGGCTAAACGTTGCCTGCTGAATATATGGGAACCCATCGATCTGTCTATATGGGGTAAGACGTGGGCTACACTTGGATTTGTAATCGCAAAACGTAATGTAGCGAGACTCTGGGGAGCTGGTGTGCCATCAAAGATTGGTCCATGGAAAAAAGACATGGATTGGTGCATGCTTCAGGAAAAGACAGTTTATGTGGCGAGGGGCTGCCCACAGAAATGGGCTGACATTTGGTCCAGCTGGAATGAGTATAGAGGACACATCTGTGAGCCCCCAGTGACATCTAGGGTTGACGATCCACTCGAAATACTGAATAATTGATGTAATCCTGCTCACTGTAAAGTTTGTGTCTGTTGTTGCATGCTCTGAGCCTTGCTCTGATCTGGTACGAAAATGCGAAAAATGCTTAAACTGTGATGTACACCATTGTTTTTATCTATGGAGTTAATAAAAATGTTATTAATTACATACTGTCCATATCTTTGTATAAATAACGTTGATAACATTTGAGAGTTACATTGGGTACATACCATGTTTTGATTTGCTTCTCTAACTAGATTATTAAAAGACACTGATTTGCAGTCTGGTAGAGTCAAATATATAAATCTTTCAGTGTCTATTTCAGTACTACTTGAAAACGAACAATTGTCACAGTCATGTTGCCATTTATAAGAAAGGCCAAAAAGATTTTCAATTTCTATACCTTCATCTTGCAATACAACAAGCATATACATTAGAAATTCCTGACAATCTTGCTAAATATTCTGTGAAAATTGATTTAAACCAGAACATATGTCTAAAACATTTCGAATATCAGAAACACTTTCTATTTTAGTTTTATCACTACTACATTTTTCAAACACAGAATTCAACAAACAACAAAATCTTTTATCCCGATTTTCAACAATTTGCTGGAGTAAAGTTTCAAGAAAAAAAACAACATTAACCACTACATTAGCATAGCAGTTGACACCAGAACTGTTTTCAAACTGAAAACCAACAACCTCTTCAATAGAATCCTTTTTCTTTTTGCTAACTATCACTGGTTCATCTAGTTTTTTTCTTTTCTCTGCAACCTCGCTACAATTTTCTCATATCTTCTATTTTGACTTAACGCACGCTTTTCAAATACTGGATATTGAGGTAAATTGGGAGCATGTTCTCTTCTTAACCTATTATACTCTCTTACACAATTTACATCTGCACTAATCTTTGTGTCATCAAAATCAATCAGGTATAATCCAGATAAAGTTCTGACTCGTGATAAAGCAACATATGCAATACCCTCTTTAAACACAGTACTTCCAATATTCACCAAAGCACTATCTACACTTAAACCTTGAGATTTATGAATAGTCACCGCATATGCCAAACAAACAGGAAACTGTTTTCGGCGGACATATAATTATTTTACAAGCAAAAATCGAGCTGAACAATAACTCAATTGTTGTACTTCTTCAATTTCATCAAATTTGATTTTCAAAAATTCAATGTCATCTCTATTTGGATAATTCACAAAATCAACAACATAACCCATTGCTCCATTTACTAAACCTCTTTCCACATGCAAATTACGTCATAAAATTATACGACAATTTATACATGCATATAGATTCTTTTCTAAACCAGCAGTTTTAGATATTGATTTTTCTAAAGAATCCAATTTTGACTTCAACTTTCAGACAAAATAATAGTAGCTCTTTCATTCTCTATTCTATCAATAGCTTACAGTTTTATAATTTCTTGATTTTCTAACTTTAGCATTTTTTTATTGAATATTGAACATTCTTGCAGAGTTGGCATCAAGCATATCACTGATGTCTTTTCTGCAATTTTTCTATATATATTCTCTGGGAGAATATTTTCGTCTGGAAACAAATTTGTAAGTAATCATGCCTGTAAAGCTTCTTTGCCGTGTTCACTCACTTTTCCAATTCTTATATCTTCAAGAATACTTTTATAATCAGCGTCCTTTGCCTGTCGCATATTTGTAATGAGTTCTGAATATTCGAAATATGACCAAATATTTACATTTCCAATGCTTCCCAGGCACTTTCTGGTGTCTTCATGTGTAACTGTTTTAAATACTGGCTGTCCTTTCACAGGAGTTAATTGTAGTGGATCTCCAAAAACTATGACGTGTTTGCCTCCAAATAACACATCATACTCTGTTTTAAGGATTTGTTGCATTCTTAAATGCACAAAGGCAAGCATTAAATTTGATACCATGCTGCTTACCTCATCAATAATGAGAAGTTAAATTTATTCAAAACTCTAGAAACTTCACAACAAGCTTCTCCAGATAGCTTGTGGTATTCTAATTTATTTTTATGTTCTACTGGCAGCATCAATAAACGATGTAAAGTAATCCCTTTAATGTTCTGTGCTGCCAACCCAGTTGGAGCAGTAACAACACAAGAGAGTGACGACTCAGTTCTTTTCTGTAGATAAGTTGCAATTGCTTTTATTAGAAAACTTTTTCCAGTTCCTGCTTCTCCACTCACGTACAGTCGGACAGGTTTAAATGACGTACATGAGCACTCTTTTTTCTCGTGATATAAACCATGCTCAATCTGTTCAGTCATTTGATCGTATATTTGTTTTTGCTCAACATTTAGTTGTTTTTCCAATTCTTCTAAGTTTATTACATCCTCTTGAGCTTGTTGCATTGCTGTTTCCACCTCATCCATGGCAGTCGCTGCTTCATTTTGAATAATTGGTTCTCCTAGTGGATCCTGACTCAACGAAGGAGAACTTTGACTGTCTTGAGAACTGTCTCTAGCAATCTCTGCTGCAATTGTAGTTTCTTGTTGTATTTCGTCATTCAACATTTTCAGATAATTAGTAAAAGCAGGACATTCTATAGTATTTTTAGTTGCATTGAATGAATCTTCATACCTGTCAAAATCTCCAAGTAGTTCCAGTTCTGTTCCACATGGCTTAAAGAGTTGCAAAAGAGCTAAATAGTAAAATTCCCTTTTGTCAGCAGTTTCGCAACTCAGTTTTTGATGATTAATCAAATGTCCTTTTCTTTGTTTCACTAAACATCCTTCAGATCAAATCACAGCATATACTCCTTTATTGATATCTTCTGTAATATTCTTCTTAAAAGTATAGCTTTGCAGTACTTCATAGAGACAAACGTTCTCAAGATGATTACTTCTATTTGGATAGTATGTATCCAACACATTTGTCTTCAAAATATCTGTACTGTCTGGTTCTCTCTCTGCTAAATACTTGTACAGATTTCAAAACTCGGTTTTGTGTTCTTGCAATACCCAAACTCACCCAAATGATTGTTCTAGATTTGGAGTATAGACTTGCAGATGATAAACGATCTGAACATTCATATGCTCCGATTTCTCGATGAGACAACATCTTCAAACTGTAGCTGTACAATTTCTTACTTAGGCTCTTTTCATGAGAAATTTCTTCCCACCTTTCCTTTAGTTCCGTCTTTTCAGATTTAGTAATGTAAGACGTTACATATCGAGCCACAGCAATCGAGTTGTCTGCAACATATTGAATATCCATGTTAGCATTCCACATGGACAAAATGACTGGGTTATAGTCATTTATGTATTTTGACTCTTCATTTCTTTTTAAGTTGTAGGTATTTTTCGGTGATTTTCTTGTGACAGTATGTCGCAAAGATGACATAAAATTGTTCACTCTTCCTTTTGATAATACTGGACGTGGAAATGCAAATCGACATTTTGTGTAGAACTTATCCTTAGATTTGTACTTTCAACGACAGTATTTTCCACAACGATGGGTTTGAAACCGTAAGACTTGATGTCTTAAATTCTTTTCTACTGTACTTTTGGGTACAGCTCATGTAGAATATTGTTCAATAAAACTCATGACTGTGTCATCTGAATCTGTTCCAAATTTGGGGGCATCTTCGATCCATAGCAGTATATGTATGTGAGGAGCACCTCTTGCTTGATACTCCTTTCTCCAAAAGAAATCCAGAACCGCTCCAAGAGAAGGATTTTTTTTGTTTGTGATAAAAGACATCATAGCTTCAAATCTATGATTGAAATACCTGCATACATTAACTGGATCCAAAGAGCACAGTTCTCCAGGTGTCTTGCATTCTATATTTTCTATGTTAGCATTTGCCTCTCGAAGAAATTGAAGTAAATCTTCCCAAGCATACTCTGCACAGCTTAGAGTAAGGAACCATGTAGGAGTTCCTAAGTTTCTTAGAATACATTTCAATTCCCCATGACGATGGTACCAATACTCATTAGTACCACGCTGACAGGCCATGAGATTAATTAGGTGAGATTCCAAAACAGTATCTTTCTGCTGGACTTTATCCATAAAGTCCTTTGCCGAAACATTTTGCAAATGTACTCCACTTTTTAGTATATGGTTCACTGTATAAAAAAGTCCAGATAAGTCACTCTCAAACAGAAGATGAAACAAATATGGAATACATTGGCGAAACCTTGGATCTTCTGTATATAATCTTAAAGGCCGGTATTCAGATGCAGGAATCTGCACAGGTCGTTCATCATATCGTCCACCTTTGCCTGAGGGAAGCAACGAGCTTCCAAGCTTTCTTCTCATACACTAATGGGACTTCCTTTAGCTTCTTTCATTTGAAATAACTCAATAGTATTTCCCATCACTTCTTTAGAGTGAAGTGGATGCACACTAGAATGTTCATAAATTTCTTCAGTTCTGGACACATCCACTTTTTCAATTTCTGCAGTTGGGAAATCACTCTCCTCTTCTACAGTTGTTTCCTCTTCTCCTACATACACATTTTTATAGTATTGATTATTTTTTACCAAATACAACGTTGCCTTTTTCACTTTCCTAACATCCACTAATTCTTGCCAGATTTTCTTACTCATCGTAGGAACGCCATTAACTAGAATAACTAGAGGTTCCTCTTCCACATTTTCTACACCAATTGTTTCAGTATTTTTCTTTAAATTTAGAGGTAAATATACAACTCTTCCCTTTAATCCTCTCTGTAAATCTGAAGGAGGCAATTTCCCTGTCTTAGGCTCCATGCGAACAATAGCCTGAAATGGATGCACACATTGAATGAGAATAGACTCATAAGTATTTAAATCCATCAGTTCAGAAGGAATATTTACCAACTCAAGATTATTATGAACAGCTCTAGCAGGCATCTTATTCTCATCTAATTTATTATAACAATATTTACAAATATGTTGATCAGAACCCAAATCAAAACAATTCTCTACCAACAAATAAGTTGCAAATTCCCTCCACTCATTATTATTCTCTTTTTCACTTTTTAAATATAGATCAACTAACCTGGTCTGGTTTTTATAATGAATTCGTCTACAACAAATACAAGAAAAGTTTGGCCTTTCACCTGAAATGACCTTAAACCTTGTAATTTCTTGCTCATAATTTTCTGTACTAAAATTCTGTACATTTTCTTCCACATTTCCTTCTATTAATCTATCTGTTTCTGCACTTTCTTCTTCAGGACCAAAGTAACTAACCTCAATTTCTTCACTAATGTTGATCACATCTAACATAGATCCATGCAAAAGAGCACTGTTTAACTGTTTTAACTGAAGTGCTGGACTTTTTGCATAATACAACCTTGCACTAATTTCCTCACTTCAGTATGATGCACTGCTAACATCCTAAAATGGTGAAAAACACTCTGACATATTTTTTTAGAAAGACAAGCCAAAGAATGACCTTGCAAACCCGTTTTGTTTCTCACTCTGCAGGGGTCTAATTCTTGCAACATCTTAATCTTCTGTTTAACACTTTTCTTAGTATACGTACGTAAAAAATTGTGAAAAAAATCAATTGAATCCTGTCGTGCACTACAAATACTACTACAATTCCAAGTGTACACTGGAGCCTTAGGATGTCTCCCTAAAACTTCATCAGCTAACACCTCTTCTGCATTTCTAGGGACAATTTTCTCTTTTTCAATCGGGCTACCATTCTTAACCTCGTAAGCTCGACCACTGGTCTCAACTGCATGCAACAAATTATTACTCTGAAAGTAACTCTCTTCATTAAAAAACGGCTCACAACTTGAACTATGTTTCCATTCTCCAGAAAAAACATTACAAAAATTAGTTCTATTAATTAGTCTTTTCCACTTACTTTTGACCTTCATAACATTGATTGGCTTATCTAGTGTTCGAATCCTACTGATTACTAAAACAAACAGGTTTTTTTTAAATTCAAAAGCTTTCTCCACAATTGACTGGATATGTTTTTTCTTGATTGTCCACAGTTTTTCTTAATTGTGTTATTTTCCTTATAAAATCCTTTGTTGACTTACCAGGAGCTTTCTTTGTTTTTTTCAGACATTGCTCTTTAGATAAATCTTGTACTTCTTTTTCTTGGAGATGTAAGCCTGTTTATATTTCTTTCTTCTCTCAGTTTTAGACAGCATTTTCTTTTTTCTTTCTGTAGATAATTAAAATCTGTTGGTTAGAAAAAGAAACATATTTAATTATTTTATTTACAATTGTAGACCACTACTAGCATACTACATAGCAATTAGAAGCACTATATGTTGTTAAGTCTGGTTCTCTCCATAAGTAATTTTAAGGCACAGCAGCAGAGTTCGAGCAGTGTAGGAGGTCATGCAGGGAGTGCTGTTTCAGGGTTTAGGACAGTGCAGTAGTGTTTGAACATTATAGGGGCATTTATTTATTTAAAACTTGTAAGGCGCAACAGCTACCCGCAGTGGGTTTCCCGGCGCAAGGGATAGACTAAAGAAGAAAAACAACAACACTACTGAGTATTTGGCAACAAGAACTGCAAAAGGTAGTTAAAAAAGTAAGGTTTTTAGTTTTTTGCGGAAGCAGAGCATGTTAGTCTCAGTCTTCAGGGCAACGGGAAGGGCATTCCAAAATTTGGGACCTAGATGGGAGAAAGATCTTCCTCCCATCTTCACCAGTTTGAATCTGGGAATGACATAATCACAGTTGGCCGAAGATCTTAAAGTACGGCTAGGCCTGTAGGGTTGGACTAGACTCTGGAGGTATAGTGGAGCAGAGCCCTGTTTAATTTTAAAAAGGTAACATAAGGCTTTAAATTTGATACGGCTCGAGACCTTGAGCCAGTGAAGATCACGGAGAGCCTGGGAGGCCGAGGATCTCCTCGGGATGTTGCAGAGGAGTCGGGCTGATGAATTTTGCACGACCTGTAGTTTGTTAATAGTCGCAACATCCGCGCCAAGGTAGAGGACGTTGCCATACTCCAGACGAGATGTTACTAATGCCTGGACTACGGTTCTCCTGGTGGCGTGGGGCAATATCCAGAGAATTTTCTGGAGCCATCTTAGAGTGGAAAAACAGATGGCCGCCACCTTGGTGGCCTGTTGCCTCATAGACAGTTTGTCGTCTATGAGGAATCCCAGGTTACGTACCACAGGAACCGGTTGAGGGATAGGACCCATGGCACTGGGCCAGTGTTGCGGACCCCAAAGATCTTTATGTTTCCCCAAGATGACAATCTCGGTTTTGTCACCGTTTAGCTTGAGGAGATGCCTCTGCATCCACTCAGCCACTAGAGACAGACCGGTTTTCAGTCCAGACACATCGTTGGCTTCAGTGCTGGAGAGGGAAAAGACAACTTGCGTGTCATCGGCGTATGAAAAAATGGTCAGCCCGGCATCCTCTGCGATGGTAGCGAGAGGTTTGATGTAAATATTAAACAGCAGCGGGCTGAGAATGGACCCCTGAGGGACACCATACGCCGAAGGACAGATCGCAGAAACAGCTTTCACAGAAAAAACCTGGAAAGTGCGCTCACCTAAAAAGGAGGCAAACCAGGCAAGTGCGGGGCCAGCTATTCCAAGGGATCGGAGAGAGTTCAGTAGGATGGAATGGGACACGGTATCGAACGCTGCGCTCAAATCCAGAAGGATGAGAGCTGAAGTTTCACCGCGATCGATACCGTGCCGGAGCCTCTCCGTTACCCCTAGTAGTGCAGACTCGGTGGAGTGGTGAGCGCGAAAGCCAGACTGAGAGGGGTGTAAAAAGCCCTGACTTTCAGTGAAATAGGTGAGCTGCGTGTTGATATGCCTCTCCAGTACCTTAGATAAAATAGGCAGCAAGGAGATAGGTCTGAAATTGGAGAGGTTTGATGTGTCCGCACCGGCCTTTTTCAAGAGCGGGACCACCATCGCGTGTTTCCAGTCCTGCGGCACATGACACTCACTCAAAGAAGCGCTTAAGAGTCGCATAAGAGGGCGCCGACATTCAAGGTCAAGCAGTTTTAAGATCTTTGCAGGCACCGGATCACGTGGAGAGCCAGATTTTACGCTATTCAGGCAAGCAAGGAATGAGTCATCATCAAACGGAAGCCAGTTAGTTAACATTGCCTTCGAGGACGGGGGTGCATCCACTACCATATGTACCAGTTGGAGTTGGGTTGCTATGATGGGGGGACTCATGGAGTTATAGATACGCTCAACTTTAGCAATAAAAAATTCCGCAATGGAATTACACTGAGCTTCCTCCAGAACCGGGGGAGACGGTATAGTGTCTGCTCCTGACAGTTTTTTAACTACCGTAAATAAAGTGCGGGGACAGTTCTTAGCATTAGCTACTGAGTTTACCGTGTGCATAGTTCTTGCATCTTTGCACCTGGAGTGATATTCCTTCAAGGCTTCTTTGTAAACGATCTTCCGAGATGCCGAGTAGGTACGCCTCCATTTTCTCTCTAGGGCCTTGCAATTAGTTCTCAGAACCTTTAAATCGGCTGAGAACCATGGGGCTGGGCAGCGATGAGATTTAAATAAACTCGGAGTAGGGGGAAGCACAGTATTGACGGCATTCGTAAGCCAAGATGTTATCGCCATGTTCAGATCTTTGAGTGGGGCCTCGTTCTTCAGAGGGCAAGTATCGAAGAGATACTGATTGAACTTTGAGATGTCAAGTTTGCCCCACCTATGGATTAGTTCACCCTTACCCTTTCTATTCACAAAAGATTGTTTAATATTGGATAGGGCGAAATGGACTGCAAAATGATCGGTCCACTCCAAAGGGCGGACACTCTGAGAGCAATCAAAGGCGAGGTTGGAAAGAATCGGATCCAATAGATGCCCAGCAGAGTGAGTAGGACCCGAATTACACAGCGAAAGGCTCAAGACCTCTAAGTCATTTAAGAAACTCTTACTGATGGCACATGAGGAGTCTTCAAGATGTAAATTTAAATCTCCGAGAATAGTGAAGTTTGCGGCCCTAAGGAGTAGGGGGGCTAAAGAATCGGCGAGCGAGGATGTCCAGGTGTGAGCATTGCCGGGGGGGCGATAGATCAGAAGACCAGATAGGGTGAATTGGGGATTGATTGCGAGTTTAAAAAGCGCCGCCTCGCATCCGGAGAGGGGGAAGGCCTCAAGTTTGCAGAAATAGCAAGACTTGAAGATTATTGCAATGCCCCCACCTTTACCGGGGTCTCTGTCTTGTCTCAATATAACATAGTTATTAGGGACGGCCATCGCAATGTCAGGGCCGGAGCTGCCATGAAGCCAGGTCTCTGTAAGAAACAGGGCGTCAGGCTGCTCAGCGACCAAAAAATAAAAAATATTAGATTTATGTTTCGGGAGGGACCGACAATTAATGCTCCAAAACTGGAGGATAGGGTGTATAGAGGGAGATGTATTTGTCCTTCTTCTTCCTCGCGTTCGCACCGGTTTCATGGCCCTACAGATAGACATTTTGCCTGTGCGAAATTTACAACCTTCGCAATAGAAGTTATGTGTTGGTAGAGGACATAAGGAGCACTCTAGATAGGAAGGGGGGGCGAAGCGATTTTAGAAACTCACCGGTGTAAGCTAAGGTAGATGCAGCTCGACAAGCTGACGAAGGCATAGCTGCGGCACAGGTCCTTAGGCCCAGTCTGGCCCCGTCTGGCGCGGACGGGCGCAGACGGGCAGGACTCTGGCACGACTCGGGCGCAGGGAAGGCACGACCGCTGGGCGCCACCGCTGCGCGCTAGAGGGAAGGTTTAAAAAGGGCGGGCGAAGGAGGTCCGCGAAACTAGAGCGCTCGGTCCTGCGCCTCTAGAGTGGCACATCCACACCTAAGATGGCGGCCAAAACGAGCAAGAGGCTGAAGCCCACAGACCCGGACCCGCTAAGCAGCGGTGATAGTACCAATTATGATGCAGGTAGGGGCCAGAAACCCTCTTAAAATCAGGGGATAATAAAATAAAATAAAACCAAAATGAAAAAACGGGCGATTTTGCTGTAAATTATGTTTCAGGGTTTACAGCAGTGCAGTAGTGTTGAAAGAGTTTAGCAGGTTTTGGTAGGGATGGTATTTCAGGGTTTAGGACAGTGCAGTGGTGTTCAGACACTGTAGAGGTTCAAGGTGGGACTGATAATTCTGAGTTAAGAACAATGCCTGAACACCACTGCACTGCCCTAAACCCTGAAACAGCACTACCTACAAGAACCCCTTTCACTGTAGTGATCATTTTACTAAATTGCAAGGCATACTGTCATGTGTCTAAGATCACAGTGTGAGTCAGAATTTATTTCAGAAACATGTGGTAGAATGATTTGCTTAGTTGATGAGTTTTAAAATATGGAAAAAGATGTATTCATGGAGTAAGTCATTCCTTATGACAGTTAGTGCTATCAATTGGAAAGCAGCATGAGTGTCAGGCCTCTGAATTCCCCATTAGTCTCCATGCTGTGTGATAAAGATCCTGGGTGTGCTGTAGAAATTGCATACCAACTTTTTCAGTAGCATTTAGAAATTATTTCAGTGAATTCTCATTTCTACATTCTTACTCCCACCTTGAGCCCCTGCATTGCCTGTACACTACTGCACAGGAAATAACTTTTACAACGCAACTTTTACAATGCTCTGCCATTACAACTCAACTTTTACAACCAACATCCATTTCATAGCATGCCATTACAACGCAACCATTACAATGCTTGACACTACAACGCATACCATTACAATGCATGTTATTACAACGCAGTCATTACAATGCATACCATTACAATGCATATCATCACCATCCAACACTTACCGTACAGTTGCACCCCCTGGAGTTAGAATGACCATGTACAAAACACGGGGGAGAAGGAGGAACTTGAGACTAGGTCGCCCTCCTGGGACATGTCATGAAAGTGGGAACCCAAAATACTGGGTTCCAAGACCTAGCTCGTGTTGTGGTTACTGACCTTAATTTGCCAGTGAAACCAAAAAGAAAGAAAACTTATTTTCTAGTGTCCCCTAACTCACCAGGGTTGCCCCACGGTGACCTGCTTCATCATTGGGGCCATCCCAGTTCTCTACAAAAAGGGGCATGCTGCGACTCGCGAACTACGCAGGAGCACTTGTTTGTGAAGGACTATGTGTGGTGCAGAATTGTGGTGGAGTGGCTTAAGGTGAATTAAAAATACCGTGCTAGTGGGCCTCAACAAATGTATTATGCTCCTAGGTTGGTATGTTAAAAATGGGGTGTATCACTGTTTTCCAACCTGTGATGTGGGTTGGGTCAGTGTACGGTCGACATGTTTCAAGCTACCCCTAGCTTTTCTTCAGGACCATACAGGGACCAGCCCTGTATATGCCACTCCTATGAGCCCTTTCTAGGGATTAATTAATTAAATAAACAACATGTCATGCTGCTAACACTCTAGGCATGCGTATTCTTTGAAATACATACGTTTGTGCTCAATGCTGTTTCTGTAAAATATAACACAAGATTAGTGGTACATCATCCCTTTCTTTGAGAGAGAGAGGTCACACAAATCTCCTTCATGCCGCATTTATGCAGGCAACCCTGGTGAGTGAGGGGACACTAGAAAGAAAGTTTTCTTTCTTTTTGGTTTCACTGGCAAATTAAGGTCAGTAACCACAACACGAGCTAGGTCTTGGAACCCAGTATTTTGGGTTCCCACTTTCATGACATGTTAGAATGACCATGTCATGAGTGATGTAATATGTGACGTCATCAGCAGTGCATTGCGGGTGCGCGAGTTATAGTTAGCTGAACTAACTATAACGGGGGAATTTCAATGGTGTTGTATGAGTGAAATGTGTTTTTTTCACTGAATATATATATATATATATTACAATCGCCTCGCGCCGCTGGAGCACAAGAAAAGTCGCACTCAGGATTTAAGATACGTGGATTTCAGTATTTATTGAATTTCACTGGCAAATTAAGGTCAGTAACCACAACACGAGCTAGGTCTTGGAACCCAGTATTTTGGGTTCCCACTTTCATGACATGTTAGAATGACCATGTCATGAGTGATGTAATATGTGACGTCATCAGCAGTGCATTGCGGGTGCGCGAGTTATAGTTAGCTGAACTAACTATAACGGGGGAATTTCAATGGTGTTGTATGAGTGAAATGTGTTTTTTTCACTGAATATATATATATATATATTACAATCGCCTCGCGCCGCTGGAGCACAAGAAAAGTCGCACTCAGGATTTAAGATACGTGGATTTCAGTATTTATTGAATTTCACTGGCAAATTAAGGTCAGTAACCACAACACGAGCTAGGTCTTGGAACCCAGTATTTTGGGTTCCCACTTTCATGACATGTTAGAATGACCATGTCATGAGTGATGTAATATGTGACGTCATCAGCAGTGCATTGCGGGTGCGCGAGTTATAGTTAGCTGAACTAACTATAACGAGGGAATTTCAATGGTGTTGTATGAGTGAAATGTTTTTTTGTAGTTTTTTTCACTGAATATATATATATATATATATATATATATATATATATATATATATATTACAATCGCCTCGCGCCGCTGGAGCACAAGAAAAGTCGCACTCAGGATTTAAGATACGTGGATTTCAGTATTTATTGAATTTCACGTGTTTCGACAACACAGTCCTTGTCAAAAAGTCAAGGGTATGACTGTGCAAATGCGCCCCCTCGAGTGTTGTGAATTGGGTAATTAAATCTCCTTGAGTCCTGAGGGTCACTGGGGGCCAACTAGCCCACCAGCTACCTCCAGTATGCGCCACAGAGCTGCGTTGCAGAGGTGTAAAAAGGTGCATGGCCCCTGAACACCTCTCTGCAACGCAGCTCTTTGACGCATACTGGAGGTACCTGGTGGGCTAGTTTTGAAGGTGACTTAATCCCCCAATTTAAAACGCTCCACAGGGCACGTTTGCGTGCTGTCACATCAGGCCACGCCCCCTCCCTGCACCACTGTGCAAAGACGCCCCTTGGTGTATTGTAAATTGTGGGATTAAGTCCCCTTGGGTCCTGAGGGTCCATGGGGGCCAGCTAGCCCACCAGCTAACTCCAGTAAGCGCCACAGAGCTGCTTTGCAGAGTGGTGTAAAAAGGGGGTGAGGCCTTGGACCACCTCTCTGCAACACAGCTCCCTGGCGCTTACTGGATGTACCTGGTGGGCTAGTTGGCCCCCAGGGACCCTCAGGATTTAAGAGGACTTAATCCCCCAACATAAAACACGCCACAGGGCGCGTTTGCACCCTTGTCACATCAGGCCACGCCCCCTCCCTGCACCACTGTGCAAACGCCCCCCCTGGAGTGTTGTGAATGTGGGAATTAAATCTCCTTGAGTCCTGAGGGTCACTGGGGGCCAACTAGCCCACCAGCTACCTCCAGTATGCGCCACAGAGCTGTGTTGCAGAGAGGTGTAAAAAGGAGCGTGGCCTCTCAACACCTCTCTGCAACACAGCTCCCTGGTGGATACTGGAAGTACCTGGTGGGCTAGTTCACCCCCAGGGACCCTCAAGATTGAAGGGGACTTAATCTCCCAATTTACAATGTGCCAGGGGGTGCGTTTGCACACTTGCTATGTCAAGCCCGCCCCCTCCCTTCACCACTGTGCAAACGCGCCCCCTGGCGTATTTTGAGTTGGGGGATTAATTTGAGTCCTGATGGTCTCTGGGGATCAACTAGCTCACCAGGTATCTCCAGTAAGCACCACAGAGCAGCGTTGCAGAGAGGTGTGAAAAGGGACACGGCCTCTGAACACCTCTCTGCAACGCACCTCCCTGGTGCATACTGGAGGTACCTGGTGGGCTAGTTGGCTCCCAGGGACCCTCAGGATTCAAGGGGACTTAACCACATCGCTGCTTGCTAGTTTCCCCTCCTGTGCTGGACAGCAACGAAAACGGGTGTGGTCATGACGAGCTCAGCTCGTCATGAGCACCTGAGAGGTATATGCCATGTGAGCATGGAAGGGGTTAATCCCCCAACCTAAAATGTGCCATAGGGCGCATTTGCACCCTTGTCACATCAGGCAACGCCTCCTCCCTACACCACTGTGCAAACGCGCCCCCTGGCGTATTTTGAGTTGGGGGATTAATTTGAGCCCTGATGGTCTCTGGGGATCAAATAGCCCACCAGGTATCTCCAGTAAGCACCACAGAGCAGCGTCGCAGAGAGGTGTGAAAAGGGACGCGGCCTCTGAACACCTCTCTGCAACGCACCTCCCTGGTGCATACTGGAGGTACCTGGTGGGCTAGTTGGCTCCCAGGGACCCTCAGGATTCAAGGGGACTTAACCACATCGCTGCTTGCTAGTTTCCCCTCCTGTGCTGGACAGCAACGAAAACGGGTGTGGTCATGACGAGCACCTGAGAGGTATATGCCATGTGAGCATGGAAGGGGTTAATACCCCAACCTAAAATGTGCCATAGGGTGCATTTGCACCCTTGTCACATCAGGCAACGCCTCCTCCCTACACCACTGTGCAAACGCACCCCTGGTGCATTGTAAATTGGGGGATTAAGTCCCCTTGAGTCCTGAGGGTCCCTGGGGGCCAACTAGCCCACCAGCTACCTCCAGTAAGCACCACAGAGCTGAGTTGCAGAGTGGTGTAAAAAGAGGGCGTGGTCTTGGACCAGCTCTCTGCAACGCAGTTCCTTGGCGCTTACGGGAGGTACCTGGTGGGCTAGTTGGCCCCCAGGAACCCTCAGGATTCAAGGGGACTTAATCCACCAACTTAAAACACGTTTGCACACTTGTCACATCAGGCCACGACCCTACCTGCATCACTGTACAAACACGCCCCCGGGAGCGTTGTAAATTGGGGGATTACATCCTCTTAAGTCCTGAGGGTCCCTGGGGTTCAACTAGCCCACCAGCTACCTCCAGTAGGCGCCACAGAGCTGCGTTGCAGAGAAGTGTAAAAAGGAGTGTGGCCTCTCAACACCTCTCTGCAACGCAGCTCCTTGGCACATACTGGAGGTACCTGATTGAAGGGGACTTACAGCTAGATTCATCAAAGACCCATTTTGTGATTCTTTAATAGCGATTCATAAGGAATCGCTATTAAGGACTTGCAAAACGGGATTAATGTAGGAATTGCAAAAAATATTGCGATTCCTACATCTTCCTTATTTGCGATTAGCAAATTGCTAATCGTAAATAAGGAATAACTCCCCATTCATTCCTATGGGCCTTTGAATGGGGAGTTATTCCTTATTTGCGATTAGCAATTTGCTAATCGCAAATAAGGATGCGATTTCAAGGGTGCCAGGAGTGTCCAAAGGACACCTTGTAGCACCCCTGAAATGCAAATTTACACAGGTGTTGCGCACACACATGTCCAAAGGACATGTGTGTGTGTAACATGCAACTGAGAAAAATGCACTAAAGTGCTTTTTTCCATTTTTTCGCTATTTACCACGAAGTCAGACTTCGTGGTAAATAGCGGCCAAATATTGCAAATTCGCAATTTTAAATTGGTTAATGAATTGCATTTAAGGAATCTCAATGCAATTCCTCGCAAATATGCGATTTCGCTAATAGCGATTTTTGCATTTGGGATGATGAATCCCAAATGCAAAAATTGCGCTTGCAAAGGGCCAGATTCCGAGAATCTGGCCCTTTGCGAGCCGATTTTTCTTTCATGAATCTACCTGTTAATCCCCCAATTTACAATGTACCAGGGGGTGTGTTTGCACACTTGCTATGCCAGGCCCGCCCCCTCCCTGCACCACTGTGCAAACGTGCCAAAATTAAAAAAATATATATATTTTTTTTGGGCCCTGGGGGTCCTTCTGTGACCCCTGAGCAGGCCTAGGGGCTCAGGGTGTTTCTACCCTGCCCCCTTCTCTTGTCTTATATCTTTGTTTCTCTTTTTTCTGGTGACTCGCTTCTACCAAGTCACAAGATGGCTGCCAACACTTCCTGGTTTGGAGTGATGGCAGCCAATCACAGTGAAGCTCATGCTCCGGAGCTAGGCTCCGCCCAGATATCGAAACATTTATTTTTTGAATTTCTCAGCAACTACTGAAAGGATTTCCACCATTTAAAAAACAGGTTGCTTTTTGATCCAAGCACTACCTTTTTGCCAAATTTGGGGCAATTCCTTTCAGCAGTTCGGGCTGTAGCCCGTCTCAACATTTCCTGTGGAAATGAACATGGGGAAAACGTTTTTTGGGACCCCCCTTTTTCCTCAGTTATTAGCAATTCCCAAAAAAAAATTCCCATGGAACCTAGGTTGTAACTATAACTACCTACTGGCGACCGCCAGTAGGTAATATATGTTTAAGTTTTGGTGGGTACCATGGTACTCCTGTGGTACCAGCTCTTAAGCTTCACCACCATGGTACAGTCGAATGTGCAAACTTCCCCAGGTGAAGCTTGCAAGGTACAGCACTATCCGGGTGAAACTTGTGCAGCAGCTCCTGCAGCAGTACCTCAGTGACTCATAGGAGGGCTGCACTGGCTTCTGCAGAATTTTGGCAATGACTGCGGAGCAAATTTTCCTTTTAATTTTGTGGAGACTCTCTCTGGATTCCCCCTACATGTGCCAGAGGGTCAGGGAGTCCCTACACTGCCCTTAATATGTATTTATTTTCCACCTTCAGTACATGGGTACAGAGTCCCTGAGTCCTGTAATGTAGTCTGCAATATTTTTCTCTGACTTGTGATCAGCCATTCAGAATGTTCAGTACCAGTAGTGGTCCTGCAGTACTTAAAGGGCCTAAAGTGAAAGAGCACTGTCAGCTATTCAACAGCCCTATTTCTTAAATTATTTGGTACTGTGGGATTCCCAAAGGGAGTCCTGCAGGATCATCCATCTAGACATGCCTAACTTTTTAAATTCTTATTGCCCAACCCAAGCATGTCTTTAATGCAAATTTCTCAAAAGTCTCTGTACTGATTTACACCAAATAACAAAAAGCATGCTTTCTGAGTAAAATTCTAACTTTCTGCCAAATTTGGTGTAATTCTGTGAAGCTTTTTCCTATATCGAGAGCAAAGATTCCTACATGAATTTAACATGGGAAATCGAAGGAGAGAGACAACGCTGATCTGAAGTGCCTTGAGCGAGTGGGATGTTTTTGATTGTCTGGGGCCAGAGAAGATTACCTTTTGGGTCAGTTTGGGGAGTTACATGGAATACTAGGTCAAGCAGAGTTTTGGCATTTTGGAAATCTTGAGAATAATCATTTTGGTCTTGCTTTGAAAGTAAATCATTTTTAGGAAGAAGAATTTGGGTCATAATGTAGTAAATGATAAGGTCTAATTATTAATCAAACTTGGCATTCTACAACACGGAAATTAGGGGGTCCATTAGGATGTCGGGCGGTGGCACCACCGCGGTGGTGGCGGGCGGTTGTTTTCCACCTCCATGGCGGGCGGGGTGGTTTTCCGCCCGTCATCCTAATGGCCCCCCAAGTGTCATATGCATGTCATTGGCAAAACAGTACACAGCAAACATCTACTTTAAACAGCATATTTGCCCGCATAACTATTATCCACATATCTATATCTATAAGTGAAAATTTGGCATAACGGGCAGGGTTGGTCCACCCAGAGCCCTACCCTAGACCCTTGGCACTTGATAGGGGGGGGTGGGGTTCCAAAAAGACCGTACCAAAGGTCAACATTGAAGAAAAAGGTTTGTGCAGTGCAAACCTGCCCAGCATTCCTAAGAGGTACCATGTTATTCCACAGGAACCACCACTCAGGCTTCTTCCCATGGTACTGCAGAGCTCTGCAAACTTTTTTAAAAAAAAATTGTATTGCAGGGCCAGAAAAACAAATTACAAATTAATCCACAACTATAACACAAAGTATTACATTTTAAATTATGATCTTCCCAAAGTGAATACGAGATATCATTTCATACATGCACCTCTTCCTGACCTATTTAATTAAAACCTTCACAGAACCAGCATCATTCAACGTTATAACACCAACTATTCCATCTTACATTATAGTTTTCACTGAATAGATCCATGCCAGACCCAGGCTAAACCTTAAGAGATGTCGTCAAATGTAATGAAAAGAGGAGAAAAGAACTCCCCAACATTCTCCAATAACATGGATAAAAAGAACAGGAGTCAGCTATAAAAAAAAGAACCATAAGTAAACTTTCAGATCACACACAAGAGGCTATTACACCTACAACCATTTTGGCAAGGAAACCCCATAACTTATTACATTTTCACAGTGCACCAGCACTGTTTTACAAAAAAGTTCTCATTTTTTTGTGAAAAAACCCCAGTTTAACTTTTCATTGATTAAAAAACGGAGGAGTAGCTGATTTCCAATGGGTTGTACTGACAGATCTTGCAAACAAAATGGCAATAAACCAAACTTTCCTTGTCTACTTTGAAGGTGGAAATAAATGCTTTGAGTCTCCCATTAAAATTTCCAGCGCATCTGGCGGATTTACCTAGGGTAGCCACCTGTAAATAGCTCTGCAAACTTCCTCAGGGAAGCTTGCAAGGTATCACTGCACCATGGGGGTGAAGCTTGAGTGGTACCACCGAGTACAGCTGTAAAAGAAAAAAGAACAACAAAATAAATAAAAAATGAAATATGGGCTACGCGTCTGCAGGGATGGGCGTCTGTTGGGGGTTGGGCACAGGTCCTGGCTGAAGGCCGGGCCCTGCTTCCAACAGTGGAGCTATCCGCCAATGATGGGGCAGGTGGGTTGGGCAAAGGGCCTGGCCAAAGGCCGTGCGCAGCGGGGGTTGACCGCAGGCAGTAGGGTTGGGTGCAGAGCCATGAGTGAAATAATATAGGGGCCCATAAAAAGTGCATGGCGGGGGCACAAGTCATAGTAAACTATACCGGGTGAATTCTAGTGGTATTTATTTTTTAAATATTACTTTTTATCTAATTACTAACCTAACTATAACATCTCATTTACCAGTGAATGTCCATGTTTATTTTTTACATAAGCTAAGTTCTTATTATAATATTAAATTGTAACATCACTTTTGTTTTTTCCAGTGAATGTGTATGTATATAAATACAGTTCATACACCGTCAGCAACAGCTTGCTCTGCAGCTGGGAGGCATTTACGGCTTCTGCTTCAAACCCAAGATTGCAAACTCACAGTTTGATTAGCAGTGTTCAGGAAGAGGATTACAGCACGGTCATTAAACCTTATTACAAAGCCAAGTGTAGAAAGTAATTGCACATATTTGTAAGTGGCTTAGAAGTGATTAAAAATGCATACAGAAGGCTGCAAAATTCACTCCAGGCTGAACACTGCTAAGCCCTCGAGGAAAACATCACACTAGCTCATTTCATCGTTGGCCTCCCCAGTTTTCTACCGCTGTGGATAGCGCTTGGGCTCGAAAATATTAGGTCACACTCTAAATTCGTAGTTTCACACCTCGGTGTTAGCTGAGCATGCTGGATGGCCTTGAGGCAATGTTTAGACATCTGCTGCTTTATGAGTTTACCATTCGCTCATTATGAGCTCAGAGTCTGCAAACAGGCGCGTGCTTTCTCGTGTCACTATTAGCAAGAACTTGGAAGTGCTAGGCGAGCCTGACAGTCATCAGACGTGGAAGTATTTATTTGTATGTACATTGAATGTCATTGCCATTAGGGATTTTGATATCCAGATGACTCACTGAGTCGCTGAGTCTATCAACAAAATATCAAATATATTAAATATATTTCATCTTATATCCTTGCAATGGTCACTGTTCTATTCTCATTTCTTTTATTTCTGTCTCTTTAAATACTTCTCTTCAAAAGTCATTTATGTTTGAATTACCATTTGTAATCTGTTACTATGGTACATGACGTTCCATATTCCATGCAGCAAAAGCTCAGAAGATTTCTACCTGTGCAGTTGTATGTGCTGTGCTGAACCAAAATAAATATCTACTTTTGCATTTTCCTGCTTGGACCCCTTTATTCATCTACCTCTACCCTGAAAAAGTAATAACCAGCTGCTTGTCAGCGGTTGCCCACTAGGTGGCGACAGATAAAATCATACTATGCATGTCACCCCATAGTGGCTCCTTCTAGCAAAAGAGAACAGACTGGTATTGTGCATGTCAACAGATGAGTTCTGTGTGCTCTTTTCTATGCAAAGAGGTCTCATCATTGAAAGTTGGGCAGTGGTATTGGTGTGCATTTACTTTTCTAGTGAGCTCCTGAATGCATGAGCTGGTGTTTTCATATAAATTGCTCCTATGGTATGTCCACTTACAAGAGCCCAAGTTGAAGAAAATGGTGGTGCTGCCTGCAAGGAAGTTGATGCACTTTATTTCTCTCAGTGCCATGCTGAAGGATCCTTTACATATTGTGTACAGGGATCAGCCATTTGGAGAGGGTAAGAAGGCCTGAGGAGGTAATTGCACAAGAGGTACAAACACTGCCATTTTAGGAAATCTGTGCAGAAATACAGATACACAGATATTATTTTCTAAAATCCCATATTCAGGAGTATTTCTGCACTCTGAATTAATGATGCTAATAGTGTACGTAATTCTGGTGGGTTTGGAATACTGGGAGTAAAACAACCTCTTAAAGAAAAACTACATACATTTCAATCAAAGTCTGAAAGGGTTTATTAAAAAAATCAATTATTGGGGAAGAGGGGAGCAGTGCAGACCACTGACACCAGGTTTGTCTGAAAAAGGCCACTTTATTGAAACAGGTGCACATCACAAAACAAATTGGCCTTTGCCTTGCAAAACTACAAGCTCACTATACAAAGTGAATCACCTCTGTTAAGCTAACCCTCTCCCTAAAATGCCCCCCCCCGCGCACCACAACTTAATTCAGCAATATCGTACATGCTCCAGAGCTGGTGAACTGAAACTGAGACCTTTAAACTCCCTATCCTCTTTACTACATTTATTAACCTCTTAACCAATGAAAGTTCCTATAGGACCTTAAACTTCCTGGCTTGTCCAGACGTGAACTTGCTTAGCCGTTCCCTTTCACCCTGAATTGCAGCTGACAACAGCAATAAACTTTGGTAAACCATAGCAACTTTTCTGCCAACCGCCACCCAGAAAAAAGGGGCCCACCAGTGCATCCTTTTTCTGCCCCCACCCTCTAGGGAATGAGTTTTGAACTCTCAGTTGTTGAGTACCAACACCAGCTGTAGCTGCGACAGGTAGAGTTCAATACCTATGGAGAAGAACCGTACCCAAACCACATCCTCATAATGAAGCTTAGCTGGGCTTGTACCACTCGGGCGGGTCTCCCTACTCAGGTGCGGCTCCTTCGCCATCCCCAGCATAGGCGGGCCTCCACGCTAGCACCATTTAGGCAGGCCTCCCCAATCTCAGGATGCTCCTTCACCTCCTCTAATAAATATCCTGCTTGCTGTGTCTGTCTTGCGTCAGCTTACCTGGTGCCCACTCCATGGCCTGCCACTTCACCATGCCTTTGTGCAGCAAGGTTCCACCACTTCTGCCTTGAGGGTGCAGAGAACCTGCATCCTGCAAAAAATTACTGGCATATGGATTAATAGTACCCGCCGCACAGCTTTTTTGTCGGCAACAACTTGGCACCTCCTATAATACTATGATTAAGTATCAAGGACCCCCTGAAGGAATGAATAAACCAAACCTAGGCCAGGGAAAAACAAGTGAAATAAAACAGCCTAGGCACTATGGTATTATGAATTGTCAAAACTATTTTTCAAAAAGTAATAAAGAGGTGGAACTACAAAGGTCCAGTATCTAACATTTAATAACATTCATATTAAAAACAAATAAAGCTTTCAGCAGATTGATCTAAGTTAAAAATTCAAACAAATGCATGACATTACATAAAAATAAGTCAATTATCAATACATAATAATTTCAATTATACAAAAATCACAAATATCAAAAAAAAATATGCACAATTATTATTACAAAATTCACAAGTAAAAGGAAGTGGCAAAATTAATGCTTTTCTCGACACGCGTTTCGGCGACCAGCGCCTTCTTCTGGAGGAGCCACAATAAATTCTAAAAATGAAGAAAATAAATTTATTGTCTGCACCTAATACACAAAAGCAAAATACAATTATTATGACATTTTAAAAGAAACACATCCTGAACCTGTAGCATCCTAATAACCTCTTATGTTTAACAAATATACATCAATAATATAAACCCACTAGTGGGTTTTCCATTTCCTTGTACATTTTTGATCCGGGGAGAAAACCCAGTTCTGGGGGAAAAAAGGGGAGTGGCAAAAAAACAGTGCGATGATGGGACATGGAACCCTTAGAGACAGGTAAACCAAAAGGATTCAAATCGGATAGAATATCTTAAAGATCATTATTATTCGAAGGTCAATACTCTGCTTTAAAGCACAATAATAGTTTTGATTTTATTATGTCATTGTGTAATAATCACTTGGGTCGATGCCTTCAATTGATTGCACATGGAATAGCCTAAGTACAATACATTTTGAATGATATATAATAGATATACTTAATCAATATGTAGGATTGATAGTACTAGTCTATACATCACAATGCCATCTTGGACAACTAGGGTATATAACCCTGTATTATCGTAATTATACTCACCTATTCTAAAAAATAGTGTGGATCTAATGAAAGTACTGATGATTCCGTTTCAGAGACGTAGGCCTCAGGCTTTTAGATAAATAAATCAGAGATAAATACTATGATTAGATATAACAGATCGATATTGCCAATAAATTCATATAAAGAATAAGTATATAATACCTCATCCTCACTCTCAATTCTTCTGTCTCATCTTCAGGCACTCGCATGTATATGTCATGTTTCACTACCAGAATCTGTTCTAACCAACTTATATTGGGGGCCGTACCCTGCCCTCCACACCTATCTAATTTTGCTGGAATACTCATCCTGCACCAAATCTGCTGGGAGCTGTATTAAGCCCTCCAATGTGCTGCATTGCTGAGGCCACATTAGACATTCTTGGGGTGATATTCTTGTTGTCCACCATTGCCGTCCAGCAGTCTGCCACTCCAGTTACACTGTGGACCTGTGTAAAGCCATTACAGGCCCAGTGTGCTGGTACACCCTAAACAGAACGCCTTCAATTACACTGTCCTAAGCTCGATAGTCCTGAAAAACCCACCTTATTTCTGAGCCCGCTAAACCCATCCCCTGTAATCCTCCCTAACATCCTTTGTTAAGCCCCTACCAGTCCCTACCTGTCCATTCAACCTAAAACCCCTTTAAAGCAGTCCTCTTGCTTCCTGCCTTACCCCGGGCCCTGATCCCAGCTGACCTTCCTTCAAGGCCGCTATCCCTGACCCAGTCAAAGGCGCTTCACCAGCTGCCTATACCACCAGCCCCACATCAATGCCCCCTAAAGGCGAGGGGCCCTGCTATTGGTGCTACCAAGAGCTTTAGTTGGATGGAAAACTGGCGGGCCCCAAAGGGGGCGTAGCCAATGTTATTTAGGGGCACATCTAAAAAAACACATAATCTGAACTTCTGTGCTTAGCATAGTGTGCCACCAGACTGGTATTTTGCTGCCTTTAGCACTGCATCCAGATATATAGTACAACAAGTAACATTACACCTACAACAAGCCAGGGATATTTGAGGGCAACATTGGAGAGCCCGATAGAGACCCATCTCAGCACCTGCCTGTAGTGCCCCCTCCCTCCTCCCCTCCCTCCTCCCTGCCCTTTCCCAGAGCTGCACACGCTTCCTCCATGGCTCCGCCCACACTGTACTCTGCGAGGCGTCTACCAACTAGCAAGAGGCCTCCCGTTAGCCCAATGCAGCCCCTGCGGTCACGCTACACACCAAATCTGGAGGCCAAGGTCTCCACCCAGGCCCCAGCATATGATGGTGCGCCGCCACAGGCAATCTGAGACCTCAGAGGCCACTCTCTGAGTGCAGGAGCAGCCCACCCTCCTTCGTGAAACTCTGCCTTCCAGGGGACCGACGCACTGGTGAAAAGACGCAATCTGCCACGGAGACCAAATCGGCTGGTGTTTGTTTGTTGTACACCCCCTACCCCCCAACAATGCGGCGCACTACCCGCAGATGCAACACCAGGGCAAACTTTCCCTCACTGGCCATGCTTCCGTCACAACCACACAGGTAAGGCGGCGACTAAATGTAGTCTAAAACCTAACCCTACCTAAACAGGACTAAACTGCTATCTATCACTAGAAATGAATGCTCCTTTGACTTGATAAAATTGTTATCTACCATCAGGTCACCAAGATAAAATAGTGGCTGGTACAGTAAAATGGCTGGGTTACATAAGTAGCCCAAAATATGCCCAAACCCTGAGCAGTCGTCCGACTGCTCCACTTCCCCAAAATCCCAGGGGGCAGACCTCCCTTTGGTTGGCTGCCCCCCAAATCCTCCTTTGGCTGACCAGGGGTCCAGGAGGATACCAGTATGGATCAAACTTACTACGCAAAGGCAAACCACATGTTTATAGGATTGTAGGCATACACATCCATTAAAGATCATATGACATTGTAAAATAGAAACAGTACTGTCACGGAGCCGGGCTTCCTGACCTGGACGAGCTCCCTGACGCTGTCGGACGGGGTGTGTCTGCTAACGTCTCTTCCTTTCCACCCCGTCCGCAGGATCCCTGTGACGTCTCATGGGCTTCCCCGGCCCTGCCTCCAGCTCGTCAGCTTCAGTATTCAGCCTCCGTGACGCTGGGGGCGTTCCCGCCGACTTCTTCTGCAACCGACCAATCCGGCGCCTGGACGTCATCCTCCGATGGCCAATCAGGGGAACTCAGGCCGTTTAAGGAAACCCCGTTTGTCTACTGCAGCGCGGACCCTTCGGAAACGGAGCGAGTAGAGGAGGAAGACGCCGCCAAGGAAGAAGAAGGAGGAACCGTCGTCGAACCGCTGTTGAGCCCCCTGGAGCCGAGAGTCGACAAGCCAGGAGGCCACCGTTTCTATGAGCCGCCCCGCCACACTTCCAAGGGAGAAGTGTGGCTACACAAGGTACGAGGGCGTTTCCAAGGGTTGTTTTCCTCACGGGGTGGGACCGGGTAGCCTGAGGGTGGACACTCTTGCCGTACCCTGTCATCCTGCGCCTAGAAACAGCTACAGATGGTGGTAGAACCCTGGTGTTCCCTCACTACCCTACCCCCCTCTCATACTTTGTATATATCGGATCCTGGCCCTAACGTGGCTCTTTTCTGTTTTGTTTTCTCTTTCGAGTAACCATCCCTGGAGCAAGCCGGCCTTCTCTCTCCTCGAGGCACAGACTGGAGATGATGACCTCGACAGTTCGCCGCTAAAGGGACTCACGACCTGTGTTCATTATACTAAAACCTTGTTTTGCTTTAAATCCAACCGGTGGTAGAGAAACTCTTAATAAAACCCGGTTAAAGACACCTCTATATTTGTGGCGGCTCTCCTTCCCCCGACCCCCATTCCCACAAGTACATAAGTGCAGAAGTCTGAGAACATGAAAAAGGAAGACATCAACCCCCGACTGTAAAACTTTTTTAGGCTAAGCAAGCGAGCTGACAATGTCTCCACTCAGGAGCCAAGATATGAAACAGAGGCATCAAATTTCATAAATGGGCACTTCCATTACGCATGGCAAGTTTGGGCATGAAAACATAGAGACGGAAGTTTACACTACGCTAAGATAATACACATTTAAGAGTTCCCTCTTAGCAATATTTATTGCAGAATCTAAGGCACATCAGTGGTCATTAAACGAATCACTCCCCGTTCCATATCAGATTCAAAGCACTCCATAGAATCACAGTCAAATTAACAATCCGAGCAACAGCTTTGTTGTAAACTTTCAGGGGATACAAGAGTTTCCTGCCTCTACTGAGGTGATTAATGGAAGTATTGCATCTCCAGATAATGGTCCAGATGCATGAAGCTAAAAACCGCTCGCAAAGGGGCAGATTCTCAGAATCTGCCCCTTTGCGACCAGTATTTTTGCATTTGGGATGCATCATCCCAAATGCAAAAATCGCAAATTGAGAATTCGCTAAATTACGATTACTTGCATTTAAGGAATCTCAAATTGAGATTCCTTAAATGCAATGTGTTGGAACCTAAATATGTCAGGTCACCTTGGGAAGCCTGGCCTAGGGTAAGACACTATCAATAGAGGCACATGTGTAAAGGTTGCAATCCACCCCGCAGTAATTCAACATAATATCACCCAAAAATGACGCTACACCAATGTTTGGAAAAATACGAGCTTGTTTATAAAAATAATCTTTGCTCTCTTGTCTTAAAATTTACAGTTCAATACATTCCAGCATCTTTAACCTCTTCACTTAACCACGTCTAGCAGGTAAACATTTACATACTTCAACAGTCCAGATGAACATTTACTGTACTTTGTTTAACCTCTTTCTGAATCTTCTTTTGTAATCAAGGCTTAAACAGGTAACCACCACTTCCCCCAATTGCTCTTTTGCCAGGCACAGGTTAACATTCCCCAGCCCAGGTTATCGATCCCCTCACCAGCCCCACCCTTTCTAAGGACAAGCTGTCTCAATTTTTAGGCACTAGAGGCTAGGAAAGAATGTACCTATAGACTGGTTAGGACCTCTGTTACCTTTCACCCTTCAAAAGGACTATAGGATCATTTAAGCTGTAGGCTTAACAATGTGAGGTTAGTTAACAGTCCCTCTACCCCATGTCCTATACAGGAGTCAACCAGGGCTGCACCACTTGGTGTAAAGGAAGTCAGATGATCCGGAGCCTAACTGGCTCTCCTTCTCCACCCCTTAGGCTCCCGGCTTACTTGAAGATGTGTGCTTGCAAGCGTGATCTTCCGACACACCCCCTCGCTTAAGGGGCGTTCTCCTACCGAAATCGGGCCTCCCCGCTCCCTCTCCTCACAGAGAAGTGGAGGCCCTTCTAGGTGTAATCTCGGCACTTAGGCGGGGAGCCAGCCGCTCGACGGAGCCGCTTCCCTCCTAGGATCTCCTCTTCGGCGGAAGGCCAGCCACTTGACGGAGCCGCTCCCTCTCCTCACCAGTGGCTGTCGGCGGTTCCTCCTCGTTGGCGCATGCGCGGGAAATGAGTGGTCCGGCCAAAGAGATTGCTCCGTCTACTTCACACGGGGTAGTGACTCCGCAGCGGGCCTGCTCGGTCCTAGGCCCCTCCTGCGGCGACTACCCAGCTCAGTTGGGAATATGTGCAGTTGTGCCGAGTACCACACAACTTGTCCCCTTTTCTCTATCCTTCAGTGGCGCTGACACAGAAGCGCGTTCGGCGCCCCAGGGGTCCCGCTCACAGCAGAAACAGAGGAAAATGCTCAGGCCCAATAGACCCTAACTCCTCACTCCTCTTCCTCACGAGTGGGGAGGTTTGTCACGCGCTGCAGGTCCAGGCACCAATAAGTGAGTCTCAGTGTCATGCAGGGCAGGAGCTTACTTCTCACCAGAGAGAGGGGGTGAAAAGGGGGAAATCCTTCACGTTAGAGACCCCAGATCTCCAGTTTCAGCAACAATCCCCTAACCCTCTTTACTGGACAGATATAGGTGCACAGGCGAACTCCTAGTTTGATTCCCACTGCAGGGACCTCCTCCGCTCCACAGATCACTGGGATTAACCCCTTCACCTAACTTGGGCACCTCTCTGACCAGGGTCAGCAGGACAGAACTAACTTGGCTAGGACAACAGGAACGGGGGGGGTGGTGAACCCAGACAGAGGGCAACCCTTGTAGAGCAGTCCACCCTTAAGGACCCTACCCCCACCAGACCTCAGCCTTCACTCTAGCTGTTCCTCACTGGCAAGACAAAATGGCTGACCAACATTCCGCCTTTTATAGGCTGACCCTCAGAGGTCCAGAAGGGACCAGAAGGTTCTGGAATGCCCTGCTCTATCCTATGGGACAGGTTCTAGGTTTGTCAGTTGTGACAGTTGGTAGCCACCATTTTGTGACTCCAAAGAAATTGCTGTCAGGAAAGGCCTCTAGGCCTGAGGTAAAAAACTATGAGGGTGAAAGAGCACCTATCCCCTAGACCAACACCTTGAAAAATCTAGTGGACACAAAAATTAATAAGGGCATGAGGGGCAAAAAGGGGACAAAATAAATAATAAATTTGAGGGACTACGCAAAAGGCCAGACAGGTCTAACACAATGCATTAAAGTTTAAAAAATAGCGATTTCGCCAATAGGGCTCGCAAATTACCATGAAGTACAACTTCATGGTAATTTGCAAAAACTTTGAAAATGCATTTTTCAAAGTTTCATGTTGCGCACACACATGCCCTAAGGGCATGTGTGTGCGCAACATATGTGCACAGATCAATTTCAGGGGTGCAACAGGGTGTCCCTTGGGCACCCCTGCACCCTTGAAATCGCATTCTCATTTTGCGATTCGCTAATTGCGATTCGCAAAATGAAAATTCTTCCCATTCTTTCCTATGGGCCTCTAGGCCCATAGGAATGAATGGAGAGGTATTCCTTAATTGCGACTCGCAATTTGCGAATCGCTATGAAGGAATTTTAAGAAATCGCAATTTTTAAAGTGATTTCTTCTTGCATACCATTTTGCTATTCCTTATTAGCGATTCCTTATTTTTCGCTAATAAGGAATCGAAAAATGGATGCTTGATGCATCTGGGGGAATGTTGTAACTCATTATGAGAAGGAAAAAGATGACCAACATAATTTCAAGAACCTTAATTCCAATCCTAAAAAGCACCTTTCAGCCACGACCAAATACTGCACTTTTCAGAACACATCTAATTTTCTATTGTATGTAAGCTTTTCCCATGTTTATGTTTTTGATACATCGGCTCATACATGCTAAGGAAACATTTGATATGACAGTGGAGTATTCTTAATCTACGATTGCACAGGACAAAATCAAGAATCATTCTCCTTAACAGAAATATAGCTCTTTGAGCCACTAGCTGACTAGAAATATGTCCTAAAGCTATGGCAGTAGAGTTTGCTACATCCTTTAATACCTATCTGTTGGATTTCGTAGAAACATAGTCTCACTTAATAATTTGGGAGTAGAATGGCAAAGAACCAGGCAATCTTCGAGATTTCTCTGGGTAGCCTCTTATGGAGAAGAGGAAGTTTGGCTTGACTGTGTCATATATCAGGCACAACATAAGCAGGATAGAATGATCCAGTCCAGTCCTTCTTTAACCAGTCATTGGCCTGGTTACAATATGCAAACAATGCCCTTGGGTGATCATGGGCGCCGTCTAGAGCACCCCGGAGCCGCCCTGAGCACAGTATGGAGAAATAAGGAGAGAATTCAGAATCCAGTCAATAAAGGAAGGAGAAGTCACATTCACATTGGCCAATAAAGATGCTGCCGTTTCGAGTTTCACAAGCCATTGGCTAGGCACTGCTTGCAAGATAAACAGCACAGGGTGAGGTTTGCTGGTCAAAAAAATGGAAGCCCTAGTTGAGAGAGGAATGATGATGATGGCATTGTCACATTCGTGCAGCGCTGTCTCTTCCTACATCAAAAGGAACAGGAACTATGTATACTTCTCCCTTGGAGGCAGTGGGCAAATGGGAACATGACAAGCATGAAGAGATATTGAGCTTCTGCTTAGACTGCCCAAGAAAGTGCATAAATATATCATCACATTAGAGTAAGGGTTGGTTCTGTAAGTGAGCTATTGATTTCTTTTAGTCCCTACCTCCCTCCAAGGAGAGCTGCACAGTGAGCCAACCAACAAGGCTTGTAGTGAAGAGCACCGCTCATGCCCATTAAGCTAGTAGGGACCCTACCAACGCATGCGGAATGTTGATTTCTGCTGGAGCATCTTCAAGTAGGCTTAGGCCCATATTTATAAAGCCTTTGCATTGTCCTTGCGACATACAAGGCGATACAAGGAGAATACAAAGACTTCAGTAATATTTACAAAGACACACAAGGCCTTATGTGTGTGGCCATGCATGGCTTTGCAAAGAAATGTAATGTAAGGCAGCTGCTTGTGCTGTGTTACGTTACATTTCAACGAGGCAATCCATGGGTGGAACATGGCCATTCCCATGTATCTGCACATGGATTTTGGCACATTCCCAGATTTACAGAGACTTATAAACCTGGGAATGCATCAAAATGCTGGGACTTCCCAAGTGAAGCATGTTGAGGTGTGATATCTTTATTTCTTCTCTCAATTTTCCTTGGGTATAAGAAATGTTATTGAATTGCATTTCTTTCCTCTTAATAGGGGTACTCACCAGGGTACCCACTATCTCCCTTATTATTTATTTTGGCTCTCATACCTCTTCTTTACCAATTAAAGACTTCTGAGAAATTTATGGGGTTTAAAATGAACACCACACACACCAAATTTACAGGTTACACTGAGGATATGCTTTTATTTATGTCACACCCAGACCAATCTCTTCCTTCCTTTCTTCACGAGCTTCATTTATATTCTCCTGTTTCGGCTATTTACTTAATATAAATAAAATTGAAGTTCTACCATTTAATGCGTAATGTACTGGGTTGGTCTTCACAGGCACAGGCTTATCTTGGAAGTCTTCTAAGATTAAATGTTTGGGTGTATAGTATTGCAATACGCACAAGGACACACTAAAGTCTAATTCAGAAATTTTATCTGTAAAACTTGTAGACCTCACCCAGAAATGGTCTCCGTCCTATCTCTTTTGGTGAGGTCGCCTACACACCATCAAGATGATGCTTCTCTCCCTATTAATAACTTCTTCCTTATGATGCTTCCTATTGGGATACCCAAGTTCTTGTTTAGCTCACTAGATTAGATTTTGCCCAAATTCCTTTGACAGGGTAAACCACCCAAATCTGTTTCTCGAAATTAAAACTCCCCAAATCCTTGGGTGGAGTTAATTTTCCTGACTTCTCAATTCATCACAAGGCTTTTGGCACTAAGCAACTAAAATCCTACAAGTCTACACTGACTGTTGTCCTCCCAAGCTGTGGTTCTTTCTGGAAAAATAATTCATTGTCCATTTTACCATAAACTTATTATTTTTATGTCCAATACCCCAAAATTCTGGTTACCGAGCACAGTCTCTCATGCATCTAATCATGCTTCTAATAAACTGAAACCATATTTTAACTCACATCTCATTCCCATTAATCACTTCCTTAATAGTCCTATCTGGCATAACACTTTAGTTAAGAAACAAGGTAGGACCCTGTTGGAAGGCTTGGATGAACAAATGTATACTTCTTATCTCACAATTATATCATTTAGATCCATCATCCCCTTTTCTAATTTCTCTTTAACATACAATCTCTCCCTTGCATGCTACTTCAGTACTACGTACTTCCCACTTTGATTCAAGATGGCACCACTGGCCCCCGTAGCCTGACTGCACAACCTCAACATCATCTCCTATGCCGACGACACCGAGCTGATCCTCTCCCTCACTAAGGACCCCGTCACCTCCAAAACCAACCTCCACAAAGGAATGAAGGCCATCGCCGAATTAATGAAGAGCAGCCCTCTGAAGCTGAACTCTGACAAGAGGGAGGTCCTCATCCTCGGCTCCACCCCCTCCGCCTAGGACGACTCCTGGTGGCCGGCCTCTCTGGGAGCAGCACCGATACCCACCAACCACACACGCAACCTGGGATTCACCTTCGACTCCACACTCTCCATGACCAAGAAAGTCAATGCCGTCTCATCCTCCTGCATGATCTACAGATGGATCCCTACCAATACAAGAAGAACGGTGACCCAAGCCCTCGTCAGCAGCAGACTGGACTGTGGAAACACCCTCTATGCTGGAGCTTCAGCCAAATTCCTGAAACGACTACAATGCATACAGAACGCCTCTGCACGCCTGATCCTCAACATCCCTCGCCACAGCCACTTCACACCTCGCCTAAAAAACCTGCACTGGCTCCCTGTCTACAAAAGGATCACCTTCTAGCTCCTCACCCATGCACACAAGGCACTCCACAACACCCCGAACAGCATACCTCAACAGACGACTCGCCTTCTACACCCTGAACTGCCAATTCCGCTCAGCCGACCTCGCATTCGCGACCGTCTCCCGCATCCGAAGAACAACCTCCGGCGTTAGATCGTTCTCCTACCTCGCCGCAAAGACCTGAAAAACCCCTCCCACCCACCTGCAGCAGACCCAGGACCTACTTACCTTCAGGAGACTACTCAAGACCACCTGGCTGTTCGAGCAGTATCGGCTCCCTACCCCCCAGCGCCTTGAGACCCTCACGGGTGATTAGCGCACTTTATAAATACTTTGAATGACTGATTGATTGATTGAAGATGCTTTTAATCAGCTTATTTCCCTTGTTACCCAACATCCTAACTAATGTCCAAACCTGATTGTAACTCCGACTCACACTAGAGCAGCATCCTATATAAACTTTTAAGCATGTCTAGGCCAAGTAGAGTTAAAACATCGATTTGTCGATTGTGACACTGCGGGAATCAGATCTAGGAGGTGTATGGCCAATCCCTTTACGGGATAGACTATAGAATAAGATCCTTTCCACTTCATGTACATCCAGTCTTACTCAGACCTTAAATTTCTTTTATAACAGACTTTTTTATACTCCTGTTGGTCTTTTTAAACTTAAACTCATACAACATGACATTTGTTGGCGCTGTCAAATCGGGCAGGGGAATGTTTTTCACATTTTGTTTTCTGCCCAACTTTGTCCAACTTTTAGTCCTCGATATGGTCTCACTTTGGAGCTATCACCCAGATTTCCCTACCTCTGTGATATGATTTACTGTTTTTGGGTGGCTTGCTTAGAATATGGAGTTCACACAAACTGCTTGGGATACTGGTAGATCTCTTGCTTTCATAGCAATTTCTGTTATTACCTTCAACTAGAAATCTTCAGAGAACATTACTCTTCTAATTTGGTGGAATTCAGTATGTTACCATCATAGACTTGGCAGTTACAAAGCTGACTCGATGAAAATCTCCTTCAAGCGCCCTTAGCTATTGACGCCACTTAGTAACTATCTCATAATATATTTGGGGTTCGCCCAATTCACCCTTCACCATCTGGACAACAAATATCAATACCAAAAAACAATGATGTAGAGGAACAAATAAACTCAAAATCAATTAACCTTATATAGTGGTACCTAGTCCCATCCTATTAATATATTTGTTTTTAAAGTCACATATCAATGCTTATTCCTGATCATAACCAATATTTAATTATTTTAATTTGCTTATTGCTTAAGATCAGTTCTTCATTTTCCTTTACATAAAACATTAACACTCTATAACAAATATAACAATGTACAAAATAAATACACAATCCAATTGTTAACCCCCTCAATACAAAAAAGTGTCCCCTTTATCAGTTCACTGCCAGTGTGAGGTAATCCTTTGCACACTTGAGGTTCTCTATCCACCTCTATATCTTTTGCCGGTGTTCATATCCAATTTTAACATGAACATTTTATATTTTAATTGGATTCCTTCTTCCTTGTCTGTTGACACGTTTCAGCCCTATTACTCGTGCTTCATCAAGACCGGGGTATAAGGACTAACTATATAGTACTGTTCCTGGTGCAACAATATAACAGTACCAACTTCTCCATATGCATCAGTGGCTTATTGCGTTCTGCTCGTTATCGACTTGAAACTTCTTTACAGTACATGAGACTGTGTGAAATCCTTCTATTCCTCTCTCGGTGTGTCCGATGTCAGCCACATGTAACGCTCCACTACTGTTCCACTGAATATCAGACTCGCGTTATCCTATGCTTGCCAATTCACTTAAGGAGTGCTAGTACGCGGAATACCGACCATATGTAAATCGCCTTCCTTAACCTGACTCAACGTGCATCTAGTCACGTGATAGACTACGTCATAGACATAGAAGACACACTATGTAAAAAAAATATATAGATTAATAAGATGGGACTAAGTACCACTATATAGGGTTCATTGATTGTACCCTATCAATAGTTTGCGGAGCTGCATCTGCCTTTGGGTACCGAGGAGTTCGGAATGGAATTATCCCTGGGGGAAGTGGAGCTTGCCATAGAACGTCTAGCAGTGGGGAAGGCACCAGGCCTGGATAGGTTACCCGGGGATCTATTTAGGCATCATCCGGATATCTGGGGCCCATACCTCCTTGTTCTATTCAATGCCATCCTTGGAGGTATGGCGATCCCTGGGTCGTGGTTGGGGGCAGAGATTGTGCCCATCCACAAGAAGGGCTCTACTCTGCTCCCTTCCAATTACAGGCCTATAAGCCTCATAGATGTGCCCCAAAAGATTTTTGCGCGCCTCATTTTGGACCATCTCCTAGATTGGGTCGAGGCCAATGACATCTTGAGCCCTTTGCAGGCTGGCTTCAGAAAGAACACGTCGACCATGGACCAAATTTTTCGCCTCCTTCTTTTGTACTGGAAGACGGTAACGCTAGAGGGAGGTCGATTGTACATGGTCTTCGTGGATCTGAGGTCAGCCTTTGACCTCGTACCGAGGGGGAAGTTATGGGAGGTTTTGCAGAAGCTGGGAGTTCCCCCCCATCTCCTTAGAATCATCATTAGACTGCACGAGAACAACTTTGCGGTAGTGAGGTGTGGGAGGAATGGCAGGCCCTCGGGTAAATTCCCGGTCCGCCGAGGTGTCAGACAGGGCTGTGTTTTGGCTCCGACACTCTTCTGTCTGTACATCAACAGCGTCATTGAACACCTTGACGCTGTCGGGGATAACGATGCCCCGGTTTTGGCAGGAAGGAGGGTTCCGGCAATTATGTTTGCCGATGATACCCTCCTTCTTTCCAAATCTCCTATGGGGATCCAGAGGATAGTGGATGGTTTTGGCCACTTCTGTAGACAGCATGGGTTGGAGGTGAACACTGAAAAAACTAAGTTCATGATCTTCAACCCTCCGACCAAGACCAGACCCAATCCAAAACTGGGGGGAACCAGCCTGGAAAGGGTTTCTACCTTTACATACCTGGGGGTCTCACTCCAAGAAAATCTGACTTGGGATTCCCAGGTGGCAAGATCTAGGCTGAAACTCTCTCAGTTATCGGGCGCACTCCTGAGGGCATCCAACAAGTCCACCTTTAAGCCTGTTAGTCCGGCCCTGGAAATGTACAGGACCCAGGCGAAGGCAGCTGCTTTGTATGGCAGCGAGCTGTGGGGCCACAAAGCTGGGAAGGCCATGGCAGGGGTGGAAAATTGTTTTCCTAGACGTCTTCTTGCTCTCCCGCAAGGCACACCACTCCTCCCCCTCAGACTTGACCTGGGCCTCCCGTCAATCGCAGAGGATTTACGGTCGAAGCCGGTGAAGTACTGGCATCGGTTATGGTCAACTGAGGAGTTGCATCACTACAGGCAGGACCTCATACATGTCTTGAGGCTGGATGTTAACGGCAAGATCCCTTGGCTGGCACTCATTAAATCGGAATGTTCCAGCCTGAACTTGCCAGACCTTTGGGATGACCCTGCTCAGGGCTGTAGAAGGACCCCGCGCAAAACCCTGGCACAGCTTTACAAGAATAAAACCCTTGCTGATATGGACAGCGCACATGACAGTGGCACCCTGACGGGTCGTTTTATTGTATCCAAAAATTCTTATCTTTTTGAACTTTTTATGGATTTTATTCATCCCCTTCTGGCGAGGAAATTGTTCCTGCAATGGAGGTTTGGTACGCTCCCTACTAAAGTCTTTACCCATAAGTGGTCGTTAGGGAGCGACAAGCTCTGCCCATGCTGTAAAATTAGGGAAGAAGATGACTTGCACATAATGTTCTGTTGTCATGCTTATCGGAGCCCTAGGGGGCGTTGGCTAGCCCCTCTATGTCGGAACTTGGGCTTCAACAACTACCTACAAGCCTACAGGGTGCTGAAAACTAATACCCTGGGCCACATTGTGTTTGCGGTCTCTAAATTCTTAATGGCAGCATGGATAATAAGGAAGAAAATGTCTGGTTAATCTTCTCTACCACGCTTTTCTAAACACTGCAGGTCCAGTTGGGTTTTTATTGTATATATTGTTTTTATATGTATGTATTTTATTGCTTCTTTTATGGCCTATGTGGCCGAAATAAAGAATTTTTGGATTGGGTTATTACCTTCAACTAGAAATCTTCAGAGAACATTACTCTTCTAATTTGGTGGAATTCAGTATGTTACCATCATAGACTTGGCAGTTACAAAGCTGACTCGATGAAAATCTCCTTCAAGCGCCCTTAGCTATTGACGCCACTTAGTAACTATCTCATAATATATTTGGGGTTCGCCCAATTCACCCTCCACCATCTGGACAACAAATATCAATACCAAAAAACAATGATGTAGAGGAACAAATAAACTCAAAATCAATTAACCTTATATAGTGGTACCTAGTCCCATCCTATTAATATATTTGTTTTTAAAGTCACATATCAATGCTTATTCCTGATCATAACCAATATTTAATTATTTTAATTTGCTTATTGCTTAAGATCAGTTCTTCATTTTCCTTTACATAAAACATTAACACTCTATAACAAATATAACAATGTACAAAATAAATACACAATCCAATTGTTAACCCCCTCAATACAAAAAAGTGTCCCCTTTATCAGTTCACTGCCAGTGTGAGGTAATCCTTTGCACACTTGAGGTTCTCTATCCACCTCTATATCTTTTGCCGGTGTTCATATCCAATTTTAACATGAACATTTTATATTTTAATTGGATTCCTTCTTCCTTGTCTGTTGACACGTTTCAGCCCTATTACTCGTGCTTCATCAAGACCGGGGTATAAGGACTAACTATATAGTACTGTTCCTGGTGCAACAATATAACAGTACCAACTTCTCCATATGCATCAGTGGCTTATTGCGTTCTGCTCGTTATCGACTTGAAACTTCTTTACAGTACATGAGACTGTGTGAAATCCTTCTATTCCTCTCTCGGTGTGTCCGATGTCAGCCACATGTAACGCTCCACTACTGTTCCACTGAATATCAGACTCGCGTTATCCTATGCTTGCCAATTCACTTAAGGAGTGCTAGTACGCGGAATACCGACCATATGTAAATCGCCTTCCTTAACCTGACTCAACGTGCATCTAGTCACGTGATAGACTACGTCATAGACATAGAAGACACACTATGTAAAAAAAATATATAGATTAATAAGATGGGACTAAGTACCACTATATAGGGTTCATTGATTGTACCCTATCAATAGTTTGAGTTGATTTGTTCCTCCACATCATTGTTTTTTGTATTAAAACATAGTAACTATCTGCCAGCACTGCTAAGGAAATGGACTTTTCCCATCCTTCCTAACTATATATTGTATTACCTGTTTTAACTAATCATGGAATATATTTATTTTATCTTAAAAATGCTGTTACTCTGTTTTCTCACTCTTGTCCTCTAAGGCTATCAATTGATTAGTTATTTGCAGCTTCTCTCCTTTTTTCTTCTACTCTCCATCTCCCTTCTCTCTTTTATTTCCTTCTCTATTCAAAATTCATGGTTTGACAATGCATTGCCATCCATGCTTAACTCATGTATTTTTCTGATGTGCATATACAAATACGATGTTGATTAACTGTCTGAGATCACGACTACATTGTTCTGCAATGTATTTGAATGTGTTTGTTCTCAGGTCCAATTTCTTTTTTTTTTTTAAATAAAGGACTGTCACAATAAGAAATAATGTTACTATCTGCTTCTAAAATTGCCCTAGTATGATGTCTTGTGTTGAATCCTGATCTTGCATATTATGTTGATGGTTCATGTCGTAGAAGTAATAAGGAAACATTAGTTGCAGGTTATGGTGCTTCAACTTCCTATGATATAGTTCAAAGCCTTCTAAATGTGTATTCTGCTCAGGTAGCTAAATTGCTTTTATTCTGGCTACTAAAAAAACCTGTTACTATATTCACGGGTTCAAAGAATGTCTTTGGAGTTGTTCATAACTTTGGGCTTCTCTGGGTGTGGTGTGGGTTTCTTACTACTACAGGAGTCCCTATCAGGAAGGCACCCAATGTGAAGGGTTTGCTTGATGCTTTTCAATTGCCAGCTAAGATTGCTATTGTTAAATGTGCTGCTTATCAGTCTATGTAAGATGAAGTGTTGAGAGGAAAAGGCCCCATTGACCAGACCATTAAAAGGGGTGCTTTGTATCCTAATTCTGAAGTCACTTTTAATAAATATCTCGCAGGTTAATGAGCCACTGATTCCCACTTAAATAAGATCTTCTGGACTATAAGAAGGTTCATCTTATATGGAAATGACTCCTTGGTTAAAGCAGGACTGTGAACGAAACTTGGATGGAGTGTGGAGGGACAAGCTACGGGGAGCGTTTGCTCCAGTGGCGGGTCGCAGAGGTAACGCTGTGGGGCGGTAAGGAGGGGCGGAGGCAGGGCTGGGTGGGGGGTTGGTGGAGTCCGACATACAATGGCAAAGGTAAACGTAAATAAATAAATATCTTCCATCGTATGTTGGCCTTCACTACCCCCATCCAGTCCCATCCCACCCGCTTCCCCGCCCCACAACATTACCACTGCGAGCCATCAGTGGTTTCCCCCAAATGTGCTACTCCTGAATATTGGCCAACTATACCATAGCGTTGTCCACGTTAGCAGAGACTGCAAGATCTGGGACGTAGGCACTCGCTGGTTTCCTTCCTTTCCTCCCATCCATTGCACAACAGTATTATCATCCTTGTGCCAATTGCAAAGCCTGCAACATTGGGAAGGGTGTCAAAACAACAATGCTGACCGTCCATCTCCATGGGGCCTTCATGCCTATTTCCATGATTGCATCATTGTTTTCTCTTTCACCAACATGGACACGATGAATGAGGAAATGGAGAAGAGGTGCTTGGTATCCAGGTACAAATTCTTAAGACAATCACGTTAGCACTGTATTTATTGTGCCTGAAGATTGGAAAGCACTACATTCCTGAAGCGAAATGTTGGTGACCCGTGTGGAATGAAAAGATTTTAATATCCTACCAAGTGCTGCCATGTCTTTCTAGGCAACTGTGAGACATCCAATTTAAGTAAGCAGAATGAAAACATATCTTCAGATGCTTTATGCCCCATTTGAGCCAAATCTGTAATCAGATAAAGGGAATGAACATTGCCTGGTCTGATGAGCTAGGAGAAATCAGCAAATCATCAACATATTGAACCAGTTAATGGATCCTTTTAGGAAAGTTGATAATGCCCAGATTACTTGAAAGCTTGAGAGAATATGGTGCTCGGTACACCATTGAAACAAGTGATTCCATGTGAGTTTGCCTCAGGAAAATGAGAACGTAAAAAAAGCTTTTGACAACCAGGGTTTATGGTTAAAGAGCAGAAAACATAGCATAACTCGATAACAGTAAACACATACAACAGTTGCTGATATATATGACCAAATGGAAGGTGTTTTGCTGACAGCAGGAACACAGATTAGCATTAATAGCACACACACTTGTGCTCAGTTATAATAGGAACCAAAATTACCTGTTTTAATAAAGCAGAGATGACTGGTCGCATTCCCAACTCTGCCCCAGGATGCAGCAGGATTTGAGATATTCTGGGTAACCTTTCCCAAATGTTTCCCTTGATATTAACACATTCAGCAGCTAAAACACATCCTACATTTTTACCAAGTTCAGACCACAGAGTGGAACTTGTTCAAGTGTATCAGAAATTGCTTGAGGCATTGATTTTGGGGAACCATTAGCTTCACAAGGAACATTAATTTCAGATAGCGTGGCTAAAACGGTATTCTCATTTTCATGTGGGACATTGGTAGAGACATCAACATTTGTGCAAAGTGCAGTGCAATTCAATTTGCATAGAAGATCCATTCCATGTAGTTTGACTAGCTAAGTAGGGCTTAGGAGAAAAGCCGGATGATCAGTGACTGGGCAGAGTAAGATAGACACAGGGTCAGTAATGTATTGAGGAGCATGTGTGCTGAAAATGGCAACTGCATCAACAGTTTTGCCTGGGATAGGTAGGTAATGAAATTCAGAGTTTTGTAGGGCAGATTAGGTAAGTATCACTATCAATAAGGCATGAGGTGGGCTTTCAGTCAATATTACATGCATACAGGACTCATTTTGACCTACAGGAATCAAGCATTCACCGAGCAGTTGGATCTCCTCGGGCAGCACAAAAAAGTCAGATATAATTTCTGTGAAATTTAGATGAAATGATGTTATTCAGGCTGATTGTGTGAATTTCGGGGCATGTTAGGAAATTCATGTTTCAATGGCCTGCAATTGAAACATGAGGAATTAGCAAGTGGAACATAATCTCCCCTGACTGCTCCTTTATTTATCCAGACCGCCTTCCTACTTTTTCACCTCAGTAGTTTTACTGTCCCGCTTCTCCCTTGGCTCTTCCTTGAACCATTTGTGGGAAAGAGTGCGTTTGTAAAGACTTCCACTTAGATTAGCTTAGAATTCAAATGGTCACCTCACTCACCCTGCAGTCACTCCTTTTACCCTACTCTCACACTGTTGCATTGCTCACTGTGCAGTCACATGGGCACTCTTGTCACCCATACAGTGCAGAAGGTTAAAGTGCCTGGTACAAAGAAGATGTACCATGCACATCACAGAACTGAGTGTGAGTAAACTATGAGTAGCGCTATGAAAAAATGAAATGTTTGTCAGACAGGTGCTATAGAGAGATGAGGTGTATTGTTGGTGAGTGGTAGTGAGGGAATTCATGGAGAAGGTGGAAAGACTGTTGCACCGTGTGCGGCCAGTGCTTGGACAAGCCCTTGCTGGGAGTGTTAACCCCCCCCCCCGAAGTTCCGGTCTAGTGGATCCCCTGCTTCTGCCTATTATTTACATTTGTAGTACGCTACTGTTACCAAAAGGTGTCCTGGGGCTAATAACCATCTGCCTGCAATGTGAGAGAGGGATCCGGGGTTGGGAGAGGAGAGAAGAGAGGGATGGAAGGAAGGGGGTGAGAGGAAAGGGGCATGGGTAAACTGCTTAACTCTGCACAAGACCGCCACAGTTTGAATGCACCCTTGCTGCTCCCGGCCATGGCCAGGTGAGCTTCTAATGCGGATTGGGAGGCCCTTCACAGAGGTTGACTAGACATCTTTCTGATGTTAATTGCTGTATTTTGGTTATAAACTGGTACTGATGGGGTGAAATCTTTCCTCAGTATTACTGTGTTTAAAAAAATTCAAAATAATAAAGCAATGCTACCCCAAAATACGCAGCATGACAGAACATTATTTCCATTTTCTACTCACACAATTTGGTCAAGCCTGTTGCATAATTTGGTCTTCACCTTCCTCATAACCTAGAGGTTTCGAAATTTTTGTCAGGAGGGGGTCCTTACGCTTGAAAATGTTGACAGGGGGGTCTCGGCATCCAATAGTTTGAAGACCTCTGGCTTAGATTATGTTTTCTTGGACCACAACATAAGGCCTAATTGCAATGTCGGGCGGATGACGTAGCGGTCGGGAATAGCCCTACCATAGGACGGTGGTTCCAAACTCACAATTAGGATGTAACTGCCCACAGGGCGGTCTGAAACATCCATTTTGCTATGGTAGCTTGTGCGGAACAGGGCTACAGCACAAGCTGCCATAGCAAGATGGATGCTTGAATACATCCCTGCACCGTGTCACAGGCACCGTGAGGTATCTACCACACGGTGCAGGGATGTTTAGAGGGGCAACATAGAGGCCCCCATTGCCACATACCGGAGGGCCAAGGGGGAAGGGGCCCTGCCAGGGGCCCCCAAAGTCACTTCCCGCCTGACTTGTCATAGTGGACGTACCAACATGAAAGGTAAGGTCAGGCGGAAAGTGCAATCATAATCTCAAAGGCTGAACCGAGACAAGCTACGCTGTCATTAGGGGATTATGGTGCCTTCTGATGCACATCCTTGAGCCTGTGGGAAGCACATCGGATTCCCCTCGCAGCTATCGCTCTGACTGCCGTCATCCTACTACGGTGGTTGAACTCCATCCTACTATGTCAGGTGTAAAGCCTCTGACAGCTGTTCGGAGGCTTTCGGCCCGACATCTTAATTAGGCTAATAGTGATTTGCAACAGAAACCAATTCAGAAAGCAAAGTAATTTGCCATCCAATGTGGATCCATTTTGCCTTAGGCAACAGTCCATGAACTAAAGCTGTTCCAGCAGCTTCTTTAGCGTTTTTTGGAGCATTTGCAATACCATAGTAATGATCAAGCACTTCTTTCAAATGATCAAGATAATCACCTTTGTTCTGCTTGCAATTATTAATGTTGGTCCAATCAGTTTTTACAGGATATACGTCAATAACAGCATTCAGTAGAGCATCTATGCAGCAATAGGAGAAGCGTCATCAATAGGTGCCTTTTGTGTTCAATTGGCTTCTCTAATAATTGATCATTTATTTCAATTGGTTTTATAATGACTATCAAATTATTCATATCAGTTGAGTTAGTTGGAAATACAGTTTGCCATTCCACTGACCTATAAAAAGTATTCACATGCCTTAGGGAAGTGTAATTTGACATTCACTAAATCAACAGCGGACATGGAAGGTAGTACTTGGCCACTTACTCCAGGGCCTTGGTACTCTTCGCAGAGTGAAGGTTAAGTGGTTGGATAAGGCAATCATTATGGTCATCACTGCCTTCTTTAGTAGCCAAATGGGTATGGAGGTCATGTTGGGGCACTCCCTTAAACTTTTTTTGACGTATGTGCTTCAGTCATTCTTAGGCCATTTCGAGTGGATCCCTGACACAACATCGACAACTAAAATATCGAGTAACAAAAATATTGACACACTAATATCACATACAAAAATATCCACTACATATACTTACCATTAAAAATACAAAAATATCTACAAACAATATTGTGGTAAAAAAACCGATATAACTAATATTGAATACAAAAATATTGTAAATAAAATATGGTAATAACTAAATGAACATAGAAATAAAAAAAATATTTAAACTCACAATATCAACATCATAAATATTGCTTTAAAAAATTTACATAATTATCTCAACATAAAACACAAACATTAAAATATAAATAGACACTTACTAAAACATAAGACATATAAAAAGAATATCAATCAAACCAAATAAAACATATATATATATATTTTTTTAATTAAAATTTATTTTCATAAAATATAAAATATTAATAAATATACAAATAACATTTATAGGTATTAAATATAAATTGAAAACGATTTCACAAATAACATTTACTACCATAAAAAAATTACTAAACACATATTAAACACAATTAACTAATGTTTAAACCTGTTAAAACATATATATTTCTTAAAATATATCAATTCAAAATGAAATACTCCTTTAAATAAATAAATAAACAATTTGTTTTCTAAATACACACATAACTGCCAAATTAATTAAACAGATGCTACAACAACTAATCAAATATTAGCATAAACAACAAAAACCAATATAAATGTTCAACTAGTTAAAACAACAGTGTAAAAGAAGCCAATTAATTAACAAAATATTACCTCACAACCTACAAGGAATAACATTTCACTCAGAATAATTAAAACAACATTTGCCCCCCAACAGGTCCAAACAACAGCATTAGCAGGAAAATTCAACAGAGAACTTCAATGAATATTATCAAAATACAAGCACAGCTTATATGTATTAAAAAAATGTAACAGTGAAAATAAGGCCACTGCATTTATTAATTTATATTTATATATACATTTACAGTATAACCCAGAAAATTACAGAAGGGGCTAAATTCCTATCCCCTAAAAAGGGAAACTTTTGCTCTGTTATATGGGCTACACTTACAGCCAGGAAAGAACATCATCTAATGATATTCATTGGAAATATACCAAATACTACTCTTATTCCTGCTATGGAAGGGCAACAACTAGGGAAACTATAGTGATAAATGTAAAAGAACATAACCACCCCCCAACATCTCTGAAATAGAAGTCAGAGACATTTTATAAACTGTTAAAGAAGAACTAGCCCCCAACAAACACGTACTGAAATTGTGAAAGATATCTTAACCCACACTCCAGAGCACGTAACTGGCCAGTTACCTGCCACCCCAATACTAAAATGCCTAATAGCCTGAACAAATAAATCCACCACCCAAACACCACCAGCCCCAAAAACATTTAGAGAACAGAAATCCTACCCGAATTCCCAATTCACAATTACACACAAAAAGGAACTATTCCTTCTTTATGACAACAAGAGTCATGAAAAAAGCATTATTGTCTTTGCCTCTTCTATTAATATACAAAACAGGGACAATGCAAAACCTGAATGATGGATGGAACATTTAAATATGTCCCAAACCGTTTTACCAACTATATACACCATTCATGAGGAATACCACAAAACCAAAATTTCCATTTATACATGCATTACTACATAATAAGCTATCTACAACCTACATAGAGCCCCTAACACAAATTGAATAACGAACTAATAATTACCACCCACAAAAAATAATCATTGACTTCGAACAAGCAATGATTCAAGTTATTTTGAAAATGTTCTCCCACACAGCTATACAAGGATGCTACCTTCACTTTAACCAAAGTATATGGCACCATCTACAAATGTTTACCTTAAGTGTAGAATATACAACAAATAGTAATTTAGCATATCAAATAAAAAAATAACAGCCCTAGCCTACGTTCCCATAACTGAAGTAGCAAACCACTACAAGCTACTGATAGAAAGGTCCTTACCAGGCAAATTAAACAAAATTAACTCCCCTAATTGACTATTTCGAAGACACGTGTAGGGATACTACACAGATCAGGACACAGACGCTAAGCAAAATTCCATAATCCATGATGGAATGTGTACGACAATAGCATAGCCCAACAATGTGAAACCAGCGTAAGATTTGAAATTCCCTTTTCCATAATGCCTTTTATTATTATTATTAAAGGGGCTTTTAAAGCGCCTGGTGACGCCTCCCGGCGTGTCCCCGCGCTGTGGAGAGAGAAACTTAACCAACCCAGGGAAAGGTGGCGGTTAGAGGGTAAACAGATGTGTCTTAAGCAGTTTCCTGAAAGAGGCCTCATTATTTTCTAGCCTAATGGGAGTAGGGAGGGTGTTCCATTTCCTGGCCGCAATAGTGCGGAAGGACTTTCCACCCATCCTTGCTTTTTTCACGAACGATGTTTTGAGCAGCCCCATTCCCTTAGAACGAAGGGACCTATTCGGCTCATAAGGTAGGGCTAGGTCGGACAGATAGGAGGGGGCTTTTAGATGGATAATCCTATGGCACCACAGGAGAGCTTTAAATAGTATCCTCTGCCCAATAGGCAGCCAGTGGAGGGAGGCCAGGGAGGGTTTAGAGGGAGCCCTACGAGGAAGTCTTAGCACTAGACGTGCAGCTGAATTTTGCAGAACTTGTAACTTCCTGATGTTTTTTTGTGCGATGTTCCCAACAGCAGCACATTGCCATAATCTATACGGGAGGTAATAAGTGCCTGAGTCATGGTACGCCTGGAATTCAGCGGGAGCAGGTCCAGGGTGCGGTTGAGAGTTTTCATGACTCCAAAGCACTTACCTACCGTTTTTTTGACATGGCTGTCATAGGAGAGCTTGTTGTCTATCCAGACACCCAAGTTCTTAGCTTCCTGACTAGGAGTAGGTAAAGGTCCTAAGCAGGAAGGCCACCAGTCTTTTGTCCACATTGTCTCTTTTCCTCCAATTACGAGTACCTCCGTTTTTGTACCGTTTAATTTGAGGCAGTTTTCGTTCATCCATCTTGCAAGTTCACTCATGCAGGATTTGAAATTATCGACCTCAGAGGAGGGAGCTTGAGATAGAGAGATCAACAGTTGAGTATCGTCGGCGTACGAGACTAGCTCTACGCCGAACGATTGAACAACTTCTGCCAGAGGGGCCATGTACAGGTTGAACAGGGTAGGGCTCAGGGCAGAGCCCTGAGGCACCCCCTGTCCCAATGTCATATTGTCTGAGAGGAAGGTCCCTCTTTGGACCTGAAAGCTTCTGTTGGTGAGAAAAGCTTTCAGCCATCCCAGAGCCTCTTTGGTGACACCCGCCCGGTTTAGACACTGTAGCAAGGTGAAATGAGCTACAGTGTCAAACGCGGCGCTGAGGTCCAACATGATAAGGGCCATAGTCTTGCCCTCATCGGCTCCTTCTCGCAGGGTTTCGGTAGCTCTCAGGAGAGCTGTTTCAGTGGAGAATCTAGATCTGAAGCCGGACTGTGATGTATGAAATGCATTTTGGGCTTCAAGATGGGCCATAAGTTGGACATTGGCAATTTTCTCTGCTAGTTTAGCCACATAAGGGAGCAGGGAGATGGGGCGTAGATTCTCCAGAAGATCATGACTCATGTTGGGTTTCTTTTTGATGGGGAGCACTATAGCTTTCTTCCATTCTGCAGGTAGGCAGGCATTGGAAAAGGATAGTTGCAGTATGTGTCTGAGGTGGGGTTCTAAAACCGACAGACTGGCTGCTAGGATTTTAGGAGGCGCAGGATCACTTGGAGAGCCGGATTTAATACTCTTACAGATAGACACTAGTATATTAGCAGAGGGAACAGAAAAAGCGTCTAGATGGAGTTGGGTGTTTATGTGATCATTACTTTCTACAAAATCAATACCAGGTATTTTGTTTCCCGGAAAACCTGCATATATGTTCGCGATTTTGCCAGAAAAATAGTTCGCGATTTTATTGCAGGTATCCACAGAATCGTTATGGGAGGTAGGGCTCGAGTCAATTATTGATATTTCCTTAAATATCTGAAAAAGCTCTTTCGAGGAGTTTTCAGCTTCCTGAATCCGGTCATTGTAGTGAGAAGCTTTGGACATACGTATCTTTTTATTATATTCTTTTTGTGCAGCTTTGTACCGGGCTTTAATTTCAGGACAGAAGTTTTGACGCCATTCTCTTTCAAGCTTTTTACAAGCCGTTTTGGCGCCTTGGAGCTCTTGACTAAATCAAGGGGCCGATTTATTTTTCCTCGTGGCATTAGTCACAGTGCGTTTGGGGGCAGTGATGTCCAGGGCTTTTATGATACATACTTGAAGGTGGTCATATGCTGTCTCACAATCCAGTCCTTTCGGAGGCCCAGCCTCTTGGAGGATTTTTATGAAGGAGTCTATGGAAAACTTTTCCATTTCCTACGAGTATATTGCTGTGAACTTAGTTTGTGATACACATTGCCATCCATTTGGAGTAGTATAGGGATGACAAAGTGATCAGACCAGGGTATTGGCTGGTGAGGCAGGATTTGGACTCCCTTCCAGTTCCCAAATACTGGGTCTAATAGATGTCCTTGTTGGTGAGAGGGTTCGGAGTTTTTTAGCTCTAGTTGTATAGAGAGTAGCTCAGCTATGATATCTGCCGCCCTTTGCCTTGCTGTTTTAGGTTAGCAGTGTGTGGCTTAAATACATGCATTTGTATTCACGTTATGCAACCCACTAAGTTATCCTCGCAACATGTAAGCTTTAGTTAGCCAATGTGCATCCATTTTGAATTTCGCAATCCATATTAGACTGTGCCTAGGTTAGGCCTCAGTGCTCATATTGCTTGCCTCAGCAGAACACTGTGTTTTGTTATCATTTCTCCTGCTGTCCAAGGCTGTTTCCTTGACTTGCTAATGAGTAAGGTGTTCTGTCATCACATAACTTGCTGAATGTGTAGCTTCTGCCCCCACCTTAGGAGATGCTGAAACCCAGCACCGTGGCCTTGTATTTAGATAACATGTTCCAATCTGGCATGTGTTAGCTCATCTCTTTGTGCTCCAGTGTTCAAGTTCAGCCCAGTCCAGTAACTTTTCACGGTAGGTATGGTTAGAGATGGCTGGGAAGTCCTTTTAACCTCTGTAACCTGTTGGGGAGCCAGTTCCCTCAGCGTCCATGTTAGGGTGCAGGTCTGACCGGGGCTTTCTCTGCAGAGAACTACATATAAAGCCTGTTTATATTCTCTACTGACTGACCGACTCTTCACTTGAGAAGGCGTAGCAGGTGGTTGCATACATAACCCGCGGGGCCATTAGAGGGCCACATCCTTCACCAGCTACGAAGTGGAAGGATGGCAAAATGCCTTCAAATCCACATTAGGATGAACACAAGCACCCCTACAGAAACTAAGGTCCATGGACCGTCAGACTCGCGGTGGCCCGCCCGCCGGATTACGACTTTCTGGGTCGTTCCAGCGGTGAACTACCAGCTGCGCCAAGGAACCGCCATTCCCTAACAGTGGTGTGGTAGAGGGGCAATGAAATATGCTGAGTGTGGCTGGTGCAGTCCGGCTGTGTATATTACGAGCTCGTCCACCACCAGCCTTTTCATGGCATTGAGCCCGCCAGGAAAAGGCTGGCGGTGGGGGGACAAAGAGGGCCCTAGGGATGCATTCAATGGGGCACAGCATGAGCCTTCCTTTCTGCTTGCACTCCCAGTTCCAGCAAAGAATGGACTTTCGAGTCCATGCCGTCCCTGAACATTTTTGCAGTTCCCATTGCAGTGCCCATAGTCAGGGCACCGCCGTGGGAAAGGCAAAAGGACCGTCCGCCTGCACAAGTTGAACTAGTAATCAGGCAGGCAGTCCTTGCATGGCTTTGGCGGTGCTAAGCCAGTGGAAAGTCAAAGCAGCACTACCAAAGTCATAATTGGGCCCTTAGATTAGATCAATCTGTAACTAAAATAGGCCCTAAACTAAGTAAACAAACCAAAGCAATGCATGAACATTTGCAATATAAAACAAGACTTTACCCAAACACCCAAGGACTTCAATACCGAGAAACAATAGTGAAATCTATACTTTAAAATGAATACCTACACAAAAACTATCTACCACAATTTACACTAACAACTAATTTATATATATATATATATTTTTATTTCAAATATATTTATTATGTCAAAACTTAAAGGATATTTTAACCATAATATCTTAATTATGCCCTATATTTCTAAATTTAAATATATTAACTAATATAACAAAAATACAATAACAAATTCGAAATAAATATTACAAACATTTTGGAAAATATTCGCAATTAAAATTACCAAAATATAAATCCAATTTCTATATCAGAATTTAAAAAATTGTAATAAACAATCACAAACATACTGTAAACATAAAAATAATTTAAATCTAATAGCTTAAAACCATATTGCAAAAAACGAAACCTATTACATTCATAAAAAAATAAAAAAATGTTATAGAAACCACATATTTTAAAATATTAAAAAACTATACAACTTTCACGTATGAAAAACTAAAATTATTACTTGTTAATATTAAAAAGATGTAACACATTTAAAAAAAGGAAAAATTCCACAACAAATTCCATAATAAAATAAACACTACTAAAATTCATCTGTAAACAAATAACTTTTTTTTAGAAAACTACTAATCATATTAAAACAACTAGCTGCCCGCCCCGACGTTGTCCGGGGATGAAATAGAATCTCTGCAATGGTTGTAATAGGCAAGGGAAATTTATTTCAAAACTTGCCTGTGTGTCCGCTCAGAAGCCCTCGTTTGGTACCGCTGAAGGTAAGCGTGTGCTCTTTCTTGCCGCAATATGCGAAAGTGTGTGTCCGCTCCAGGCGACGCGGCAGCCATGAACGAGTTTGTCCGCTGTAGCGCCACTTAGACGCACCACATGACGTCAACGGCCAACAATGCCAAATGCAACTCTCACGTCTAATGACAAATGCAACTTCCGCTTCTCGCAAGCGGTGGAATCCATGTTTGTTTTGAGTAATGCCGCACCCATCGCTGTATGCACAAGCCCCCCATCGCTCTATGCACACGACCCAGCACAACGCTTCTTGTAAGCGGTATCATTCAGCAGGGTTGGGTTTTGACGAATGCCGCGCCCATCACAAGAGGTAAAATTCAGCAGGGTTGGCTTTTGGCAGGGTTGGGATTTGACGAATGGCGCGCCCATCGCAAGCGGTATAATTCAGCAGGGTTGGGTTTTGACGAATGCCGCGCCCATCGCTCTATGCACACGCCCCCAGTACAACGCACACGCCTACAACGGACTACTTTTTCCCAAACGTTCTTTTTCCCTGCTAATGTATATGTTGGGCTGTTGTATAGCCTATGTCCATCTGCTGATACTCTCCTTTCCAATGCTGTATTGGGTTTTCCGGTTGGCGCTGTGGTTCCGGAGCTTACACGCCTCAAAGGTTTGGGCTCTCTCTTTATAATATTAGTATGGATAAAAAATAGGTTTTGCCAATTTATAAAAACAAAAATGTTCGTACTACATTTTTTTTATTCCCTAAAAAAAGTAAAAATGCTAAAAATACACACAATATAACACCAAATATTTTCTTAAATGTTTTTTTCAATTTTTACTAATTCTTTTTTTTCAGTCTTTTTATTAGTTTTCCATAGATATATTGGCAGAGCATATTTAAATATAGCCCCCTCAAATGGTAACAAACTATTTACAGAACCAGTTTCCACGGGTCTCGGTGGGCGCTCCAGTACTTCACAATGCGGTGACTGTGACTTACACATCTTTGTTTCATCAACTTTCCCTCCCCCTTCCCAAAAAACAACAAACAAACCCATAAACAGTTGGTGCGTGGAATGAGTAGCTGGCATGCACTAAGTTAGTGTGGTGTGGTGTGGGAATCTAGTCTAGGTGTGGTCATGGGGCGTAAAGATGCCTGTCATTCACTCCATTGTGAATGTCTGCCATAACCTAGCATGTCTTTTTCCATGCCTGCGCTATTGCCATCTTCACCGCCCTAAGACAGAGCGATAGTATGGCTCAATCTCTGATTATGTAAATGAGCCTAAATCAATACATGCAATTATGCAAAGTAGTCCTTTCGCCCTAGGATGAAGAAGATCATGACTTTTATACAGAGTATGTTAACCCTGTTATGTACTTCGTGTGCAGGGGACTTTTCTAAGAATCCTCATCCATAATAAATTAGGCTAGTTTCAAGGAAACAGATCGACATTTATTCAGCACATAACTGGGTAAAAGGTCAGTACTAGAACTAGTAATAGAGCTTTTCCCTTGGAAATAGCTAAGGCTCGTCCTGCAGGCCCCAACTGCTTTAGTAAAAATTAGTATAGCTTCCTGGAGATTTGTAAATATACCTCTGGTTTGCTAGTGCAACGGCAGTCCCACCTTCTTGGTGGATGTGTTAAGTGGGAGATTTATAAAGGCAAATGAGGCGCGGTTGACTAAGTGAGTGATTTGGATTTGAGTGAGTGTGTTAGATGTGAATGAATCATCTGGGGTAAGGGAGTCATAGGCGTGAGTGAGGTCAATATAGGCGAGGGAGTGAAGTGAGTGATTTAAAGAGTGACTGGTGAATATGAGAGTACGGGTATCAAGAGTGAATGTATTTTCCATGAAGATATGCTCTATTCCCACTTACTAGCCACAGAGTTGCAATTTGCACACCAACTAGTTTGAGAAAGGGAATATTGTTTGAGATGCGACCTATGTACTAACAGGTTGTATCACAAGTTATACTTTCACATGCAGTTGCAAAATTACCTGCCTAATGAATAGCAAGTAGGCACATCCTAATATGGGAACTTCAGTGAAAGGCTGTGAATGCAGGGATGGAGGTCTGCATCACAGAGTAGACCTCCTTTGCTGCATTTGCTTTCTGAAATGGGGAACATATCTTATTAGCTAAAACCTTCCTTTGGGCATTGAAGGGAGAGGCGCTGCTTTAAAGTAAAAAACAAAGGGGCCGATTACGATGGGGCTCGTAAAGGCTCTGTATCTTCTGTCGGAGCCTTTACAGCAGCTTCGTAATGGGCCATTCGGTTTCCTTTCCAATTGCCTCATTATGATGGAGGCAGTCGGAAAGGAAAATGGCCGGTCATTCCTGGTGGCTTCTGACGAGCTCGGGGAGCCCATCTGCCAGTCGGAATGCAGCCTGTAATCTGAAGTGCAGCTCTTTCTGCCCTTAAGATGATGATGACGATTTCTAACATGCTTTCCATGCCGGTTGCTCCGACATGGAAACCATGTCGGAAACCATCTTTAGGGGCCCCCAGCCGGGCCCCCTAGGGTGCACCCCTGTTGATCCCTGCACCTTGTGGCAGGCACCTTGAGGTGCCTGCCACAGGTTGCAGGGATGAACAGCACCTCCTATTTCAGTATGGGAGCTTGTATTATGGCCTGAATGCATGCTGCCATAGTAAAATGTAGGAATCGGTCTCATCCTAAGGAAACAGTCAGGACCAACGATCGGGTGCTGGTCAGTCCCAAGACCAATGCGGTGTCGGGCAGAAGTGATTCCGCCTGACATCGTAATGACCTCCAAAATGTTTTCTGCTTGGAAGACAGCGAGGGAGCATGCAGTGGCAGTGGCTATTTGAAAATCTTCCTCAGCATCTTTATGATGAGGAAGTACGTTGCACTGACAGCGTTGCCCTGAGCAGACATGTCCATTTTGTTGTCAATGATGATCTAGAGCTTTGTGGAATGTGAGCTGGGGGGTGGGAATAGGCCTGAGGTTGTTTGGCCAGCAGGTGTAGCCCCACAGAGAGAATATTGTTCTGATGATTACCATTTCTGTCTTGTCAGTGTTAAGTCTGAGATAGTTGAACTTCCTCCACATGGCTATTTCTGACATGCAGGCACTGAACTTGTTTTGTGTTGGGGATTTTGTCAGAGAGGGACAGTATTAGTTGTGTGTCATCGGTGTAGGAGAGGATCTTGATGTTGTAGGCATTGGTGATGTCAACCAGTAGGGTCCTGTAGGCATGGAAGAGTGTTGGGTTGAGTACTCCGAATAAGAGTTCTTCTGCTTCTGGGGTAGTAGGGAGCCATGTTAACTGTCCGAGTTCTTCCTGCCAGGAAAGAGCAGTTTCAGTGGAGGACAGGGCCTGGAATGTCAATTTTGTGTAATTGTCTGATGAGGACGGGGTGTGAGACTACAGTTCCTTCTTTGTCCAGGATGATGCAGATGCCGTCTTTCGCGGCAATGCGAGCTATTTCCATGCTTTTGATGGTCTGAATCTGGATTGTGTGGTGTCATGGAGCTGGTAGCTGACGAGGTGGTCAGTGACGCGCCTGTTGAAGGTTTTTAGGAACCTGGTTCGATAAGGGAGATAGGCCGGTAGTTTGTGAGGTTGGCTGGGTCTGCTGAGGGTTTCCGTTTCTCCACTGAAAATGTGTAAACCTGCAAATGGAATGCGATCCAATCATGAATGCTCATTGCTGCTCAACTGATAATCCTTGCAAAGAGAGAAATACAAATCTGATTCATGTCACTAACTAGGAAGGTGTTGCTATTTTCTAAAGTAACTGATGATAGGTTTGTGACTGCTTGAGAAAGGCCTTAAGATGGCCTTCTCTGTGTCATCAAGCTCTAAAGGGCACAGCTTGAATGCTATTAGATAGCTATATGCAGATGCACTTATAACAACACTGCAAGCAAACAAAAAAATAAAGCAGACACATTGAAAAGCAGGGACCCATTCACAAACAAAGTTAGAAATATACACACACAGGTTTCTGACCTCACAGAGTTCCAAATTCTTTAAATGTACAAATGTTTTCCAGGTAATGTCTGAAAACCTGCTGTAGTCACAGGTTTCTGGGGTTACTTTACTAAATTGTTTGTGAATTACATGGTCTTATGTGACAGTCTATATGTACGCACAGATATAACTTTTTTCATGAGAAAATCAGCGAGGGTACTTACTAGCTTTTGTCTTTTTTTTCCCCTTAAAGGGAAAATGAGCACTCATCAATTTTGGTAGCGTTCCCTGCCCACCCTTGAAAACAACTAGGATCCTGACCCTTAAAGGAGTACATCTCCAACCTTCTCCACAGTGGGAAGGGGTAGAAAGTTAGTTTGTGAATGGCCACAAACAAGGGTATTATTGCAGAAGCTGGACCTGTTTCTATCTCTTGCTAAAAAGTCCAAACCCTTGTATCATGTTGTTTGGGCCATTTAAGAAGAATGATAGCTGGTCTATGCTTGTTTTACAACTGTCGTCACTCTGCTTAAATAAATGAACATCAAACTATTCAACCACATTCATCATGTCCTTACAGATCTTTATGTGATGCTCTACCTGTTGAAAGTATTCTCATGAATGTCTTGAAATCATGGTCTTTTTCCATTCTGAGTAACCCGAGTCTACCATGAGCCACTGAAAATGTATTTGACTGTATTTGATTGTAAATGTTGATTGCTGCAGTGCTATTTTTCGGTGAAGTGTGAATTTCAACTGACAGGAGGACAATAGCAGTGACTTCCTAGTGTAGATTGTCATTTGCTCTCTGAGAAGGTGCATCTTAAGAAGCAGCCTGCTTCAGATCAGGCCCACTGGAATTATGTGATTCTGCAGTCGTGACATCTTCCGTATACTTCTGGATTAACCACACTTGCCACATTATCCGACATTTGCTGTACAATTACAGATTTCAATAACACGTTTATATCTCAATTAGCTCAAATGTTAATAAACCACCACACATGATGTTGTATAGTGGCATACCCTTTGCAAAGGTTATCTAGTCACCTTTCAGTTGCTGATCGCTGTATTTAAGTGTTGGTTCTGTGGAGTCAGATTCTGATTATAGTTATACATGTATATTAATTATGAGTTTTTGCAAATGAAGCATATACAATTCTTGAGCCTTTCCTCCTAAGAATTATAGCTGCTGTCGTCTCGTAATAATCCTTGTGTGTTTATAGTCTCTCATTTGACACCGGACAGAGATGATGTGCACTGTTTTCTACTGAAATGCTGTTCTCGAAGAATGCTAGAGGAAGCCTTTCTTACATTCAAGGATCTTCCTGCTTGCACACTGAAGACAGAACATTTATGAGTCTTTCCATTGTTATGCCACCTCTGAAGGTCATTCTGGCAGTCCTGGACACGCTTAGGAGCAATGCGGACGCAGGGACCCCCCAAGCCCTCGTGCTCCTGGATCTTGCGGCCGCATTCGACACGGTGGATCACAACATCCTTCTCCACCGTGTCGGACAGGCAGGCATCCAGGGCACCGCCCTTAACCCCTTCGACGCTCATGACGAGCTGGGCTCGTCATGCAGTAGCCTCATGCTCGTCATGAATAATGGTAATCATGATTTTCCAGCACAGGGGAAAAATCCCCATAGCATTCAAAAGGTTAAATGGGTAGAGTCATTCTTGACCGGAAGAACACAGGCCGTCCGCCTGGGCCCGTATACTGCAACAAAAACCCCCACGACCTGTGGAGTCCCTCAGGGCTCCTCCCTCTCCCCACTCCTGTTTAACCTATACCTCCGACCCTTGATCCACTCACTTCAGAAATGGGACATTACTGTTTATAACTATGCCGACGATCTACAGATTGTCCTCCCTCTTAACTCACTCCATGCCATTAATACTTTTCACACTGTCATGATTCACATCCAACAATGGATGAACTTGAATCAGCTAAAACTGAATCCCGGGAAAACTGAGCTCCTTCTCCCCGGACTCAGCCATGCTCACTGGGGTCCACAGTTCTGGCCCCCTGAGCTAGGCCCCCCCCCTATCCCAGTTAAATCAGTAAAGAGCTTGGGTGAGATTATTGACACCGAACTATCCCTCAAAGCTCAAGTGAGCGCGGTTACTTCATCTTGCATGTATCAGCTCCGGAAGATCCGTAAAGTTCACCATCTACTCCCGCCCGCCGCACTCACCCAGATGGTCATCTCACTAGTACTCTCCCGTTTGGACTTCTCCAACTCCCTCTACCATGGTCTTCCACTATCTTTGCTGCACCGCCTTCAGGTTGTTCAGAACCAAGCTGTCAGGTTGCCCCACAAGTCTTACCTTTGCTTGTGACGCGATTCCGGAGAGACGACAAGAGCACCCGTCCCTGTACCCACCTGACCCTCGTGGAAGACAATACCCAGCAGGGATGAGATGGACGCAGGGATGGGAGCCAGGCTGTAGGGTTAAGGATGGCGTGGAGCTGGCGGGGCGTCCCGGTGTCAACTGGAAACCAAAGAAGATAGATCAGAAACTGAAGCAGACCCGAAAAGGAACCACCCCCACATACACACACCGGACTAGTTACCCCTTGAGGACTCACCAAAGCTCCCGGGAAGAAAGGTCCCCAGATGAGTACAGCTCCGGATGTGAATAGCGAGGTATGGCGCTCCTGCGCGTTATCACCAAGTTCAAACTAAAGAAAGCGCTCCTGCGTGTTTCACCCAAGCTAAAAAAAAAAGAAAGCGCTCCTGCGCGGGTAGCTGAAAACTGGAAGCAACCACTCAACCTGTGGCATTCCTGGTAAGGAACCCGAGTCTGTAGGCTGAGTTATTTCCCTTTAGCGCTCCTGCGCGGTGGGAAACCGAAAGTGTAAACCCCAAAACACAATCCAGGTTCAATAAACACCCTCAAGGCGCTCCTGCGCACCAAGGGTTAAGAAAACAAAAACGGGCACTTTCCTGGAACCCCCAGGTGAAGAAACAAACAAGCGCTCCTGAATGGCGCAGTCTTGAGGCAAAGTAGCGCTCCAGCGCGGCTTGCCTCCTTGAAGTCAGCTGAGGCTAAGGAGAGCTCGGAAGGGCGGCTGATGTGACAGCCGAGCAGCGCTCCTGCGCGGCTCTTCTCCGGACAACAGGTCTCGGCAAGCGGGAATCCCAGAAGGAATCTGGAATCCGAAGCACTCAGCCGGCGGGAAATGCGAGGTTTAAGCGTTTTCCCCCGGAAGTGCTTCTGTGCCTTGCTGCCCGGTGACTAGACCGGGTACTCAACTTCCGCCGGAAGTGAGTATTCCGGCCTCCCGTGTGTGTCTGCGGGAACGGCCGGCCGCGGCAACGCCGCGAACCGTGACAGCACCCCCCCCAAGAACAGACCCCCCCAAACCTCCCCCGGAAGTCAGGAAAGAGAAACAGGGTGAGGACACAGGGGATGACTCAGATGGAAAGCACGAACCAGAACAGAAGCATGGCGCACATGGGATAAGGGCTCCCAGGATCGTTCATCGGGACCGTACCCCTTCCAGTCCACAAGGTAGAACAGCTTGCCCCTGGTGCGACGGGACCCCAAGATAGCCCTGACCTCATACTCAACATGGCCCTCCACCACCACCGGAGAAGGAGGAGATGGAAGGGAGCCGCCAGACTGGACCGCCCGCAGGAGGGAGACATGGAAGACCGGATGGATCTTCATGTGCGGAGGAAGCGACAGTCTCACAGCCACAGGGTTGATCACCTTCTCTATGACAAAGGGACCCACAAAACGAGGCAACAGCTTTTTGGGCCCATGTACATTCAGGTGCCGAATAGAAAGCCACACACTATCACCTGTGCGATACGCGGGTTCTTTTTGTCTGTGAGCGTCAGCATGCTTCTTGTAGGTGTCCTTCGCCTTGGCCAGCTCGAACCGTGCCTGTTGCCAGAGCTCGCGTAGTGTCTCATGGTATGATCGCATGGTGGGCAGGTGGCTATCCTGAGGCTTCTTCCATGCCGAAGTGCGGGGATGACGTCCATGGAGGCAAAAGAAAGGGGACATGCCGATGGCCGAATGCTTGCTGTTGTTGTACGCATACTCTGCCATCCATAGCACTTCGGACCATTCCTTCTCGACCGTAAGCAGCAGACAGCGGAGGTACTGTTCCATGGTGTGGTTTGTTCTTTCGGCTTGACCATCGGTCTGGGGGTGGTATGCTGAGGAGAGGCGTACGTCCATTTGGAGTATCCTGCATACCTCCTTCCAGAAACGGGACACGAATTGCGATCCCCGATCCGTTATGACCACAGATGGGATGCCATGGAGGCGAACCACCTCCTGCACGAAGATCAAGGCCAGTTCGGCCGCCGTGGGCAGCTTCGTCAAGGGAACAAAATGTGCCATCTTGGTGAGGTGGTCCACTATAGTGAGAACCGTAGTGTGACCTGTCTTGGTGAGCGGGAGCTCAACCACGAAATCCATGGAGACGGTATGCCATGGAAAAGGAGGCACAGGAATGGACTGTAAAAGGCCAACCGAAGGTTCGGATCTGTTCTTGCCGAGCAGGCAAACAGCGCAGTTCGTCACGTGTGTCTTCGTATCGGTCACCATCGTTGGCCACCAAAACAGCCTTCGCACGAGATCGAGCGTTTTGTGGTAACCAGGATGGCCAGAGAGGACATGATCGTGACACGAGTAAAGGGCCTTCTTCTGTTCGGGTACCCCGGGAAGATGTTTTTGGTCCCCTAAGCGCCCTGAACCGCTCCCACTTGTCCCGCTTTCTACGTCCCCTGTTGGGACAACGGAATCGGACCGTTTTTTGTCTGGTTCCGCCTGGCCGACGGAATCCATAGAGGCGACTATGCCCTGGAAGTGTTTCTCCGGTAGGATGGAGACAGGCTCGTGATCTTCGGCGTCTTCTTCGGATTCAGCCAGCCGCGACAGCGCATCTGCTTTGGCGTTTTCTTTCCCTGGCCGGAACGTGATCATGAAGTCGTACTCATTGAAGAATAGGGTCCATCGGAGCTGTCGGGCTGTGAGGGCACGTGCTGATCGTAGGAACTGCAAGTTTCTGTGGTCGGTGTAGATGGTCACCGTGTGTTTTGAGTCCTTCAGGAAGTGACGCCATTCCTCAAACGCGGTCTTGATGGCTAAGAGTTCCCGATCAGACACGGTGTAGTTGCGCTCGGCGGGTTGGAGTTTCTTGGAATAAAAGGCCACAGGATGCAGTAGTCCCGTCTCGATGTTTCGTTGTGAGAGTACTCCGCCTATGGCGTCCCTAGAAGCGTCTGCCTCTACTATGAAGGGCTGCTCGGTGTCGGGGTGCACTAGAACTGGGGCCACGGTAAACCGTCTCTTTAGTTCCTGGAAGGCGTCGTCTGCTTTTTGGTCCCAACCAAAACTAACCCCCTTGCGCAGCAAGCGCGTGATGGGAGCCACCATCTCGGAGAATCCGGTGATGAATCGACGGTAGTAGTTGGAAAAACCGAGGAACCTTTGGACGCCTTTCACGGACTCCGGTGTTGGCCACGACAGGATGGCTTCTACCTTTTTGTTGTCCATTTGGATGCCCGCCGGAGTGATGATGTGCCCCAGGAATTCAACAGATGTGACGTGAAACATGCTCTTCTCCAACTTCACGTACAGACGGTGTTTCTCCAATTGCTGCAGAACGGAACGCACGTGTTGTACGTGCTCTCCGGTGGTCTGAGAGTAAATCAGGATGTCGTCAATGTAGACGATACAAAAGACGTCGATGAAGTCTCTCAACACTTCATCAATGAAGAACTGGAATGCGGCGGGGGCGTTGCAGAGTCCGAAAGGCATGACCTGATATTCGAACAGGCCGAACTTCGTCCGGAAGGCAGTCTTCCATTCGTCACCCTTCCGGACTCTGACAAGGTGGTAAGCACCCCGTAGGTCCAGTTTAGTGTATATGGTGGCGTTCTTGACCTGGTCCAAGAGATTGGAGATTAATGGTAGCGGGTACCGTTTTTTTACAGTGATGGTGTTCATTGCGCGAAAGTCTATACAGGTCCTCAGATCCCCTTCCTTCTTCGACACGAAGAAAAGAGGAGATGAAACCGGAGATCTGGAGTGACGAATAAACCCGTTGTCCAGGTATTCGTCCAGATAGAAGCGGAGGTGGATGTTCTCCTTTTCCGTGAGCGAGTAAACCCTGCTGCATGGCAACATGGAGCCGGGAATCAGGTCGATGCGACAGTCGAATGACCGGTAGGGTGGCAGAGTGTTGGCTCCCTTCTTATCGAACACTTCTGCTAGGTCCAGATAATCTTTCGGTATGGTTCCTTGGGAAATCATTCCCATGCCTCCTACCGGCAACGAATGAGACTGTATGAAACGAGGGCCTGACAGGTCGACCTTTGCGTAACAGGTGCTGCAGCAGTGCTCTGATTCTAGGTGAATGGTTCTGGTCACCCAATCGATGCGGGGATTGTGCTTCACCAACCACGGCAGACCCAAGATCACCTTAAATTGAGGGGCGTCTATGACGTCAAAACTAATGGACTCGGTGTGGTGGTTTGAGAAGGACATCGTCATGGTCTCTGTTCGGTGTCGGATAGGGCCTGAGGTTAGGTCCGTTCCATCAACAGCCTTGACGGGTTCGGGTTGGGCCTTCGTCACTGTGTCAATGCCCAACGCGCGGGAAAACGCTGTATCAATGAAGCAGCCTGTCGCCCCGGAATCCAACATGGCGGTCACCACCCAGGTTCTGCCTGCCAGATTCCGTAAGGACACGTCCATGCCGACGTGATGACTACCGTCGTATACCACAGGGATCGCAGATGTACAAGACGAAGAACCCAGAGGACGGATCCCCATGTCTACTGGGTTGTCTCGTTTCCCGTCTTGTCGCCCTTGCTGATGGGCAACGCGTACGGCCTTCTGCCTCGCGGTCTGGAGAGCTTAGCAGGGCATTCCCTCACGAAGTGGCCGCTTTTTCCGCAATATAGGCACTGGTTCTGCTTCCTCCTTTTTTCCCTTTCTTGACTGGTCAAGGGTCCTCTTATGCCTCCGATCTGCATGGGTTCGGACGCTTCTCCCTGGGGAGCAGGTTCCTCTTTGGCTTTCTCAACGCCCTTGTCCCCAATGGGCAAGAGACGGTTGTCGTTGCCTTTTCCCCTGTCGGTCTTTCTTTCCTGTAGTCGGAAATTCATTTTCACCACCATGTCAATGAAAGGGCCTATAGCTTCGGGCGGATCGGGATACTGCGAGATGAGGTCCTTCAGTTCATCCCGTAACCCCCGATAGAACACAGATACTTTCTTGTCCTCTGGCCAGTGGGCCTCGATGACCAGCCGGTTGAACATGGTGATGTAATGGAGCAAGTCCTGGTTGCCTTGTTTGAGGCCGAGCAACTCGTTGTCTGCAGCCTGTACGAAGGTATGGCGAGCGAACATACGCCGCATGGTTTCCTTAAACGTAGGCAGGTGGTTAAGCATGGGATTGTCGTTCTCTACCAAGGAAATGGACCACTGAGCCGCATCCCCGCCCATGTAAGACAGTATGTAGGCGACCTTGGAAGCATCATCGGGAAAAGCCGCAATCCTAGCCATGAAATGTAGTTGACATTGATGTATGAATATTCCGTACTTAGTACTATCTCCGTAGAAACGTTCGGGTGGTACCAACTGCACCGGATGGGGAGTGACAACCTGGATGGCTGTGTCTTGGTTTGTGGCGGCGGAAGGACCCCCAAAGGTAAACGTTGGTTGTCTCAACAGGCCGTCTTGTCTGTCTCTGGGGCTGGGAGTAGTACCCCAAGGATTAGTGACCCCGGCTGCCATTTGACCCTGTAGGGCCGTTATGTCCTGGCGTAGGGCGAGGTTCTCTGTTTGCATGGCAGCCAGCATGACTGCGATGTCTTGCAGAGTGACCTCCGGGTCGCCCATGTCGTCTGGGCGGAATAGTTACCGTGGGCTTCGGATTCTGTCAGGTTGCCCCACAAGTCTTACCTTTGCTTGTGACGCGATTCTGCAGAGACGACAAGAGCACCCGTCCCTGTACCCACCTGACCCTCGTGGAAGACAATACCCAGCAGGGATGAGATGGACGCAGGGATGGGAGCCAGGGTGTAGGGTTAAGGATGGCGTGGAGCTGGCGGGGCGTCCCGGTGTCAACTGGAAACCAAAGAAGATAGATCAGAAACTGAAGCAGACCCGAAAAGGAACCACCCCCACATACACACACCGGACTAGTTACCCCTTGAGGACTCACCAAAGCTCCCGGGAAGAAAGGTCCCCAGATGAGTACAGCTCCGGATGTGAATAGCGAGGTATGGCGCTCCTGCGCGTTATCGCCAAGTTCAAACTAAAGAAAGCGCTCCTGCGCGTTTCGCCCAAGCTAAAACAAAAAGGAAGCGCTCCTGCGCGGGTAGCTGAAAACTGGAAGCAACCACTCAACCTGTGGCATCCCTGGTAAGGAACCCGAGTCTGTAGGCTGAGTTATTTCCCTTTAGCGCTCCTGCGCGGTGGGAAACCGAAAGTGTAAACCCCAAAACACAATCCAGGTTCAATAAACACCCTCAAGGCGCTCCTGCGCACCAAGGGTTAAGAAAACAAAAACGGGCACTTTCCTGGAACCCCCAGGTGAAGAAACAAACAAGCGCTCCTGAATGGCGCAGTCTTGAGGCAAAGTAGCGCTCCAGCGCGGCTTGCCTCCTTGAAGTCAGCTGAGGCTAAGGAGAGCTCGGAAGGGCGGCTGATGTGACAGCCGAGCAGCGCTCCTGCGCGGCTCTTCTCCGGACAGGCAGGTCTCGGCAAGCGGGAATCCTAGAAGGAATCTGGAATCCGAAGCACTCAGCCGGCGGGAAACGCGAGGTTTAAGCGTTTTCCCCCGGAAGTGCTTCTGTGCCTTGCTGCCCGGTGACTAGACCGGGTACTCAACTTCCGCCGGAAGTGAGTATTCCGGCCTCCCGTGTGTGTCTGCGGGAACGGCCGGCCGCGGCAACGCCGCGAACCGTGACACAAGCGGCCCGTCTCATTCATAAAACACCCAGGTGGCAATCGGCAAAACCTTTACTTCACAGTCTGCACTGGCTACCAATTGGCCAAAGGGCAGCTTTTAAGGTGGCCTGTCTCACCTTTAAGGCCCTCCACTGCACCGGCCCTGCTTTCCTCAAATCCCTAATCACTCCTCACCGACCTACGCGCAACCTCCGCTCAGCCCACCTTCAGCTGCTAGTCACCCCCATAGCTAAAACCAAGAAATTCGGTGGTCGGCGTTTTTCCCACCTAGCTCCCGCTTTCTGGAATCTCCTCCCTCTCTCTATCAAATCCAGCCTCTCCCTCCTGGAATTTAAAAAAAATCTCTCAAAACTTACCTCTTCCCACCCCTTCGTTAACTACAGTGCTCACTCATGCCACCCCCTCACTCACTCAGTCTTAAAGCGCCATGAAGCCTCGGTGTTAGCGCGCTCTATAAATGGCACTTAACATAACATAACATAACAATATTGATGTGGAGGTTATGGGCCACATGTATCATTCCTAATTGCGATCGCAAACAAATTTCGGCGTTTGCAATCGCAATTAGGTTTAGTGGTATGTATGAAAGCAAAACTGCCTCCCAAAATAAGGAATCGCAAAATTTGCGATTCCTTATTTTGCGATTGCATTTAAGGAATCGCAAATTGCAATGTAAGAAGCACAGAAAACTTGCAATTTGGCATTAAGAAATTGCAAATTACCACCAACATCAAGTTGGTGGTAATTTGCGATTTCTTTGAAAAATGCACTTTTTTGCATTTTTCAAAGTGCCATGTGGCGCACATACATGCTCTTAGGGCCTGTATGTGTGCCACATGTGCACACATGAACATTTCAGGGGTGCAACAGGGTGTCCTTTTGACACCCTGAAACCCTTCAAATTGCATTCTCAATTTGCGATTCTCTAATTGAGAATCGCAAATTGAGAATGTCCTCCCATTCAATCCTATAGGCCTCTAGGCCCATAGGAATGAATGGGGAGGTATTCCTTAATTGCGAATTGCAATTTGCAGTTCGCAATTAAGGAATATGTAGGATTTGCAAAATTATTTGCAAATCCTACATACAAAGCAGTTTGCGATTCTCAAATAGGGATTCTCTAAACATCCCTAATTGAGAATCGCAAAACCTAAGTTTCATACGGTACACAGTCAAAATATCGAGTTTTACATTTCGACCTACCAAAATATCGTGTTTGAAATTTCGAAGGTACAGAATATCGATGTCAATAATATCGTAGGACAGAATATCGACCCTAAGGTAAGTAATATCAAATTTATTTATATCGATGTAAGTAATATCGAAGTTAGTAATATCGATAGCATATATATCGATGTAACTAATTTCGATGTCACTAATAGTGATATTTGTATTAATTCAATGTTTTTTATTATGTATGTGTTATATGTTTCTGTTAAATATTTAAATTAATTTATATTATATGTGTATTATTTTTATATATTAATACATTTATTTTTAAGTAAATTATATGTTTTAGTACCGGAGCGGGTTGTGGGTTTATAGGGGAATAGGGTGGGAAGTAATTTAATTGTAAATAATTCATGATTTTTTTATGTATAAATAATTTTTTATTTAATTATTAATTGGCAATTAATTATTTTAATTGATAAATTAATTATTTAATTGGTAAATTAATTATTTAATTGGTAATTAATGTTAAATTGTATTAAATGTTATGTTTTAGTACCAGAGCGGGTTGTGGGTTTATAGGGGAATAGGGTGGGAAGTAATTTAATCGTAATTAAATATTTTTTTTATGTATAATTTATTTTGTAATTACTTATTAATTGTCAATTAATATTTTAATTGATAAATTAATTATTTAATTGGTAAATAATGTTAATTTAAATTAAATGTTATGTTTTAGTACTGGAGCGTGTTGTGGGATTATAGGGGTATTGGGTGGGAAGTAATTTAATTGTAAATATTTAATTATTTATACATTTTCTGTTATGGATAATTAATGTAGTAATTAATTATTAATTGGCAATTCATTATTTGAATACATAATTAATGTATTTAATTGGCAATTAATATTTGTAATATGTAATTATATTTTAATCAGTAGAAAAATTCATCAATTAATTGGTAAACATTTTTTTAATTTTTTTAAAATTTGTATATTGTTTCTTTAATGTTTTTTAATTGTGATTTAAATGTAAAAAATATATAATATTTTTATGATAGTTTATTTTTTTATATTTATTATTTGGTGAGTAATATTTAATAATTATTATTTATTGGTGTTTGTTGTTAATTTATTGTCAAAAAATTCTTCTAATGTTATTGGTTTTATTAATTATTAATAGTTTTTTATTGATTATACATTATTGCAAATATAAACATTAATTATAAGTATTCTAAAATAAAATTCTACGCTATTAAAAGCTTTCACTACTGTTGCACCCTTTGGAGTTGGAATAGTAATTTTTCCCCCTACGCTATCCAAAGCGTTCCCTACTGGTGCACCCTCTGGAGTTGGAATAGTTATTTTTCACCCTACGCTATCCAACACTTTCCCTACTGTTGCACTCACTGGAGTGGGAATAGTAATTTCTACCCACCCGCTATCCAACGCTTTCCCTACTGTTGCACTCTCTGGAGTGGGAATAGTAATTTTTCCCCCTACGCTATCCAACTCTTTCCATACTGTTGCACTCTTTGGAGTTAGAATAGTAATTTTACCCTGACGCTATCCAACGATTTCCCTACTGTTGCACCCTCTGGAGTTGTAATAGTAATTTTTCCACCTACGCTATCCAACGCTTTCCCTACTGTTGCACCCTTTGGAGTTTGAATAGTACATTTTCCCCCTACGCTATCCAACGTTTTCCCTACTGTTGCACCCTCTGGAGTTGGAATAGTAATTTTTCCCCTTCGCTATCCAACGCCTTCCTTACTGTTGCACCCTCTGGAGTTGGAATAGTAATTTTTACCCGTACGCTATTCAACGCTTTCCCTACTGTTGCACTCACTGGAGTGGGAATAGTAATTTGTACCCACCTGCTATCCAACGCTTTCCCTACTGTTGCACTCTCTGGAGTGGGAATAGTAATTTTTCCCCCTACGCTATCCAACTCTTTTCCTACTGTTGCATTCTTTGGAGTTGGAATAGTAATTTTACCCCTATGCTATCCAATGATTTCCCTACTGTTGCACCCTCTGGAGTTGGAATAGTAATTTTTACCTGTATGCTATCCAATGATTTCCCTACTGTTGCACTCACTGGAGTGGGAATAGTAAATTTCACCCACCCACTATCCAACGCTTTCCCTACTGTTGCACTCTGTGGTATGTGAATAGTAATGTTTCCCCCTACGCTATCCAACTCTTTCTCTACTGTTGCACCCTTTGGAGTTGGAATAGTAATTTTTACCCTTACGCTATCCAACCTTTTCCCTAATGTTGCACTCATTGGAGTGGGAATAGTAATTTTTCTCCCTACGCTATCCAACGCTTTCCCTACTGTTGCACTCTCTGGAGTGGGAATAGTCATTTTTCCCCCTACGCTATCCAACGTTTTCCCTACTGTTGCACCCTCTGGAGTTGGAATAGTAATTTTTACTCTTACGCTATCCAACGCTTTCCCTAATGTTGCACCCTCTGGAGTTTGAATAGTAATTTTTACCCTTACGCTATCCAATATTATTTATATTTATTTATGATTTTAATATGTTACATAATGTTGTATTTAATTACTTTTTATAATATTGAAAGTATATTTAATTGTTTTTATTTATTAAATATAATTATTTATTATTATTTATGTTATTATTTTATGAGTGTTGATGTATTTGTAATTTTTAGTATTTGTTAATATTTTTTAAATAATTTTTAAAAAAAATATTATTAATAATTAAGTATATATTAAATATTGTATGTTTAATTTTAATTGAATGTTTAATATTAAATATGTATTATTTAATCATTTTAAACATTATAACATATTTTTAAATACGTTTAAAATATATATAAGTATTATTAACTTATTTAAACTTTTTTTTTTACAAAAAAAACGATATTTTTAATTACGATATTTTTAACATCGATAATTTAGTTTCGATATTTTTGTACTTACCATGTTGTAGATAGGGTGTCGATATACTTGCCTTCGATATTCCAGCCTCGATATTTTGTCTGTCGATATTCTGACCCTCGATATTCTGTCATAGATTCGTTTCATACATATGGCCCTCAGTGTTACCATAGTGGGTTTATATGACTTTTTACATTTCTGAATTGTGATTTGCTAATGAAAGAATACATTTGCTCATCCACTGCTGACAGTGCCATTTTTCATGGCTTTGTATTGTGAAATTCATTATAAAAGACCCCTGAATTTGAGGGTGAGACATATACTTTAGGTCTATATTAGAGACGCTCCCCAAACCTCTGTTGCTTCCCTGCATGTTTTGAACTTGGGTTGTTTTCCTGAATTTGCTCATTACTGCATTTATATCTATTGCAGTGGTACCTCATAGCAATTGATTTCCTATATCCTAGGATTGATTTGTTGAACTGAGCTCTAATTGCCTTCTGTATTATGTCTTAATATTTTTTTTAAAAACCTTCATGGTTTTACCCAATATTATCGACCTAAAACTCTCATTTTGAAAGATACATACTTACAATTGACTGTATTTTTGCAATGTTATTTGAATCTGATCCTCAGAGACACATTACTTCATCTAGTCAGGTTAATACCATTCCCAATTCTGCAATTAGGGGCCACTATATTTTGATTAACTAAGTGATAGCACCAGCGCTCCCACAGTTTTTGGTGGAGAATGCAGGTTAGATAAGAGATAAGATGCTAGATCTTTCCCAAGGTTATTTTGGGCCCTGATCTGCATTCTTTCTACACTCCCCAAAGTTCATGATTGGGATTATTTTTAGAGTGCCAGTTTTCCAGAGCTGTTTCTGAACAAAAGAATGTGACTATTAGTAGGGCCATATGATTAGCGATTGATTATGATATTTTGGTGGTGCAGATCGTGTAGCAATTTGTAGCTGAGAGTGCATAATATTTGGGAGACATGGAATACACTGCATGTGAGATTTTTGATTGTGTGCGTCTGATTTGTGGTTCATTGGGTAGTATAATGACTGTGAATTTGATGTTTTTTGTCACATCTGTTAGACAAAGATTTAGAATTTGTCATTGAGTTTTTCAAATGAGAAGAGACTGAATTTGAATTTATGTCAAAAAGATGTTGGCTTTTCAATGTTCATTGTTTGTTAAGGTAATGGTGTTTCTCGTAATCCAAGCTGATGAACTTCACAGAGTAAATACAAGGAGACGATGAACGGAGTACTGGAACTTTTCAGACACTCACCCCAGTCACAGATCTGTGTTAAATCCTTCTTTAGCTCACTTCATCACCCCAGTTCAGACCCAGCCATATGGAATCAGTCTTGACCCTGTGCCCTGTGCCTCATGGGAACAGTCCAGACCGAACTGCAAAGCCAGGTCTTCCCTGGACCGGAAACAAGCATCCTGGGACCGGTTTAGTGGTAACACCCTTCATCAGCCAGGCTAGCTTGAATCCAGTGGCAAAGTGAGCAAGTGACCCACGTTTAGGCATACCCTACCAACTGAGGGTGAACAAAGCAAACACAAGGAGATGATGAACGTGGTGCTGAAACTTTTCAGACACTTACCCCCAGTCACAGATGTAGGTTGAATTCATCATCGTTCTTTAGCTCACTTCACCACCCCAGTTCAGACCCAGCCATATGCAAATCAGTCTTGACCCTGTGCCTCATGGGAACAGTCCAGACCGAAATGCCAAGTCTGGTCTGGGTATGCCCAGATGTAGGTCCTATGCTCCCCGTGCCACTGGAGTCAAGCTATCCTGGCTGATGAGGGGTGAAACCCCATAACCGGTCCTAGGATGCTTGTTTCCAGTCCAGGGAGGACCTGGCTTGGCAGTTTGGCTGGGCTTTTCCCATTGGGCGCAGGGTCAAAACTGATTTGCATATGGCTGTGTTCAAACTGGAATGGCATGGTGAGCTAAAAAACCTACAGATTTAGAAAACACATTAATAAGACAACACTAATACAAATAAACGAGTTGCGTAATGACATTTTAACTCATAGTTTGCTTATTAACATATATTGAATAGAATTGTGATGCTATGTGAAGTGGCATAGTGGTGTTCTTGCGTTTTGCTGAGAATGCACAAGTTAGAAAAGTTGGTGCAAAAATGTGTAGTAATTGAGTACAAGCATGATATTTGGAAAAATGATACTAGAGATACTACAGTTTATGAAATATTGAAAATCGAATTTAGAATGAAATGTGAAAAACATGCATTTATATGAATATCTTAAGATTTTGTGGTAGTAGGGCATTTCTAACGTTAGCCATATCAATGTAATAATATTTTGTGAAAGTTCTTTCTATATATATATATATATATGTTCTTCATTTGAAGTGATTTAATTTAATTATATTCAAAGCAAAAGTTAGGGCTCATTTCATTTAAACGTGCAATGCTAACTTAAAGGCTGACCTTTTCCCTGATTTAACAATGGGTTGTTCTTTGCAAGTGAAATTTAACTTATTTGTCCTGTACATGTCTACACCCTGGCCTTCTGAAATGTTTTTTCAACATTCACAGTGAAATATTCCTGTGGGAATAGATTTTCATCTATGGCTATAAGTTGCAACTTTGTATTTTTTTCCACCAATGTTAGGCCTGTGAGGACTCACAAATCTCTTGTTTCTCATGCCTAGCATGGGAGACCAGCTTGGGGTTTTAACCATCTCCGGTGACATGATGCAAATTTGGACATGTGATACTCTTTTGATGGTGGTGTGAGGCCATGCCAGTGGACATTGCTAAAACTCTATAAAAGAAGAAACCCCATAAGATTGGGCACCGAACGACATTGAGTTTTGCTACTTGAGACCCAGATGCTATTCTGCTGATAGATCTTTTACTTTGGGCAGTTTTTGGATGCTACAATCAGTAGCTGATGGACTGAGACCTTCTTTGCTGAACATTTTTTTTCCAACTTTCCCTTATATCTTTAACTCTAACCAAAGGGACCCAGCCAGAACCTTTTCTCCTTTTTTTGTAGGATCTGAGCCGTTAGAAATTGTAATCATCCTTCTGCCTTTAAGGGTAGTGGGACTCTGTAACTCTGCAAACTGATTTTATAATAATTTTATTAAGATTTGCCCCTAAGAAGTTGCCTATTTTAATGAATCTGAGTCTATTATTGAGTTCTGTTGGCTCTTCCATTCAAACTCTGCTTCTATATTGATGCTTTAAATGCATTATAGAGAGCATCAACGTGCTCTGTCAGAACCTAGTTTTGCTTCTTTTGTTCTGTTTTTCTATTGTGGTGCTTTTGGATTGCACAACCCTCCCTCAAGTTAACTTCTTTAGGAGGTTGGATCTTACAGTTGCCATTATTTATTTCTACAGTATGATTTTGAGAGGGGTCCTCATTACACATTTATCATGGAGTTGCTTACCCTCATTTCTCCCCCTCCTATTGGTGGAGAAAGATTAATCTGAGTATCACTTCCTCTGTGGTAATGGAAATGATTCAGACTGTCTATTCGTAAAGGGCCCAGTACGGTTAGAGGAGTAAGGAGAGTAAGTGTGCAAAAAAGACATTTTACCCATGCTTCACACTGCAACAAATGCAAATGGCTTTGTCAGAGTTTCCTTTATGAGAAGTACAGAGGGACTTATGTGCATGTTTTTTGATCCAGAGTGATCTTTATGCTTTTACGATGAATTTCTCATAATAGAGAGGAACCAGAAAAATGGTACAGAGAAGTTGGAACACTAGGTCCTATTTCATAGGTCCTTTGGACAGATTTGAATGCACTGTATGAAGTTTTCATTCACAAAGATTTGTGGGCTGAGTGCAAGGCTGCTGTTGGTGGCCATAAGATGAACCCCAAAGGGTACAGCTTAATAATGGTCAAAATGCTCAGGTAATGGAGAAATACAAGGCAGTGATTTAGAATTTGAAACAGAAAGTGCCAGAGAAATTCATTAATTAGGAAAAAGTCATGAGCCACACAAGACCAGAAATAATCTATTCATACATATGATAGGCTTATGCAGATCTATCGAAAGCATGGAGGAACTTAAAATCTAATGAAAGCATATCAGCGCTAGTTACAGGTTTGCATCTGGAGCCTAGCTCGCATAGTCAGAAAAATGTGTTGTGCTGGCAGATTAAGAGTATCAATGAGATACTTGAGTATATCCAACATGCATTGATTGCTTCGATGACAAGCAGGGAAATGTTGATGGGTGCACAAACAAAGCAACTTAAGAGAGGTGGTAAGAATCAGATGATGAATTTAGATGCTGATTTAGCACTGTCTGTAAGTGTTGGTGTGAATGTGAATTTGAATTTTGGGAAGCAAGGAAACGATGTATAAGGAAATATGTTGTCTACACAGGTTGGGAATGAGATCCCCTAAGGCAGAAGTAGAGGAATTGTGAATACTTTTAGAGCGAATGCTAATGTTTATATGCTTAATAGGAGAATTCATTTCAAAATGATTTTGTTCCTGTCAAGAGTCTTGCTTGTAGTATCCAGAAAACTCCTCAGGAACAGAATGACAAACTTTTCCCAATGCCCCCTCGAATTTCCCTCCACACGCCAAAAGTAAACCTAGCTGTGTGAATGAATTTCTGTAGGGGAAAGGGGATGGGACAGAGAAGAGACTGCTGGTCTTCTATCTGATGTCTTCACAGATACTCTCAATATCTTCTTGAGTGCTGTTCACACTGAAAAGACACAAACAGTATTTACTAACACCACCCCTACAACATTACTCTTCTAACAACACTCTTTCACTCTCCCTAGGAAGTTATTACCTACCCAATGCTAGACCAGTTTTATCCACTCCTCTTTAAGAATATAGTAGTTTGATGTGGATTTCTTTCTTGTTTTGAACATTAAACATTTTCTATATCCTGCAATTAAATGCAATAATCATCAGGACCAGTAACTGCTCTATGTTTTTCCTAAAACTGCTGCCTTTATTTATATTAAGATAATGCCACTTATTAACCTTTGTCTTTTATTCTTGTCTCTTTTCTACAGGAAATTAACTTTGAACAGACTCACACTATGAGGTAAGTATAAGTCTTAATTTTATCACTTTTCACCAACAAGAATTTTTTGAGTCCGAAAAAATTACTAATGACTTTTTCTTCTATTTAACAGCATAGAATAGATACGAGTCTTTTCAGGAAAAACAGCTAAGTATTACTCTTTAGCATACTTTGACTATTTAAATCAACCTTTGAGCTGAGAAAATATACAGACTTAACCAAATGTCTTCTGCCCTCTAGGTACTTGCGTGACCGGGAAAATGCTGAGAAAACTGAGCGAAGAAGCTGAGGTCAAAAGGTCGCCTTTGATGTCTTGTCTCAGGAGCTTTTCTTGGAAGAAAATGATGCGTGGAAAAACTCTCTACCGACGGTAAGGATTTCTCACATTTTTCGCCTGACTACACTCAATACTACACGAACGCAGGGTGAAGTCTTCCGACCTCCATAAAGGTCTTGGTGAAGTGCGCAGCACCCAGAGCCAACGCGAGCCTCAGCTGTGCTCTTGAGTCACGCGCAAATCACCAGAAGACTGCAGCACTGACCTTAGTGCTGCGCCGCCACCTTGGACAGGTATTCTCTGACCAAGGCGGACCAGCTCCCATGCCCTGGCGACAAAGGGAAAACAGTAGCACCAACTGAATGTCCTCGAGGAGAGTTTACTTTCCTGACAGTTCCTCAGACACAGCAGAATGTAGATGACACAACTACGTTTGCTGTCCTAGACTAACAGATTCCAATGCAAAGTATGCAGAATCAGAGGTAATGCCCCATGAATATGCCTGTAGTTTCAGTGTTGCAGCACAACATGAGAAACAAAATATCACACATGCTAGGTTTTCGAGAAATTTCTTTGATCTTGAGTAGTGATGTCCCCAGTTAACACCAAATGTGCATTGATGGTACGCTTGGTACAGGGTTAAAGGTAGACTAGAGAGGTGCACATGTAGATGGAGAGGTGAATGCACACCTTATATTACTTTTAATTGAAACTGGTGCAACCAGTTTCACAGTTAGTTTCATGGAGGTACCTACCCTACCCATTTCTGTAAAAGAAATCCAAGATGTGGGAATTAACAATAAGCAAATTACAAATCAGGTTTTAGCAAATGTCCCAGTTAAAGTCAGGTCAATGGCAAATGGCTATCAATTCAAATTGAGTCCTGTTTATTAACTTGGCAGGGGTTTGCTCTGCCTGATGAATTGCATTATTTACAGTACACTGGATGGTGTTGCAATTCAGAATCAAGAAGAGGATTCAATTTTAAAGTAAAATCATAAGAATCTAAAATTCTATTGTTTCCACTTATTAAAAAATATGACTTTCCTCTTGATTTACAGCACACAGTGAAAGAAAGTATCCGTTACCCCGCAGCCAGACCAACGGCCTGCCTTTACAATGCAGTCACTAACACAACAGTGACATTGCCTAGCGTTACTTTAACCCGCAAGTCGTTACAATGACTTGCTTTGGGGGAACGTTGTTGAACCGGTGTTGGATTTAAAGTCCAACACCTTCCCTACTGTTGCGTAGACTGGAGTTGGAATAGTAATTTATACTATTCCAAAGTTTAGCACCCTCTTAATGCGAGTCATTGTAATGACTTGCATGGTAAAGTAATGTATGGTAACGTCGCAGTCAGAGTAGTAACTGCGTTGTAAAGGCATGCTGAGTAAATCCATACGGGGTTCTGTCATACAACCCACAGTGAATGAAGAGGTATGGGATTATACTGTTGAAATGATTAAACTGATAACGGGTGCCAAGTCCTTGAAAATCTCAGTTAATCCAGATCCAGTTTATCCCAGGACTCGACAATATAACCTTTCATGAGAAGCAGAGGATGGAATGAACTCATTATAGAAACATGATAGACCAGGGCATTCTACAAGAGGTGCTAGCAGGCCATGCAATGCTGCTGTCAGTGTCAAATAATGAAGAAGATAATGACAGCATTGATTTAATGGAGTTGTGTACCAGACAACATCAAAAATATCGCTCTTGGAATGACATATGATTTGTGGATGGTTCTTGTGGCTTACAGTCTGTCCTATTTATGAAATTGATGAAACATTGTACCTGTGTGATGTAACATCATCCTCTGTCTCTCATCAGATGAATTTTGGCATCGGCCTCAGCGAAAAAAGTTTGGTGCCTCGCAGTGAAAACTGGCGACTGGGTGCTAATGAAGAAGCACATTCGCAAGAATTGAGTGGAACCACAGTGAAAGGGACCACCACTGCGGCGTGTGCTAGAATCTCACAGTGACCTTGAAACCAATTGGGCATGGAGTTCCGCAAGGCTCAGCTCTGAGCCCTACCCTATTTAATCTATATTTAGAACCCCTGACCAAACTCATAAAATCCTGGGGCATTCGCATAATAATGTATGCACATGACCCCCAGCTCCTGTTTATTTTTATTTTTTTGAAAAATATTTTTATTGCGAAATCAAAGAAGGTACAGGTTCTCATGGCTTTTCAGGCCAAACAAAGGCAGGATCATCTACATGCAATTTGCAGGACAATACACAGCCATACAGGCCCACATCCCGGAGGCTGGGCGGCGTAGAATTGGAGCATGTGTCAAGGAAACTCAGCCTTGTATTGAAGGTACGTATATATCATTATATTCGCTAATTTTTACAAGATACTCCCCTGCCCATGTCCTTCATGTAATCCCACTTCTATCCCTCTGGAAAGGAACTTTTTCTATTGTTTATAAGTAAACACTATTGTAACATAGAACAAAAACAAAAGCAAACCCCCCGTGCGTGGCATCATTAATGAAGTACGTTAAGAATCGGGCTACCCATGTGAGGCCCATGGAGGTGTAGTCATTATATCTAGGAGAAGACCTTTAGGGATCATAGCAAATCACAGTTATATACAACAAGGAATAGTAGTGTGCAACTAGTGAGGCTCTACACCGGACCCGGTCCCCCAACCCGACTCCCTCCCCGTCACTCCCGGACTCAGATTCGTCAGGGGTAAACAGTTTAGCGCTAGTGGCATCCGAATCATCCTCCGTCAGCCCCTCCATACACATCAACCTCCAGGCAAGCAGGTCATCCTGTAATTTCCCATCTCGGCGAGTGCGCTGCAAGTGCGTCTCTTCAGCTAGGGACCATTCTCTAGCATCTCGCAGCCAGAGGGACATCTCGGGTGCCCTTTGACCCATCCAGGTTATAGCTACTCGCCACCTCGCCAAGACTAGTAATAATTGTAGAAATTTATAGGACAAATTCTTCTTTTTAGGCTTGGGTACCAGGGCCAGAAGACAATGGAGTGGATCCAGCTCAATCCTAATTTTTGTAGCACGACCAATATGGTCCACAATTTCCCTCCAAAAGGTACTAACCTGAGGGCACTCCCAAGCTAGATGGAAAAATCCCGCTTTCTGTGCACCACACCTAGGGCACTTGTGTCTCCTATCCGCAGAAATGCGATTCAGGGAGACCGGAGTCATATAGGTACGGTGAACAAAGTTAAAATGTATTAGTTTGAATCTGGCATTACACAAGACTTTTCGGGTCAGAAGCCCAATTCGTTTACGCTGTCCCGGTTCCAACTCCATCCCCAAGTCTGCCTCCCAGGCCGCCCAGGATGGCGCGGTCGGAGGGGTCGAATCCCTGCGCATAGCCGAGTACAGCACCGAAATTAGCCTTCTACCCCTACCACACGAAAAAATTATGTCGAGGGTGTGGGTCAGTGGAGGCGCCTCCGGGAACTGAGGCCATGTCGTTCTAGCTATGTCTTGGAGCCCTCTATAGTGGAGATATTGTCCCCTACCTAACTCAAAGGACACCGTAGCCCGTTCAAAGGACACAAAAGAGCCATCTGGATAAAGGTCCGCCAGGGTCTCACATCCGCCACATCGCCACTCTCGGTAGGACATATTCTCCTCCAACCGGAGCACCGGGGCTAAGATCCATATCGGTAGCTCCCTATGGAAGGGGGCCCGTCGTAATACCTTCTCAACGAATCGCTGCCAAATTCCTGCTGTGTGTCGTACCACATAGGGTAAAGCCTGGTCTGCACCCCTGCCCTGCATCAGGGCTTCCTTTAGAGCCTTCTCGTTAGCCGTGCCCGCCAGTAGCGTCAGTTCCCAGTTCTCCTCATCTGCGAACCACCTTGTGGCGGGGAGGAGCTGTGCTGCATAATAATATAAATCAAATCTCGGGGCCTCAAGGCCTCCCTCCTCCCAACATCGGGTCACTGTGCGCTGTGCCACTCTGCTACGCCTGCCTGCCCAAAGTAGAGACGTGAGGAGTGAGTCGAGTGTGCGAAACACTCGGGGAGGAAGCGGACACAGAGTATTCTGCAAAACGTACCAAATCCTGGGGAGCATCAACCATCTTGGCAATCGCCAATGGCCCCATATGGGAGAGAGGAAGGGTGTTCCAGAAAGTGACAGACTTGTGAAGTGCCCGGAGCACTCGGTCGACGTTGTAAGTCAGTAGGGCCTCGTCGGTTGAGGCCACCTGTATGCCGAGGTAGCGGAACGCTTCCCGCTCCCATCTGAGGCCCAGACACGGGAGATCTGCGCTCGGGTCAGGAGCACAGCCTGTCAGTGGAAAAATCAAGGATTTATTAAGGTTAATACGTAATCCAGAGGCCTCGCCAAAGCGGTCCAGAATCCGCATCAACACGGGGAGGGATGCATCAGGGAACGTCAAATAGAAGAGAGCGTCGTCAGCATAGAGGGAGACCACGTTCGTGGTGTCCCCTACCCTGATTCCCCATTGCTCCAACTCGGCACGAACAGAGACAGCCAGAGGTTCTATGGCTATAGCAAACAGGAGAGGGGAGAGAGGGCAACCCTGGCGAGTGCCCCTCCCTAAGTAGCACTCCTCTGAACGGGCCAATCCCAGTCGAACTCTAGCACGGGGTGCCCCGTAGAGCACACGGATCCAATTGCCAAACACCGGTCCGAATCCTGCCCCCCGGAGCACCTCCAACAGATACCCTCAGCTTACCGTGTCAAAGGCCTTGGCCAAGTCGATTGACACAAGCACATGAGGATCCTCTCTCCCCCTCACCTCGTGGAGAATATGACTCAGGCGGCGCAAATTAATCTCCGTGTTACGGCCAGGGATAAACCCACACTGGTCCAGGTGGATCAAGTGGGTCATGTGCGGAGCTAGTCGAGTGGCCAATAGTTTAGTAAGGATCTTCGCGTCCGTATTGATCAGGGTGATAGGCCTGAAGGCTGTGGGGTCCGAACCGTCCCCCCGGCTTCAAGATCATGCAGACTTCCCCCAGGCTCATGGTGGGCGGAAGATCGCCCGAGTCCAGGGCTTCATTGCAATCCTGCAGTAATAGGGGGGCCAGAATCCCCGAACAGGTGATAAAATTCAGGTGGGAAACCGTCCCCGCCTGGGGTCTTAGCCCGTGGCAGGGCGGCTAGTGCAGCGCCGATCTCGCTCAGTGCCAACTTCGCATCAAGTTCCTTGGCCACCTTCTCCGAAAGGGTCTGGAGATCCAAGTCCCGAAGATAGGACCGATAGGACTCCTCCGTGACCGAGGGGTCAGCTGCGTATACGGTCTGTAGGTGGGATCGGAGGACCTCGAGAATAGCAGATTCGGAGTGGACCATATCACCACCCGAGTCTCGCAGGGCAACTATCCTCTCAGGGGCAAATTCACGCCGAAGGATCCAGGCCAGTAATCGACCAGATTTGTCGCCTTCGCGGTGAAGACGCTGTCTGTATTGGCCTAATGTGTATTTATCAAGGCGGGTGAGGATATCATGTATCGACACCTGCGCCTCTCTCTCCGCCTCTCGGTCCGAAGCGTCAGGGTCTGGTCGAGTCTGGGTGCGCTGAAGCACAACCTCCGCATCTCGTAACTCAGATAGTAGCAGTTTCTGGACCCCGTATGTGAGGCCTATACAGGCTCCACGTACCACCGCCTTCAGGGCCTCCCACTTAGTGGAGTAGTGTGGAAAAGTAAATGTTGCCATGTTGTATGTGCCTACGTGTTCCCCATCTTATGTTATATGTGCATGATCGATATGCATATATTCCCCTCTGATCGATTAAAGATGCAATTACAGTTGTGTCCATCTCTAGTATGCTAGTTTCCAGTCTTCGTGAAAGCAACGAATATTAGGCCTATGTAAACCTACGTTGCCACATTTTACAGTGTGCACGTTAATTCATTGAATTGTCCCCGTTTCTAGGCCTCAAAAGGGCCCGGACTCAGATTCAGCTCCTGTTTCCTGAACCCTCTAAGGAGCGATACAGCCCCCACCTGTATCCCTGACCCTTCACTTACTTCATGCCTCACAGTGCCCGGCCCGGCCTGGCTCTGCCTCCCAGTCTGCCAAGAGTATGTTATGTTTCTAGTTATCAGTCCAGCCCTCCTTCTCTGCATTCCTAAGCTACTGCATTGCATCAATAATTTCCGTCATGGTCTAGCCTTTATGTCTCCATGTAAGAGAAATACTGTATTAATATTCATAGAATATTCCTCGCTCACGCACTACATGTAGAATTATGCATGCACCAGTCTTAATGTCTGTTAGCTTTTACCCTGATTAACTTTTGGATTCTATCAACATGTACTCTAAACACCAGATACTAGATATGCCCTGGGTACATGTCGCTCTGACACTCCAGACTTTAGTCTCCTCTTCTAGCACAGAAGTCATAGCCCCCAGTTCTCCCTGGTAACACGTCATTGCCCGTTTGCGAGCACCACTAGGTTAGAGGTCCCAGCTGCTCAGGTAGCCCCCTCCATGTTTCCGCCCCATTTATGACATATTCTGTTACGTTTGCATCACATGTCTATGTATACGCCCTGTACACGCCTTCTTGTTACATCATTTTGCCCTTATCTTTCGCGACTGCTACAAACCACGCCTACTGCTACGCCTACTGTATTGAATGTAATGTATTTGTTTAAGTATATATATTGTGCACCCGTATTAAAAAGTTATCCCTTATGCCTTATTCCTGCCCCCGGCAGCTGCCATCCCATTCCCATGCAGGCTGTCCTGTTCCTGTCCTTTATGCCTGATTAAAGCCTGTAAACTCCAGCTACCTCGAATCTTGACTCTTATTTATTGAGCTATCTGTTTATAGAGTATCCTGAAAAATAGAACCGGTAATTAATTATTTATTTACCACATAATGGCGCCCGAATAGGGACTTGCCCTTTCCCCACGCGCCGGAGAAGCCACGCAGGCCCCCTGATCCTCTGCAGCCGTGACGGAACCATACCGGCCACGTGCAGATATTTCTGCTTCAAGTATCCCTCAGGCCCACGGAGGAGACGGAGGTTGCGGTCCAGCATCCAGACGAGGCGGTGGAGGAACGCGGCGAGTCCCGACCAGAGCCCAAGCCGAGAGTCCAAGGTCCGAGGTATCCGGAGGCCCACCTGTAACTGAAGTCCGAAGTTCGTCCGTCCGTCGTCGTAGCAGTCCAGTCCAGTCCGAGGCCTTCCGTTCTTGCTGCCCGGTGAGTACCATTGCTGGGGTAGTATCTAGACAGGGTCAATTAATTTGTCTCTGGTCCGTGGGTTTGGGTACACAGATCCAACACGAAGTGTCCACCTAGGTGGATGCGGGTCCTGACGTGTCTCTTTATGAGACCGGTAAGTTTCGTACTGTTTTAGCAGTGCATCTAGTCATTCCAGTAAGTTCTGTTCTCGAGAAATTCATGTGTTCTGTTCTCAGTATTCCAGGTGATATTCTGTCCGAACTGTTATTTTAAATGTCAATTCATGTGTTTTCAGTGTCGTGGTATGAGTGATTTGTTTTTCAAGTTATTATTGTTGTGTTTATCGTGTATTGTATTGTGTCTAGATTCCAGTCTAAGTCATGCCTCTGTTCTCGAAGTTACGTCAGTTAAAAACCAGAAAAGGTCTGCTCGAAGAAGCAGTTCCTGTCCCGCCTAGGGACAGTCCAGGTCATTTTATGTATCATAAGCATGGCATAAGTGCCATATTATATCTAGACTTATGGGTCGAGTATACTAAAGATCTAGAAGAGAAATATAGATGGCCTGTGTCAGGTACATGGGATGCCGAGTGCATCATGCGAGTAGAGGAAGCATTATGGAAAAAGAAAGCCAGACAGTCCCAGAAAGATGCCATCGAGTTATGGCGCAAAGAATCTCATAAAAGAACAGAAAAAGAAATCAGAAAGACAGAGTTAAGTAGGGAATCCTCAGAAAGAGCCCATGAAAGGGAATTAATCGAAATAGGTGAACGAGTTAAAGCCGAACAGTCAGACAGACAGAGAAATGCCCTTATTAAGGGTATGTACCCTCTTCTTGCCGAGGGCTTGCCAAAAGCAACCCCGGAAGCACCATGTAATTTCCCGCCGCCATTAGTTCCGATTAAGCTACGTCACAAACCGACCGCAGCTGATATTTTTCTCTCGTCCTATTTGGACGACACAGTCCCAGAATACGCAAATCCTGTTCCGCCAGCTCCAGCGAATAATGTAATTCCTGTTCCTCCAGCCACCGGGGCACCCGTTACAGCACCTGTTACAGTACCCCCGGTCCAGCCCACAGTACAAGTACCCGCTACATCCGTCACTCTGCCAGCCCGTACGATACCCGTCGATGATTCAAGTCTAGGGGCCACGGGGGGAAGTCCTCCGGGAACCCCGCCCCAACACAAACGTGTAACGTTACTTGAACTACATGAACGTGCGTTACAGCGTACGCCCAAACCCCAGTCCGTTGCAGATATCAAGCGAGCTCTTACCGAATGCCGTTATGACCCAGTCCCAGGAAATGATAATATGGTTATATATTCATTGCGTGTAAGACGGGTAACCGAGTATTTGGACACCCTACCAGATATGAAAGAAGATCTAGACAGAATATATCATTTCATCCGTACAGGAACAGACCCAGAAAGTATTGGCGAAGCCATGTCTCAAAGGAAAGCTGAGACTCAGCTCATGCTATTAAAGTTTCTGATTAATTGTTTAATAAGGGAACAAGATTATCCAGATAAAGATCCGACCGAAATGAAAGTCCTGACAAGGTGGAGTGATCATATAGCCGAGGGAAGACACAAGACACTAGGTAGTATAGAGAGTATGTACAAGAAAATTCGTAAGGAAATAATAAGGTTACACGAGAAACGTAAAGCAGCACAAGTAAGCGAGAAAGAAGACAACTCTGATACTGAAGAGGTAGACGACGAGAATCCCACCAGAATAGCGTATGTAGGTAGAACTAGACTTCCCGACCGACATTCACGTCTAGAACGCAAGAAAGTTTTTCCTCCTCCAGCACCAGAACAAGGTTCTCTTGAGCAAGTATTTCAAGCTACCGATCACATTCTGAAATCACGAATCGGTTATAGTGAACTTAGTACCATGCATGAACAAGAACTAGTCCGATCAGCAGTCCGATGGACTACTGATTCTACCACTTTTCCAGACGAAATAGTGGCACAAATGTTTCTGAAACTGCCCCCAGCCGAGCAGCGACTGGTGGGTATGTATATGATCCAGCACCTCATCACACTGTATGAGGGACAGCATTCTGATCCAGGTCCGTTACATGATGTTCTGAACGAGTTACTCCAGTATAGATGGAGAGGTCTAGGTACCGATTTAATTAGTGTCATTCTAGAACAGCGCCACAAATATAGAACGTTTCTGAATCCGCATTTTGTTCACGTCTCACCTCCAGGAAGTAAACCATTCTACATAGATAGACAGCATCCGTTACGAGAAGTACATCCAGTTAGGACAGCGGGTGGTGAAATGCAACGAGTATTTGTTTACACCCCCATCACAAAGATGGAACTCTTAGAGATGAAGAAGTTAATTCCCTGTCACGACAAAGATCCAGCAGGGTTCCATCGAGAATTAAAAGACATGCTCCGTATGGGAGAATACACATATCCAGATATAATTAAAATGCTAAAGGTCCTGTTGCCCGCAGGGGTATATGAAAAACTCAAGGAAAAGGAATGGGAGGTGGGAGAGAAAAAGATTGATTGGACAGCTCTAGAAGCTGAAGATAATATACGAGTACCAGGTACCGGTCTTGGGGACAAATGTAAAGAATTGCCCGAGTTATTGATACAAGTTTTACCAAGGTTACTAGCCACGAAAAAGGAAGATTGGGATGCAATCTCAGCATGCAAACAGAAACAGGATGAAGACACTAGTGATTTGTATTCTAGATTTGAAAAATGTTTTATTATTAACAGTGGTCTGAAGACAGGTAGCGAGTCATACCCTCATCTTTTTGTTACTAAACTAGTCGAGAATTCAAGTCCACAAGTTAAAAATCGAGTTTTGAAAGTCGAAAGTACCTGGCAAGCTAATACTCCGTCCCAAATGCTTCAGATGCTCCAGTATCACCAGAACAGAATCAGGGAAGAGCAAGAACACGAAAGGAGACGTATGAAAGACACGAAAATGAAAGTATTAGTTGCACAATCTGTTCCACAAGACAGTCAGAAGAGTTGTCCGAATCAAGCCAGCCATCCTGCAGCTCCCGTTAAAGGGACTTGCAATTACTGTAAACAGCCAGGTCATTTTATAAACGAGTGTGCAGTTCTGAAACACAACATAGCTACTGGTAAGACTAAAGAAAGACCACGTCCGCCTAGACAAGAACAAGTTTCACAGACTTCTCAGTCACCACAGAATGCACAACAGACAGTTCCCGCACCTCAGCCCATCGCAGCAACACAGCATGTTACACAGCAGATGTACCAGTATGCCCAGTCAGAGTATCCAGAGTATCAACAGTATTCATGAAACAGCCTAGAGAGGGAGGTAGGCTTGCCTCTCATCGAGATACCTGTAGATCAAGAGGGTCCCTATGTACACAGTCAAGTATTAGGGAAAGACAGAAAGTTTCTGATTGATACAGGGGCAAGTAGGACTACTATCAGTCATGACGAGGTTCCAGGGGCTCCGCTCTCAGGCTCTAGAAATGTTTCCCTTGGATTTTCAGGAAAGCCTATTGTAAACGAAATTTCGAAACCAGTTACTCTAGAAGTTGGTCCATTGTCCCGAACTGCTGATTTATTACTTACGAAATCATGTCCCGAGAATTTGTTAGGCATCAAGACGTTAAAAGAATTAGGTGCAGTTATATGCTGTTCCCCAGAAGGAGTACGATTGTTCTTAAGAGACTTTAAAGGTCACTATGTATTACGTGATTTTGATCCAAGATTACTGAATGTACCGCAGCATTTATGGGCGCAAGGTCCAACTGATGTAGGTTTTATGCAAATCACACCCCATCGTGTGACTCTCAAGCAAGGTATAGTTTTGCCACGAATCAGACAGTACAGATTGCCACCTGAGGCTGTAGCAGCCTTATCCAAAATTATTGACGAGCTTATTGCTCAAGGAGTGGTTGTAGAAACTGACTCCAATGTATGTAATTCTCCTATCATTCCAATCATGAAGCGTACTGATCCAAATGCACCTCCAGTATATCGATTAGTGATTGACCTTCGAGAACTTAATAAATGTATCATACCCCAGTACCCAGTAGTCCCAGATATTTCATCCTTATTGACAGCCATTGATTCTGAAGCTACATTTTTCACTGTTATCGACCACAAGAACGCATTTTTCAGTGTTCCCATTCATCCAGACAGCCAGTACCTTTTTGGTTTTTGTTCAAATGGAAGGAGCTATAAATTCACACGAGCTCCTCAAGGTTTCACAGACAGCCCTAGTATTTATAGTCAAGCACTTAAGAGACAACTAGACAATATTCACATGCCAACTGACACTGCCCTGCTCTAGTATGTCGATGATCTACTGATCACAGCCCGTTCTGAACGTGACTGCGAGCGTGCGTCACTTACAGTCCTGTATTTTCTGGCCGAGCAGGGGCACAAGGTGTCCCCTTCGAAGCTTCAATTCTGTGTCCAGCAAGTGATCTACTTAGGCCACTTACTGTCCAAGTGGGGTAGGCAGTTGACACCAGACCGTATCCAGTTAATAGCGAGTCTTCCACAGCCCAAGACACAGAAGGAGGTACGAGCTTTTATTGGCCTCACTTCTTATTGTAGACAATGGATTCCTCAGTATGCATTTCTAGCCAAGCCACTGATACAGTTAACGACACAGGAGGCAGCCGTATCGACTGTCCTCCCTTGGACCCAGGAACATACACTTGTTGTTAAAGAAAGCCTTATGCCAAGCACCTGTTCTAGCTACACCGAACTATAGTAAGCCTTTTACACTTTTTGTCACAGAACGTGATGGTACTGCATTATCTGTTCTCACAAAAGATCAAGCAGGACAGTACAAGCCCTGTGCTTATTTTTCGAGCACATTAGATCCAGTAGCCCAGGCTCTGCCTGCGTGCCTCAAGTCAGTTGCGGCCACAGCTCTAGCTATCAGACAAAGTGATTCCATAGTGTTAGGACACTCCCTGACAGTACAAGTTCCACATTCCGTGGAAGTTCTTTTAAACCGAACACAGACTCAGCACTTGACAATTGCACGTTTAACAGGTTATGAACTGACACTGTTCCAGCCACACATAGAAATTAGACGCTGCAACATTCTAAATCCTGCTACACTGTTACCGTCAGTTACTTCAAATCCTGCCACACATGACTGTGTGGAAGTTGTTAACACTATGACAAAGCCAAGACAAGACCTGACAGATATTCCATTACCTAACCCCGACCTGACACTTTATGTGGATGGTTCATGTATGAGAACAAGTACAGGAGAATTAGTAGCCGCGTATGCAGTGACTACTGAAACTGAAGTTATAGAAACACACCGTATTGACACCCTGTCTGCTCAAGCAGCAGAGCTCGTTGCTCTGACCCAAGCCTGCATACGTGCTAAGAACCTGAAAGTAAACATATATACAGATTCACGTTATGCATTCGGAGTCGTACACAACTTCGGAGTGCTCTGGCAGGAGAGAGGTTTCATGACTTCTCATGGAACCAAGATTCAGCATGGTCTCCTCATTCGAGCTCTGTTAGATGCAATACATTTACCGACAGCTATCGCTATCATGAAGTGCAAAGCACATACGAAAGTTACTGATATCATTTCCCAAGGTAACGATCTAGCAGATCGAACAGCCAAGCTTACAGCTCAGACCCCAGACATTCCAGTTAATACGAAACAGACCCTAACTCCAGATCCGACTACTTGTATGACAGTTAAGGACCCTACACAAGATGTCATAGACATACAGTTACATGCCACTCCCGATGAAATCAAGAAATGGTCCGAACAAGGAGGGGTCCAGACAGATCAAGGATGGGTGACGAAGGGAAAAGCCACATGGTTTCTCCCCGACTCTATGGTTCAAGTCATTATTAATACCGCACATAGTCCAGCACATCTAGGAGAAAAAGCTATGTTAGACAGTATTCAGAACCTTTGGTTCAACAAGCATTTACGAGCTGCAGCCAAGCAGAAAGTCCGTACTTGTATGATATGTTGCCAGTTCAATCCAGGTAAAAGCGTCCCGGTGGAACAAGGGGGATTCCAACCCCCTGACCACCCTTTTGAAGTCCTCCAGATGGATTATATTCAGATGGAGCGATGTCGAGGTTTCAAGTATGTCCTCGTAGTTGTATGCGCTTTGTCCAGGTGGACAAAAGCATATCCAGTTCCAGATTACACAGCCGCGACCACTGCCAAGCAGTTGGTTCGTGAATTCTTTCCCCGCTATGGACTCCCTAGGGTCGTGTATTCTGATAACGGCCAGCCATTCTCATCTGAGTTAATGAAACATGTTTCCCTTCTGTTAGGGTACCAGTGGAAGTTCCATTGTGTGCGCCATCCTGAAGCAGCCGGTCTCAAAGAGAGACATAATCAAACCCTGAAAATCCGCATTGCCAAAATATGTAAAGAGAAAGGTGTAGACTGGCTAGTTGCCCTGCTAGTTGCATTATTTTATATGCGAATGGTTGCACACTCCAGATCAGGTCTGTCCCCGTATGAGGTCGTATTCGGCCGCCCCCCAAATATGTGGGGTACACCTAGACCCCGCAGTATTATAGATGTTTCCAGTAATATGCTGACAGATTACCTAGCTTCCTTGATGTCTGCCCTACACTCTTGTCGTTCACAGGTTGCCGCTGCATTTCCAGACAATACTGAAGTGAAACCGCATGAGGTCATTCCAGGCGACCTCGTATTGGTCAGGAACTTTGATCGTTCAAGTCCACTGGAGCCCCGTTGGAAGGAGCCACGTTTAGTCTTATTGACCACAAGGACCGCGGCCAAGTTGGAAGGAAGAAAAGGCTGGGTCCATCTGTCCCATATCAAGAAATTCCATGGAATTCGTGAAAAAACATTTGCAAAGGACTGCCAAAATTCTAAAGACTGCCTAAAAACAGACTCTGAACTCAAGCCTCCTCTGTTAGAGAAAACTCCGCAGCAGGAGTATAAATTGAAACTCAGGTCTAGTAAAATAAGTCAGCCAGTTTAATTGTCTAAGTCCCTCTCGGGTGAAACGGTTAGACAGGTCCCTGACATGTATGAGATAGACCCCCATAGTGAGAGAGTTAGTCAAAACTCTATCAAATGTATCATTATTCTAAGTTTTCTATTATATGTGAGTTTAATGGTTACCTGCACAAGTTATGCATTACATTTATTTTTTCCAATTTCTCATGTAAATAAGTTTTCTAATGCTACAATAGAGCACACATTTAGTGATCTGCCTCCTCACGAGCTATCCTATCGTCTTGCTATGCGAAATAATACATTCATTAGAATGTTACACTATTCACACCAGACCAGCAATGCTACTAATTGTTGGGTGTGTGGTCGACTTCCCCCTTTCCAGACACAAAAGGGAGTTCTGCCACTCTTTCCTTATCCATTTTCACATAATGGTTCGTGTGGAGCATGGTCCACGTTAACGTCATCCTCGAATGATATGTCCCTTCTGAATAGAACATGTTTTCCAGACAAGCAAGGTCTCCCCCATAGAACAGGGTTAGATCTAGAAAATGAAGTTTACAATTTAGGTAATTATTCTTCGAATTTTATGGTCCTGAATGTTCAGTCTGATACTACTCCAGATTTGCCTGCTATTTCAGTACTACCAGTCAAAGGCGAATTATGTGTCAGAAAGAATGGTTCCGCACATGTAGGACATAGTGATTGTACTACTACTGTCGAGTATAGTGACAGTGGGAAATCTATTTTCAAAGCCTCACGTCATTCTTATTTTGTTTGTGGTCAGACCGCATATGTTCGTCTGCCCCTCGATTGGGATGGAACATGTTACATTGCCTTCCTACTGCCACCAGTTTTTCTAGCCCCATCTGATTATCACAGAAACACACATCTAGTACACGTCAGACCTAGAAGGGAGATCGAGTCCCCAATTGTCGATCAAACTGAAACTACTCTAGAACAATATCAAGACTTCAATAAAGGTTTTTTCTTCTTTATAGGACCTGTCCAGAATAGTAAGCTAATCCGTAGGTTAACCAGAACCCTTGAAGCAGTAGTGAATGAGACTACTTCTGCTCTAGGTAACTTAACTGAAGAGCAATCTGCTATGAGATTTGTCGTGCTCCAAAATCGTCTCGTTCTTGACGTCATACTGGCCGATAGAGGAGGAGCATGTAGAGTCATCGGATCTAGTTGCTGCATTTTCATTCCTAATAACGCGCCGTCTGTTTATTCAGCTATAACCAGACTTCATAAAATTGCCCATCAGTTACACCAGAATCCAGGCACCTGGACATGGTCCGGTTGGCTATGGAGTATTATATCTGCCTGGGGATGGAAAGTATTGTCATTCCTAGGTATTGCAGTAATGATCATATTCAGTTGCTGCCTCTGTTTACAATGTGGCCCTGCGATTTGCGGCATTTGTGCTACCTCTTGTATTCCTAGTCCTAAGTCCCGTTCTAAGACAATTCGAGACGAGCAAATGATGCTATATGAAATGATAGATGGTATCATGAATATTGATGTTTCCTGATGGAAACGTAGGGCACAAGGAGGGAATGTGGAAAAGTAAATTTTGCCATGTTGTATGTGCCTACGTGTTCCCCATCTTATGTTATATGTGCATGATCGATATGCATATATTCCCCTCTGATCGATTAAAGATGCAATTACAGTTGTGTCCATCTCTAGTATGCTAGTTTCCAGTTTTCGTGAAAGCAACGAATATTAGGCCTATGTAAACCTACGTTGCCACATTTTACAGTGTGCACGTTAATTCATTGAATTGTCCCCGTTTCTAGGCCTCAAAAGGGCCCGGACTCAGATTCAGCTCCTGTTTCCTGAACCCTCCAAGGAGCGATACAGCCCCCACCTGTATCCCTGACCCTTCACTTACTTCATGCCTCACAGTGCCCGGCCCGGCCTGGCTCTGCCTCCCAGTCTGCCAAGAGTATGTTATGTTTCTAGTTATCAGTCCAGCCCTCCTTCTCTGCATTCCTAAGCTACTGCATCGCATCAATAATTTCCGTCATGGTCTAGCCTTTATGTCTCCATGTAAGAGAAATACTGTATTAATATTCATAGAATATTCCTCGCTCACGCACTACATGTAGAATTATGCATGCACCAGTCTTAATGTCTGTTAGCTTTTACCCTGATTAACTTTTGGATTCTATCAACATGTACTCTAAACACCAGATACTATATATGCCCTGGGTACATGTCGCTCTGACACCCCAGACTTTAGTCTCCTCTTCTAGCACAGAAGTCATAGCCCCCAGTTCTCCCTGGTAACACGTCATTGCCCGTTTGCGCGCACCACTAGGTTAGAGGTCCCAGCTGCTCAGGTAGCCCCCTCCATGTTTCCGCCCCATTTATGACATATTCTGTTACGTTTGCATCACATGTCTATGTATACGCCCTGTACACGCCTTCTTGTTACATCATTTTGCCCTTATCTTTCGCGACTGCTACAAACCACGCCTACTGCTACGCCTACTGTATTGAATGTAATGTATTTGTTTAAGTATATATATTGTGCACCCGTATTAAAAAGTTATCCCTTATGCCTTATTCCTGCCCCCGGCAGCTGCCATCCCATTCCCATGCAGGCTGTCCTGTTCCTGTCCTTTATGCCTGATTAAAGCCTGTAAACTCCAGCTACCTCGAATCTTGACTCTTATTTATTGAGCTATCTGTTTATAGAGTATCCTGAAAAATAGAACCGGTAATTAATTATTTATTTACCACAGTAGGGTAGGTCACCGCTCCCCCAGTTCAGGTCTATGTAATCCGATAGAGCAGTCGCCACATGGTCCCTACCCACCTGGTCTTGAAGGTTGTCCATCGATATCCGCCAGGTGCGGGGACGGGTAGCTTGAGCAGCCCATTGTGCCACGCATGTCACTGGGGCATGATCTGACAAGTATCGGGCCTGGTGCGTAACCGCCAAGGTGAGAGTTGGGGCGAGATTAGCCGCAAGTACGCGCTCCAATCTACTATGGGTGCCATGGGTCGGGGTATAGCAAGTATAGAGTTTCTGAGTGGGATGACAAGTTCGCCACACATCAAGCGCACCCAAGTTGTGCATTACTTCATGAAGACGCGCCGTCATACGGGGCTTTGTGCCTGACCTAGGGGGATGTCGGTCCAAGTCAGGGTTTAAGACGCAATTGAAATCTCCAAGCCAGAGAAAAGGGGCATCCAGATCCGGAGCAACAAGGTCTTGGAGATGAGAGAAAAAGGTCGGGTCATCTGTATTCGGTGCATAGGAGTTCAAAAGTAAGAATTCCCTGCCATCAGCCTGATCCGCGCCAGCAGATATCTGCCTCCAACATCTGCTTCAAGATACTGGACAGCGCAAGGGATTCCTGGCGCCACCCAAATGAGGACCCCCTGGCATAGGTGGAGAAGGAGGAGTGGAAGAGCTGACCTCTCCATTTCCTAGAAAGTTGCTGGGCGCCTTCTTCATCTAAATGGGTCTCCTGTAGGCATAAAAAGAAAAGGAGGACCCCACACAGAGTTGTAAGGTACTGGGGGGAAGACAGTGTTCAAAGAAAAAATGTCCCAATTAGGTGGACAGTAAAGGATATGTCCTATTTCAGTGTTACTCGTAGGGGTGTAATGCTTAAACCAGCATGCCGTAAAATAGGCGGGAAAGGCAAAGGTACAATATGATATATTTTAGTTATCTTTACACATTAATTGCAATAGTATCACATTAGGGACAATCGTAGAATATGAAAAATTCTAAACAATACTTTAGACTATAGTTTTAATCATTGAGACTTGTCACGATGCATGTTTGGTAAAACTCTGTTTAAAATGTATTCACTCAGTCAATTTACAGTTCATAATTCAAATCAAAACATTAAAAACATATCACAATAGACATTTTAATAAAAAGTTTTCATAGAATACATAATAAAAACAAGAAGAATCAAAAAGGTCGACGCGGCGCTTCGGCTTTCTTTTAGTACACCTTCCTCAGGACTGATTCTAAACGGTTAGAAAACACAGAGTTACCATCCATTTTTTTGTTTGCACAGTTTTTATCATCTTTATAAGGACGCATCTCTCTTTCTCAGATTATCACACTAATGTGATTACACTTTCAAATTGTCATACGCTTTAGAACAATTTTTCAAGACACATCTCCCTTCTCCCAATTATTGCACTAATGCTTCACAAAACGATATACTACTCATTTTTTACACATATTCAAATTGGGCAAAGGTTAATGTCATGTTCACGCTATATACTTTGGCATTGTCTTACTATTCATCTCCATACATATTTACACAAAAAGATTTGTTTGCCTTTCCCTTGGAGCTATGTCCAATGCTGTTGCCCCCAATAACTTGACATTAAAAAACATGGCATATTGTCTCCAGCACGCATACCTTATTCCAGATGGAGTTCGTGGCTCAACTGGAGAGTGCTGGTTTAATGAAACTTTCTATAAGCTTTTAGATGATTAACAGGTCACAGGATGCTATTTTCAATTTGCAAAATGTGCTGTCTCTGAATAAGAATATAAGGATTATCGATGGCATCCTTTTTTATCGCTCTCACACATATCTACTTATATTGGATGGGCGATATCGTCGCTACATACCTCATGGATAAGGAGTTCTTGACTTTATGACTAACTTGTGAAAAATTTGTTACAAACGTGATGGGTTGTTGACTTTTATGACTATCATCTTTTGGCATAAACAAATTGTCTCTATTAAAATATTTCGCCCGTTTATAGGCGTGCCTAATCATCCTTTTAGGGTAACCTCTCTCTGAGAATTTAATTTTCAGGGTTGCTGCATGTATTTCATAGTCCTGCATGGAAGTACAGTTTCTTCTTAACCGAAGAAATTGTCCGAATGGGATATTATTCTTCTGTGATGCCGGATGGTTGCTGTCAAAATGCAGCATGCTGTTCCTGTCTGTGGGTTTTGTGTATAACTCCACAGTCAGGTGGCCATCTGTCTGCTTGATAATAATATCAAGGAATTCCACGTATTGTTTACTCATGTGTGCTGTGAATTTGATATTCACATCGCCCAAGTTGAGACAAAATAGGAAGTCCTTCAGAGTGTCCATCTCTCCAGTCCATATAAAAAATATGTCATCTATATACCGACCCCATTGTGAGATGTTTTCATAGAATGGGGCGGCAGCATTATAGATGTGTTTAGCTTCAAATCTATTCCATTCCTTTCCTTTTTGTATATATCGATTGAACGACATCAGGACGGGCTGCCAGGATATAGGAGCAGGGAGGCCGAATTAAAGAAAGAAGGTAAGCAACATAGAATGGCTTTAGTTTTTACGAATTAGAATTGTACCTCAAAACGGAAGTGTAGCTAGTAGACTCTAAACAGGATATAGCGAGAAACTATGGACTAGCGTGTAAAAGTGCTAGTTCAATCCAGTTCATATGTCGGGAGTGATTGACAATATAATGAATGGGTGTAAACACCCGTGCTGAGTTAGTGAAGCCCAAGTTGAGCCAAAGTAGGAAGTCTTTCAGAGTGTCCATCTCTCCAGTCCATATAAAAAATATGTCATCTATATACCGACCCCATTCTGAGATGTTTTCATAGAATGGGGCAGCAGCATTATAGATGTGTTTATCTTCAAATCTAATAGATTATCTTCAAATCTAATAGATTTGAAGATAAACACATCTATAATGCTGCCGCCCCATTCTATGAAAACATCTCAGAATGGGGTCGGTATATAGATGACATATTTTTTATATGGACTGGAGAGATGGACACTCTGAAAGACTTCCTACTTTGGCTCAACTTGGGCGATGTGAATCTCAAATTCACAGCACACATGAGTAAACAATACGTGGAATTCCTTGATATTATTATCAAGCAGACAGATGGCCACCTGACTGTGGAGTTATACACAAAACCCACAGACAGGAGCAGCATGCTGCATTTTGACAGCAACCATCCGGCATCACAGAAGAATAATATCCCATTCGGACAATTTCTTCGGTTAAGAAGAAACTGTACTTCCATGCAGGACTATGAAATACATGCAGCAACCCTGAAAATTAAATTCTCAGAGAGAGGTTACCCCAAAAGGATGATTAGGCACGCCTATAAACGGGCGAAATATTTTAATAGAGACAATTTGTTTATGCCAAAAGATGATAGTCATAAAAGTCAACAACCCATCACGTTAGTAACAAATTTTTCACAAGTTAGTCATAAAGTCAAGAACATCATAAACAGAAATTGGCACTTGGTGACGGACAAAACACACATGCCAATCCCAAAGCCTATATTTTCATATAGGAGAAACAAAACAATCAGAAATTCTCTAGTTCACACGTACAGAGAAATGCCCAAAAATTTGCAAACGACCATTAATGACACCCCCTTACCAACGGGCACGCACCCCTGTTTGGGGTGTGTAAATTGTACCAGTATTATTAAAGGCAATAAAGTTACAGATAATGATAGATCAGTAAACATTAAAAGCTTCATTAACTGTAGGACGAAAAATGCAATTTATCTGATTCAATGTCCTTGCCAGAAATCATACGTGGGGGAGACATCTAGGGAAATCAGGCTACGGCTAAACGAGCACCGATCAGCCCTAAGAACCAACAAAATAGGAGCACCGCTCACTGAACATTGGAGGGCAGCCGGTCATCTTATTGATGATCTGAAATGGTGTGGATTAGAAAAAATAACAGGCAGTAAGAGAGGTGGCAATCTGGACGACAAGAGAAAGAGAAGGGAACAATTTTATATGTCCACCCTCAACAGTGTAAGATGCGGTTTGAACTCAAGAGAAGATTGGGAGAAAATCATTAAGTAATAGTAATAAACCTGGACAGAAATTTGAGGCACTCAAAGGAATACAGAGCCTATTCATAATAGCCATGGTGAGCGTGATACCCAGAATCAACATAATATAATAGAGTAACAGATAGGTATCTAGTCATGCGAGGATAAAATCCCTCCACGATATAAGTTAATATCTCCATAGAAACGCATTATATCTAAGAACCAATGAGGGTAAGCAGCAGAAACGCGATTACCGATTGAGAAAAAGCCGGTAGAGGCGTTAAGTTACCATAGCAACGCTTCCCGTATTGGTCAATCTTGGACCAATTGGGTTGCAGGAGAAAGGCGCCCAATCACAAAGTGGGACGCATATAAACCCGGAACAGCGAACTAGGCCATTCCTTTCCTTTTTGTATATATCGATTGAACGACATGAGGACGGGCTGCCAGGATATAGGAGCAGGGAGGCCGAATTAAAGAAAGAAGGTAAGCAACATAGAATGGCTTTCGTTTTTACGAATTAGAATTGTACCTCAAAACGGAAGTGTAGCTAGTAGACTCTAAACAGGATATAGCGAGAAACTATGGACTAGCGTGTAAAAGTGCTAGTTCAATCCAGTTCATATGTCGGGAGTGATTGACAATATAATGAATGGGTGTAAACACCCGTGCTGAGTTAGTGAAGCATCCTATTTGAAATAGAGAGAGGAGAGGCCCCCTAACCGAAAAATGGGGTTTCATAATAGTATATGTCGTGTGTAGAGACATAAAATAACGGAGATTGATTTCTTAGTCTCCCTATGTTTAACTTGAGAATATAAGCCAGACAAAACATCAAGGGCATATTTGATATAATTTGGTTATAAACCACAAGTGCCCATAAAATAAATTATTTTAAATATTTTACTTAATATCCTCACAGAGAACGACAAACTCACGAGGCCAACCCCCAGTTTGTTAATCTGTCCTCCGCCAAAGACTGACCTAATTGAAAGAGGTTCCAGACTACAGCGATCGATCGCCCAGCTCACATGGTGAGTGAAATATCATTACGAAATTAGATCACTGTCGTATTACTTATCATAATCTCAATAAAGGCATTAATTGTAATCCCGTAGGAAGATTATCGCCAACAGCTTGTATAAAAACGGTGGCTCCTCCTGGCAGACAAATCCAGCAAGAGCACATCCCAGTCACAGGTATAAGGCGGACCATACCATATTAAGATTAAACAGGTGTGTACGGTTCATTGAGATTTAGAAATTAAGGGAAACCCTGCTTTATACCCATAGATATGTTCTGATGGATACAAACAGATGTAGATGACACCAAAGGAGCATCGATTTAACTCCTTATCCATGAGGTATGTAGCGACGATATCGCCCATCCAATATAAGTAGATATGTGTGAGAGCGATAAAAAAGGATGCCATTGATAATCCTTATTTTCTTATTCAGAGACAGCACATTTTGCAAATTGAAAATAGCATCCTGTGACCTGTTAATCATCTAAAAGCTTATAGAAAGTTTCATTAAACCAGCACTCTCCAGTTGCGCCACGAACTCCATCTGGAATAAGGTATGCGTGCTGGAGACAATATGCCATGTTTTTTAATGTCAAGTTATTGGGGGCAACAGCATTGGACACAGCTCCAAGGGAAAGGCAAACAAATCTTTTTGTGTAAATATGTATGGAGATGAATAGTAAGACAATGCCAAAGTATATAGCGTGAACATGACATTAACCTTTGCCCAATTTGAATATGTGTAAAAAAATGAGTAGTATATCGTTTTGTGAAGCATTAGTGCAATAATTGGGAGAAGGGAGATGTGTCTTGAAAAATTGTTCTAAAGCGTATGACAATTTGAAAGTGTAATCACATTAGTGTGATAATCTGAGAAAAAGAGATGCGTCCTTATAAAGATGATAAAAACTGTGCAAACAAAAAAATGGATGGTAACTCTGTGTTTTCTAACCGTTTAGAATCAGTCCTGAGGAAGGTGTACTAAAAGAAAGCCGAAACGCCGCGTCGACCTTTTTGATTCTTCTTGTTTTTATTATGTATTCTATGAAAACTTTTTATTAAAATGTCTATTGTGATATGTTTTTAATGTTTTGATTTGAATTATGAACTCTAAATTGACTGAGTGAATAAATTTTAAACAGAGTTTTACCAAACATGCATCGTGACAAGTCTCAATGATTAAAACTATAGTCTAAAGTATTGTTTAGAATTTGTCATATTCTACGATTGTCCCTAATGTGATACTATTGCAATTAATGTGTAAAGATAACTAAAATATATCATATTGTACCTTTGCCTTTCCCGCCTATTTTACGGCATGCTGGTTTAAGCATTACACCCCTACGAGTAACACTGAAATAGGACATATCCTTTACTGTCCACCTAATTGGGACATTTTTTCTCCTGTAGGCATGCTACAGAGACCCCATGTCTTTTAAGGAAGGAAAGGACCCTGTGTCTCTTGGTGCAAGTACCCAAACCGCGCACATTCCCAGTTAAGAATTTAAAACCCATGGTCAGTGATTGCGCCCAGCTGGGCTATAGCATACATACAGTGCGACCTGCCACCTCTGGGCCCGCGCTGGGACAGCAACAACCAAAAACGCTACCCTGCCCTTCCCCTGCCAGTGCCAGGACGTACACAGCCACCCCATACAACCCACTCAACACACACTCACACACAACCAACCAGACCCACCCACCCTCCCCCCAGCTCCCCGAGGACCCAATGTTCCAGGACAGTCTCCGGGCATGTCTATTGAATACAGTTACTATTCTGGGCGACGATCCGCCCGAAAAGTGTGGACCCCGCACCTTGTATCTCCGTCCAGCGGAATGCAAGTCCTCCGCTTCAGCCAACCATCCAGAGCCCCCAATACCAGATAGAGACAACATTGGGCCAATAAAGATCCAGGAAGAGGTCCCCCAAACTTGGAGGACAACAAAGCATTAACAAAACAGTACCTTAGATCAGAGCTTACTCAAGCTGTGGTTCAGAAAGGCCAGTTTCCGGGAGCACTGGATCCGTGGAGTCTGTATCGGGCAAAGTGTCCTGCAAGGTATCTGGGACCAAGACCTCACCAGGGGCAGGCGCCCCTGGGGACTCCGGGGTGGCCCCCGTTGACGATGTTCTCATGTGGAGTGCTCCATCCTCTCCCACAGTAACCCGAGGCTCAGCAGAACCCCGGGATCTGGACCGGCGTCTCCCTCTGCCTCGACGCCGCCGCTGGGGTCGGGTCCCCCAGGTCTCGCGGGGGCCGCCGCACTCACCAGGGGGTAGGTCGTCTCCCCTTATTTTGAGCCACTCCCACACCTCCGCCGGGGACTCGAAGAAGTGAGCACGGCCCTGGGAGAGCACCTTGAGTTTGGCCGGGTATAGGAGCATGTATTGGAGTTTCTTTTCCCGGAGTTTTTGCTTAACTCCCAAGTAGGACTTCCGCTGCTCCTGCACTTGTTGGGTGTAATCAGGATAGATGGAAACTCATCTGTTTTCGATTGTGAGGGACTCCATTTCCCTTGCGGCCCTCAGGATACAATCACGATCTTTATAGTTCAGGATCTTCGCGATTAGGGCTCTAGCAGACTCGCCCGGGCGCGGAGGGGGGACAAGGGCCCTATGCGCCCGTTCAATGACAAAGACACTGGACAGTCCGGTCGGGCACATCTGAGTGCGGATCCAGGTCTCCAGGAAGCGCTCAGCATTTCCCGCCTCCAGGCGTTCCGGTACCCCCAGGACCCTGATGTTACTTCGACGGGCCCTGCCTTCCACGTCCTCAGCTCTTCTCTCCAGGCCACGGGTAGTGGACGTAAGGTGTGCGACTGACATTTGCAATGAGGCCACTTCAGTTTGTAATTGGGTAATATTACCCTCCGCATCTGAAACCTTGTCCGCTACTTTACGGAGATCCGTTCGGAGTAGATTAACATCTATGGATACAGTCTCGATCTGCCTCTCCAAGGCAGAATGGGATCCCTGAATAGCCTTCAGGATCTCTGATCAGGAAGGCTCGGGCGGGCCATTCCGACCATCCTCCGGTCCCGTCTGCCGCGTAATCCTCTGTGAGGGCAGACGTGGAGTAGTATACTGCACTATGGTGTTGGGTTGGGAGGACTTCGAGGACCTATCCTTGCGGGTCGCCATCAGGAGGGGTAGATCGTGTACCCTCCCAATACGTTTCAGAGAATTCCCACCAGGCCCCACTGGCTAGGTATAGTACGCAGTGGTGGTCCAAAGACAGGATTACCAGGTGAAATGGCATCGTATTAGGTGGCTCCAGGCAGCTGCGATCCGAGTGGTGTCCAACCCAGGCAGGGGAGCAGACGGGGGCAGCCAAGGCGGTCTCGGCGTAGCTACACCTATAGAGGTAGGATTTCGGCACCCCCCACGGTAATGGAGAAATGGGCGACCAGCAGTTCACAATGCACCCACCGGGTCAGGCGGCGGGATCTCTGGCGATCCGGCCGATATAGGCAAACAGGCTCCCCCGCCAACCAGGGCACCCAGAACGGTTCCCCACACCTTCAAAAGGCAGCAGAACGACCTCCAAGGCTCCAAAGATGCCCCCCCAGGAGAGCGCACAGTTACAGCGCAATGTGGGCCAGGGGTATTCCAGGTGGTGTGCTGCTGCCGCGTATGGAAGAAGGCGCCTCGGCACCCTGGCAAGATGGCGGGCAAGCGGGGGAGGGGCGCCAATCCACTCGTGTCCTCCGGAGCACAGCCCCTCGGGCCGCCACAGGTCACACAGCCACCCCGGGCCCCCCGCGGAAGGTCCGCTATAGTCAAAAGCCCAGGGGAGGGGTGGGGCCGCAAGCTCTTAGCACGGGGTCAAGGCGGACCAGCCCAGCTAGGCCGCTCGGCTACTCAGTGTTAAATCGGCTACCGATGTCCACCGCCTCCGGCAAGGGTAGAAGAGATCTCTGGGTCGCAGCGTCGCCCCAGCCCTCTGTAAGTCCCCCAGGGCTCCAGGGATCAGGCAGGCACTCACCAGGGGCAATGCTCCCCGATCGGCAGCTCCAGTTTCAGCAAGGTATTGGGGGGAGGGGCGGGCGCCGCAATCTCCCTGCACGGGCGGGCGGGAATCGCCGAGGCCCCAGGTCAGCCGCCAGCCACTCTGCTATGTTCGCCAGCCTCTGTCCCAAATGAGCGGAGGCCCGTCGAGGACGTGATCAGCCCCGGATCAGCGAAGCACCTCTTCTGGGCGGGCCGCCCGCAGCGCCACACTCCTGCGCAGGCCCAAACCACGGCCTCGCGTAGTTCAGTTCGGAGCCCTCAGCTCGCCGAAAGGTTCTCCGGCGTTGATTGCGGGGGTTCTAGAAGTCGTCCCGGCAATGTGGGGGTCTCAATCGTTTCAGGGAAGTTTTCGGCCCATCTACTCTCGTTTGGGGAGCCCAACAAGGATCTTCTTAGCAGGATAAACGGGTCCTCGGAACGGAGCTGGTGAAGCTCACGTTCTGTCGGCCATGTTGCTTGGCCACGCCCCCACCTCCTGTTTATTTTTAACATAATGATGTTGCCCTTCTAACGTTTAAGCATTGCCTGCATTGAGTAACTGGGTGGATGAGTTCAAATTTCTTTAAATCGAACTCGGATAAAACTGAAATTCTCCTATTCAGGTCCAAGTGCTTGCCTGATCTAAGCACATCATGGCAGGATGACGTGAGTCCTTCTTCATCCCCTGCAATCACGGCCAGAAATTTAGGAATATCATTTGATCTCAATCTTTCCTTTCTAACCAAAATTCAACACATCTCTGCTATTGTCTTGCAAATCCTAAATCACTCGAAAACTATGCTGTACCTGGTTCCTAAAGATACATGAAAAACTATTGTACATGCGGTTGTAACTTCCAGAATGGACTATGCTGACAGTTTATATCTGGACCTTCTGTCCTTTTGGATTCAGAGACTTCAAACTGTGCAGAATGCATCAGAAAGATTGATCCTGAACATGTCATGTCGACAATCAATGCCGCCTCATTTGAAGTGGCTCCATTGGCTGCCAGAAGTCAACCTGATACAATTTAAAGCATTGATGTTTGCATCCCTGATCCCAGGCAGGTCGCTCCACCACACCGCACAGCACCACCTGTCCGCCTGTATCCCCTAAGCCTGCTGCTGCAGCTGCCAGAAGTTTGAGGCCAGTGGTAGGCTGTAGGTTCTGTGCCTGTTGCCTTCATGTATTTTTGCCTCCTTCATTGTATTGTATAGTTTCTCATTCAGTGTATTCTGCTTGGTTTCATTCTATTTTCCCCCCCGTTATTTTTGTCTCCTCCATTATATTGTACTGTGTCTCACTCTGTGATTTCTACTCTGTTACACTCTATTTTTCCCCCGTTTTTGCCCCATATTGTTCTGTGCCCTTCTGCTGTTTTCTCTGCCCTTTCTTCCCGCTGCTGCGTCCCCTGCGGGCCCGCCCCCCCGCTAGCCCATTTGCCGCCCTGCTCCCGCCTCCAAGCTGCTCCTCCCTCACACCGCTCAATATATGGTGGGAAGCGACCCTTGACCCTGATCCCAGGCAGGTCGCTCCCGCACGCCGCACAGCACCACCTGTCTGTCTACATCCCCCAAGCCCGCTGCTGCCGCTGCCAGAAGTTCGAGGCCAGTGGTAGGCTGTAAGATCTGTGCCTGTTGCCTTGTTGTATTTTTGCCTCCTTCATTATATTGTATTGTGTCACATTCAATGTCTTCTGCTTTGTTTCATTCTATTTTTTCCCCAGTTATTTTTTCATCCTCCATTATATTGCACTGTGTCTCACTCTGTGAGTTCTGCTCTGTTACAGTCTATTTTTCCCGTTTTTGCCACGTATTGTTCTGTGCCCTTCTGCTGTTTTCTCCACCCGTTCTTCCCACCGCTGCCTCCCTTGCGGCCCTGCCCCCCTCTGGCCCATTCGCGTCCACCTCCCAGCTGCTCCTCCCTCCCACCTGCCAATATACGGCAGCCGCTGTGCGGCCGTGCGCAGCGGGTGAGCCACTGGCATGCTGAGGGCACGCCTAAGGCAAGCCCATCTGCGCCTGTACGCACCTGGTCCGTGCCCAGCGCCAGAACCCCTGGCCCCTGTGAATGCCACGATGCCCGTCTCCGCTACAACTCCAACACCCTCCACGTACTCAACATGCCGAAAGAGCGCACAGCTGCTTCCTGGCCGCCCTGAAGCGCACCAAAGGACCCTTCTCCTGCTGGAGCTGCAGCTTCACCAGTCTCCGCCCACTAGGACAGGACGTAACCTCCTCTGGTGCATCCTTCTCAACACCCGCTCCGCCCGCAAACACAACGTTGATGGTGTCGTCGTCATTGATGTTGGTCCAGGAGAGCAGGCGGTTGGTGCGGATGGTGGTCGTGAGGGCGGAGGTCTCAGTGGTTGTCAGGGCGGTCATGGCGTTGATCCTGTCGTGGCTGTCTGCGATCTTGCGGTGGAAGAAGGTGGCCAGCGCGTCGCACAGGTCTTGCGAGGGTGGGACGTCGTTGGTATTGGAGCTGCGTTTGGAGAGTTCCTTCACAATGTTGAAGAGTTCTTTGCTGTTGTGCACATTGTTTTCTAGGCGGTCTTTGAAGGAGGCCCTTTTGGCGGATCTGATGAGGTGATGGTGTCTGCGCGTGGCGTTCTTGTGGACTGCGTGGCTGTCCGGTGTTCGCTCACGGAGCCAGATCTTCTCCAGCTTTCAGCAGGTTTGCTTGGAGGCCCGAAGATCTTCAGTGAACCAGCTGGATTTCTTGGTGTGACTGTTGGAGGGTTCCTTGATCAGGGCGAGGGTGTTTGTGCAGTCGTTGATCCACTGTCTGAGGTTGTGGGCGGCAGTGCCGGGGTCGGTGGGGTCGGAGATTGGACTCTGGGCGAGGGTGGTGGTTGGCTGGTCTTCGGTGACTTTGCTCCAGCAGCTGCGAGGCATCTGTTGGGTGTGGTGGTGCGTGGTGGGTTTCTTGAAGATGAAGTGGATGCAGTGATGGTCGGTCCAGTGGAGTTCGGTGGCGTGGTTGAAGGAGATGTGGTGACTTGCGGAGAAGATGGTGTCAAGTGTGTGACCGGCGAAGTGGGTGGGTGTTGTGACAAGTTGTCTGAGTCCGTGTTTGGCTAGGTTGTGGATCAGGGTGGTGGAGCTGTCGTCGTTGTTGTTCTCGAGGTGGAAGTTCAAGTCCCCGAGGAGGATGTAGTCCGTGGAGGCGAGGGAGTGTGTGCTGACGAAGTCGGCGATGGAGTCGAAGAACTGTGGTCGGGGTCCAGGGGGTCTGTAGATGAGGGTTCCTCTGAGGGTGGTGTTGGGGTCGGTGTGGATTTGGAAGTGCAGGTGTGCAGCGGTGCTGGGGGTTTTGTCGGAGTTGGTCGAGACTCTGAGAGTGTTCCTGTGGGTGATGGCAATTGTTCCTCCTGCTCCGTTGGTGCGGTCCCTGTGGGTGATCTTGCAGCCTCCGGGACGGCTCTGGCTATGTTAGATGCCGAGACGGGGTTCAGCCAGGTCTCCGCCAGGAAGGTGACATCTGGGGAGATTGAGTCGAGTAGGTCCCAGAGTTCAACAGCGTGTTTGCATTGTGGGTGTTGAGAATTGATGGATCTGAGGTGGTTGGGTTCTTTCCTGGTCGGCAGCATGGTGGGGCGGATGCTTGTGAAGCTGCAGTTCCGGCAGGTGAAAGATCCATGGGTGCCCCCTCGGGGCGGTTGATGAAGCAAGGTGATGAACAAGATTTTGTTCAAACTTGTGAAGTTAATCTCTCATAATTATAATTGAAGTAATAAGCTTGTGGTGAAAATTACTAATCAACTTAGTTTAAGAATATATTCATCGATACACGCGGGATAAACTAATGTGCTTTATGTTGCAAACGCAAAAGAAAATAATAAACTAACCTTGTCTATTGCCTTTGTCAGTATTAAATGCGGCTGTTTAACTAATGGCAGGTGCTTATTTTGTGTGCTTATGTTATGTCTTTTTGTGACAAAAGCTCAAGGAGCTCGTGCAGTTCCTAAAGGAGAAGTAAATATAATGCTGCTTGATTGTGCTTTTGCTAGGTAATATAATTAACAGGTTTAATTAGTAAAGGGGATGGGTATCAGAATGGGTCTCAATTCTTTAATTAATTGATGTCTTGTGTTTGTTTAATAATAGTTTCCAAAGTGAGGCCTAAAGGTGGTTCAGAAAATATGTCTGACAGAGTTGCAGATGCAAAAAGCTTGTCCAGAGTGAAGCCTTGCACATGCGTAGCTGTGAAGATTTTTTACTGCATTGACATCATTAATTGAAAAAGCAGTTCTCTGGTTGTACTGAATGTGCTCATGGAGAGAAGGCTCAATGACAGGAACTTAAAGTGTCTGCCAAGGCCAGGAAGTAAATGTTCGAAACTCGAGTCAAAGGTAACTTTCTTGAGGAAGCTGAAAGTTGTTGAAGTAAGAGACAATAGGGCTTATGTAAAAGCCTGGACTTGGTCAAGAAACGGAGATGAGCTAATATTTTATCATGGACTGACACAGGACAGCCAATGAAAAGCTTGGATTCATTTAAAAGAATGTAAAATGTAGGAAGTTTAGCTAGAAAGAAAGGTATAAAACCTGACACTTTGAGCAGGGAAAAACGCTCTTCTTTCCGATTCCTGAATGACGTGACATGCTGTTGGACTTTTGGCGCACGTAAGGACAGCAGACTTTAAATGATTTTTCCTTTCTAGGTGAAGTGAGAAATAGACAGGGAAATAGATTTAGGGAATGGGAACTGTTATTTTGCTAATGTTTCATGTTTCTGAGCTTGCCTTGAAAGTGTCAGCTCTTTAATTCATTTCCTTATTAAATGCTGCTTTCTTAATTGTTTATGAAATAAAGATTCTAAAACATAAATGCTTTTTCTTTATGAAAATAAAGTTAATAAAATTAGGTTTGAAAAGACAAGCTGGTCTTGTTTATTCATGGTCTAATTACCATCAGTTGATCCAATCGCCTTAGTGGCCTGAATAATAAATGATAAGAGTTTTAAACCATGGTGATGATAGATAAACTGCAGTTGTATATAATGTGTAAATAATATGAGAGTAGTTTTATTAATCAGACCACATGATTCAGTTGCTCAAAAAAAAATTGTCTCATTGGTGTTATGGGCCTTGATAGTGTTTCATGATTATTGGTGAGTATTGAGGTGATAGGTAGCGTTTATGAGACAGTTTTTCAAACAGAGCGCTGGATCACGGTCAAGAAGCAGGTGTGTGATCGTCCGGTGTTGAGTGCGTTGAGGGATCTGGCATTGTAGTGGTGTCGGGCGTCGTGGCGTTCGCGGGGTCCAGGGGTCCTGGCGCTGGGCGCTGTCCAGGCACGGATAGGCGCAGACGGGCTTGCCTTTGGCATGCCTTCGGTGCGGCCTCCATATGAGGGGATGTGGGAGGGAGGAGCAGCTGGGAGACAGGAGTGGGCGGCGAATGGGATTGCAGGGGGCGGGGCCACAGGAACGCAGTGGTGGGAAAAACAGGTGGGGGCCACTGGAGAACTGGACACAGGAAGGAAAAACAAGTTTAGGCAAGACCAAAAGTACAGGAACAGAGGAATAAAAAACAAGTCTGGGCAAGAAAGCTAGTACAGGCACAGGGGAATAAAACCAAGTCTGGGCAAGAAAGCAAGTTAGGCACAGGGGAATAAAAACAATTCTGGGCAAGAAAGCAAGTACAGGCACAGGGGAATAAAAACAAGTATGGGCAAGAAAGCAAATTAGGCACAGGGTAAAAATACAAGATTAGGCAAAAACAGTGCAGGCAGAGCCGTGCAGCAGCGTGGGGAGCGACTTGCCTGCGAGCATGGTCAGAGGTCGCCCATCAGACCCTTGCCCACACCACATCTTCAACAAAGCCAGCTCCACCGACGCACCCCATCTCCGGAAAGCCATAAACATCTCCTTCGAGACAGTGACCTTCCCGGAGAGCTGGAAGCATGTCGAGATCAACGCCTTGCTCAAAAAAACGAAGGCTGACCCCAAGGACCTCAAGAACTTCCAGCCCATCTCTCTTCTCCCGTTCCTGGCGAAGGTCATTGAGAAGACCGTCAACAGACAACTGATCCGCTACCTCGAGGAGAACAGCATCGTGGACCCATCCCAGTCCGGGTTACGCAGCAACCTCAGCACTGAAACTGCCCTCATCGCCATCATCAATGACATCAGGGCCCTGCTGGACAACGGAGAAACTGCAGCCCTCATCCGCCTGGATCTGTCAGCCGCCTTCAACACTGTCTGCCACCGCACCCAATGCATACGCCTCCACGACGCTGGGATCCAAGACAAGGTTCTGGACTCACCAAGGACCCCCTCATCACCAAAACCAACCTCCATGAAGGAATGAAAGCCGTCGCCGAGTGGATGAAGAACAGCCGACTGAAGCTAAACTCGGACAAGACGGAAGTCCTCATCCTCGACTCCACCCCCTCGGCCTGGGACGACTCCTGGTGGTCGACCGCAGTGGGAACTGCTCCAACACCCATTGACCACCACGTAACCTGGGGTTCATCCTCGACACTATTCTCTCCATGACAAAGCAGGTCAACGCCGTCTCGTCCTCCTACTTCAACACCCTCCGCATGCTCTGCAAGATCTACAGGTGGATCCCCACTGAAACAAGAAGAACAGTTACCCAGGCCCTCGTCCGCAGCAGGTTGGACTACGGTAATGCTCTCTACGCAGGAGCCTCAGCCAAACTCCTGAAAAGACTTCAACGCATTCAAAACGCCTCTGCACGCCTGATCCTCGACATCCCTCACCACAGCCACATCACACCCTACCTGAGAGACCTGCACTGGCTCCCCGTCGACAAGAGGATCACCTTCAAGTTCCTTACACCGCACCAGCATACCTCAACAGATGACTCACCTTGCTACAGTCCCCCGCATCCAAAGAGCGACCTCGGACGGCAGATCGTTCTTCCACCTCACTGCCAAGACATGGAGCACCCTCCCCATCCTCCTACAGCAAACCCAGGACCTGCTAACCTTCAGAGGACTCCTCAAGACCTGCCTTTTCGAGGAGTAGCAGCATCCCACCCCAGCACCTTGAAACCCTCACGGGTGAGTAGTGCGCTTTACAAATGTTCTGATTGATTGATTGATTGATTGATTCAGTGCCTGAGCTCTTCAGGGACCTCCTTATTTAAGGAAAAGACTTCAACCCTACCATGAATTCAGGTCTTTAAGATCTAACATTCTGAGATTCCTCCAAGTTCCAAAAATCTTTAAGGCCAGAAAAGGTGGTATATCCTTTGTCTATCTTAAGGCTAAACTCTGGATCTCACAAAGAAACTGAAATCTTTTGTATTTGGAGAGGTTTATTTTCCATCACTCTCTGCTTGCTCCAAGTGCAGTTCAGTTTCACTGCTTGTACCGGGACGCTTCTTCGGAAGCTGCTGTGCACTGTATAAATGTAAATGATTGAAGAAATGTTTCAAAGTTATGGGCAACAAGAAGAAACTGAGACTGAAACTCACTTCATGAGAAGTTGAAGCAAAACATTATTGTCTCAAGAACACCCAAATTAAAACTATTCATTCTGAATCAAGCTGTGGATACAGGGAAAAGCACAAGTTTGGTCGTGAATAGCAAAGATACAGCAGTTGTCACAAGAGAAGAAGAAGATAAAAGTGAACATCCACGAGAGAAGTGTCCTACATCTGTGAGAAAATCTACTTATCCTGAATCTGTGAGGAGAAGCAAGAGATTGCACTGGAAGACTCAGAGCCCAGAATCAATTGAGGAAGAACAGGAAAGATTTGAAGTTAATTCTGAATGTAGTGAAGTTGAATCAATTCTAGGCAAAAAACGGACAAGAGAGGTAGTGTCAAACAGAAAGTATACATTTCCTGAGTGCACATATCTAGCATCAGTTTCTAGAGATAAAGAGTCATGTGGAAGTCTAGGGTTTGACAAATTGTTTCCAATTAATCTTTGTAGGAAAAACAGAAGAACCACCTTAAATTAGTAAGAATTATGATGATTTTTTTAACGTAATTGTTGAAATACGCAATAGCAGAACTGAATTTGAATTTGATATTTTTGTACCATAGACATTTGGATGAAGATAGTAGGGTGCCTTGATTTCTATGGTCTGAGTCAATGAACTGAGCATTTGAAAAAAAGGTTCCTGATTTTGTACCTTTTTTAAAAGGTTGGGTTTCCTGTCTCACTTTGTTATTACTTGGTAGAGGATGGCTGGCAATCGCAGACACAAGTGCAACAGAATATCAGCATATTTTCACTGATATAGATATTAGTAATATTAGATGGCCTGTAGTGTGCATAAGAGAAAAGGAGTGAAGTGTATTGTGCAACAGAAGACTCAAGGTATTAGTTCAGTGGAATTTGTTGAAGAGAATGAGCATGAAAAGAGCTATTTTGTTGTCGAGGAATTTGTAATTGGTGACATAAATTTTTAGGGGAATTTACTATGTTTGCGGTGTGACTGCTTATTTTAACCTGCCCTGTAATTGGGTAGAATGTTGTTATCTGTCAGTAGTATTTCCTCAGGTTACCATGGAAGGTAAATGAACGATGCTGTTGGTTTAAAAAGGGTGAAGTGTGGATTTGGACAAATTGTATTGGGTGTGTTAGGAGCTGTGATTCGGTCTATAGGTGTGGCTTTAAATGATGTAAACATTAAAAGGATATCGACTCTTGTTGATTGCCTTGTTTCGTACACTGCTGGAGCACGAAGTTAATTGAAAATGTAATGGCTGTCTGTGCTATGATTATGTGAAACTGCCTTGCACTAGATGTCCTTCTTCTAAAGAAGATCTGACTTTTTCATGTGTTGAAGGTGCAACAGGTCTGTATCTATATCTCAGATAATAGTAAGCTCATTAATGCTTATATAACTAATGTCACTAACATTTGTCAAGAAGCAAAAGCTTTTGAGGAGAACAGCTTGTGGGAATCAGTTGGTTTCTGTAATGTAGTTAGCAGTCTAGTAGTCAGGGTGAGCGGAGCTTGCTGGGGTGAAGGGAAGAGGAGGAGTGTAGACAGGATGGGGTTAGTTAGAGTAGGGACAGGGACACAGAAGGAGGTAAAGAATAAAGCTCCTCTTTAAAATCATAGTAATTGTCTGTCGTTATTCTAAGACACGACAACTGGCGACGAGGGTGGGATATGCATGCCCATTGCCCACAGAACCCTGCGAGAGTGTCCTGTCCCATGCAGTGTCCAGGAAAGACGAACACTGCTGTGTGGAGCGGAGCTGCCGCCTAAAAAGAGAGGCCAGCAGCAAGTGACCCTCTCCCCAAAGCCAGGAGATCGAGGGAGCCCCAAACGGAACCGAGGGAACGAGTGCCCGAGCGTCGGAATAAAAGAAACGCTTGATCGTGCCAAAACGCGACTCACGCCCGATGCGTGCAAGTTGGCGTGCACCGAACGAACAGAAGTCGGGAGCCCACTCCTACTCTGCCTAGCACCCCAGAGTGGTGAAGAGTGCCCAAGGTGGGGGAAGCTGCCCCAGAAGACCGGCTGGTAGGAGCCATCGAGCACGGTGCAAGCGGAGCTCGAGACGGAGCTCGAATGGTCCCGGCATCGGAATCGCACTCCCGATGCGTGAGCTTTGGCACGCTATCGCCGAGTGAGCGCGGGACCTGGTGAAGCGAAGTGGGAGCCCACCCCAACCTCACCTGACTGTGGCAGCTGCTGAAGAATCCGAAACTTAGAGTGTGCTGCTCCTGAGATCGGCTGCCGGTGAGTCCTTGAAGATAGAATGAATGGAAGTGAAGCCTCGTGAGAAATGAGAATTCAGTGACGGCGGCCATCTTGAAGTCAGGCAGCTTGTGGGACATCTTCCATGTGCAGATTGGAGGTGGCCATTTTAAAGTCAGGCATGGCAAATAGTCAGTGAGAAACGACGCGCTCACGTCACAAAGCGGCATAGCAAGCCTGAACTAGCAAAGCCAAACAAGCATGAGCAAAACTAAATAAACATTGACTGAAGACGACCGTAATTGCCCATCCAAAGCTCTTGCGAACGAACAGTGACAGGTCAGTCGGAGTCAAGGAAAGGGGTGAGAAGCACGTGATGCCACGATGGTAACCCCAGATAACTCCCCACAGCGAAATGAAGTCAAGCCCACCATTGCGGGAGGGTCGCATCTGCGGGCCCCGGAACCTTTAACCCTGACCACCGGAGGGAGCATGGGCCCCACGTGGCAAGAGTGGCTAGAAGACTTCGAAGATTACATTGAGGGATCTAAAGTAACAGTAGACAAGGAAAAATTGATTGCCCTCCGCAACCTCGCAGGTCGAGAAATAAGTAAGATAATCAAGGATCTTCCCCCTGCAGATGCTGGAACCTATGACAAGGTGCATGAGGCACTGAACAAAAAATTCCTCCATAAGAGAAATGTAGACTACGAGCGTCACGCATTTCATCAAGCACGTCAAGGAAAAGATGAAGCAATGAGTGCATTCATCACCCGACTGCGGCGACTGTCGAGACACTGTGAATTTGACACCTTCTCAACAGATGCCGCCATAAGGTCACAAATTATAGACGGATGCCACTCAGAAACCCTCAGGAGGCGGCTGCTGAGAAAACCCCATGAACTAGACGAGATCGTAGAAATGACTCGTGTCTATGATCAGGCCGAGGAGCACGCCACCACCATTGAAACGGGACGCAACGTAAGTCATGAACAAGCGCATCGTGTCCAGGCCAAAGGCAGCAGCCGAAGGTACTCGCAGGAGAAGCAATGGAGACCGAGACCGTCATCTCGCCAACGGCGCCCGGACCACAGGAAGCGAGAACCTGGGCGAAGAGACCGGAGACCGGAAAGGACGAAAAGATGTTACAGATGTGGATATGACTATCCTCATGTAGACACCTGCCCTGCCATGGGTCAGCGATGCAGGAAATGTGGGCGGTCAAACCATTTTGAAGCAATGTGTGGAGACTATCACAAGGAAAGGCGAAGCGAAACAGCGAGGTCGTCTCGTTCCGACACCAGAAAACACCACATAAGAGCTGTCCAAGGAAAGTCCACATTGTCCTCAGGCTCGTCACACTCCAGCCGAGGATCGCACAGAACTCGATGGGAGCGCAGATCACCATCACGGGACTCCAGATCATCATCCAGAGATTCGGAATACACCGTAGAATACTTGAACTTGATTGCAGATCCTGATCAACTCAAAAAATATCCACGATTGGACATTAAAGTGGGGAACCATGACACTAAATTCGTGATGGACAGCGGAGCTTCGCTGAACTACATCCCGGTCACAGAATATGAGAAAATGACTCCTAAGCCCCCACTAACGTTTGCACCAGTCCGTGTTTTCACTTGGATGTCCAAGAAGCCACTCCCTTGTTTGGGGAAATTCCCCACAACGCTCACGCATGACAACATCACCATACCGGCGGTCATCCATGTTATCAAAGGCCCAGAGGCCGACTGTCTGCTTAGCCTCCCCACTGCGGAGCGTCTCCGTCTTGTTGAAATTCTATTCAAAGTCAGTGATAACCAGGACTGCGTCAGCAAGTTTCCCAAGCTGTTTCAAGGCCTGGGAAAATTGAAGGGATGCCAAATACATCTGCACATCAATGAACAGATTAAAACTGTAGCACAGCACCCTCGATGTGTTCCATTCCATCTTCAAAATGCAGTCGAGGACGAACTTCAAGAACTCCTGTCTGCAGACATCATAGAGCGCACAGATGGTCCAACCCCATGGGTGTCACCAGTGGTCATTGTACCAAAGAAAGAGACTCCCAACAAGGTGAGACTGTGTGTTGACATGCGCCTACCCAACACGACGATCGAAAGGGAGGGCCATCCTGGGCCGCATCTGAGCGACATGATCGCTGCGTTGAACGGAGCAAAGGTGTTTTCAAAGCTGGATTTGAACAAAGGCTACCACCAGCTAGAATTGGACGTCAGATCCTGCTGCTTTCCGACATTTGCAACTCATTTAGGACTCTTCAGATACAAGAGACTGAGTTTTGGTGTTTCATCAGCTGCGGAAATTTTTCAAGAAGCAATCCGGCAAATCATTCAACACATTCCCAACACCCTGAACTACAGCGACGACATCCTTGTTTATGGTTCCGATGTTCGTGAGCACGACATCGCGCTTGATTGCGTTTGTCATGCCCTGTTGGATGCAAACCTGACATTGAACAAAGACAAGTGCGAGTTCCACCAGTCCACCTTGAAATTCTTTGGCCACATTTTCTCGGATGCAGGAATGAAGCCTGATCCGGATAAGATCGCGGCCCTGAACAACACCAAGAGCCCACAAGATGTCAGCGAACTGAGATCATTCTTGGGGATGGCCAGCTACTGTGCCCGCTACATCAGAGACTATGCGACCGTCAGTCATCCCCTTCGCAACCTCACCAAACTCGGCCAACCGTTCAACTGGACCCCCCAGTGTGAACAGGCGTTCAGGGATATCAAGCGGGCAGTGGAATCGGCTGACAACCTCTCGTACTTCAATCCTCGACGGAAGACTGAGATCACTGTGGACGCCAGCCCCGTTGGGTTGGGGGCCATTTTGGCACAATATGACAATGACTCTGACCAGAGACGCATCGTTGCCTATGCCAGCCGCAGTCTGTCTGATCCCGAAAAGGCGTATTCGCAGCCTGAGAAGGAAAGTCTTGCGGTGGTTTTGGCATGTGAACATTTTCATGTCTTTGTTTACGGCAAGCACTTTACTTTGATCACCGATCATCAGGCGCTGGTCACCATCTACGGCAACCCTAGATCCAAAATGCCTCCAAGGATTGAGAGGTGGGGTCTCAGACTTCAGGAATACACATTCACCATTGTTCACAAACCCGGGAAGACGGAGAACCCGGCTGACTATATGTCCCGCCACCCTCATGCATCATCAGACTCCAAACCATCGATTGCTGAGGAGTACATCCATTTCGTGACCGACCAGGCGTTGCCACCCGCCATTCCCATGAAGGCCATTCGTGAGGTCACCGCACAAGACGCTGTCTTGCAGAAGGTACTCCGTCGGATTCAGACCAATCGGTGGAGACATGACCCGCAAGAAGGTGACATGGACCCGTCTGCCAAGCAAGAGATGCAGGCATTCCGGCACGTCTGTGATGAACTGTCGGTTACCACAGATGGAGTGATACTGCGAGGTCAATGGATTGTGATTCCTAGTCAACTACGGCAGGGAGTTATCAATCTGGCCCATGAAGGCCACAGGGGAGTAGTATCAACGATGCGAGCTCTCCGGGAACGCGTGTGGTTTCCCCTCCTCGAACAGATGGTAGAGTCTACCCTGAAGGATTGCCATCTGTGCCAGTTGACCAGCAAAAGTGATCCACCGGCCCCACTACAAATGACCACCCTGCCCAGCGGAGTGTGGCAAGAAATTGCCATGGACTTCTACGGACCGCTACAATCCGGAAAATATGTGGTAGCCATAATTGACGAATATTCACGATTTCCCATCGCACAATTTGTGTCATCCACAAGTGCCTCTAGCACTCTCAAAGTGTTAGATGAAGTGTTTGCAACATGGGGTGTCCCTAAAGAAGTGAAAACGGACAATGGACCCCCATTTAATGGATACGAGTTCAGTGCCTTTGCAAAGCACTTGGACTTCAAGCACAGGAAAACTACACCTCTCTGGCCACAAGCGAATGGCACCATCGAAAGATTTATGGCTACGATCAAAAAGACATTTCAGCAAGCCACGGCTGAGAAAAAGGACCTGCAAGTAGCTCTCAACGAGGTCCTCAGAGCATATAGGACAACTCCTCACTCGACCACCGGAAAATGCCCGGCAACCCTCATGCTAGGGCGTCCGATGAGAAATCGCATCCCAACCTGGGAAGGAGCCTTGCGAGCAGTGTCACCAATCCGCAGCCATCAAGAGATGACAGTGACTGACAAATGCAATAAAGACAAAATGAAATCATATGCCGATGTCGAGAGGAGAGCGCGATCTCCATCCCTGCATGAAGGAGATTATGACATTGTCAAACAGGATCAACAAAGAAAGACTGATTGTCGTTTCGAGATTAACCTTTGCTGGTTACCCAACAGAAGGGCACCATGCTAACTGCGGAATCTGATCAACGACGAGTCACCAGGAACATATCATATTTTAAGAGGTGTCCTCGAGGCATGAAGGAACCTTTAATGAGCATGACTGACATACTCACACCCGAAGAGTCTGACCATGGTGACCAAGAGAGCAGAGGTCAGCCAAGTGAACCTTTGTCTGGTGATATTACTGGAGCCATGTCTTTGCGGCCCCGTCGAGATATCCAGCCACCAAAGAGACTCATTGAAGAGATGGATTAAAACACTGTTTCTATTGTTTGTTAAGAAAGGGGGAGATGTAATGTAGTTAGCAGTCTAGTAGTCAGGGTGGGCGGAGCTAGCTGGGGTGAAGGGAAGAGGAGGAGTGTAGACAGGATGGGGTTAGTTAAAGTAGGGACACAGAAGGAGGTAAAGAATAAAGCTCCTCTTTAAAATCATAGTAATTGTCTGTCGTTATTCTAAGACACAACAGTTCCTGGCTTGGTGACATTAGAAAAATATTTTAAAAAGTAGGTAAGCAGTTTGATAATTTGGGTGATGAATTGATGTTTTGCTCCCAATTATTGTGTTAGTTTGGGCAATTGCTCTTATTCTGTTTCTTAATTTCTTTGTAGTGATCTTTTCAATAATGGGACGCAATTGTGGGTGTAGAAACAAGGTGTCAATGGTGTCTAATACGAAGCTTGACCTGATCAGGTGAAAAGCCATCAAATTACAAGTTTATGATGATATCAAAATGTTGGTAAGAATCAAGACATAAAGACAAAAAGTGACGCAGACTGTATTATGAATATATTAGTGGATGTGGGTGAGTATTGCAATCATCAGAGAAGGGAATTATTTTCTGAATCGAATTATATTGTCATAATAATATGCGCCTTTTGCAATTGACACAGAAACACCGAGATGTATAGAAATACATTTTTCTAGTCTATGTTTAATTAGGCCTCTACTACATCTAGGAAAAAATGGCTGCTGCTGTCTCATAAAAAAAATGTTGTGTGTTCATTATCTCTCATTTGACACTGCATTGTGAAAAATTTACACAATGTGTTTTGTACTGTAATACTGTTCTCACAGAATTTCAAAGGACGTCTTTCCTACATTCAAAGCTCTTCCTTCTTGCAGGCTGTAGACAGAACATTTATTATGAGTTTTCCATTGTTTATTTTAACACATTTGCCTTACCACCTCCGATAGCATTAGGTCAGAAGGGTCAAATAAATGTTAATGTAGTGGACTTGTATTAACATTATGCGATTATATGACGTTTTATATTTCTAAATTGTGGTTTGCTAATGAATGAAAAACATTTGCTAATCCGATGTTGACAGTGCAGTTTTCAATGTTTTCTATGGTGAAATTCATTATAAATTACCCCTGAGTGCGGGAGTGAACCAGATCGTTTTGGTCTCTACTAGGAATGTTAATGTTAATGTTAACTGGATTTGTAGAGCGCAGCTGCTACCCTTAGGTGTCCTGGCGCTATGGTGAGGTCCTACCCGTGGAATGTCAGAGTGGGAGTAACAGGTTAGTTGTTAAAGAGCCACGTTTTTAGGGACTTCCTGATGCTACCCAAATCTGTTGTTTTGCTGCATATTTTGGACTCCGGCTGTTTTCCTTATTTTTCTCATTGTTGCATTTATTAGTATTTATTTAATGTTGAGAGGCTTTACAGAAATTCTTTTTCTACGTCCTATGATTCATTTATTGAACTGAGCTATAGTTGTCTTCTGTATTGCGCCTTAATACTTTTAATAAACCTGCATGGTGTTTCCCTAAATTCCTGATCTCAAACTCTCTTTTCGAGTCAACCTTCTCTTCCTATTGACTGTCATTTTTCAGGACACAGTACCTCATCTACTCTTGAGGTCAACTTTGTCCCTGATCCTGCAATCTGGGAGCCACTATATATAGATTACATAGGTGATAGCGCCAGTGTACCGACAGTATCAACGAGATGAAACTTTCACTTACTACTGTATGTTAAAATACATTAAATATTTCTGTATGCTACAAAATTAATGAATGAGTATTCTTTTCCATTAAGACAATCACATTGTTTCATATATTGTAAACGCAGTATGCTTGTAAAATTGAGCAGTATTGTCGAATCCAGTTGCTGCAGCCAGCCATATTTGAATGCCAAACCACAGAGAAATGTTATTTTTTTATAATTTCAATATGGTCACCAAATTGCACGTAGTTGAAAGTGGAGGCCATCTTGAAAAGATGTTGGAATTATAGAATTTTTATACGTTCAAGATGACCGCCAAACTGCACATATAAAAGTTATATTCTATACGTTCAAATTCAAAGATGGATGGCCACCGCTGTTGGCTTTGCAAGTGCAATTTAACAGCATCAGATATTCACAAAGGCAGTGAGCAAAGAGCATTGGCTAAGCAGCCCGATTGATCCTCAAACTGTCTCAACCAAATCTAGTCAATGAAGACCGACTTCAAGCTTTTTCATCAATCTACCTGGCCACTCTGTGCACACCAGCAAACAACACTTGTATTTACACACGGCACACTCACCGCAGACATTCATCCTAGAAGCAGAGTCTGTGACCTACTCTAAACTCACCTCTTTACTCACAAGGTCGGGACTGAGCCCTTCTCTGTCTTACTTTAGGCCAAGTTAGTCTGACACATTAAAGATACAACTTTACTAATTTGCTGCTGGGTTATGTCCCTTCAATTCTGTGCACCACTCATTACCTAAAAAATGTATGTCTCTAATGTATCTGTATAATCAATTTTTGGATTTCATTTGCTTTCAGGATCGATGGATTTATTTACAACTGAGGCTACCAGGACATCTGTGTTTCATTCAAATGGATGACTGTTTGAAAGAATATAAGTCAACAACAGGGAAAGACCAATACAGCTATTGATTAGGCCTTGCCAGGTATGACAGACAACACAAAACCGTGAAAATGTCTCTTGCAGCCTGTAGTCCTCACCTAATTATTATGTTCTATTCACTGCAAGAAGGTGCCCCAAGTGACAGCAGAATAGTGCAGATTTCAGATTGCCCAGTTATGAAAAGATTAATAACATAACATGTGTATTTGTAAAGCACAAGTTCACCCAAGGGTATCTTGGCTCTGAATAACCAAAGTTTATTGTTATCCAATAGTACTCATTTGTTCAACCTCAGAAGGATGAAAGGCTGAGGGGACCTGCTTGGATTTGAATCTGTGAGTATGATGTCGAACACAGTCCCCTACAGTGGGCACATAAGTTCACTAAGCCACCAGACATGGCTTAAACATTACTGGCATATTTACAAGCCCCTATCGCCACAGAAACGTCACTTTTAAAGATGTTCCTCTGGCGATAGGGAATTTGCCTTATGTACAAGGTGGCGCTAAGCCACTTAACGTGGTTTATCGCCACCTTGTAAATAAGACACCCTTTCATGCTATACATAGAGTGAAAGGGGTGGGCAATAGGTGTTGCCGGGTGCATTCTGCCACAACACCCATTGATTTTGATGCTACCAATATTTAGAAGGGTGGCGTAAATATGGGGCGGCACCAAAATTAACAGCAGGGAAAACCTGGGCTTTACATGGCAAAACGAGGAGAAATGTTTAATTTCTCCTAGTTTTTACTGTTTCTATGTATGCTGCATTCTGCAGCACACTAGAAACAGCAAACCCCCTTGAATGATTGTTCATGTGCAAGAAGGTGTTCCTTCCTGCACATAAATAATCAGTAAAAAAATTACGATTTCCAACATCTATGTGTGCACAATGCAGCACACATAGGAGTTTCAAATCGCCATTCTGGATTGTTTATGTGCAGGAAGGGACACCTTGCTGCACATACATACATACATTCGCTCAACACAGACACCCTTGCACTATGGAGCAAGGTTACACTCGTTGGCGCTAGGCAGCTGAATTAAGCCCCAGCGACGAGAGAAACGCAGAGGTGCAACGTGTTATTGTAAATGCGGTGCATCCCCGTGCTTCTAAAGTGACAGAGTGTGACGTTAGCTATTTTGGAGCCAACCCGTGCTCTGCCAATTTTGTTGTAAATATGCCCCTATGTTCTATTCACTGCCAGAAGGTGTCCCAAGTGACAGCAGAAGAAGAGTGCAGGTTTAAGATATTTATACACAATCAGAAAATGACCCAATTATAAAAGGATTAAGGTATGCTGAGCTTCTCCCGCTCCCTTTCATGGAGCGTGGGCCGAGCAGGTGTGGCAGACGTTAACATTAGTAAACAATTGCTTTAAAGAGCCACAAATTGCTTTGATTAAATATAAATGACCTGCATTTTACTGAGGACAGAATCTCGGTAACCTTTGCAGCCTGCAGGCAATGCGAAAATCCGACTGCCTCCAGAAAGAGTCAATATTAATATAATTGTAGTAGTGACGGTGCCAGGGGATCTGGACAAACGTTTCCCTGGCAACAGGACCAGTGCACTCTTCGGGAAAAGCCAACCTTCTTTCAGGTCTGCAGAGGTAAAGAAAAGGAAGGCAATTTTGGATTGCTGGAATTAGCCTTGCAATCGCGCTGATGTCCACAGCCCACCAGAAATGACACATTGGCGACCCACGTTAATATTTTAAAGCGATTGATTTGAACGCATGCCCCGTTAGCCATTATTTTCAAAACATGCACTTCAAAATATCCTCTGAATTCTACATTTTCTATAATCGACCAATTATTTATAGTGTGATGCATATTTGTTATTGCACACGTTATAATAATTATCACAATGCATGAGCATTTCCTTAGTTGACTTGTTAACAGGTTGGCTTTGTAAATGGAGAATTAACATCATGTTTATTAATTCTAATTCCTAAAATTGAGAATGCCATTGAATACTCAGTAATCCACAATCTTATTTGTTCCTGAATATTTCGGGGGTTCTGCACGGGTATTGCATCAGGATAAAAGAACATTTAGGACAGATAAACTAAACACTGTTCGCAAAATATGCAACCTTTATTTTTAGGACCAGTGAGGTAATTTGCGAACTAACCTATGCACTAATAGGTGCGTTTGAAAAATACCAAATAATAATGGGTCACAATTCGACCTACCTCATGCATATAGTCTGCTGGTGTCAATAGAACAACATAAATGCAATTGCTATTAAAAATGCAGCCCATTTAAAGGAAAATGAGATGCATTTAAAAAGAAAAAATGAAAAGATTTCCAAACTTTTTTTAAGACTAGGCAGTGGTCCCTGGCTGAGGCTACTGGAATTAAGTGCTTTGGAACTGTGGCGTTTTTTGCCAAATTTTGGATTTTTTGCAATTGTCACATATTCCATAATTTTCTGCATAATCCATCATCTGCTGCATAATCTGCAAAAAATAATGCTTCTATCGCAAACGGATTAAAAATTAGTAAAAGCGCAGCTGCTCAGTTGAAGGCCCTTCACAAAGGTTGACTGGTCATCTTTCTGCTGCTTATGAGTGGCATAACAGAGGCCCCCGCAGCCCCCAAGCTTCAGTGGGCCCCCTCAGTCAGATACTTAGGCCAGAAAGCTCCTGATTGAGTGTGGAGGCGGCCCCTCCACGTACCTTGCAGGGGAGCCAGTTCATGCTTCTTTATGCCAGTGCTGCTTATTGCTGTATTTTGGTATCACTGGTCCTTTTGACATCAAACCCATGCCCAGAAAATGTCAACATGTGTAAAAATGACAAAATAAGGAGTTAATACTATCACAAAATGTGCAGAATTACGCTGTAAAATTTGTAATTTCTTGCTGCATGATGTAGTAAACCCTGTAGTGTAATTTGGTCCTCTCCTGCTGCATAATCACAGTTGCCCTGTCAATGGGAAAACTGCCAACTTAAAAAAATCTGTTTGTCAACATTCACAAAGGTGAAGGTGTTCCTGGGGGCCCCCCTTCCTCTTTGGAAATGGGTTAGCACAACCGTTGTGTAGTCTATAAAATATTAATGTTTTGCAACCGGATTTTGGTTGTAAAACATTCATACATACTGATTCAGTATGTAGTCCAGTTAGTAGTCATATGCCCAAATTGTGATTCAGTAACATGTTAACAAATCCCAATTTGTGTTAGGTACATACCAAAAGGCCATTTTCCAGTCTGTGGGAATGGCATAAAAAAAAGTTATAAAAACCAACCCCTTCTCCCCACACAGGTATATGGCACTGTTCAAAGAGATTCTTGGCATGCAAAATGTATACAGAGATGATCGGTGACTTTAGCGGGCCATATAAAGCTTCTTCTGCCCCACTATGCTTGCTTTTTATCTGTCTCAGTTAGAGTTTGTTGAAAGGCAGTGACTTGCCCTACTCAGGTTTGGCACCAATAATGGATCACAAGTTCCATACTATTTAGAATTGGTCCTACAGATGCATATTTTCCCTGTCTGTATCTGTCACAAGTGGCTGGACAGATCGGAAAAGGGGAAAAAATGCAATGGTCCCTGCGTGAAGATCCACGTGCAAAAGGGCAATTACTTTTTTGTTTTTCCATAAACAACTTGTCTTTGATCCACTTTTGCTCTTTTATGGAAATTGTTGTGTCAATCTCTCAAGCGGGGGTCAAGAACAACAGTGGGTCCCAAAAGTGCAATTTCCCATGTTACTTCTCATGGGAAAGATTGCTTTTCAATGCTGTAAATATGGTATAGGCCTTTTACTAACACCTTTATTTTTAAAATATGTGTGTGGTATTGTGAATAACAAAGTCACGGATGAGGCCATTTGAGTGTCCTCAGTGATGTCATCAATTATGTCATTTACCATGTCATGAGTGATGGTATATGTGAGGTTATAAACAGCGCCTGACGCAGGAGTCATGCAAGTCATGCAAAAGTTATAGTTAGTTCATTAAATTATACCTTAAGAATCTCAGTGGTTTTTCAGTTTTTCAATGATACTACGTATCTCACTTCCTTGCATAACTATAATGCCATTGTAACCCTTGTTTTTTCAATGAATATATATACTATATACGTTTAGCTTTATATATATATATATATATATATATATATATATATATATATATATATATATATATATATATATATATATATATATATATATATTACCAAGCAAATGTCCCAAGTGGGGGGAGCTCTTAAAGCCGGTGCTGGCGGCGAGAGTTAGGACACACTCGCAAAATTTGCAGGAAACAAAATTTCTTATGTAAGAAATACGCCGCACACCTCTCTTTGGATTACGCTGTTTTATTTCATGTAGGTCTCCCACCTACGCGTTTCGGACTGCAAGAGTCCCTGTTCACGGTGTCAAACATAGTCCTTTGTTTATTTTGCACTTAAATACTGTTTGAGCCATGTGGCACATTATGATGCATTATGGACACAGTAGGCAAAGCTGCGTTTTTCTCTTTTTGCTAACATTTTTTAGCATCATTCACTTTTGTTGGGTTACTGATGCATCTCACTGTGCACAATATTTAGGATTTGGAGCTTAGTGCTCTTAATGTTTACACAAATATCAACATCGGATCTGTTGATATTACATAGTTCGCTTTGTATTGTGAACCATGAATTTGTGTATTGACCTCTCAAAAATTTTATTTCCAAGGGTTTCAAAATTTATGTGAATTTATGTAAATTCAGTTTCATGGCTGAGTGCCTTCTATTGTGCTCGTGTGATGCTGATCAGTTTGCCCAACAATGTGACAAATTTAAAACCAAATTCATATTTCTCAATGTATCATTTGTGCGTTATTAATTCAATTTACAAAATGCTTCAACAAACAGTTTCTATTCTCATATGTATGGTCAATTCAGTTCTTTTGGCAATGTCATATTTTGATGCTTAAGAGACTTGAGGAATGTTTATGATGTTGTTCTTTATAAGTGGACATGCATTTCCTCATCCCCATTAAGACCCATCGGGGTCTTGGTCTTGAATCGGATAATCAATTTTGATTCCAGCCGTCTGAGCATGGTCAGTTTATCACCGCCTCTTTCATTTTCTTTTATCATTGCGATGCCTGAGTATCTGATGTCCATCCATGTTTTTCCGGGATGTGTCTTGAGATGTTTAGCAATTGCATAGCTGTAATCACAGTTGGGGATGGACCTGATGTGTTCCAAGATTCTTTTCTTGAGAGGGCAAGATGTCGAGCCAATGTATTTCTTTCCACAGAAACATTGAAGTTGATAGACAACAAATTGTGATTCGCATGTGATTTTTTCTTTAATCTCAAAAGATCGTCCTTTGGGATCTTTCAGTGTCTTTAAGTTCTGACCTATTTTACATGCCTTGCATGTTAGGCATCTGGTGAAGCCATGTTGTCTTTTTTCCAGCCAAGTGGTTTGTTTGTTGATTTTAAAGTGGCTGCTGACTATAGTGTCTTGTATCGAAGGAGCCTTTCGAAATGTTATCAATGGTCTTTCACCAATCATTGTCCCAATTTCTGTGTCTTTTTTCAAGACACTCCAATATTTTGTTAGTATCTGTCGAATTTTAAAACTCTCCTTTGAGTAAGTTAGAATCATTCTTGGTCTGTCATCTTCAGTTTTAGTTTTAGGATTTTTGCCAATTAATGTTTCTTCTCTTGTTTTTTCCCTGGCTCGCATTTCCCCCTTGATGACATCAGAATGTTTGTATCCACGGTTTTTGAAACGATCCTTAGTTTCCTTGAATTATATATATATGTGTGTTTATATGTATAAATATTTATGTATATATTGTTTTTTTCAGTAGAAGAAACACTGAAAATGACCAGGTATAGTTTACTGAGCTAACTAGAACTTGGGCATCACCATTCCCAGTTTCGTCATCAATGATGTAATTTGAGATGTTACCAGTAATTTCATTGAACATGTCATGAGTGATGCATTCTATGAGGTCATAAGCAGAGCATGTTGGGGACACAAGGTCTATGTAGCTCTGTGCCTTTTTGTGTTTAAAATATTACAGCTTCCAAACATTTTCAGTGAATTTCTGAGGCTTTTTAAGTGTAAATTAACAGATGATTATCATATGTCACGTTAACCTTTGTTTCTTCAGTACATTTCTAGAGTTATTATAAAGTAAGGTCTTATTACAATTGCTTAACCTCCCTGAGGGCGGCCAACTCCCTCGCCATGCACAGCCTTTGGTTGTGCATGGAGTAGAGTTGGGCACAGTCCTGTTGGTATACCAATTATAGGCAAACCCCAGGTCAGGCCTTGCCCTAAGCCCCACCCCTGGCAGGTGGTAAACCTCTGTGGTGCACGGCCAAAGGGGGTGGGGTTGAGTGCAGGACCAGGCCTGCAGTTTGCCTATAATTGCCAAATTATGGACGTCTCCCAATTCACCTTAGGGTGAGATGCATTGCCATTAACCTGTAGCATCTGAATATTCGAGGGAACAAGGAGTCGCGTTGAACAGCGTGTCTGCATAAAGCTAGACTTTGACCACCACCCCATCCCTCCTTTTAAACCCAACAGCCAGACATCCCACCTCATACTCTCCACCACAGGGTTCCATTACAAGGGTAAAAAGGAGAGAGGAGGAAGCAGGTAGTCATGATGCCTGCCTCAATGTAAAGTTAAGGGTGTAAACAGAGTTCCGTTGACCTGAGTCCATGGAGATGCATAGAGCACTTTAACATAACAAAGGAGACTCCAACCAAAAGTGATCCTTTGAAGTACATTGTACATAAAAGACTAGTATACAATATCATTTTAAAATCCATGGATAGCAGTTCTGCCTTCTTAAATAGATCTCTTTCATTTGCCATGGCTACATATAACCATTGAAGGCAATTCCTTGTGCCTCTGTTCAGGATATAGCCGTTTTGGTCACAATGTACTATGGGCCAGATGTTTTGCCTAATCTGTTTGGAAGAATTTTACCTAGGAGCTTTACTTCCACATTTATAAGGAATATTGACTAGTAGGAGGTGCAAGTGTTAAAGGGCCTGCCCAGTTTGGGAATACCAATGATAGTAGCACAGATCGTTTGGTAAGATCCTTACCTCGATTGCCTCCTCATACACTGCAGATGCAGCAGCACTACCAAGACATATTTTATGAGGGATTCTACTCGAAATCTGTTTGAGTAGAATGGCAAGTCTGTAACCGCTTGCTAGATCTTTAATATGGACATGGGTAGGTCTAATTTGCCGACATCTAAACCTGTAAGTTTACTTATAGAGAGGTCTTTTATAATTAAACAATCCCTTTCGATCAGTGGTGGTTGTTGCTTGGAGTACATTTTTTGAAGTGTCTGACAAAGGTTTCTATGAATTTTCTAACTTGTTGCCCTGTGAGTGTAGTATCATCATAGGATCGATTTTGGCATCAGCCTCCCTATTGGTGAACCAAAAGAGCAGTTTGCCTGCCTTATCCCCCAATCTTCTACTCTGTGCTTGTGTCAGAAGCCAGGTATACTTGATAGTGTTCAGCAACGTTCCCTTCAACTCCCTCGTGGCTTCCGCCTGTCCAGGAGTGATATATGCTAACGTATCTACTCATTGAGCTTCCAGGCACTTCATTTGGTTTCTAGCTCTTCCATTTCTCTCTTTCTATCTATCTCCTTGCCTATTCAATAGGAAATAGTTCTGCCCTAATCATGGTTTTAAAGGCTTCTCAGAGGGTCACCTGGGGGGCGGCTGAGCTCATATTCATCTCAAAATAGTCAGCTACATCATCCTTGAGTAGGTCTATCAAATGTTCATTTAGTAGCCACCAGGTATTCAATCCCCTTCTTCCGCCTATAGCCTCAATCATTTTTCTAAATCTGAGAGCCCTCTTGGGAGGATGTGTACCAGTGTGATGGTGGCAGCATCAACTGCTGGCATGACTATATAATTAATATGAAGAAACAAGTGGTGACCACCAGAACAGTATTTGTATTTCTGTGTTGTCCTATACATCTCTGTTGTCCCATGATATTTACCCTGCCATTTAGGTATGGAGGATTTTCTTGCAAGTGGTTGCTGAACTGTGCACATCTAAGTTCATGGCTCATTACCGAATTAAAGTAACCACCAAAGACTACAATACTTGATCTCGTGTCCAGCTGTATGCTGGATATCAGTTAAAGGGTGCCCTCCTGCAATTCTTGGGATACAAATAGATTGATCAGTGTCCAAGGGTAGCCCTCCAGACATCCCCTAAATAGAGCAAATCTGTCTAGTGGATATGACTGTATCATCAATGACATGAGAGGAAATGTTTAATGAAGCAATATGGAGACAAATCTAGAGCCCAAAATGAAACCAGCATGAAAAACACTATTTGTATGTGTGGCGACTTAAAAAGCCACATGTCATACCCTTGAGGTGCATCTCCTACAACAAGAGGGCATCTGGGCAATGCTTCTTGGCATACAGCAGAACACCTCCTCTGCTTATATTCTTTGTCTCTAAATTCAATCCTACTGGTAGGCCTGCAGCACTGATCGTGCATACCACTTAAGTGGCACTTTAACTATGTCTCAGGCCTGCCATTGCAGCCTGTGTGTGTGCAAAGGTAGGACCTAGACATAGATTATTTAAAAAGTAGAACATGTATGTTTAAGATTTACATGTCCTGGTAGTGAAATACTCTTACATTCATTTTCTACAACTGCAAGGCCTAAATCTCCCATAGGATAACATTGGAGTTACCTTATTCCATGTATTTGTACTTTTCAAACAAAAACAGGTCAAAATCAGAATCAGAAAATGCTTCATTCGATTTTAGACAATTAATAAAATCATAAAAGCAGAATTTAAAAAAGCAATTCATACAGATAAAAATTAACGACACAATATGTAAAAACATCTGACCCGACAGTGCACAATTTTCGATATTAGAATCTATCCAGTTATACTTTTCCTTTTCCTCAGAATACTTTTCAAGAGTCCAGTCACAATACCTATACAATACATATTGTCCAATAGTTGTAGATATAAAAAGGCTGGGCGACATTGCTACATGGCTTCCTTCTTCAAAAAAGGTATGATCCATCTTGCTCTTTCCTTGGAATAAAATGTACAAAAAAAGGTCACATGCATTGTTGTTTGTACGGATATGTTTCACATGGACAATAGCAAAGGTCCCTGGACCAATCATTGATACCTGGAAATGTAACCAAGCGATGGAAACTATCAAACCTAAACCTAGTGAGGACATATCTGTCGTACCCACCAGTACACCACACCAGGTAAGGTTGAATGGAATGGGGGACCAGAGTCAATTGATACTGGATCACCAAACTTTTATAAATTTCCACTGAGGTTCTAAGAGACTCAAGATGTGTCAGACATAAAACTCTAAACTCTTTCCTAGATATGGAGCACATAGTTTCTGGATTTATATAAAAATCAGGTCTGCTCAAATCATTTAAAAATGTTCTTAGATAATTCAGTCAGGGAAATTTATTAGCCTGATCCAACTTCATAGAGTCCTTAATATTTTCTTGTTTCAACCCTATACTAGGGGAAGTACAGACTCTATGCCAGAGCAAAAAGGTTGTATTTTTATTACATCAGATATGTGAGGAATCCCCAAATCACTGTGGCAATTATAGACAGGTGTGCTCTGGGGAACTGCTAAAATAAACCTTAAAAAATCATTTTCTACTAACTGGATTGGGGAAGCATCATAAAAAAAACAAATTCCCATCCCATATATTGCAATGTTTATGCATTTGGCTTGATAGATTTTGAGAAGGATCCCCGAGGGCCTTTTACCCATTTTTTTTTTTTAATTCATCACCGCCGCTGTCCACCCCTTAAAAAGAAGGCTCCTACTCTTAACCACCGGTCCCCAGGATCCAGAGTCCTCAAATAGAACGCTAAGGTAAGAGAATATTTTGGTTGAATCTATCCTTCCATTCCCAGCAGGCATACTTCTACATTTGTTTTTCCCCTTCCCACAAGACATCACAAACGTTTTATTTACATTAAGTTTAAGGCCCCGATTATCCATAAAATCAATATAAGTGGCAAGGGCTCTCTGTAGGCCAAGCTGGGTTCTTGCTATTAAGACAGCATCATCCGGATCTCTCACCCTGGTTCCTCATCAAAAACAGGTAACTAGCTCATCTTTGGTGTCTCAGGCATTGTAATGAAAAATCCAAATTTATGGTGAAGTTGGATTGTAAATTATAATTCTGAAAATGCCATTTTTAGAAAGTTAGTGTAGAAGAACGAGTGCACTCCTTTCCTTAATAAATAGGTAAGTTTTGCTTTAACTGCCGAAGTAATGTGTGCAAAACAGAGCTGTGACTGTCCAAACACAGCATATAGAAAGATACTGCAAAAAGAGCGACACTGGCGACCCAGCTGCTACACTGCGAAAATGAGGAACTTTTCCTCTTTAGTAAACCACATTTTTATCTTCCTTCACCAAAGTAATCGATAGTGATCCCACATTGTACATTTCTATCGAGTAATCCATATTTTTCATGTTAGATTACTCCAGAGACAGTTAGGATGAATATGAATGCTTTATTCCGCATTTTCAATTATCATATGCTGCTAATCCAAGCTTAAACATAGACATATCAACCGGCTTTTGAGCCGACACAGTAAATTAACCCAATGCATTTCAAACGTGTTAGTTCTTCGTCAGAGATGCTGCAAGAAATCAGAAAAAAGTACATGAACAGCGTGCTGAATGCCAGAAATCATAACATCAACAGAAATCATTCAAAGATATGACCATAATCTCCCTTGTAACCCATCTCGTGAGGGCTCCCATTCACAAAAACACATAAATAGCACTGAGTGCTTAATACATGAAAATCATAATATCACCAACAGTTTGCTCTTCCTAAATTGTAACCCCCCCTTCTTATCAACCCACACTAATACATTATACTTCAGATTGAATAAAGTGCCCTGTGCCAGGAACTCATCTAACCCCTTTACCTAACGTTCACAAAAAACTAAATTATTTTACCTAATAGAGCTGCAGACGGTATTTTGAAATGTACGTGCCTTCCTCCATAATTCAAAAAAACATCAACTTGCCTCCCACACAAATCTCTTAAAACCTCTTAAGACCTGCAAACTCATGTGTCCCCAATTACTCCCTGGAGTATAATGGATTAGTGTGGGTTGATAAGAAAGGGAACTGTTTTCTTGGATAAACTTAAAACACAAAAGAAACTCTGCCGTAGGGTGTAACGCATCTGGAGACATAGTTATAAAGCGAGCATGAGAGAAATTTATAAAACTCAACCAGAGATTATAAAATCATAATCCTTGAAGAAAACTCTTTCTATTTCTCAAACAAAATTGAGACTGCCATAAACTCCACTAAAGAGCTCTTTTAGACAGTCAAACAACTTGCAAATGTTCCTGAAAATAACACAAATCTGAACCAAGCGTTTTGTAATATGTTAGCCACGTTTTTCCAGGCCAAAGTTGAAGTTGTTTTACAATGCGTTCTCGGCAAAATCTTTGTTGACATCTTGTTTCTCTGATGAGACATCTTTCTCTTCCAGTCCTGAAATGTTTGTTTCCTGTTCACAGCTTACAGCAGAGCAGGTACTTAATTTGATTTTGGCCATGACATTAGGTTTTCCAATGACCCTTGTCTTCCACAAATGCTTTTGCAGGTCCCAGAAACAATATCTGCTAATCTAGTTGACATCTTTAATGAAATGCTCAGCTCAAAACTATTTTCCTAAGGCATGGGCAAAAGCCTCAATCCTACCGTTAGTGAAAAAAGGCTAGTCTCTCCTTTGCAGATACTAGTAATTATCGGCCTATATCTCGTCTGTCTTTCACGGCCAAGATAGTCAAGAAAGGCATGAATCTGGAGTTGGCTTCCTTTATAAATGCAAATAATCTGCTTAATCCCACTCAGTTTGGTTTAACAAGTGAACATAGCACAGAAACAGCCTTAACCATGGCAGCTGAAGGCATAAGATCTACTCTTGACAAAGGAGGAAATGAGGCATTGATTTTATTAGACCTCTCTGCGGGTCATTTGACACAGTCAACCACGACTTTTGATTGACCATCTCTACTATTTAGGAAATCAGGGGAGTGGCTTTAGGTCTTCTAACTCCTTCCTCTCTGAACCGGAACAGCTCGTAGCCCTTGAAGAAATTGTATCTGATCCTGTTGTTCTCCCATGTGGAGGGCCACAGGGATCCTCTTTAAGTCCCACTCTTTTTAACTTATATGTTATTCCACTGGCCAGGCTGATAAAATAGTTTGGTTTCTCAGTGGTATCTTACGCTGATGGTATTTTATTTTTTATTTATTTGCGGGTTTATAACGCGCTAGGATCACCTCCCAAGGGAGTATCTCCGCGCCTTTGACAACCTTCCAGCGTATAACAGTAGGTATATAAGATTACACTAGTTTTGGAATAGAAAGGTTTTTAACTGTTTTCTGAACGGGAGATACTCCTTGCAGAGTCTCAAGGAAAGTGGGAGGCTGTTCCACAGCGTAGGGCCAGCAATTGAAAGGGCTCTACCACCCTGTCTAGCTTTTTTTGCTCTCGGAACCTGCAGTAGAGCTTGTTCACTAGATCTCAAGGCTCTCACCGGTTTATAGGTAAAAAGTCTGTCAGACAAATACACAGGGCCTTTCTTCTGAAGACACTTGTATATAATACAGCCGATCTTATACTTCATCCTTTGTTTAATGGGAAGCCAATGCAGGGTATTCAGGAGGGGTTTGGAGGGGGTGCGAGGGGGCTGGTTTAAAACAAGATGGGCCGCAGTGTTCTGGACTACCTGCAATCTTGCAATTACTCCCTCATTTGCTGATAGAAGCAACCCATTGCAGTAGTCCAGGCGACTCAACACTAAGGCCTGCACTAACGTCCTCCTGGTTGAGTCAGGGAGCAAGGGAAAAACTTTCCTCAGCATTCCGATGACATGGAAACAGGAGCCCACCACTTGGTTGCCGTATTGCTTCAGGGAAAGCTCCTTGGTCCAGACGCACACCGAGATTTTTAACCACCTGCTTGGGCTCTGGGACTGGGCCGAGATCTTGCGGCCACCAGTCGGGGGACCACAGGAGTTTTGCCTCACCGAACAGCATCACCTCCGTTTTTGCAACGTTGCATTGCAGGAAGTTATATGCCATCCAGTGGGCCACTGCCTTCATCCCCTGGGAGAAGGAGTTCCTGACCTCATCCGTAAGATGTTTAAAAGGAAAGAGGAGTTGGGTGTCATCCGCATATGACACAGGGATGAACCCATGGGATCTCATGATGTTCGCTAGGGGGGCCACATAGATATTAAAAAGGGTAGGGCTCAAACAAGAGCCCTGTGGCACCCCTTCGAGATCCCCAACTCCTCTGACCGATAGGCACCCAAGGTGACTGTTTGGGTGCGATCTGTCAGGAAACTCCTCAACCATGCTAGAGCTCCACCTTCCAAGCCGATGTTAACCAGCCTGGTGGTCATGATGTCATGTGACACGGTGTCGAACGCCGCAGACAGATCCAACAGAACCAGGATAACAGAATGACCTTTATCCTGGAACATGTGTAGATCGTCTGCGACTGACAGCAAGGTGGTCTCGGTGCTATGTCTCGGCCTGAAACCCGACTGAGATGGATCCAGTCCATTTGTCTCCTCGATGTATCTAGACAAATGCCTATTAACAAATTTCTCTATCACTTTACCCATAAAGGGAAGGAGAGAAATAGGTCGCAAGTTGGTAGGATCCGTCCAAGGAATGGTGGTATTCTTTCTCAACGGTCTTACTAATGCCCTTTTCCAATCCCTCGGAACCTCTCCCGTGTTTAGTGACAGGTTAATTAGTTGCTGGATTTCTAGACCCAAGGCTTCAGCCAGCATGGGCATGATACGGGCAGGAATAATGTCCTGAGGGCTACCACTCTTAATCTCAGTTACTAAGGCAGTAACTTCCTCTAAGGAGATAGGGGGAAAGTTTCTTAGGTGATTAACTTGTAGCTTCTGTTGTGTGTTATTGTGGGAAAAGTTGTTAAAATCAACCACCTCAGTTGTTTTTGAGGCCAATATCTTTGCATTGATCGCATCTATCTTCTTCATGAAGAATTGCGAGATCCCATCGCATAGATCTTGAGATGCAACCTCTACAGTCTCACATGCCGCAGGCTTAATGAAAGTTTGTAAGATTTGAAATAAAACTTTAGAGTCTTTCCCTGCCTCTGTGAGTTGCATTGCAATATGGCTTTTACGAGCTGTCCTTATGGCCTTATGATATAACCTAAGTGATGTTATATGATGTTGCTTATCCTCCGGCCTCCGAGACTGTCTCCATACTTTTTCCAGCTTTCTGGTTTTTTGTTTCATCAGTCTCAGGTCTTCGGAATACCAAATTTCCTGTTTGCCTGCCTGACGAGGTTTATATATTTTCTGCGGGATGATATAATTAATTGCTTTGCTAACTGCATTTTCAAACCGTTTAAGTTCAAATGACATTATTCCCGTATGATCATTAATCATGGGAGCTTGATAAGCTTCTCGGAAATTATCCACCGTTAATTTGTGTCAGAGTCTCCTTTTAGTTGCCAAGGAGGTCTGTATGCGTGATTTGTATGTATGCAATTGTGGTTTCAGTATACAGAAATCCCGACAACACTACAGTCAGGTTTCATGATTGTATGATGCATATTGGCAACTGGATGGAAAATAATTGCCTAAAACTGAACTTGGGCAATGCAGAGGTTCTCTTGTTCGGGAATAATACCTCCTTTTGGTCTCCTAGCTGGGGGCCTCAGGAAGTGGGTGCACTGCCAACACCTATGGAGAAAGGGAAAAACTTAGGAATTCTCTTTGACAACAGGCTGACATTTAAAAGCCAAGTCAAATCGGTAACATCTGCTTTTTATATGCTTAGGAAATTCTTCCATTGATTCCAAAGAACTTGCAAACGACAGTGGTCACAGCCCTAGTCTTATCCAAATTGGACTATTGCAATGTGCTATATACGAACATGCAGCTAAAAATTCCTAATAGACTGCAGATACTACAAAATGCAGCAGCCCGGCACCAATAGCATCCTTGACGCTTAAGGGGCTGCATTGGTTACCCATAAAGAAGCACATTGCTTTTAAGGCTCTGTGCATTGCCTTTAAAGCACTTCATAACTCAGGCCCTGAGTACCTTAAATGCAGTTTTTCTTGGTACATCCCCTATAGACCGTTGCTAAGGACGGGGAGGCAGAAACTTTGTAATCCGTGCAACCAAATTATGGGATACCCTCTCTCTTAAACTAAAGGAAATGACAAACCTTCTTCAATTTAGGAAGTCCCTAAAACCTGGTTGTTAGCCAATAGTCACCCTTGGCAGCAAGTTGGCCACACTCACTGAGCCAAGCTCTCCACTTTGACTTAATTAAAGCCAGTGCGAAGATGCCTCTGGGCATTCAAGCATTTTATACATTATGATAATGATGATGAAGAAAACAATTTGTATTGTTCACAGGTACTCCAAGAATTTCCCCAGTGTGTAGCATAGGCGGAGAAAAGGTGGAACACTTTACATTTTTTTCTTGCACAAAAAGACAGGTTTGAGCCTTTTCTTTAAACACTGCAACAATTCTCAATGCGCGAAGCACCAGGGTCTCTGATTCCATGCTATTGAGCCAAGGTAGGTAAGAGACCTTTCTCCTGCTCCAGCATGTCGAATTCTGGGAGTAGCTGCTAATAATTTGTCAGGAGAGCATAGGCTTCTAGATGGAGCGAAGAACCTGAATTTAGGGCTAGATGTAGGTAAATCTTTTTTACCGATTCTAAAATACCGAATTTTACCAATTCGGTATTTTAGAATCGGTAAATTAGATGTATGTAATAATTCTGTATCTTTTACCGAATCAGTAAGATTCGGTAATTACCGAATCGGTATTTACCGATTCGGTAATTGCCATTCATTCCTATGGGCCTCCAGGCCCATAGGAATGAACGTCAATTACCAAATCGGTAAATACCGATTCGGTAAAATTTTGAAATGGTCAAGGGTGGCAGGGTGGCACTTTGACACCCTGTTGCACCCCTGATTAGTGCTTTAGTGCTTGTGTGCCATGTGGCACACATACATGCCCTAAGGGCATGTATGTCTGTCACATGGCACAGGTGTACATGCACAGATTTGCATATATACAGGTATTTGTTATTTACCATCAACTAATAGTTGGTGGTAAATAACGAATCCTTAAAGCCCTGTGGCACTATTGACAGTGCCACCTACATCTCAAAATACAGATTCGTTAATTTTACCGATTCGGTAAATTTACCGATTCGGTAAAATTAACGAATCTGTATTTTGAGATGCCCTACATCTCAGTATGCAAATACCGGTCGGTAACGGGCGAAAATCGGTATTTTTGGCCGTTACCGACCGGTATTTGGATACCTACATCTGGCCCTTAGTTCTGAGATAAAATACCCTTGTCTGGTAGAGAGCCCCTTGCCCTAGACAAGATCCTTGAACAAGATTGATTTCCTAATGGGAAGCCAGTAAAGAACATGCAGATGAGGGGACATCTGTGTTCTAACTGCCAAATTGAGCTGAAAGCGAGCTGCCGTATTTAGGCCACTTGAAGCCTGTCCACTAGATGTTCTGGTAGCTCATAGTAAAAGGGGTTACTGTAGTCCAACCTGTAGATTATCAAAGCCTGAACGACATTTGTTTTTGCCGAAAAGGACAGGAAGTGTAAGAACTTTTTTAAGGAGCTCAATATACCAAAACAAGTGCCTATCACTGACCTAATGTGAGGCTTAAAGGCACCCTTTGATCCCTAGATTTTTTACATCCTGCAGGCCTGGAGGGGGTGAATCTTTGGGCCAGAAACTCTGCCAAAATTCTGGAACAGTATTGTTTTATCCGCATTGCATTTCAGTTGATGTACTGTCATCCAGTGGAGATTGCTGTTTGGCATGTTTTGATTTGCACTCCTGAGACCTCTTCTCCCAAGAAAACAGCAGCTGGGTATCATCAGCATAACAAATAGCTTTGCCCCCAAGGGCTTAAGCTATCTGGTCTAGGGAAGTGAGATAAATATTGAATAGAATTGGACTAAGGGCAGAGCCCTGGAGAACTTCCACTGTTAGTTCACACGGTTTTGCGAGAATTTGGGGAGTCCGCACCTGTTGGCTTCTATCTGCCAGAAAAGAAGTGAGCCAGTCCAGGAATGGCCCCGTTAACCCAATAGACTAGAGATCAGCCAGAAGTTTGGAAATGATCAAAGGTTGCTGATAGGTCTAACATGATTAGAACAGCCTTTCCGCCATATCAAGGATACCTTTTATGTATCCATAAGTGCTGTTTGGGTACTATAATGGGGTCCTAAGTTGGACTGGCTCGGGTGTAACAAGTTATTGAATTGCAGATAAAGGAAGGGAAAGCTGTTGATTCACATGTTTTTCAAGTATCTTGGATAATGCCAACAGCAGATAATTTGGTCTGTATTTAGATGGAATACTTGGGTCCACAGATAGTTTCTTCAGCAGAGGCAAGATCTTTGCTTGTTTCAAGGAACAGGGAACAGTAGCTGTTGCTAGCAATGTGTTGAGTACAATGCTCACCAGAGGATTGACGATAGAGGCCTTTGAGGCTAACAAATTTGGTGGGCAGGATCCGATGCAGAGCCTGATTTAAGAGCGCTCAGGGTTTCTACGAACTCTCCATTGAAAGGGGCTCAAAGCTTGCGAGAGTTGCATTAGATGAGGGGACTGTACAGGCTTACAAAAGGCCCAGTAGATCTTCGTCCGGCCGCATGCCGGAGGACAAGCTAGCATGGATGCTCAAGATCTTATCCTGAAAATAGCTGGCCTACTGTTCACTCCACTCCACCCAGGACTTGTGGGACCTAGCACTAGTTGCCAGTGACATGAAACTCTTAACAGTTGTAAGAATTCTGCAGCCTTTGTTCTCTGCTCTCCCAATTTTCAAATCATATTTGTTTAGCTGTTCTGATTAGGGTGATATTTTTTAGAGATAATTTTTAATATTCCCTATTCTTCATGTTATATTATTTCCTACAGTGCCTTTCTAATGATTTGCACCCTTTCTCTCTATCTTGAGGCTGTTCGAGAACCAAGGGCTTGAGGGTTTAGTTCTGCTCACTCTTCGAGAGAGAGGCAGTGCTAATTTATCAGTAGAGACTTTGATACAGTTTTCCAGCAGTATGACATCTTTCTCAACCAGACCTGAGAGAGAAGGGGTGCTTCCTTCCAAGGAGCGTATAAACACCTTAGGCTGTATTTTGTGAAGAGATCTCAAAATGCCTGACGATCTGGCAGATAAAGTGTGTGCTTTAACTAAGACCTTCCATGAAAATGTACTCAGTGGTGGTCTGACCTGAGGAATGGGATCTTCTGTTTGAAAAATAGTATTGGAGGACACCTGGTCCAGCACACGACCAGCTTGGTGAGTAGGTTTAAATACATATTGTCAGAGGTCTAAAGAAAACATAATTTCTCTAAGCTCCTTTACCCCCCGTCATCCACCTTATCCATGTGTAAATTGAGGTCACCTAAGAGCATAACATGCGAATATCTCAGGGCTAAATGTGCAACCGCATTGTCTAGAGATTATGTAAATTAATGCACCATACATTTTCATTTCATTCATTCATCATTGGTGAGGGTTTTCAATGTCTTGTGGGGGCAGGCCCATGCCTATCTGTTCTGCCTGGTGGATGCTTGCTGCCTCAACCTGGCAATAGCTGGTCTTTGTCCTGCAGATATGTGAATTTGCTGGGCTGCTTCTTCACCCTTTCCACAGCCCTGGCATTCACTAGATGCCCCCTGTTTGGTCTAATAATGCCAGTGACCAGCACGTTGGGGTATCAGAGCCGGCACACTGTTTATTTTGGGCTCTCCCCCTTCAGTTTATCTAGTCCTTTGCTCCGGTCATAAAAGGTCATGGGGTTGCCTCTTGATATTTTTGCACCCCGACCGCTCATCAAGTGCCCCCACAGGCACACATCCACTAGGAGCCATACCTTGGCCAAGTTGCGGAGGTCAATAATGTCAACATGGAGAGTGTGATTTGTGCTACGCCACACCTCACCCTCAGTGCACTGACACTGCTGCTTCTCGCTTGTCTGCAGTCTCTCCTACGTGAACTGGTTGGGCTGTGGGTTCCGAGCCTCATGCCGAGACAGAGAGTCTACTACTGCACGGCTGCCATTTTGGGAGAATCTGGACCCCCTATCTGGGCTGGTGATGTTGCCAGGAGTTCTGCTCCTATCGCAAGCCTCTCTCTTCTATTAGCCACGCAAATTTGTTTGTGTCGCAGGTTTGGTTCTTACTCCAGGATGGTGTCTGATAGTTCGGAAGGCAGCAGAGGAGCGCAATTATGCGTCCGCCATCTTGGCTAGTGGGTCACACCTCAATAGTATTGGTTTTGAATCATTGTAAGCTGAAGACGTAGCTTAAAGATAGAAGAAATAAAAAATGTTAATCAAAAGAAAGCAAATTGGCAGAGCATTGTTCCACCAGCTTTCACCCTGGAGTGCACTTCTTTTTCATATGATGTTCATAGTTCAGACAAAAAGCCATCACTCAGAGTTCAAAACAGCTGTTGCCTGAGTTGGGATGACCCAGTGCTCCATTCTGTATGCTTTAATTGGCAGGAGCAAAATGTGAATGGTAGTTTAAAAGACCAATAGATGATGAGGGCTGACCCAAGCTCCTCTATGTATGTATATATGTATGTACTTTTTTATAAACAGTGTTTTTTGTTGATTACCCAAGGCTGGTGAGACATTAAAAGTTGTCGCTAGTCACCCCTCAAAAAGAAAAAAGAAAATTGTTTTTGATTTACCAAGTTAACCAAAAGCAGCAAATCCATAATAGTTACCACTCTCATTGGAGTCAATCTTAAGTCTGGTGAGGCACAAATCATACCAAAAGTTGAAGTAAGGTGCTGTCTGTAGGGCCAGGATAATATCTGCGCTCTCCCATCCATTAGGCTTGAAGCAGTGCTTGATTTGTATAAGAAGAAGTGCCTAAGCCCAAACTTTTGTTCAGAAGTCAGCGAGCAGTGCTACAGAAAGCCTGGAATGCTGACTACCGAGGCCGCGTAGTCTGATTCCACCACTATCTTTCATCCACCACCAGACACTCAATGCCTCCTTAGGTTCTGTTTCATCTATGCTTTCTCCCTTTGTCACTGCTTTACTGTCTTTCTCTTCCTCCTCCCCTCTTTTTTTGTCTCTCTTTGACTGGGTCAGAGTGATGAGGTAAAATAAGTGCAGGTCCCCAAAAATAAGTGCCAGTGGGCCCCACCTGCAACCCCCGGCTCAAATTAAGCACTGGGTGGAAGTAAAAGACTGTACAATCTGTGCAACATAACCATTAGAATAGGAGTTGCATGCAAAACATTTCTTGTCAGTCCACGATACTCATGAACATATGATATAATATTCAGTGTACACCTTGTTTGCACTAGTTTTTTCTTTTTTGGCACTCTGTTCCAAACCCCTTACTTCCACCCCTTTCGCGTAGATTATTAGTGGGTTTGCACTTGCCACACAAAATGTGGGCCCAAGTGTCACTTCTAGAGGAATATTGCAAAGCAACAATCCCTTCTGAAAGTGACTCATTGAACAGAATGATTAAACCAGGATACAACTGGACTCCTTCCCTTGTGAGCTGAGGAATCTCCACAGTTCCACCACTCACGGTGCATAGTTTTATGTCCATTAATGCAATAGGTCTTCCAGAAACATGGTGTCGTTTTTTGGGTGTTGTTTGTTACCCTCTTCATTATCCTTTGGCTCGACCTTTGGACTGTATTCCCTTTCTTCAGATACTGGTCATAGCTTGAACCATAATGGAGTCTCTCTAAGTCCCTGAACTTGTCACCTGCTCTCTGGTCATCTTTCTTCTAACTTCCCTTTTGATGATATTCACTCACGTCAGTTGTGTGCTTACATTCAACCCTGCAGTGGTTGATCAATCTTTGTTCATTGTGTTTTTATACTGATAATAGCACATTTGTGTATAATGTTTTTAATTGTGTATATTCTTTACATATGGATGCTTGTTAATTTACGAGGTGCCCATATATTATTGATGTTCCACTACTTCCAGAATGAATGAGAGTGTTGATTTTAAAATTAGAGTTACATTTACTTTAATAATGAGCTATCTGTTCTGTGGGTTAAATGAACATGAATGAAAGGAAGAAGGGAACATCCTCAACATTTATCCTGGGCCAAAAAAATGAACGCTTTAGAATCAATGGCCCTCAGTGTAGAGTAAATAACCCCATTCAAGAAGTCGAGTCATTATTCAATTTGGCACCTCTTGAATGGCCTTGGTGTTCTAAAGAGCCCCAGATGTGAGACGTTCCTTGCATCTGAAGGAAAGACGAACAAGACTTAATAAAGGCCATCTCACTTGCCCGGCATCCTGCCAGAGACTGTGGCTTGACCCTGCAGTCTCTTCTGAGGCAAACAAGGCTTGTTTTTCCTATCACTTCATCCACACAGGATGCCTGTCAACCTATTGTCACTCGAAGGTCATCCTTCCAAAGCAGATATTATTAATCTCATCATTTTCTGCACACTTTGTACTAGCCTTGAAATACACTGCTAGTCGTGGGTTGAACAAAAGGAACAGTCCTTTTGAGAAGGACCAAAGGTTGGATTCGCCCGAGTGTGTTGATAAAGTTATTATATACTGTACCGAATTTCTAAATTCAGTTTCTTAGGACTTTTGTAAATACAAAACAACGGAACTTATTCAATTTATAGATAAAAATTATCCAGATGGGTATGACTTCAAGAATCTTCTGAGGTCTACATAAACTGTATGGAATTGAAAATGTGAGTGATGTACCGGACTCGTATAATTCTCCCCTATATACCTTGGCTCCGGATTATGGACTCTTCCGATGAAATGTACCACCTTTTGGCTTTGATCATTTTGATGCTTCAAACCCAACACTTATAGAGGGTATGAGAAACGAGATCCCCAAATCTTGACTTAATTAAACATTGTAAATGGCTACTCATATATTGAAGTCACATCATCAATAGCCAATAACCAGGAAAAAACAGGGACACGAAATGCAATTCTAACCTTAAGGCCACCACACTTCCACGGAACCATGGCTGATACTACCAAACTACTGGCCATGGTTATGAGTGGGTCAGGGTTCTGAGTTGTGTAGCATTTACCACACATGGCAGATGTGACACCTCGGTGTTAGATTTTTTGTGGATGCAAAAATGATCGCTTCAGAGTCGGATAAGATAATTATCATGCTACTCGACCACTCATCATCAGGCCTTCTGTAGAGAAGATGTAATCCATAATGAAATCTACAATTTGTATCAGGGATTTTCAGGAACATAATGAAGTCTATAAGCATAGGGCTAGATATTGGCTACGACATGAAAAAAGATGCAGATTCAGTAAACAGCATCACATTATGAATTGAGAGCATACCCTGATACAGCAGGAATGGTGGTGCATGTCCTACCCCAGCAATACAGTTCGGAATTTAGTGTTCCTTGGAATGTATTTACTGCGCTCTGGAATGCATGCAATGCTGACACGAAAATTCAAACACAGAAGTTGTGCTCGCATGTTTCAAGTGTGTACCAGAGCAGCATAGAGTCTGTGACGTCATCATAGAATGTTAGGACTGGTGCTGAGAGATGGAGTGTGCATGACTGTATCTGAACCAGTAGGGCAAGGGGGCAGGAGCTACTTCTCCATTAGGTTTTCCTGAAATAGGATTTTAGACAAGCAGCCCTAGGCTTCCACTTCATTGTAGACCACTCCCAAGTCCTCTTAACCAGGGAATCAGACCCCATTGCAATGCTGCTCTAGAGCTGAGATGGCTTGCAGGCAGAGGGGTGTTGGAGAACCACCAGAGTCCTATAGGAGCGCAGCTGGAGGAAGACTGTATCTGGCAATGATCAGACAGCAGAAGGTAGGACAGGATGTATGAGGGGAGGAGTGTGAGAGGCTGCTTCACATCTGCAATGTCAGATTCAATGAGTGTTTGGAAAGGGGCTGGAGCGAGTGTGATGTCTACACTCACTTCCATACACACTAAGAAAAGTTTGAGGACTGTTGAGGAGGGCGAGGATATCACCGGGAAACAGCTGAACTCACACAAACAAAAAAACAAAACAAATATAAATGTGTCCATCTGTAATGCAACTGGTGCTCATGTAAAGCGCTCTGATACCTTTCGGGCAAGTTTGCGCTTAATAAAACTATAGAGAAAAATAAAAAGATGCAAGGTCTCTCAAATAGCCGCAGATGTTCTGGATCTATGCAAGAGAGGGATCCTTGGTAAAGGTTTCATAGGATCCAATATTCGTTGCTTCTGTACATCATTTGAGTACGCTCATGGCGACATGTTTGCATTTGCAATGGGAAGGACTTCAAATAGTAGCAGATCAGACGCGTGTCAAAGAGATATCTGTAGAACACTGCGGGTCTCACAGTAAATAAGCAAGACAAGGATTGTGCTGTAACACAAAATGCACGTTTATGAGACAATAACATACAGGTAAGAATGTACTAGCATATACAGCGTGACATTTTGCCACTAACGGCCTGTAAAGTGGCTAATATTTTAGGGTTTATCTATAAGGCATTACCCACATGTCTTGTATGCCAATGTAATCTAGTCCTTTGTATGTCTAAAGATGGCACACATTCGGAAACACTGTGTAGTTACAATTCTGTTTAAAGTTTACAATTCATGAAGACAGAATGGACACCTTCAAATCATTAGCTGACTGTTGGTGGTTTCGGTTGTTAACTCGGCTCGTTGTGGTCAAGCGAAGTGGTCATTCCCGATGGTGCTGACAGTTTGGTGGGCCCAAAGCTGTGGATATGGGCTGTTTTTCCTGAAGCAATTAGCACGTGCACAGTCCAAGCTCAAGTAACCCCTATTAATTTAAGAGCGCATGTTGCGTGCTAATCAGGGTATCCATTTTATATGATGGGGCAGTCTGAAAGAAAACAAGCTTGGGCACATTCTACAGAACAGGCCCTATTGACTACTGTGTGCCTGTTGTGTGCTGTTTTGGGGGCCATTTCGGTACGTTGGGCAAGTTTATATTGGCTTGTGCGTATTTTATGTATCCCAAGTTGGAACAAGATTGTTTCCTTATTCAACCTCTGTATCCTGTGAGTTTTTTAGCAGCTAATTTGAATCAAGCTTTCTTTTTACACTAATATCTACCTACATCAAATCATATTGGGATTCCAGGGTGTACAACATGGATGCACCCTTATTGTAGTTGCATAGTGTATACCTCACATTCATTTTTCTTTTTTTTTTAAACTGCATTTGTGTGGCAGCAACGACCCACGTTTAGTGTTCATTATGTAAAAATGTAGCACCACTGCAATATCTTCAGAATCAAGGTACTATTCCCTGAATTGGGAACAGTGGCATGAAGCATTCGAGTTGTACCTTGAGGCTATTGATGGTGACACGTTCACTTCAAAAAGGAAAAAAGCTCTTTTAGTACATAATTTAGGCTCTGAAAGTAGAAGTATTTTAAAAACACTTCCATTAAAGTTGGCCAATGCTCGCATTAGTGGAGCGATGAAGGTGATGCAGCTGGAACTACAGACGGATATGCATCCATCATTAAGACGCTGGATAAAAGATTCATTCTTAGGAAGAAAATTGTTTTGGAACACCATTAATTTCTTCAGCCAGCCCAGTTCCTGGCGCATCAATAGATTACATTGTAGCTGCATGAAGAATGTTGGTGGTTACTTGTAATTATTGTGAATTTAAAGAGGAAATACTTTGCGATCAACTAATCGTGAGAACTAACAATGGAATAATTCAAGAACAATTATTGTCAACTGAAGATCCTAATCTTGAGTGTGCTATACACATTACAAGAAGCATAGAGCCCTGTAAAAAGGACATGAGGGAAATGAACACAGGTTCAAGGTCAAGCGGAGTGCAACTAATTACTAGACAATCTGAAAGACGGACCACTAAATCGAAATCCGATAAACTTAGAAGTGCATCTTCTCACAGTAACATTGCTCATGAGAAAAATGATCTAATGTAGCGCTCGAAGCATGGGAGTCACACTTTGGGTCCCTGTATGACTGCGAGGCGGAAGGTCCCCCAAGCCCAGATATCGCGAGTAGCATCTTGGAGCACTGTCAGGAGGGGATATTTCATTGACGGAGGTTCAAAATGCTATAAACAGCTTACTCCCCAAATAAAGCACCTGGTCTCAATAAACTCCCGGGGGACCTCTTCCGGGAGGAGCCCATTGTTTGGGTCCCATACCTGTGTGCCCTATTTAATGCTATTTTGAAGGGCATGAATCCCCCAGATACTTGGAAGATACCCATACTTAAAAAAGGTTGCCCTCTTCTTCCCACCAACTATAGACCCATCATTTTAATTGATAACACCCAAAAGCTGATGGGCAGGTCTTATTGGTCCGTATGCAGGGGTGGATGGAGGAGCAGGGAATCTTGAGCCCCTACCAGGTCGGCTTCAGATCAAGTATGTCCACTGTGGACCAGATATTTAGATTACAGCTACTCTTCTGGAAAACGGTGAAGATGGAGGGTGGCAACCTCCATCTTATATTTGTTGATCTGAAGTCGGCCTTCGATCTTGTGCCTAGAAAAAAGTTGTGGGAGGTGCTTGGTGAGCTTGGGATTCTACTATATCTTCTTAATGTGCTGGTGAGGCTACACACAGACAACTATGCACAAGTTAGATGCGGAAAATATGGAGAACTCTCCTCGCACTTCCATGTCAGAAAAGGGGTGAGACAAGGATGCGTTTTAGCCCCTACACTATTTTGTCTCTACATTAACAGGCTTATTGCTTTTTTAAACAATATAAAAGACACTTATACGCCACAACTTGCCACCGGGAAGATACCCGCGTTGATGTTCGCGGGCGATACTTTGTTATTGTCCATATCACCCCTAGGCATTCAACGCAACGTGGATGGGTTTGCACAGTTTTGTAATATGAGAGGTTTGGAGATTTATCTATATAAGACCAAATTCATGGTCTTCAACCCTCCAAAGAGCACGCGTCCAAACCCCTCTCTCAATGGTACCCTCCTTGACAAAGTAAGGACATTTGATTATCTGGGTATTACATTGTCCGAGCAATTTGGGTGGGGCCCCAGATGACCAAAGCACGTCTTATGCTCACCCAGACAGCAGGGGGGATAACATAAATGCTGAGAACATCTGCTTTTTAGCCAGCAGCCCCTGTGGTGGAGATTCACAAGGCTCGAGCAAGAGGGGCCACATTATTTGGGGCGGAGCTTTGGGGGCTAAGTTCTACTATGGACCTTGTGAATCTAGAAAATAACTTCATGAGCAGCTCAAAGGTCTACCATGCAGCACCCCTTTAGTCCCCCTCCGCGTGGACTTGGGTATGAGGCCAATCAATCAATCAAGAGATTGCCCTCAGGCCCTTGACATTTTGGAAGAGGTTATGGGTAACTCCCGAGCTGAATGTGTTTAAAGAAGAGCTGAAGGAGCTCCTCCCCAGACTCAATCCCAGCAAAATACCATGGCTGGCCCATATCAGGAGTCTTTCGAACAGGCTTGGGAGATCGGAGCTTTGGTCATCTCCTGAGCTATCCTGTCCCACGATATCCATGGCGGATCTCCTAAAACATTTTAGGCAATTCAACCTGCTGTCTTTACAGGAGAGCTCTAAAGAGGGCAGGCTGACAATGGAGTTTTTACAAGTAAAAGAGGTGTACATGAAGGAACCCTTTCTGGATGTAATCCAGCCACCTATGGCTAGGAAAATTGTACGCACAATTTAGATGGGGGAATAGTGTACACTAGTTCATGGCCTCTCGAGAAGTCGAGCGTGTGTCCCAGTTGTAAACTAACGGCTGAAACTGAATTGCATGTGCTGTTTTTCTGCCCGGCCTATGTGTTACCCCGCAAACGCTGGGTAATCCAATTATGTAAAAACTTAGGGTTCACCCGTTGTGCAGAGGATTTTAGAGTTTTAAAATATGACACTGATCCGCCAATTATATTTGCGGTATCTCAGTTTTTAAATGCCATGTGGCACACCAGGAGAGGACTTTTAAAGCATCTATAGTGGTGGATCAATTGGAGGAACCACTCGTTCATTTTTAAAGTGTAGTTCAGTGATTGTCTTGCTTTTTTTTAGAAAACTGAACTTGGTAATATGTGTTTTCAACCGTGCATACAGTATGAAAATTTAATTATTTTATAATCTGTGTAAATATTAGGGAATTGTCTTATATGCACTTTTATGGCCTGAACAGCCGAAATAAAGTTTTATCATATCATATCTAATGTGTTTCCACTTTCACTTTATTTTGGTGAATATATTGAGCCTTCTTCTGTTTTTAGAATATTTTAATTAAGAACCACTTGCTAGTTCTGTACACTTTTCTTAAATTGCTTTGCTTGCACTTTGATGGATTTGATTGTCTAACTAAAGTAACTTCAAAGTAAATGAAAGGGTTTCGGATGTGGTATTAAGACTCTTGGGAAATGCCAAGTGTTGTGTTGCTACTAGATATGTTTTAAATGTGGACAAAAGGGGCACTTCTCAAGGGTATGCAAAGCTTCTGTGTGTCAAAAGTTACAGTCTGTCTCAAGCGTCAAAGCAATTTAAGAATGTGTTCCGAAGACAGTGATAATGTAGTACTGATGTTATCCTCCCGTAGATATGAGGAGGCATGAGTATTTGAAATTGCTACAGTCGAAAACGTTGTAAGGCGCAATCAACCTTATTGCATTATTTTCATCAACTAGAGTGATGTCAAAGTCAAGGCAGATTCTAATTCCACATTCACATTAATTATTGAGTGTGAAATACCTATTATCAAGGATGTGCAGTTACATGACTCTTATATACATTGTTTTGCTTATGGTGTCACAAGAATAGAAGTGGTTGGGAAGATTGAAGCTAAGTTACAATTTGACAATTGTGTTACCACTGCACAGGTGTAGGTAGTGAGAAGTGTATAGAACTTTTTGGGCCGGAATGACAATGGGAAACTTCAAATGAGTTTAGACCCCAATCACTCTGACATGTTAATGTCCAAGCAAAAATGTCTTAATTCTTTGTCCAATGGGACAAACCATGCAATGATCAGGAGTGGGTAGATGAATGTCCACATGTGTTCACAGACAGGTTAGGTATAGTGAAATGTTTTCAACAACACATTGAGTTGAAGCATGGTGCCCAATCAGCTGAACACAAAGTCAGCAGAGTTAGAGAAGTCAATTAAAAGGAGAACTGGAGAGACTACGTAGTTTGCCGATTATCAAACCCATCAAGGGTTCGGGAAAGTCTGACAAATCTTTAAGATTGTGTGTTGACTTACCAATCTAAACTTGAAAATCTAGGTGGATCATCAACCTCTACCCAATATCAATGAGATGTTTTCTACATTTAAAGTAGCAGAAATATTCACTTCTCTCAACATGTCATCTGTTTATCATCAGATGGAACTCTGGGAGGATTCTGGGCATTTGACCTCCATTGTGGCACCTTGTGGAAGCTTTTTGTTATGTTCATGTGCCAATCTGTTTAGTGTCAGCTTCCTCTGTGTTTCACAGATTGATAAATAATTTATTTAAGAACATTGAGGATGTCCTCTACTTTCAAGATAACATCTTTATTTATGGTAGAGATGCAAGAGATCATTATTGCAAGTGAGCTAACACTTAAAAAAGACAAATGTAATTTTCTACGCTCAGGGGTGGATTATTTGGGTCATTTTGCTTTTGAGGTCTTTCCTCGGTCTCCTAGAGTACTATGCCAAATCTGTAAAAATGTTTACTAGCAAGACATCAGGTTTGCAAAATTTAACTTGGGAAAATATTAAGTATATTTGGGATAATGAATGTGACATGGTATTTGAGTCAGTTAAAAAGGAAAGTGTAGATGCTACGCCACTGAAACCTTTCAATACCAGTAATATGAGTATCAACACTACAAATGCCAGTAGCCAAGTCCTGAGTGCAGTTTTAATGCAAAGTTAAAAGAAATGTTAGTGAGAAAATTGTGGCTTTTGCCTCTAGACCCTTGGGGGATACAGAATCCACATACTTTACAATTGAGAAAGATGCCCTTGCTTTATGGTGGGGTATTTAATATTTCAAGAATTTAATTTGAGGGAATCGATTTGTCTTTAGGACTGATCACAAACCTTTGGTCGATTTATTCAGTACCACAGGTGGGGGTAGTGGTATTTACCGGATTGTGAAATGGCAATACTGTGAAATGGCAATACAGACTTCAGGAGTTTCAGTAAACTCTTGAGCTTATCCAGGTTACCCTTGAGTGAAGAGCATTCTGATGAATCTCCTCCAGATGAGCTTGAAATGGCGTGTGCTATTAGTTCTGTGAATTCGGTCATGGAAGGAGCATTGTCTAAACTGGAATGGATTCAAGCGTTAATGGAGGTTGGTGACATTAAAACAGTCATGAAGTACTTGTCTCAAGGACGGCCCGATTATAAATAATTGAAACAAAATATAATTCAATACAAGAGAGTTGCTGAAGAGTGGTAAGTTGTTAGTCGTGTGCTACGAAGAGTTAGGTCGTTAGCAGTTACCGCAGGTGTACACAGTAAAGTCTTAAGCTTGGTACATGAAGGACATGTAGGCATACATGCCATGAAGTGCAGGCTTAGAGAGGACTTCTGGTGGCTTGGTGTGGAAAAGGAAGTGGAATGTTATATCTGAAAATTTTGTCAGTGTGCTATCATTGACAAAACGTGGGTTATAACCCTGAGTTCTGTCACTCCCATAACAGTTAATAAATTGCCATGGCATAATGTGGCCTTTGATATTGCTAGACCATTTGACGTTTTAAGAATTATATCTAAATTTGCACTTGTTTTGAGAGATTTTTTTTCCAAATGACCTGAAATTAGGTTGGTGGAAAATACCAATTCATTTATTTTCTTCAAAAAGTGTTTTTAAGGGAAGGTTGTCCCAAAGAGTTGGTCAGTGATAATGGAACTCAATTGATATCAAGAGAAATCTAGGAGTTTTTGACATCTGTGGGGAATATGATGGAAGTGTTCCTTGTGCAGCAGTTTCTGCCCTACTTGGGCAATCGGAGGTTGTAAGAAATAAATTGTGTTGAGCTTACCTATGTTGCATCTTTTCACCTGCCTATTACAAAAGTCCTATAATGCTGCTGACAGTGACTCACCAGCTTGATGAATGCTTCTCCTTGGTAGGGATCAGTGAGGACTTCTTTGCTGGACAGAAAAAAAAACTGATATCGTGATTTCTCAGTGTGTCAACTAATTCTCTTATTTTTAGTGTGATGTCTGTTAGTCAGAGGGCCAAGGATCAGGGGGCAGCAACTGGTCCACAGCCATGGCGGCTGAGGTAATTTGCCCTCCCTCTGCAAAACTGGGTCAAGAACAACTCATTCAGCACATGCCTCTCAGTGGTGTAGATGGTGAGATGTTACAGGCGGGTTAGTGTGGTGGTACAGCAGGCTAAGATCTAAAACAAAATACAATCAACCCGCTTAATAACTTGATTGCCCAGCCCAGAACTTCTCCTTAGAAAAGAAAAGTACTTTATTCTACGGTAAGGCATAATACTACACACAACACATACTCCCAACTAGGATGTAAATGACAAAATATGTTAGTGATGGCCCAATACAAAGCATTATGCTTCTTTTGGCCAGTTCCGTGAGCCCTCCCCCTCCCCCCCCACCCGGGATCACCTGACGCCTCCCAGTTTGAAGTGCATGCTCTCTGTTAGTATAGAGTTACCTTCTAGGTGGGCCAGCCAAATAGTCTCTCACCTGTTATATGCACAGAACAGGGATGCAAAGGGTCTTAAATTTACACTCTGGCTCACTAGAGCTGTACTGAGCCGAAGTTGAGCCACAATACAGAACCATTCAGCGCATCCTGGTGCAGTGCTAGGAAGACACTTGAACAGGTCAGCTGGCCACCGCAGATTTTTCAGTTTTCTTCATCTTGGGTATCGGGGATCAACCAAGCAGGGGTCAGTTAGTGCCGTGGTCATGCTGACCACGTTTCCAAACACCCAGTAGCATGAATTCCATCTTAAGTTGGGGATACCAATTGTGCACCCTTCGGCAAGTGATGGGTATGACAGTGCACACTGCTCAGATATGCTTCAGATGGGCTATAGTTCAAAACATGGGTCAGCAGCTCCTGCTGTTACCAAGAGATACAGAGAGGGCTGACAGGGGATAAGGCTTAAAACCCGTTTAAGTCAGTTCTCTTTTCAAGCATCCCCCTCAGGCTGACTTCCAGACTCAGCCTTTGCTGGAGTGATGCCCTTTACAACAGGGATATCTCTAGGCTGTACCATCTACAACTAAAGCATGAAGCTGTGTGAGCACTATGCACTTGACTATCAATAGTGACAATAAACAGGAAGAGAGAGAGAGAGACAAAAGGCTGACCCCCTTTCTGAAAGGATAATCCACACTGAAATTGAGAGGAGGAATTGTAGTCACATACGCCACCCTACCCTCCAAATGGCAGTATCAAGAAGACCAATCTGCAGCCCTCTGTATCAGAAAGGATCTAACTGTTTTTACAAGAGAAAGCATGTATCCTTGTTCACCTCCCTCCAGTCTCAGGAATGTCAGCAATACACATCCACTGTCTCGAAAAGCAACCTCACATCCATCTTGTGCAGATGAACAGGCAACAGATTTACAAAATCAAACCCACAGGTTTGTTTCACTCTGGTTCATTCGACTCATGCAGTAAATAACACACTTCTCACGTACCACACGCATTCATCTACACACTTCATGTGCTAGAGTTCTGTGCTTACTGTTAGCAGCGGAAATGTATACAAGCAGGCCAGTAGGGTCCCATTCTTGTGACACAGGCAAAAAGGTCTGGTCACACTACAATCACCTAAAAGCATGGTATGTACATACATGAGCCCAAGATAGCAGTCCTCTGCAGCTACTGAAGGCTTGCTTGGTATACCCTTCAAGGTACAGTATAGGTCTAGGATCAGTCACCTGTCAAGGTCATCCCAACAATATAATAATATAATAAAAGAGGGATGTACACATACCATTGGACTAAGACCTCTGACAATCAGGTAAAAAAGCTTGACCACACAGCTGTGACTGCTGACTCTGTGGACAAATAAATACACTGCACAGGTGTTAGTTAGACCACACCATCACATGCATTTGGTGCTATCTTGCAGTTATGCAAAAAGGTCCATTTATGCTAAATATTGTATATAATGGTTGACAAAGATATTCTCCTGACACCAGTGAGTCATTGGGGAACCAGATGACCTGAAAATGAAACTATGACTGCGCTAAAACAGGCCTTCTACTGACCCGGCAACATGTGCCTTAGTCACTAGCCCTGTCGCTGATGGGTCACTCTGTGGTCTGTTAGCCTCACCTATGATGCGCATACCCAATGATCTGCCAAACACATCACTTGGATAGGAGAGCTTATCCGGCATGGAAATGTAATGGCTTTTCAGGTCCCTATGGAACAATATGATATCCACAGAGACTGCAATTCATAACTTACAGGTGTATTAGAGCAGCATTGCTTAAACACTGCCTCACAATACCACTTGAGCCCCTATACATCTTTCTTTCTTTGTTTCTCTCTTTCTTTTCTTTCCATTACTCTTACTTTCTGTTTTGCCTTCCTTCCTTCTTCCTTCATTCCTTTTTCTTCCTTTCCTTCTTCCTTTCTGTCTTTCTTTTCTTTCTTTCTTTCTTTCTTACTTTTTCTGTCTTTCTTTCTCAAAAACAAGAGGCTTGCAGCCAATGCCAGACTGATTAACTTCTTTTGGTATATGTCAGCAAAGACCTTTTGATTTAGCTAAACGTATGTGTATAACATAGTTACTTATAGGGGTTTCAGCCAGGATTCATCCATTAGTCTGTGGCTGGTGCCATTCACATTTTTCTTCTACCCACTCCAGCATGTATTAAGGGGCAATACACCAGCCCACTTCTGCAATTGGCTGACTTCACTACAGTTAACATAATGGTTCCCTTTCACAAGGAATACTCACACACACAAACGCGCTCCCCTTCAGGGCCAGGGAGTATTCTGGCAATGTGTGTGTTCTTTAGACCCCCAAAAACTCTTTTTGCCTGTCGAAATTCTTTAAAAAAAATTAATGATGGCCCAGCACAGTCACAAACACTAAAGTTTTGCATAAACCATGACAAAACACAACAGGAATTGGCAGAAGGCTGATGGCCAATGCCAGACCTACTGACAATGTTTGTTCCTCATTTTAATCTTTTATCTTGCATATGCTTATAGAATGTATGTGTTTTATTATGGATGGATAAGTGGGTGAATGTAAGAATGAGTTAGTGAGTAGATGACTGGCTGTTGGAATGGAAAGATGTGTTTATGAGGTCATATGTGATGGGCCATTTTGTTTCTACGCTCATCGTTCACTGAAGAGGCACTTTTCATTTGAAAGCCAGACCTATTGGTGTTGCCAATGCTTGTTTGTTTTCTCGTGGAAACTGCCATTGCACTGTGGCAATTTCCAATAAAGCCAGTTTGCTCCAGTTATACGAGCCTCCCTGCAACTACTTTAAATCATGTGTATATGTCAACACTTCCAGGAAGACTACATGTCGAAGTAATAGAGTACTCTCTCAGGTGCAAAAGTTAAATAAAATAAAAATGACAAAGCTCATAAAAATTCTGTCTGAACACAACCCAGCTGATGCATGACATTTCCATGGTGATTTCCATTATCTTATAACCTATTTAATGCAATAATGTGCCTGGAGTCTGGAGTGCCTGTATTGACACTCCATCTTCAGAGACACTGGAGTTGATATGATTATTAGTAAGTCTAGCAGTATTTGGGTTCTGCAGTTCTCCGTCCGCTTCAGGGCGCATGGCTGTGTGTATTTAACTGCATGTTGAACGTATGGATTGGATTTCATTTTATGAGCTTCACGAATAAAGCAATAATGCAGAGACATCATTTATATGCAAAATGACACAGGCCTTGATTTTCAAGGGAAAGCCTGTGAGTTTACAGCACACCACACACCACATTGAATCAGACAGCAGAGCAAACAACCTGGAGTCCAGAGAGATTTTAAGTGTGCGCCTTTTCTGAGAGCAGGCAGTCATAAATAATCAGCCTTGGTAACAGGCATTTCCTGTCTTGCCGGAAAGAGAACACAAGCTTTGGCCAAGCAAATAGGCAGGCATTGACTTGCCAGCCATAAGGCTTTTTCAATGCTTGTTTTGTTTTGTCATGATTTATGCATAACGTATCGTTGGGGGAGATGCTGGCCCCTCCTCAATATAAAAAACACTCTGTGGTTTATTTACAAGCCCCTTGCGCCACCGGTGCATCACTTTTTGTGATGCACCACTGGTGCAACCTCCTACCCTATATTTACAAGGACACGATTTACTTCTACAAAATCCTTGAGAGACTCATTCATTCCCATCTCTCCCAATTCATCGAATCTAATAAAATCCTCCACCCCTCTCAATCCGGCTTTAGAACCGGATTTTCCACTGAAACCACACTGCTGGGGGTCACGGAGTAGCTGTGCCACCACCTTGATAGAGGAGAAACAGTTGCGCTTATACTGCTCGAGCTCAGCGTGGCGTTTGACACAATTTCCCATGCCATACGCATCAACACACTAAGCTCGCTGGGCATTTGTGGCCCAGCATTGAACTGCATCTCCTCCTTTCTAGCCAACTGCACTTTTTAAATCTTTTCTGCCACGGCCAATTCTAATTTTCACTCTTCACCTTACGGGGTACTCCAGGGATCTAACCTTAGTCCTCTGCTTTTTAATTTATACGTCAGGCCTCTAGCGCACATCGCCGAACAAGCCGGCCTGACCCTATTTACCTACGCCGATGACTCCCAGATCACCTTTTCCCTTTGGAGCACTGACCCTGGCTCGACATCTCTCCTTCAGTCACGCTTAGGGAAAATTGCTACATGGATGAACTGCAACCTTCTTATCAATATAACTGCTATGGAACGTCCAGCTCCAGTGCTGAACGTTCCATTGCGCAGGTGCAGTTCGAACGTTCAACGGCCGACGGCAGCACTACGGAGGTAGTGGTGCCGTCGGCCGTTGGTCGTGCGCAGCACTTAAGGGGTTAAATTGAATGTCAAAAGACCGAGGTCCTGATTCTCTGTTAAAAGAACAACCTGTGGGGCCCGTTACACTAGCCTGCCAAGATGGGCGCCCTCCCGCTGCCCTCCAGCTATGTCCGTAACCTGTGAGTTACTATTGAGGAATCACTAACCATGCACCAACAGGCAGTCAAGGTCTCAGCGGTCTGTTTTACCATCTTGAAATGGCTTAGGAAAATCATTTGGATGCTGCCAGGCGACACCCAGCGATCAGTGGTCCATGCCCTTATAACATCTCGGCTGGACTTTGGAAATGTCCTTTATCTGGGTTCTAACAAGGCAGTGACCAGACGACTGCAGCTGGTACAGAACTCTGCCGCGAGATTACTGTGCAGGATTCCCAAAGCCACCCCCATCTCCGGCTACCTCCGTCATCTACATTGGCTCAGGGTTGAGAGTCGTATCAAATTCAAAACCCTGAGCTATATGTTTAAAATCAAAATGGGCACAGCTCCACAGTACTTACAATCCCTTGTCCGTCCCTATACACCATCTACGGTCTACAACTCATGGAAATGTCCCTGTACCTAGAGTCAAACTCTCCAGGATGGGTGGGAGTTCTTTTTCCTACCTTGGTCCATCACTATGGAACTCTCTCCCCCTGACAACCGCAAAGAAACCATCTACACACGCTTTCGCAGATCCCTCAAGGCTTGGCTATTTAACCAGTACCTCTGTCTATCGGTATAAATATGCTATTACCTGCACTTAGTCCGTCCAGCACCGGGAAACCCTTTTTGGGTAGCTGCCGCGCTCTATAAGCTTAATAAATAAATAAATAAACACGTTACGCAACCCTGAGTAGCTTTTCCTGTCCTTGTAAATAAGGCCTCTTCTCAGGCAACACTTTTGTGTGAAAGGGGCATGACATGGGTGTTGCTGTGGGTGTTTCTACGCAACACTCATGTATTCTGCAGCATTTCCAGATTTACGAGAATTTGTAACCCTGGAAATGGGACAGAATGCTACGCTACACCAGGGGAGACGTACCGAGGCACAACGAGGAGAAATTTCTACATTTCTCCTCGCTTTTTCCTCTTTCTTGGGCTGCTGCATTCTGCAGCACACATAGGAAGAGGAAATCACCTCTTTTTCTGTTTTTGTTGTTGTATTTGTGTAGAAAGCTACCCCTTCCTGCACAGAAACAATCTCACCACAACGCAGGCACCACTGCACTGTGGCGCAAGGGTGCCTGCATGGCGCATGGCAGCCGATTATGCGCCAGTGCAGAGGAATGCACAGGGATGCGTCATATTGTTGTACATTTGACATATCCCTGTGTTTTGAAAGTGGCGCAGCGTGGCGCTGCCAAAGGGCTTGAGGTGTCGAGCTGTGGCACCTTATTGTAAATAAGACCCTTTGGGTCTCATTTGTGAGACTCCTTGCACTGCCAGAATGTCACTTTCTGTAATGCTCATGTGGCGCAGGAGCCTGCTACATATTTACAAGGCTGCACAGAGCCACTTTTTTTGGCTTAATGCTGCCTTGTAAATATTGTTCCATTTAAAACAGTTTTCTGCGTTAAAGGTGCATGCAAGGGTCGTTTCCAGCAACATCCATGGCTTTTTGACACTGCCCCTGGTTTACGAGAAATCATAAATCGGAGGCAGTGCCAAACACTTACGCCTCCCCAGGGGAGGCATAAGGGAGGCACGGCGAGGAGAAATATCTTTATTTCTCCTCATTTTTCCTTTTTCTATGTGTGCTGCATCTGCAGCACACGTGGAAAGAGGAAAAAGCCTATTGTGATTGTTTTTGTGCAGGAAAGTTTACCTTCCTGCACAACAATAGTCATCCCTGCAATGCAGGCACCCTTGCCACATGGTGCTAAAGTGCCTGCGTTGGCGCACGGCAGCTCATTGAGCCCCAGCGCAGGGGTAAAGGACAGGAATTCATGATATCTGATCGATACGGCACATTCCTGCCCTTTTCTTTAGCCATAGTGCAGCGCAGCAGGAAGGTCTGTGGTGCTGCCCCATGGCAAAAACTCATAAATTAATCCCCTTTGCCTAAAATCAAAAACATTCTCTGACCTCTAAAAGCACACATTGCCATAGTAGTCCCAGGCATTGAAACTAACTACTTAGGGCGTTATTCACAAAGGCACTTTCGTGTAGTGAAGTTATGAGTGCGGAGTCTACACACTGGCAGCAGAGTATCCACACTAGTGATGGAATCCCCTCACTCTGGGTGGAATCTTAGTAAGGCGCACTCTCTGCAGTGCCTCATGTGGGGATTCCGCCCGAAGTGCAGAGAGGCAGAGATTATGCCCAAAAGTGCAGAGACTTCTCCATAAATGCAGAGACTCCGTACTCGTAACTTTACTACACAAAAGTCCCTTTGTAAATCGGGCCCAGTGTGTGTAGTTGCTCCTTGAGAAAGGAGAGAATGACATCACTCACAATGAAGTTAGCCAGTGACAGATCTATTACCCCAAGAAGTATTCTGTAGTGGGAGGGAGACAAATGTGAATGACATGGCAACACACCAATAGATGAAGAGGGCTGGCTAAAAGGCACAGTAAGTATACTATACTTACAATTATAAATTCAAAAGGACTTGGCTAACACCAGACTTAAACAAAGGCCTCATTTAAAGCTCCAAGAATTGATCTCCGCTTTGTAAAAAAGGCTCTCTTACACACTGTTTTCTACGTGAAAGGGGCATTCAAAGGATATTGCTGTGGGCGTTCCACCACAACACCCATTGCTTTTTTATGCCTAACCAGATTTACAAGAGCGTGTAAATCTGAGGCAGTGCTAATAAATTAACACCCTTCAATAGCAGTTGTTAGAATAGCGCAACGTATTTCTCCTCATTTCGGCTTATTCTACGTGTGCTGCTTTTGCCAGCACTCACAGAAAGAGCAAAACACCATTAATGATTGTTTAAGTGCAGGAAGGTGTCCCTTCCTGCACATAACCTATTATTAAATATTGATGATTTACTATTCTATGTGTGCTGCAGAATGCAGCACCCATAGTAAAAACAAATCACCATTATTAATTGTTTATGTGCAGGAAGGGAAACCTTCCTACTCATAAACAATCATTCCCTGCAGCGCAAGTACCCTTGCACTATGAACAAGTGTGTCTGTGTTGGTACTAGGCAGCTTTTATTAGCACCAGAGAGACGGAAAACACAGGGGTGCAGCGTATTGCTGTAAATACTGCACATCCCTGCGTTTTGAAAATGGCAGAGCACGGCGCTGCACATTTTGACACAGCTCTGCACTTCATCATTTCCTTGTAAATATGCCCCTCTGTCTCTAGGAAACAGCTCCAAATCCGCAATGTGTTTAGTCTTTTAATACGTTTTTCTTCCACAGATCGGTGCATACTTTCTTTCAATCAGTTAGTCAGCCAAAGAGGTTTATTTCCGTTTGCGGAACCCATAAACTTTTGCAAAAATTGTTTTTGTAAAACAAAAAATATTGTATTGGAGCATTTGCACAGCAAGTATGGGGCGATGAAAAGAAACAACATACATAGCATAGTTTAATTAAAATGCTCTCATACATATGTAATCTTACATTAGGAATGACTGTGAAACAGTACTGGACTTACTGCACTAGGAATTCAAAGCACTAGGACTCCAAAGCACTATAACTTCCGGCACTAGGAATTAATGCTCTCTCATGGATCAATAATTCTGAGGTGCTGGATTCCATGCCATTCTCAGCATCCTCCTGAGAATTGAGGAATTACACAGGAATTGATGTCTACACATGTGACCCCCCTCTCACACACTATAATTCCACATATTTGATGGGCTCTATTCCCGCAACATATTTTGCCAGGTTTTATGTTGACATGCCTGTGGTCATGCTGTGGTAAATATTTTAGTAATTTACCTTGATCGGAATTTCTTTAATATCAATAAGGTCAAGCATGAAGAGCAGAGTCCGTGGTGGTTAGAATTCAGGGTCTTTATTCAGTAACTCGAGTTAAGGGAGAGCTCCGTCACCTAAGGAGGCTCGGGAATGGTCTCTACTTTAATCAAAGAAAATACAGTTTATATATACAGAAAAGAGGAAGGAGCTTCCCTTTAGCAATGCTCGGTTACAAAATGTGGCAATCATACAGGAATCAGGGCAGTAGCGACGTAACTGTGTCATAATCGTGAGGAAGTAACGGCAGAAACAGAGTGGTGAGAAATAACCCTAGGCTGGTTCCTTAGATAAGAAAAAGGAGAAATGGTCGTGACAGGATGTCTGGTGTCATGTGTTAGCAAACAGGAGCTGGTTTCTCGGAATTGGTTGTCGTGTCTTGGCAAACGGGGGCTTATTTCTCGCAATCGGCCTGACCATAAGCAGGGGGGGTGGTTACAATGGGGGTTCATTTCTCGGAATCGGCTGGACCATAAGAATGTGCAGTTGCAGTTTGAGGAAGAGATGTGTTTGCGTGCAACCTTACGTTTATGTGCCCGGGTTTTCTAGTTACCGACATGATGAGCTCGGGACGTGAAAGAGAGGGTATATAATGGGACATACATAATGACAATATTCTATTTTCCACATTCCCTCCTTGTCCCATAATATACCCTTTTAAGATTGTCTTTCTTAATCTACCTCTATGTTCATTAGGTTGTCCACTTGTTCCTGTAACATAATCTTTTCCTTGCTTTTCTTTCTAGTTTGGGGTCTGGGAATGCAGGTAGTGATACAGAAACTACAGAGTGCTGGACCGCACTGAATACAGAGGCAACAGGTGAAGAGAATGGCTAGAGCAAGACCTATAATTGTAAGTACCTTCTATCCCCATGAGGACAGGAGGCCCCAGAGCCAACCCGTCAGGGACCCGGCATCAGTGTCTGCATCTAGTTTTCTGGAAAGTACATGAAGGCGGGAAATAGCGGAATACACTGAGGGTGCATTATCTGGAATAAATATACAACAGCTGGACCCGATCAGTTCACATACACCACCACGGTCGGCCAATATGATGTCTAGGACCATACGGTTCTGCAACATCATGAGTCTGTTGGCAGCCATCTCAGCGGTGATGTTACTTAATGCACCAGCTGTTTCGTCTATGGCTCCCTGTACTACACGAGTCAGTTGTCTTATGTGGTGGCTGTTGATCATGGGACCCCAGAAAGGGATGATTTCTTTAAATAAATCACCAGCCTCTTGGTCCGCTGTATCTTCAGCATCTATGGCCCCCCCTTCGCTGTCTATTAATTACGGTCGGAGGGTCACTTAGATGGTAATCTGCTGGGGCGGTGTAGGTAGGGGGGAGGAGAAATGCAATGTAGCACCTCCCGGACCAGCCTTGTGGTAGCCAAGTACGTGCGTGAGGACCACAGATAAAATAGGTGTTGGGGGCAGTGGCCATCGTTGGGAAATTTAGGTCAGGTAGGGTGTATGTCTTGTTACACTCACTGTCTCCCATTTTCTGACCCTTGCCCTTTCCTCTTACACAGAATAGGCCCTTATAGGGCATGGCCCATCCTCCCTGTTCTGTCTGTCTCTTCTGGACTGAAAACGTTTCCCTAAAGGAGGTAGTGTCATTAAAAAGGGAATAACTGGTCTTTTCATTATTGTCTGCTCGTCCCCATGTCGCTGTGAAAGTTACCATCTTTTCGACAGCTCGTACTGTCTTTGTTTTTATCTCGTTCCAGGTGCTAGTGTTCTTGGCCTTGGTCTCAGGAATGTTTTTAACAGAAGCGGAGAATATCATAGAGAGTGCATAGGTAGATCCGGCATAGCCAAAAGGGAGAGGGATAAAAGGCATTCCTCCGTGTACGGAATGTGGCATTAAACCACAGACCCAACAGTTGGTTTTGTTAATAACCATTTGATGTTGGTGCAGCGTGGAGATGAATGTGTTATTAAAAAATTATTTTCTTCTATTTTCGAGATGTGGAGGAAGATCTACAAATGCATAGCTGTGTTGTTCAAAGGCGTGGGGGAAGATGGTGGAAAAGCTAGATGAAGGAACCAACCTAGGCAAGCCATGATACAAAAGATAGAAATCATGAAGAGTAGGAAGATAGAAACTTTGTTATGCAGTAATTTTACGCATTTAAATATAATTTCCATGTTTTGGCTGCTAGTCTGAGTCAATTGTGCATACGTGACCGGACACTTCCCAGCAACCGCTTCACCAAAACTACGTCTTGGACTTAAATAGCCACCGGTAGGTCGAGGTCAGATGCAATGTCTCTAGCTTGTTTCTGATGGGATCACAGCCGCGATCTGTACTCTTCTTGGGGGGAAAGTTCAGGAAGGGGTGAAATAAAGTCTGTTGTTTCAATGTCTATATTCTCGGGGTTAGCAACAATGGCAGTAGGAGTTGGTCCGAAGAATTTCTTACAATGGCTGGCGTGAAGCCACCCTTTTCTTCCTTCCACTTTGACTGCAGTTCTCGTCATGAGTAGCACCAACTTGGGAGACGTCCACTTTCTTTCCAAGGAGCTGGCGCGATCAAAATTCCTCACCAAGATCCAATCCCCAGGTTGGATGGCGTGTTCCTCAGGTGTTGTTTTGTCTGGAAAGGCTGCAGCCACCTGTGAACGACAAGAACGTAGTGCAGACATCAAGGAAGCTAGGTAATCTGTCAGTACATTAGAATCAATGTCAGTTAACTTTTTAGGGGATGGGACACCCCAGATATTCGGAGGTCTCCCAAATGTGACCTCATAAGGCGACAGGCCCATCCGGGAATGTGCCACCATTCGCATGTAGAAGAGGGCAACCGGAAGGGCTGTAACCCAGTCTATTTGCTTGTCAGCACATATTTTAGCTAGTTTGGTTTTTAGAGTCTGATTATGTCGTTCGACTAGGCCTGCTTTTTGGGGGTGTCAAACACAGTGGAATTTCCAGGTGTATCCTAACAGTAAGGAGACAGCCTCCATCAGTTTGGAGGAGAATGGTTGTCCGTTGTCAGAGTATATGACTCTTGGCAACCCATATCGAGGAAAAAATTCCCTCACCAATTGTTTAGCTATCATCTGGGCACCATAGTCTGGGACGGGGTATGCTTCAGTCCATCGGGTTAAGGTACAGACTACTACGAGGACATACTTATGTCCCCAACATCTTTTCATTTGTATGTAGTCCATTTGGAGGACTTCGAAGTGGTAATTTGGAGGATGGAACCCTCCTTGTTCGACTGAGACACTCTTTCCTGGATTGAACTGACAGCAAATCATACAGGTTCGTACTTTTTGTTTGGCCGCTGAACGTAGGTGCTTGTTATTTATTTGAAAAGGTCTATAACTAGTAAATAAAACTGAAGAGATGAATACTACTCTTATGTAAGCCCACTAACTCTAGAACTAAATCACTAGATGCATAGATATATTCTGATTTATTTTATTTTTCATATATATATATATATTTTTTATACACGTTTTTTTTAAACAATTTGAAGAAAATAAATAGACATTTCATGGATAGGTTTCAATATATTTGATAATCAATGAATATTTCCAATAGTGTTGACAGACAAATCTAAAAATTACATAACAAATACATAGTTGAGCATACGACAAGGAGTGATGGAGGCAACGTGGTAGGTAGCACACAGGCAAAGCGGTGGGTGACACACTAGGTGCTTGTTATGCCATACCAAATTTAGACAGTCTAACATCCCTTTTTCTCATAGATGTGCGGGACCACGAGCAGTTTCTATGATTACAGGAACCATTATGTCAGGGAGAAACCATTTGGACTTATCCTTTGTTACCCAACCCTGATCTGTGTGAGAACCTCCCTCTTCTTCCCATTTCCTCTTTTCGGTCTCTGTAGCTTGGTTTTGGATGTCTACTACATCTTTGGTAGGATCGATAACTGGGTAAACAGTCTTGATGGAAATTTCAGTGTTCAGTGTTCCTGTCTGAGCAGCGTGTTTAGCTGTGGCATCCGCCAGAGCATTACCTCTAGTGACAGAGTCCATGACTTTTGTGTGTGCTTTGCATTTCAGTATTGCTACTTCTGTGGGCCTGTGTATTGATTCTAGTAGCTGAAGAATAAGATCTCCATGTTGTATCTTAGTTCCATGAGAGGTTAGGAAACCTCTTTCCTTCCACAAAGTTCCGAAGTTATGGACTACCCAAATGCGTATTGCGAATCGGTGTAGATATTGACTCGTTTTCCATTTGACCATTCACATGCTTGAGTAAGAGCAATGAGTTCTGCTGCTTGGGCTGAATGCACGGGTATTCTAGCTGCCAGAAGGACTGTATTTTCTGTAGTGACAGCATAAGCTGCAGAAAGTTCGCCTGTTTGGAGGCACATACAAGAACCATCTACAAACAGTGTGTGTTCTGGTGCATTTAAAGGTACATCTACAAGATCAGACCGGGGCTTTGTGACTAGTTCGACTATCTCTAGGCAGTCGTGGGTTTGGTTGTCTACTGGAACAGTGGGTAATAGCGTAGCTGGGTTGAGGATATTGCATCGTTTAATGATAATGTGGGGTTGGAATAATGTAACTTCATAACCTGTGAGACGAGCTATGGTCAAGTGTTGTGTCTGTGTCCTATTCAAAAGTAATTCTACTGCATGTGGGACTTGCACTTCAAGGGGATGTCCTAGGACGACGGAATCACTTTGTCGTATTGCCAGAGCCGTAGCTGCAACGGATTTTAAACAAACAGGCAAGCCTTGTGCAACAGGGTCGAGAGTACTGGAGAAATAAGCACAGGGATGGTGTTTATTGGCCTGTGTTTGTGTGAGCACTGATAAGGCTGTACCTTCCTGTTCCGTGACAAAGAGGACAAAAGGTTTGGCATAATCTGGTGTAGCTAGGACAAGTGCAGAGCATAATGCTTGTTTAAGGGTGTCAAAAGCAAAGGTATGGTCAGGTGTCCATGGCAATGGAGAAGAGGTGGCAAAATCGGAGGTCGTTAATTGTATCAGGGGTTTGGCCATATAGGCGAACTGGGGAATCCACTGCCTATAATAGGAAGTGAGGCCAATAAAGGCACGGACTTCTTTCTGTGTCTGAGGGATAGGAATGTTAAAAATGAGTTGGATTCTTTCAGGTGTGAGTGCCCTACCCTCCTTTGACAGCAGGTGTCCTAAGTATGCCACCTGCTGTAAACACAATTGCAATTTAGAGGGTGACACTTTGTGGCCATGTTGTGCAAGGAACATTAGGACAATTCGTGAGGCCTGTTCACATTCTGGTTCGGAACGTGCGGTGATCAGCAAGTTATCGACATATTGTAACAATGTCGTATTGGAGGGCAGAACAATGTCGTCCAACTGTCTTTTAAGTGCCTGACTGTAGATACTGGGACTTTCTGTATACCCTTGAGGAGCTCTTGTGAAACAGAAACTACGACCTTGTAGGGAGAATCCGAATAGGTACTGACTGTCTGGGTGAATGGGTATACTGAAAAAGGCATTCTTCAAGTCAATGACGGTAAAATGTGCGGCATCAGGATCTATAGCTGTTAGCAGAGTACTGATGTCTGACACCACAGGGTATTGTGGAACCACACATTTATTTAGCTCACGTAAGTCAACCACGAGTCTGTAAACTGGTGGTGCACCGTCATCAGTTTTCTTTCGGACTGGAAGAACTGGCAAATTACATATGTTGGAAGGTACTTCTCTGACTACTCCTTTCTGAATTAAGTCATCGATAATCTGAATAAGGGCTTGTTCCGCATCTGTAGGTAACTTGTGTTGCGGACACGAGGTAGGACAACACCTTCCTTTAACATGACTATGTGTGGTGTAATATCCATGAATCCTACGTCAGTTGGATCAGTAGCCCATAATGTAGTAGGAATGTCCCTTAATCTAACATCTAACTCTCGTGTGGTGAAATGACCTTTGAAATCTCAGAGGAATAGTCGGATCCCTTCCGGGGAGCAGCATATTACAGCACCCAGTTCCTTTAATGTCTGGATGCCAAGTAGATTTTCGGGACAGGACTTAGTAAGTACCAGATTGGTGGAAGCTGTAAGAGGGCCAACCTGAAGTGATACTGGTTCAGAAACTTTGTTGATGACTGGTGTACCTGAAAAACCCAAGGAAATACTATTTGAGCCAGAGAGGGGTACCTTGGGAACTTCGTTGTGTTGTACTGTCGTCCTACTGGCCCCGGTGTCAATCAGAAATTTTGTTTCTTTACCTAGGAGCTTAGCATGTACATAGGGACCCTTTTGGTCGACCGGGACCGGGATCAGTGGACGACTATCGTGTTCCTCCCAGCTGTCTTATGAAATCGTGGGGAATTCAGGATAGGATGACACTGGATACTGATAGAGTTGTGTGGCTAACTTAGTATCAGCGAGGGTAGCTGATGTTGGAGCAGAGGGACGAGTGGTATAGGTGCGAGGTGCGAGGTTGTGTCTTCCCAGTAGCAATATTGTGTTGTAAGACTGGACAGTCACGTACAAAGTGACCAGGCTTTTTGCAATAATTACAGGTGACCCTTTCTTGTGATACTGGAGTTTGCTTATGGGTCTGAGGAATTGTATTAGTCTGCGCTACCAATACCTTCATTTTAGTATCTTTTGTCCTTCTTTTCTCCTGTTCCTGTTCGTCCCTAATTCTGTTCTGATGATACTGGAGCATCTGAAGTGCTTGTGAAGGAGAACTAGCTTGCCAAGTGCTTTCAACTTTTAATACTCTATTTTTGATCATAGGTAAAGCATTTTCTACGACTTTTGAGCCAAACAATCGACTATAGGCGTCTCCTCCTGAGGAGAGGCCGCTATTGATAAGAAAACATTTTTCTAATCTTGTATAATAGTCCCCTATATCCTCATCTGGTTTTTGTTTGCATGCAGAGATAGCATCCCAATCTTCTTTCTTAGTGGCCAACAACTGGGAGAGTATTTTTGGGAGAAGGCGAGGGAGTTCCAGAACTAGAGGTCCCAGGCCTTGTCCAGGATCATGAGTAGTGTCTTCTGTCTCTAAATTTGCCCATGCTACCTTTTTCCTTCAACCTCCCAATCTTTTCCCTTTAGTTTGTTGTATGTTCCTTGAGGTAGCAGGACTTTGAGGAGAATATTGAGGTCCTTATAAGTAAAGGAGCCCATTTGGAGAATATCCTTGAGTTCCCTATGGAATCCTGTAGGATCTTTTTCATGAGAAGGGACCATTTTCTTCATCACTAATATTTCTAATTTTGTCAAGGGAGTATAGAAAAATGTCTGTTGTAGTTTTCCTGCAGAATCTATGACGGGGTGTACTTCTCGAAGGGGAAATTGACCTTGGCCGTACTGAGGGAGATTTGAGTCATATAAAACATTGGACGTAGCGTTGTCGCTGATCCAGGAATATATTGAGGAATTCTTGTCCCCTTGCTACCCACCTCCCTTCTAGACAATCCAGTAAGAGAGGACATAACATTTTGGGCAGGTAGCCAGTGTCTTCGTACAAGGTAATGAGGTGCTGAACCATATATGCTGGCTAGTCTTTGAGATGTCATAGGGAGCGATAAAAACATTTGAGCAACTATGTCATTGGGACACCCAATGAGCGCTTGATCGAGTGAGTTCTTTTTCTTGTATGGTGAGTGGAGGCTCGTAGTCCATCCAATCATCCAAGGCTTCTTGGGTTTGTTGGAACAATCTATCTGAAGAAGCTGACAATTTTTTAGCCTTATTCCTGAGTTGTCCGCTACCTAGGGAGCGAGAGATACGGGAACGTACTGCTCCTTGAAAAGCAGTTCCTTCTTCCCTGTCTTCGTCTGTACCCTCGTTCTCGGTCTCCTGGGTAGGGGCATTTTTCTGGTGTGAGTCGGAAACCTTACTGGTAAAGAGAGGAATGAAGAGATCTATGTCTTTTATTTTATTATAATTTCCAGCTACCACTGCTTTATCTAGCTGAAGTAGGTCGTCGGGAATCTTTTTTCCTGCACTTGAGATCATGCGGATGAAACAGGTAATCATAAATCGTGAGAGGCATTTTCTATGAGCGATAGGTCTATTCTTAATAGCCTCTTGTAGGACTTCTAAATTTTCTCCTGTTCGGAGAGCCTCGTCAATTTTATTTAGGCAATTTGTAATATTTGGCACCTCCCGCATGCTTTCTAGAGCTTCACTTAAGCGATAGGAGACATCTGCTTGTGGGCCTTCCCCTGGAGTAGGGTCATATTCACATTCTAACATAGGTAGAACACCACCCAAAGTGTCAGGGATGGGTTCCGTCTGGGGGACTACTTGTCTGACTGCTATTTGATTAATATAAGCAGGAGGTGGTTCCATTAAATAGATGGTAATGAAGTCTTCTGGCACAGAAGGAACCTTAGGACGTGGAGGTGCTGTGGGGATGTTAGGGTCTGAACCACCATCGGACCCTGTCTTTTGCGAGAGGACGGGATATGTACCCGTCACGGAGGCCGAGACCTCCTTTTTCTTTTGTTCAAAATCAATATCATCATTCTGATCCTTTAACTTTCTCATCTTACTTTCTTCTGACATTCTCTTTGGTTTCTCCACTTTCCCTTGCTCTTTCTGTTCCCTTCGATGTGCTTCCTTTCGCCATATTTCGACACTCTCTAACATCGAGGGTCTTGCTTTCTTTTTCCAACATTTCTTTTCAACTGCCATGATACAATTCAAATCCCATGTGCCACTCTCTGGCCATCTGATCGCAATTTCTAAATCTTTAGTGTAACCTTCCCAAAGATCCAAATACAAGATGGCACCAATTCCATATTTCGTATACAAGAAGTAACCAGGAGTATCCTTCGGGGGGACTGGTACAGATTGTTTCAGTAACCCCTTCCGGGTACCCAGTTTACACAATTTAGAAAACAAAGGCATTTTGTCAATCGAATAAACAACTTACACTTGATAACTTGATATACCCTGAGTATCAGAGTACAAACATACCGTTTTCTAGAAACCTAGAACCCGTCTTGACCGGGCTCTGAAAATCAGAACCCGTCTTGACCGTGTCCTGAAAAAGATCAGGACCCGTCTTGATACATCCCCAGCAGTACTCACCGAGGTGCAGAGAACTTGAAGACCTTGAAAACCAGGTCACTGGACTTGTTGCGCTGCGCTCTTGATCAGGGGCTTGTCGGGGTTCTGAAGACCTCAGACTTGGCAACTTCACAATGTTCGGGCTCTGGGTCGAGACTTCCGCTGTCGTCCTCACCGCCTCGTGTGGATGCCTAGGCCACGGCACGGTCGCTCTTCGACATGAAGGAGTTCATGCAGGAACACCCTGCAGTGTGCACTTGGAAGTCCGTCGATGTCTGGAGAGACAGGTTCGGGTCCGCATCACCGGCATGTGGGGAGAAAGGGAAGTGCCTGTTCGGGCGCCAATTTGCTGTGGTAAATATTTTAGTAATTTACCTTGATCGGAATTTATATAATATCAATAAGGTCAAGCATGAAGAGTCCGTGGTGGTTAGAATTCAGGGTCTTTATTCAGTAACTCGAGTTAAGGGAGAGCTCCATCACCTAAGGAGGCTCGGGAATGGTCTCTACTTTAATCAAAGAAAATACAGTTTATATATACAGAAAAGAGGAAGGAGCTTCCCTTTAGCAATGTTCGGTTACAAAATGTGGCAAACATACAGGAATCATGTCAGTAGCAACTTAACTGTGTCATAATCGTGAGGAAGTAACGGCAGAAGCAGAGTGTTGAGAAATAACCCTAGGCTGGTTCCTTAGATAAGAAAAAGGAGAAATGGTCGCGACAGGATGTCTGGTGTCATGTGTTAGCAAACAGGAGCTGGTTTCTCGGAATTGGTTGTCGTGTCTTGGCAAACGGGGGCTTATTTCTCGGAATCGGCCTGACCATAAGCAGGGGGGGTTACAATGGGGGTTCGTTTCTCGGAATCGGCTTGACCATAAGAATGTGCAGTTGCAGTGTGAGGAAGAGATGTGTTTGCGTGCAACCTTACGTTTATGTGCCTGGGTTTTCTAGTTACCGACATGATGAGCTCGGGACGTGAAAGAGAGGGTGTATAATGGGACATACATAACGACAATATTCTATTTTCCACTGTCAGGAGGAAACATCGCTAGATCAGTTTCACCGCTGCACTTGTAGTCTGGATTATCCTGGTTGAATTGGGATTACCTCTCAATTGGGACAGGGGCTGTTAAGGAGCTTGTAGATGTGCTAGAATTTTTATAAAATTACCAAAACCTAACCCCCCAACTCGTAGTGGTCACTCAGGCCTCCCCAAATGCACCGAGAAGAATGAAGAGCAATGCCTTAATTTGCCAGTTCTCTGTGTCTCTTGTGAACTGTTAACAGAAATTAATCATAGCTAGGTAGACTCATTAGGTCCTACATATCTGGACAGCCCTTCAAGGTCTCTGAATGAATGCTCCAGCCAGTTTTTAAAAGTTGTACACTTGGGCCCAAAAATTAAATATTGAGCTACACTTTTGATTTTAATGAAAAGGCAAGAATGTCAATTTCAAAAGGGGTTTTCAGAACCCCGCACTTTGGGTGAAAAGTGCAATGGGCAAAATGCATCAGAGAACTTTAAAATATAGAATCTTTACTGACAAAGGCTGCCAGCAGCCGACTAACTAGGTATCCGTGTGTGCAATGAGCTTAATTTTTAAATTTGGTGAAGTTCCCTAAAATAACAAGAAATTTGTCATAATATGGCAGCGGTGAACACATGGATGAACTGTGTGCCAAAAAACGTCTTGTGAGATCGAGCTAGAGTTTGGAACTCCTTATTCCTGCCAGCACCTTTTTACTTGTCATCCATATCTCATTCTTCCCACTCCAGTTTGCCCTTTACCTTGCCATCCCTCCTTTTAATTTTCTTTCCTGTGAATTCCTGCCCCCACATCAGCGCAGGAATAGAACAGGGCTCAAATCCCACAGTAATATGTTTTCCTACTAGGAGATAGCACAGGCAGCACTTATCTTTTAAACACTACACCACCTCCTGATCTAGTTTGCCTCAGTCCCAGCAATCGCTACAGCAGTAACATATAAATGATGTTTAACATTTTTTTATTTTATTTTTAGCATTTTGCACAGTCATTACATCACAGGTAAGTACGTGTATGTGAGGTTAATATATAATATTTACATTTTAGTATATGTAATATAACATGCAATTCATTATTCAATATGCTATGAGTATGGTAATTACTGGCAGTAGCAATTAATTTTTAGAGACAGTATATACTCAAAAACGATTTTAATATCCCACTTGTATTTCAATTAAGTAAATCATTCTCAAGTGGGGTGACTGCTACCAGCCTAGCTGACCCTTTCTCACTGTTGATGATTTGGGGTCACCTTGAGTGGCAGCATGAAGCTTGAAAGCCACCATTAGCTTGATGGTCAGGAATTGAGAAGGAATGTGGGAAGAACGCTACGATGGTGCATGCAGGCTCCCGCACGACTCCTCTCTCCTTGGAGACCCACAATTTCTGTACGGTGCATTTTTCCATTTTTGTAAGGTACATCTTGTTTGACATTACAGAAACCTTTCAAGTGATTACATTGAAAATACATTGTTGGACATGTCCCTATCTGCAGGGTCACCTCAAAACGCCTTGCCATCACCATTCACATTTTTGCTGAATTTGTATTTGTTAGCTTAGGACTCTGTGTACTTTACCATTTCTAACCTGTGCTAAAGTGTTAGAGTTCTCTCCTCTAAACATGGAAGAATTAGCTTACACCCAATTGGCATATTTAATTTGTTTGTAAGCCTCTAGTGAAGTGGTACTACATGTACCGAGGGCCTGTAAATTAAATGTTACTACTGGGCCTGCAGCACTGGTTGTCAGTCATCTTTGTTTATTCTTAATTAATATTGCAAATATTAATATTGCCTCTTCCTTCTCATCTGTTCCCCAGGCTAATATGAGGAATCCGTTGTATTCACTCTCACAGACGCGTGATCATGAGCATAAATTTGAAATAGTGGGTGTATGGCAAGAAGATTATTTGCATTAAATGAACCAGTCACAGAAAGAGTATATTTCTCCTTCTCTTCCAGGCACTAATGCCTGATAGCTCTTATATGCAACTGAGCCCTGCCTCCTTTGCTAAGGGACATCAGCTGTCCTGTGAAGGACATTCCGTCCTCTTGTAAGGTTTTTTCGGCATCTGCTGGTCAATAGAGGCTGTAGTTCACAATACATAGTTGTATCTGCCGGTCAATAGAGGCAATAGTTCACAATACATGGTTTCATCTGCCGGTCAATAGAGGCAATAGTTCACAATACATGGTTGATTCTGCCGGTCAATAGAGGCAATGGTTCACAATACATGGCTGAGTCCTTGGGGAGGCGAGGCGACAGTTCTGCTGCACACAGGAGAAGTGATGTGTCAAATCCGCACTGTAGGGGAGAGTGAGGAGTCGAAATTCAAGACGGTTCTGGTCTGCGGGTGATGCGTGGTAAACTTGGTGCACAGGTACGATGCATGACACACTGGAAGTGATGCGTCACTTTGCGAGGCTTTGCACCATCCGGCGTTGGTACTGGGGGCTGCGTAGTGAGACTTTGCGTCGCCCGGCAAGACTCTGCGAGGCTTTGCGTCGTCAGGCACTGGTTCTGAGAGACTTTGCACGTGTTTGCGATGCTTCGCGCAGGTTCTTGCAGAGATTAGCTGCAAAACACACCTCTGAGGTCCTGCAACTGGAAGGGGCCACCTCGGGCAAGGGTAGGACTCACCAATGGCAGAGTCCAGCAGCAACAGCAGATTTTCAGGAAGTCTTTTGTGTCCCTGAGACTTCAGAACAGGAGGCCAGCACACTTCAGGCCCTTGGAGATCTCCTTTAAGCAGGGGACACTAAACACAGTAAAGTCCTTCTCCTTTCCTTGGCAGAAACAGCAACTGCAGGCCAACCCCAGACTCACAGCAAGGGCAGGACTTCTCCTTAGTCTCTCCAGCCCTTCTCCTTGGCAAAGGTTCCTCTTGAATTCCAGGAATGATCTAAAGTCTGGGGTTTTAGGTCTGATACTTATTCCCCAAAATGTCTTTGTTCTCTTTGTACAGGGGGTTCTGAGTCCAGTTCAAACCAGTTATGGGGGGGCACTCTGCAAGTGCACAACAACAACCACTGTCAGTGTGAGCCTTGGCTCCAGACACACCACAGGGTGGTGGAGCGAGCATTATGGAAGGCAGGCACAGCCCTATTCAGGTACAGGTGCTGCTCCACCCACCACTCCAAATGCAGATCAGGCCGATTCAGCCTAGTGCTGACTCATCCAGACTACTGGAGCCACTGCTCCTCCTCAGTCCCTGTCACTCCAAAGCCAGATAATCAATACATAAACAGGCAGAGGCACTCAGGATGGTTGAACAAGAAAATAGCCACTTTCTAAAAGTGGTATTTTCAAACACACAATTTAAAAAGCATCTTTACTAAAAGATATGTTATTAAATCCGGAGTTCATGGATACAAACTCAATTTTTCTATCTTATCCCTCTGGGAAGATATGCTTGTAAAATGTTACAAAGCATTCCCTATTCTGTCCTACTGGGCAAGATAGCCTTTTAATGGTGAAAAATTAAATTGGCAGTATTTCACTATCTGGATATGTTATACACACCAGTACATGTGCTTCCTTTCACATACACTGCACCCTGCCCCGGGCGGTGGGGGGGGAGTACCTTGGGCCTACCATAGGAGTGTCCTATGTGTAAGAAAAGGGAAGGGTAAGGGCCTGGCAAGTGGGTGCACTTGCCAAGTCAACATGCCAGTTAACAAACTGTGCGCAGGCACCGCGGTGGCAGGCCTGAGGAATCTTTTCAGGGCTACTCAAGTGGGTGGCACAATCAGTGCTGCAAGCCCACTAGTAGCATTTCATTTACCAGCCCTGGCACACCCAGTGCACTTTACTAGGGACCTACTGGTAAAACAAATATGCCAATCAGGGAGAACCAATCATGATAACAATTTACACATAGAGCATATGCACTTTAGCACTGATCAGCAGTGGTAAAGTGCCCAGAGTCCTAAAGCCAACAAACACAGATCAGGAAAATTTAAGGTGGAAGAAGCAAAAAGTTTGGGGATAACCCTCAAAAAGGGCCAATTTCAACACAAATGCATTGACTTTCGTGACATGTGTTATCTTTGGCTAAAAGCCAATCAATTTCATTTGAAGAATGGATAACTAAATGACTAGTAATCTACATCATGTACCACTGCTTGTCTCATTAACTGGATATGCTTGTTGAATACTGATTCACATATTTAGACTATCGATCTCCTGAAGTTACATTCATACATTTTCCTGAATCAATATTTTCCTTGACTGGAGGTGCGTGGTGGTTGTTCCCTCTTACTCATGCACCTGTCCCTCTATCTTACTTTTGTGAATCTACTGACCTTGTGAGGTGTGACTCAAGGAGATAGTAGTAAGTGTAGTTTGATGTATTTTTGTCTCAGCCATCTATTGTAAATTATGTGTTCCTTAGGTTGTTTGAAGTCCTTTGGTAGAGGTTTTACTTCACACCTTGAAATGGTGCCAAGCTATTTCCCAATATGTTCTTCTTTGAGAGGAAATTTTATTTTAGTGGACCTATTAGTGTAACATAAATCTTCATTAGGCTTATGTATGGAGGAGAATGGGTCCTCCTCTAGGCCAGATTCTACCTGCGATGAATAATAACCGTTTTGGCACGTAACGGAGGTGATGTCAATAAAACCTTCTCTTATAGTATTTCCTAAAGAGACAATGGACACAGTTCAAAGACAATTATAAACAATAAGATTTAAAGGTTTTCACAACTCACAGTTTCATCAGCTTTCTACTGGAGGTGCCTCAGAGTGCTCATGTGTCACTGAAAGAAGTCAAATGAAAAACATATAGACTACCCACCAGTTATCAGGGTAGCACCACCCCAAACTCCGCCAGGCTTTGACGGGTGAAGACCAGACCACCCAAACTGCAACTCACCCATCCCATATTTTCTACACTTTCTTTCAGAATAACCAGCTTGTTAAGAGTCTGGGCAGAAATTGTGCGTAGCGGGAAAAATATCAGTTAATTGCGTTTAAGGACATTTCTCCTGCTTTACATCATTTAGAAAACTCTGTTGTAAGATTGTGAGATGAATATCAATCTTGGAGATAGCTCAGGCTGCTTTGTACTGTCAGAGAACGTGAGGTACCTGGAATTTATATCTTCGCTGGGGATTTCCAAAATAACATAGCCTGGTTCTAAATACAATGGGAAGGAATACTGGTGACTGGATTACTGTCTGAGCCCTTTTACCATACTCATTTGGCAACAGTTCTGACACCATTTGATGGGGGGCTCTTCATTGAAATCATGACTGTTAGAAAAGGGACCCTTCTTCCTAAGTCAGGGCAAGTGGGCTACCCCCTTTGATAAACCCTGCTCAACCCTGTGGTAACGTAGCACGAGCAGTTAGGCCTGTTTCAAAGGCAGTGTGTGAAGCATTTATGAGCCTGCACATCAAGGCAGTAACAACAATATAATAGGACATAAATCGACAAGGTATAGAAAATTAGTATATTTATCTAAAGTTTAACTCAAGCTCTCAAAGCGTTTTAACAAGCTGCCACGTACATAAATCAGTAGGCACTTGAAAATGTAATCACCAGATCGTGGCACTGAGTTCAAGGCCAGGGCGTACGCGACTTGCTGTGGCTGTGGCGGCCCGGGCTGATGATGGCGATGACTCTCGTCGTGCAGCTCCGTGGTGGGCTCACAGCGGCAGCAGCTCTCTCTTAGCTGCGGCGGCCCACAGGACAATTCACGAAGATGCAATGTTGGTAAAAAGTGCGGGCACTCAGCAGAAGCAGCTCTCTCTTAGCTGCGGCGGCCCACAGGATGAATCACGATAAGGCAAAGTTGGCAAAGGTGCAGGCACTCAGCGGCAGCAGCTCTTTCTTAGCTGCGGCGGCCGACAGGACAAATTACGATGATGCAAAGTTGGAAAAAGGTGCGGGCACTCAGCGGTAGCAGCTCTCTCTTAGCTGCGGCGGCCCACAGGACGAATCATGATAAAGCAAAGTTGGCAAAGGTGCAGGCACTCAGCGGCAGCAGCCCTTTCTTAGCTGCGGCGGCCCACAGGACAAATTATGATGATGCAAAGTTGGAAAAAGATGCGGGCACTCAGAGGCAGCAGCTCTCTCTTAGCTGTGGCGGGCCACAGGACAAATCACGATGGTGCAAAGTTGGCAAAGGTGCAGGCACTCAGCGGCAGCAGCTCTCTCTTAGCTGCGGCGGCCCACAGGACAAAGGAATGTCTCGACCAGGCTGGCACAACGGTAGGCACTCAGCAGCTACAGCTCTCTCTTAGCTGCAGCGGCCCACAGAGGTTCAGCAAAGGTTCCGAAGGTTCAAATCCAGGCGGGCTCTCAGAGGCGGCAATTCTCTCTTAGCTGCAGCGGCCCACACAGATTCAGTGAAGGTTCCGAAGGTTCAATTCAAGGCGGGCTCTAAGTGGTGGCAATACTCTCTTAGCTACAGCGCCTCACAAAGATTCAGTGAAGGTTCTGAAGGTTCAATTCAAGGCTGACTCTCATCGGCGGCAACTCTCTCTTAGCTGCAGCAGCCCACACAGATTCAGTGAAGGTTCCGAAGGTTCAATTCAAGGCGGGCTCTCAGCAGCGGCAACTCTCTCTTAGTTGCAGCGGCCCACACACAGAGTTAACAAGGGTTACCAGTCTGTGCTACTCAGAGTAGAACTAGAGGCTCCGGATTACTCGACGGAGGCCTCACCTGCAAGTAGAATACCTCACACAGGGATTTCGACAGCTGACGGGGTGAAGTCTAATGTCCCTGAGACTTCAGCAGGAGGTGCTCTCAATTCAGGCCCTCGGGTAGTTTCTTCGGCAAGCTTGGTGAAAGTTTCAAAGTTCTTTCCTCTGTTCACTCGGACAAAGTTTCGTCTTGACATCCAGAAGGAACACACGGAGCAAGGTTCCAGCGCAGCGTTTTATACCTAAAAAGTCTTTGTTCTCTAAAGTCACAAATCACTCAATCCAGCCAGAACCAGTTTGGTGGAGTTGGGGAGTACTTGGTTTATGAGGGGACATCCTGCCCTTTCAGAAGGAGGGGGTCTGCTATCAGACGCCCAGTGGGAGGTGGATCTATCATTCACCTTGCCAGGCACGGCCCTGTTCGATCAAAGAGTCACCCCCTCCCCATGTACTGAATGGCGATCTCTCTCCCCAGCCAGGTCTGACCCAGCTGGCCCTGCTGCTTCAAAACCAGATGGCCAATACACATACTAGTAAAGCCTATAAGAAAGCCTGGGCAAGAAAATACAGCGATCCTAAAGAGGCATTTACGTACATGGAAGATATAAAGGGTCCTTACTAAAAGGTGTAGCTCAATGTCCTGAGCTTAAACATATCAAATTCGATTTTCCTATCAAGTTCCTGGGGTCAGATGGGATTAGGGAAGGTAATCCTGAGAACGGATAACAACAATAGTAAACAGTGAAATGGAGGGTAACTCGCTATTAGAACAAGCTACATAGACCAAGGCATTATGGTTATCCCAATTCATACATCTTTGCACAGGGAGCATTCGCACTGTGGCACTCATTAGCAGTGGCACAGTGCCCAGAGCATCTAAATCCAGCCAACATAAAAGATAGGAAGCGAACAGAGGAAGGGAGACCCACGCCATTGATGCCCGGTCTAACCATGACCATGGCCAATAATGCCCCAACCTATTAAAACAAGTGCAAAAAAACGGAGTTTGCATCCAACAACCCTCTGCTAACTGCATGTTTGGGACTAGTACCTCTGCACACCACTATAGTATTCTTAAATGTGCATTGACAAATCCAGAAGATCATACTTTTTTATGGAAAAAGCCTTTGAGTGTTGAGCATAATGCATTGCTTTATTAATGGTTAGGGGGAAGCAGAGTGATCATAGCAGTAGCATTTCTGTGATGGCAAGAGGTAGCGCAGTGCCGAGAGTGGTAATACGCTGCTGGGTTTTAAGGTGGTAGTGCATTGTATTCCAGCGGTAGGTGGTGGTGGTCAAGGGTAATACAGTGGAGGGTTGTCATTGCATTGAGTGAATGTGATAGTTTTAACGGTTACTCACCGATGGTACAACTGTCCCATGAGGAGCATGATGACCCATCACACAATGTGACCTTCACACCCACTCCACCCACTGCATTACAGATCAGGATAGATCATTCTTTAAGATCTATTCTCAATACAGCAGCAAGCTACATAACACAACCCTGCTGTGATGTCCACTCAAATATACGTAAACAAAAAGATTCTATCAATGTGTAGTGGTTTAATTTTTATTTTATTTATATTTTTATGGGTGGTGACAATCTAGTAAATAGACTCTCTCTTTGGGTTGTAAAGATGAGAGCACAGTGTGCTTTTTAAAATACCCCTCACACACTAAAAAAATCCAGTAGTGTCATGCTTCATCATTGGGGTCTTCCCGTCCCTCTACGGGGCGGGGCGTGCTACGACCTGACCGACTACGCGGGAGCACTAGTATGGTGACAGGACTATGTGACAGTGCAATGTGGGTGATGTCAGTGAAGTGTAGGGACCTAACGATGTGTGGGAATAAAAAAATTAAAAAACCTCTGGCTAGTAGAAAAAAACAATTTATTCACTTCCCTAGCTGGGGATGTTAAGAAGGGGGTTTTGAGGTGGAGCAATTCGCTACAACCTGGTCTACATGTTTCGTAGGCAGTCCCATACTGCCTACTCATCAGGACCTTCTAATGGTCCCTACTAAAACAAAGCTCAGTTACTAAGTGTAATAGGCCTGTCGTCCTAAAAACCAGCAGTAAAAATCCACTGTTGGTTTTAGCTTCAGGGCATGAGCTGGCCCCTAGTGAAGCAAAAATATCAAAAATGATGACCTGATTGTGGTCTCTGTAAAGCAAATGGGAAAAAAGGGGGAGAGAGAAAAGCACAGAATTTTACACTTGTAACTGTGGTTTATCTTGAGGCACTCATTAGTATTAGCGCCACACGTTCCATTTATCATTATCAATTGCCCATTACACAAAGAATACACTTAAGACTTTATGGACAGAGTGATGGTTCAATCTGCCATCCCCTGGGTGTTCGTTGTATGCCCGAACATTATGATGCCCCTGGTAATTAGGGCTGTTTCCTTCTCAACACACACACACTCTCATAACTCAATACATACAGCGGCACCTCACAGGGTTCAAAACGAGGAACCCGACTTTTTATAATGTCAATAATGGTCTTAGGATCAATCATTAAAATCCCCAAAGCGGGGCAAACCCCAATAGTTGAATAGTTAATGATACATACTCCTGTGGCGCATGTGATATGCCCCATGAGCTGGCAATCGGTAGGTAATCACCGCGGCGCTCTGAAAGAGAGGAACCACGCCCTTAGCGTCGTGAACCAACACACCCAGTAAATATAGCAGGCGCTGTCTCAAAAGCCAAGTTTTTTGAGACCTTTGGCAGGTCTTAAACTCACATTGTCCGCATAATCTTAAGCCTTACTTCTACCCGCGTTGCCGCTCTGAAGAGCAATCGCGTCAGGGGCGCGGTGCTTCATATGAGCTGGACCGGGCGCCCGGGTCGCTTTGCAGATCTTGTTGCAACACTAGCGCGCTAACCCAAAATGGCCGCCTCAGATGGAACTGAGGAGTACTATTAGCGGAAGTCTTTCTTTTGTGCCTGTTGAATTACCAGAAGTTACCAACCTAGTGATATTTTTTAGAAAAACTTAATTATTGGAAATGTGATTCCTGTAAATTGGCATGTAATATGTTAGTGATGATTTTGTTTAAAACGAACATAATTGTGAATTTTTGATACTTGATGGTCAAACTGGAACTCCTTGAGATGCAAAAACGGGCCGAGCTGAGTGGCAGGCTCGCAGATAGAATATACCAATATGGGCAAACGAAACTTTTAAAGGCAGGGGGGCCTCTGCCCGGATTAAATTACAGGTTCGCTATTGGGAACTGACCAGTATATGAAAAGAGGGCGATAAGGGCTTCCCTATGTGGGTGAACGCCAGGGGCTAGGTAATTTCTTAGGCTTATTAGAGTTATGTTTTATGGGTAAGAAGGCTTGGCTGGTGTGATATAAAAGTACACAATGGTCATTCCACTGTGTATTGAGAAGGTGCGGTCAGCTTGCAGATTTTTCTAGGCTCATGATAGGTAGCAGAGTTTGTGTCAAATGGCCACGGGCAGAGGGGTGCCTCTCAGTGGGGAGTGGGTGTACGCAGTTTATAGCTGACCCCACGGAATTTCATCGTTTAATCCATGTTTGTTGGACTGGACACGAAAAACCCATCTTTGTTCCTTTTCCAGGAGATGTTGCTCGTTGTCGATCTGTTCAATTACTGTCCAAGTTATGTCTTCAGGTTTATGCCCACTTTCTAGGAAGTGGTTCATTAGTTTAGTACTCGACTTCTTACATTTGATCGTACTTTTGTGCTCGCCTATTCTCAACTTTACCGCCCTGCTCGTCATGCCAATATATTCGAGATTGCAGGGACAGGTGATGAGATAGACGACATTGGAACTGTTACAGTTGCTGAAGGCTCTCTGTTCCCATGTGGTACCGTTGTTGAAGGTTAATTTCTTGCTTTTTTTGGTGAGACAGCATACCTTGCATCCGCCACACGGGTAGTGTCCTTGTACAAAGTTGGGATTGCCTCGGGTGCTGACCTTGTTGTCCTTGGGTCTGGTGTGTACCAGTATATCTCTGACACTCTGTGCTCTTTTGTGTGAAAACATAGGTTTCGGAATCTCGAGACCCCCGCTATTAAGGATCTTCCAGTTCTTATTAATGATTTTGCTTACTTGATCCGAGTTGGTGTTATAATTGGGTACACATATTGGTCTCTGCACTTCCACTGTTTTCACTTTTTCCTCCAAGAGGCTCTCTCTGCAATTGTTCCTTGCTCTTTTATAGGCTTGGTCGATGATTTTCAGAGGGTAATTCCTCATTTGTAACTTCTTCCGTAGATCATCTGACTGTGATTTGAAATTGGCAACTTCCGTGCAGTTCCTACGGAGTCGCAGGAACTGGCCGTAGGGTAAATTATCCCTCAGATGTCTCGGATGAAAACTTTGGTACATCAAGAGACAGTTCTTTGAGGTGCTCTTAAAATGTGTTGTAGTCATCAGTCTGCCATTTTTGGGAAAGATGTTCAGATCCAGAAATACCAGATTCGTTTTTGTAGTGACACTGGTGAACTTGAGGAACTCATCTTGGTAATTAAGCCATGTTAGGAACTGCTGGGCCGTCTTATCATCTCCATCCCAGATGATAAGGATGTCATCAATGTACCTCTTCCAGGTCAAGATCTTTTGCCGGAATGGGTTGATGGAACTCAGTATCTTTGTTTCTTCAAGATGGTGAACATAGAGACCAGCTATGCTTGGAGCAAATGTGCTTCCCATGCTGGTCCCATGTTTCTGAAGGTATAGGGTGCCATTGTGCTCAAAAAAGTTCTCCTTAAGTGCCATGGAGCAGCACTCCATCACCACGTTTCGTGGGGTTTGGTACTCCCAGTCGTCTGCGAACAGGACGTCCTCAATTATTGCCAGGGTTTCGTTGTGGGGCAGGCTCGTATACAGACTTTCCACATCGCAGCTGATTAACAACTGTGTGCTCGGATCAAATGACACCTCCTCGAGTAAATTTAACACATCCTTTGTGTCTCTAAGGTAGGTTGACGTCCTCTGTACCATAGGTCTTAGGAATGCGTCTGCAAAGCTAGAGACTGGTTCGAGGACTGACCCAATCCCCGATACGATGGGTCTACCCGGTGGATTCACGAGGTCCTTATGGATCTTGGGTAGGATGTATAGGTATGGGGTTCTAGGATTCTTCTGGCACAAAAACTCCCCCTCTTTTTTGGTAATCCAATTGTGCGACAGTGCCTCCTCTACCATTGTCTTGATTTTGATAGTTATTTTCTCGGTTGGATTAGTCAATAGAATTTCATAGTTCCTTTTGTCTTGTAACAGCCTGGTGCACTCCTTATCGTATTGTTCTCTATTCATTAGCACAGTTGCACCCCCCTTGTCCGCTGGTTTTATGACCACTTGTTTATTGTTACTTAGTTCGCAAAGCGCTTGTCGTTCCTCATTAGAAACATTTTGGAAGACTCGCTTCTGCATTGGATCAAGGGCTTCGAGATCTCTCATGACCGCCTTTTCGAAGGTCAGGAGTTCAATAGGGAGAGTGTTATTCAATGGAGTGAAGGTGGATCGTGGCTTGAGTCCTGTGTCTCCTTTTTCTTGGGTGTCCTTCTTGTCTTTGAAGAAGACCTGCAACTTCAGTCTCCTTATAAATTCCTGGATTTCTTTGCAGAGGTGGAATTTGTCCATATTGGCTGTAGGGACATATCCTAAGCCTTTCTCCAGTACTCTTTTCTGTGGCTCAGATAGTTCATCGCCCGTTAGATTTACAATCAGGCTCATTTTTGGTTCTTCGATGCCCCTGTCATGCTCCTGGTTGCTACTCTCGGAGTCCCTTCTTCTTCGTTGCTCCAGTGTACCGAGCTGCCCCTCCGATTCCTTCCCTTGGTCTGTCCTCGGCGCGCCCCTAAAAAAGGACCCGAATTGTCAAAATATCCATAGTCTTGTTGGAATCCCCATGGCGGGAAAGGGGCATTTGGATGTTGGAAGGGCGGTGGGCCAAACTGTTGTGGGGGGTACATCATTGGCTGGGGGTAGCTGTTCCATCCCCGCATGCCACGATTATTGGGTCGTCGGAAATTCCTTCGTGTGCCCTGGTATCTGGGGCTTTTGTTGCCACTAGAGTTGGAGCTGTTGGAACCAGCGTCCGATGAACCGTCATTAGAAACATTGTCACTTGATGGTTTATAGTTCTCTTTTATGTAGGGGTAGATCTTTTCTTTGCTCCACCTACTCGTATCTTTTTGGAGTTTTTCATATTTACTATCTTTAAGAGATATTTCAAAGTCATTCAATGTTTTATTTAGTTCGTCAAGATACTTTTTTAAATTTGCTGGAGACTCATAGCTTTTGAGACGTATCTCGACTGCTTGGATCTCCACCTTTAAGTCGCTCGCTAGTCTGCTTGCTGTCTTGATGATCAAGACGATCCAATCTCGTGTACATCTCCATGAGATTTGGGACCAATCAATTTTAAAAGTTTTGTCCTCGAGAAATATAAATGGTTCATTCCGAACCACAAGCCCTGCTGGAGCTGTATTAACCTTCAAATATTCGGACATCAGTAGCCCGTGGATGGCTGTTTTTATAAAAACCAGCAGTAAAAATCCACTGTTGGTTTTAGCTTCAGGGCATGAGCTGGCCCCTACTGGTGCTGGTTTTTAGGACGACAGGCCTATTACACTTAGTAACTGAGCTTTGTTTTAGTAGGGACCATTAGAAGGTCCTGATGAGTAGGCAGTAGGGGACTGCCTACGAAACATGTAGACCAGGTTGTAGCGAATTGCTCCACCTCAAAACCCCCTTCTTAACATCCCCAGCTAGGGAAGTGAATAAATTGTTTTTTTCTACTAGCCAGAGGATTTTTAATTTTTTTATTCCCACACATCGTTAGGTCCCTACACTTCACTGACATCACCCACATTGCACTGTCACATAGTCCTGTCACCATACTAGTGCTCCCGCGTAGTCGGTCAGGTCGTAGCACGCCCCGCCCCGTAGAGGGACGGGAAGACCCCAATGATGAAGCATGACACTACTGGATTTTTTTAGTGTGTCAGGGGTATTTTAAAAAGCACACTGTGCTCTCATCTTTACAACCAAAAGAGAGAGTCTATTTACTAGATTGTCACCACCCATAAAAATATAAATAAAATAAAAATTAAACCACTACACATTGATAGAATCTTTTTGTTTACGTATATCAGATTGGAGGGTGATTCTGTCAATACCTCTTCACTTCCTCTACTGTTTTGGAATTACTGGCAGCGTGCAGCTGCGGAAGTCAACAAAAGGATTCATCTCACCACATCACTTTGTGATTCTGCACTCGACGGCATCGAAGCAGGGAAGATAGAGGTTCCCCCCTTTTTCCTGACATAAAAATGGCCGATCTGGGCCTTGCATTTACTGAGGACGAGATCTCGAATCTAATGGCCTCTCTAGGGACCTTTGAAGGATTGAACTCTGGGTGCCCATCCATAAAAAATAGTGACTGGGATGAGCTAGAGGAACTAAGGAGAACCCAAATAAAAACAGCCATCCACGGGCTACTGATGTCCGAATATTTGAAGGTTAATACAGCTCCAGCAGGCCTTGTGGTTCGGAATGAACCATTTATATTTCTCGAGGACAAAACTTTTAAAATTGATTGGTCCCAAATCTCATGGAGATGTACACGAGATTGGATCGTCTTGATCATCAAGACAGCAAGCAGACTAGCGAGCGACTTAAAGGTGGAGATCCAAGCAGTCGAGATACGTCTCAAAAGCTATGAGTTTCCAGCAAATTTAAAAAAGTATCTTGACGAACTAAATAAAACATTGAATGACTTTGAAATATCTCTTAAAGATAGTAAATATGAAAAACTCCAAAAAGATACGAGTAGGTGGAGCAAAGAAAATATCTACCCCTACATAAAAGAGAACTATAAACCATCAAGTGACAATGTTTCTAATGACGGTTAATCGGACGCTGGTTCCAACAGCTCCAACTCTAGTGGCAACAAAAGCCCCAGATACCAGGGCACACAAAGGAATTTCCGACGACCCAATAATCGTGGCATGCGGGGATGGAACAGCTACCCCCAGCCAATGATGTACCCCCCACAACAGTTTGGCCCACCGCCCTTCCAACATCCAAATGCCCCTTTCCCGCCATGGGGATTCCAACAAGACTATGGATATTTTGACAATTCGGGTCCTTTTTTAGGGGCGCGCCGAGGACAGACCAAGGGAAGGAATCGGAGGGGCAGCTCGGTACACTGGAGCAACGAAGAAGAAGGAACCCCGAGAGTAGCAACCAGGAGCATGACATGGGCATCGAAGAACCAAAAATGAGCCTGATTGTAAATCTAACGGGCGATGAACTATCTGAGCCACAGAAAAGAGTACTGGAGAAAGGCTTAGGATATGTCCCTACAGCCAATATGGACAAAGTCCACCTCTGCAAAGAAATCCAGGAATTTATAAGGAGACTGAAGTTGCAGGTCTTCTTCAAAGACAAGAAGGACACCCAAGAAAAAGGAGACACAGGACTCAAGCCACGATCCACCTTCACTCCATTGAATAACACTCTCCCTATTGAACTCCTGACCTTCGAAAAGGCGGTCATGAGAGATCTCGAAGCCCTTGATCCAATGCAGAAGCGAGTCTTCCAAAATGTTTCTAATGAGGAACGACAAGCGCTTCGCGAACTAAGTAACAATAAACAAGTGGTCATAAAACCAGCGGACAAGGGGGGTGCAACTGTGCTAATGAATAGAGAACAATACGATAAGGAGTGCACCAGGCTGTTACAAGACAAAAGGAACTATGAAATTCTATTGACTAATCCAACCGAGAAAATAACTATCAAAATCAAGACAATGGTAGAGGAGGCACTGTCGCACAATTGGATTACCAAAAAAGAGGGGGAGTTTTTGTGCCAGAAGAATCCTAGAACCCCATACCTATACATCCTACCCAAGATCCATAAGGACCTCGTGAATCCACCGGGTAGACCCATCGTATCGGGGATTGGGTCAGTCCTCGAACCAGTCTCTAGGTTTGCAGACGCATTCCTAAGACCTATGGTACAGAGGACGTCAACCTACCTTAGAGACACAAAGGATGTGTTAAATTTACTCGAGGAGGTGTCATTTGATCCGAGCACACAGTTGTTAATCAGCTGCGATGTGGAAAGTCTGTATACGAGCCTGCCCCACAACGAAACCCTGGCAATAATTGAGGACGTCCTGTTCGCAGACGACTGGGAGTACCAAACCCCACGAAACGTGGTGACGGAGTGCTGCTCCATGGCACTTAAGGAGAACTTTTTTGAGCACAATGGCACCCTATACCTTCAGAAACATGGGACCAGCATGGGAAGCACATTTGCTCCAAGCATAGCTGGTCTCTATGTTCACCATCTTGAAGAAACAAAGATACTGAGTTCCATTAACCCATTCCGGCAAAAGATCTTGACCTGGAAGAGGTACATTGATGACATCCTTATCATCTGGGATGGAGATGATAAGACGGCCCAGCAGTTCCTAACATGGCTTAATTACCAAGATGAGTTCCTCAAGTTCACCAGTGTCACTACAAAAACGAATCTGGTATTTCTGGATCTGAACATCTTTCCCAAAAATGGCAGACTGATGACTACAACACATTTTAAGAGCACCTCAAAGAACTGTCTCTTGATGTACCAAAGTTTTCATCCGAGACATCTGAGGGATAATTTACCCTATGGCCAGTTCCTGCGACTCCGTAGGAACTGCACGGAAGTTGCCAATTTCAAATCACAGTCAGATGATCTACGGAAGAAGTTACAAATGAGGAATTACCCTCTGAAAATCATCGACCAAGCCTATAAAAGAGCAAGGAACAATTGCAGAGAGAGCCTCTTGGAGGAAAAAGTGAAAACAGTGGAAGTGCAGAGACCAATATGTGTCACCACATATAACACCAACTCGGATCAAGTAAGCAAAATCATTAATAAGAACTGGAAGATCCTTAATAGCGGGGGTCTCGAGATTCCGAAACCTATGTTTTCACACAAAAGAGCACAGAGTGTCAGAGATATACTGGTACACACCAGACCCAAGGACAACAAGGTCAGCACCCGAGGCAATCCCAACTTTGTACAAGGACACTACCCGTGTGGCGGATGCAAGGTATGCTGTCTCACCAAAAAAAGCAAGAAATTAACCTTCAACAACGGTACCACATGGGAACAGAGAGACATTGCAACTGTAACAGTTCCAATGTCGTCTATCTCATCACCTGTCCCTGCAATCTCGAATATATTGGCATGACGAGCAGGGCGGTAAAGTTGAGAATAGGCGAGCACAAAAGTACGATCAAATGTAAGAAGTCGAGTACTAAACTAACGAACCACTTCCTAGAAAGTGGGCATAAACCTGAAGACATAACTTGGACAGTAATTGAACAGATCGACAACGAGCAACATCTCCTGGAAAAGGAACAAAGATGGGTTTTTCGTGTCCAGTCCAACAAACATGGATTAAACGATGAAATTCCGTGGGGTCAGCTATAAACTGCGTACACCCACTCCCCACTGAGAGGCACCCCTCTGCCCGTGGCCATTTGACACAAACTCTGCTACCTATCATGAGCCTAGAAAAATCTGCAAGTTGACCGCACCTTCTCAATACACAGTGGAATGACCATTGTGTACTTTTATATCACACCAGCCAAGCCTTCTTACCCATAAAACATAACTCTAATAAGCCTAAGAAATTACCTAGCCCCTGGCGTTCACCCACATAGGGAAGCCCTTATCGCCCTCTTTTCATATACTGGTCAGTTCCCAATAGCGAACCTGTAATTTAATCCGGGCAGAGGCCCCCCTGCCTTTAAAAGTTTTGTTTGCCCATATTGGTATATTCTATCTGCGAGCCTGCCACTCAGCTCGGCCCGTTTTTGCATCTCAAGGAGTTCCAGTTTGACCATCAAGTATCAAAAATCCACAATTATGTTCGTTTTAAACAGAATCATCACTAACATATTACATGCCAATTTACAGGGATCACATTTCCAATAATTAAGTTTTTCTAAAAAATATCACTAGGTTGATAACTTCTGGTAATTCAACAGGCACAAAAGAAAGACTTCCGCTAATAGTACTCCTCAGTTCCATCTGAGGCGGCCATTTTGGGTTAGCGCGCTAGTGTTGCAACAAGATCTGCAAAGCGACCCGGGCGCCCGGTCCAGCTCATATGAAGCACCGCGCCCCTGACGCGATTACTCTTCAGAGCGGCAACGCGGGTAGAAGTAAGGCTTAAGATTATGCGGACAATGTGAGTTTAAGACCTGCCAAAGGTCTCAAAAAACTTGGCTTTTGAGACAGCGCCTGCTATATTTACTGGGTGTGTTGGTTCACGACGCTAAGGGCGTGGTTCCTCTCTTTCAGAGCGCCGCGGTGATTACCTACCGATTGCCAGCTCATGGGGCATATCACATGCGCCACAGGAGTATGTATCATTAACTATTCAACTATTGGGGTGTGCCCCGCTTTGGGGATTTTAATGATTGATCCTAAGACCATTATTGACATTATAAAAAGTCGGGTTCCTCGTTTTGAACCCTGTGAGGTGCCGCTGTATGTATTGAGTTATGAGAGTGTGTGTGTGTTGAGATGGAAACAGCCCTAATTACCAGGGGCATCATAATGTTCGGGCATACAACGAACACCCAGGGGATGGCAGATTGAACCATCACTCTGTCCATAAAGTCTTAAGTGTATTCTTTGTGTAATGGGCAATTGATAATGATAAATGGAACGTGTGGCGCTAATACTAATGAGTGCCTCAAGATAAACCACAGTTACAAGTGTAAAATTCTGTGCTTTTCTCTCTCCCCCTTTTTTTCCCATTTGCTTTACAGAGACCACAATCAGGTCATCATTTTTGATATTTTTGCTTCACTAGGGGCCAGCTCATGCCCTGAAGCTAAAACCAACAGTGGATTTTTACTGCTGGTTTTTAGGACGACAGGCCTATTACACTTAGTAACTGAGCTTTGTTTTAGTAGGGACCATTAGAAGGTCCTGATGAGTAGGCAGTAGGGGACTGCCTACGAAACATGTAGACCAGGTTGTAGCGAATTGCTCCACCTCAAAACCCCCTTCTTAACATCCCCAGCTAGGGAAGTGAATAAATTGTTTTTTTCTACTAGCCAGAGGATTTTTAATTTTTTTATTCCCACACATCGTTAGGTCCCTACACTTCACTGACATCACCCACATTGCACTGTCACATAGTCCTGTCACCATACTAGTGCTCCCGCGTAGTCGGTCAGGTCGTAGCATGCCCCGCGCCGTAGAGGGACGGGAAGACCCCAATGATGAAGCATGACACTACTGGATTTTTTTAGTGTGTGAGGGGTATTTTAAAAAGCACACTGTGCTCTCATCTTTACAACCCAAAGAGAGAGTCTATTTACTAGATTGTCACTACCCATAAAAATATAAATAAAATAAAAATTAAACCACTACACATTGATAGAATCTTTTTGTTTACGTATATCAGATTGGAGGGTGATTCTGTCAATACCTCTTCACTTCCTCTACTGTTTTGGAGTCCACTCAAATATCACAGCTCTCATTCAAATGAGGATGTTGACCCTTTTAAAATCCAACACATTGCCTGGTGTTGCACGCCACCTAGCGCAAGTCGCAGAAATGACTTGCGATGTAAAGCCATGCGTGTAACAACGCGGTTGTTGTAACGACTGCGTTGTTGCGTTCTTCAGGGATCGAACCCCAATGCAGAGAGCTCTTTGACACAGGGATCGTTCATCTCACTGACCATCAAAAAAGCAAATATTCTAAAGATTCTTGCTGGACGAATGTCCTTTGGCGACCCTGATGGACGGCAGGCCTGAAAAAGACCCAGAAGAGCTTCTTTTACTAGAGAGTCTTACTCATGCCGAACTAAGGCAAGTGTGGTGGAAGGGGAGATGGTAGCAGCTCCTGGTTCAATAACCTGATTATTGACCTGCAACAAAGATTATATCTGATTTATTCTGGACACCCTTTGCGAGATGTCTTTCATCAGTTTCAGTTACTCTATACATTTCCTGTTATACTATTCTTTCTTCTCATTTCCCTTCTCTTTACTTTCCTTACTCTTTCTCTCTTTTCTTTACGTTTACATTGTGTTTTATATTTTCAACTTGTAATTCAATTGCAGCCTATTGTTTATTGTTTTTCTCTCAATAAAAATCGAATATACGACTTCTCCCTCCTTAGTTTCACTGTATTTGCAACTAGAACTTTCTCTTCCCAACACTTTTTCACTAGCATTAGAAGATACTTCAAAGATCTTTCAATATTGGTGACGGGAACGACAATGACGCGACTGCGGGGACATTGGCTTTCACGCTACAACAGGCAAACACAAATGGGCCGACAATTAAATGAAGGAAAAAGAACACGAGTCAAAACACAGCCCTGAGAAAGGTTCAACTTGATTACAGAACTATCTGTGCCCTCACTCATGATCCTTATTACACATCTGGTTGAGTAGCTAAATACAATAGATTCAACACATCTATTCAATGTTCGATGCATTAGAAGGTGCTTCCAACCAAACTCACACATAAAGTGACCGTGATAAGAACTAATTAAAGACCTGGATCTGTGTTGTGCCGATGGGCTGATTCAAGTCACAAAAACCTGAGCAGTAAAGTGGCAGTGTGCTACCACCTTTGGCAGCGGTAAATGGTTCCGTCTCAGTGGAGCTTAATGAAGCATGCTGCCTTTTAGCTGAAAACATATGAGCACTAGTTCAAGTCTGTAAAGGAACTGAAAAACATACAGAACACATTAATAATGGACCATAATGAAACAGGGACATAACCTGCTCAACTATTTTTAACAAAGTGCGAGAAAACAAACGCAATATAATTCAACATCACAACACATTGACAACACAGTTAGAGAGAGCCACAAGAACTCAACATAATAACATAAGCCGGGGGCAACATAAAAATGCAAAAAAGCAACAGAGGGCCTCTATTCAAAATAACACACCAAAAATCCAGACAATACAATAACAACACATCACAAAAAACAATGCGGCACAAAAAAACAAGAGCAACATTGGACCACTGTCTAGCACAGCAACATAACACTACGATGCAAAACAAAAACACAACAATTCAACACAAAACAACAGAAGAAAAACGCAATAGAACATCATATAACAAATAAACACAAGAACATTTACCACACAAAACCACACAACAACAACCCAAAAAGTGCAACATTACAACAAGGCAGCCATATAACAAATCACAATAACGATACTTACAACACGACGGAATTCAACACAACAAAAGCAAAACCACAACACACTACAACATCTATACACCACAATAAGACAAAAAAAAGCACAAACACTCAACATACCTGCATCACCCTGTTGTTATCTGTAGTTGTGTATGTTTATTGTGCTTGTAGTTGTTTTGTGTTTGAGTATTGTTGTGCATTGTTTTTCTTTGTTGCAGCCATGTGTTGTTATTTTGCTGTGCTGCAATGGTAAGCTGCAATTGTCATGCTCAGAAAGACAGCCCTTGCAGTTACCAACTGCACTGCAAATATCAATCAATCAATCAATCCAGGATTTGTGAAGCGCACTACTCGCCCGCAAGGGTTTCAAAGCGCTAGAGGGGAGGGAGAGTTTCACACCGCTTCAGCTCATTCTAAGAGCCAGGTCTTGAGGCTTTTCCTGAATGCTTGCAGTGTGTGGGATTGCCTAATGCTGAGTGGTAGTTAGTTCCAGGTCTTGGCTGCGATGTAGGAGAAGGATCTCCCCCCCCCGCTCCGCCTCTGCGGATGCATGGGATTTCTGCTAGGGCAAGATCGTCAGATCAGATGCTCCTCTTGGGCGCGTAGAAGGAGATTCTTTTGTTGAGGTACTGGGGTCCGATGTTGTGGAGGGATTTGTAGGCATGAGTGAGTAGCTTGAAGGTTACTCTCTTTTTGATGGCGATCCAGTAGAGTTCTTGTAGGTGTTGGGTGATGTGCTGTTGTCGTGGGATGCCGAGGACAAGCCTGGCTGCGGTGTTCTGGATTGTCTGAAGTTTGAGGAGTAGAGATTTATTTATTCCAGTGTAGAGGGTGTTCCCGTAGTCCAGTCTACTGGTTATGAGTGCATGGGTGATGATCTTTCTGGATTCAGGGGGATCCATTTGAAGGTCTTGCGGAGGATTCGGAGGGTGTTGAAGCATGTGGAGGAAACAACATTGATCTGTTGGTGCATAGTGAGGGAGGAGTCAAGTATGATGTCGAGGTTGCGAGCGTGGTCTGTGGGTGTGGAAGGTTAACCGAGGGTGGTGGGCCACCAGGAGTTGTCGAGTTGTCCGATGCTGAGGGGGTGGACCAGAGGATGAGGACTTCCTTTCCTCTGAGTTGAACTTTAGGCAGCTGTTGCGCATCCAGGAGGTGAAGTCTTTCATACCTTGTTGAAAGTCGTGTCTGGTGATGTTGGGTTCATTGGTAAAGGAAAGAATGAGCTAGGTGTTGGCGGCATAGGATACTCTGCTTTGTTTTCTGACAATGATGGCGAAAGGGACCATGTAGAAGTTGAAGAGCGTGCAGCTGAGTGAGGATCCTTGGGGTGCTCCGCAGCTGATCTCTGTGGGTTTAGATAGGAAGGGTGGGAGTCTGATTCTTTGGGTTCGGCCGGTGTAAAAGTAGGAGCAAAACCAGTGGAGGGCAGTTCCCCTGATGCCTGCGTCGTAGAGTCTGGAGGTTAGTGTGTGGTGGGAGAAGGTGTCGAAGGCTGCTGATAGGTCTAGTAGGATGAGGGCTGCCGTGTGGCCCTGGTCGAGGAGGGTGCGGATGTGGTCCGTAGCAGCTAGAAGGCCGGTCTTGGTGCTGTGGTTGCTGCGGAATACAGATTGAGAAGAGTCGAGGATCGAGTTGGCTTCTATGAAGTTAGTGAGTTGGTTGTTGACGATCTTTTCTGTGGCTTTGGCTGCGAAGGAGAGGAGAGTGAGGGGTTGGTAGTTCTTGAGGTCCGTAGGTTCTGCGGTGGGCATCTTGAGGAGGGACTTGACCTCTGCACATATCCAGTCATTGGGGAAAGTGCCTGTTGCGAGGGAGCAGTTGATGGTACATCGTAGCTCAAGTGCGATGGTGGAGGCAGCTCCATGGAAGATGTCAGGCGGTCAGGCGTTGGTGGGTGGTCCTGAGTGTATACTTCTCATGGTCTTGGTGGTGTCTCCTGTGGTTACATGGGTCCAGGCGATGACAGGAGGCTGGCTGTGTTGTCGGCTGGAGGTGTAGGGTCGGTGACTAGTTTCTGCTCGTTGAAGTTGCTGTAGGGAGTTCTGATCTTGAGATGGAAGTAGGAGCTGAGTTTGTTGCAGAGGTCCTGGAAGGGAGGGGCATCGAAGGATTCACCGGAGGGTTTGTTGAGTTCTTGTATGATGCTGAAGAGTTCCTTAGAGTGGTTAGTGAGTATTCTGTTCTGTGTGAAGTTATTTTTTGTGATACTGATGAGTTGGTGGTGTTCTGTCATGGCAGTCTTGTAGGTGGAGCGTGCTTCAGGGATTTTTTTGTTACTCCAAGCTTTCTCAAGTGTTCGGCATGTGCACTTGGATTCTTGGAGGTCGGTGGTGAACCAGATGGCTTTCATGGTGCATTGTTCATCGGAGTTCCGGAGGGGGGGCGAGCGTGTCTGCGCAGTCAGTAATCCATCTGTGGAGTGTGTTGGCTACGGAGTTGGCGTTGGTTGTGGCAGGGGGAGGGGCACAATTGAGGGCAGAGTTGAGGTGCTACTCGGTGATCTTGCACCAGTTCCTGCATGGAGGCGAGGAGTGGGCCTGTGTGCCCTGGGCTTGGAGAAGGAGAAGTGGACACAGTGGGGGTCCATGCAGATGGGTTGCGTGGTTTGGCTGAAGAGAATGTTGTGTCCTCCTGCTAAGATGTGGTCAAGGGTATGTCCTGCCTTGTAGGTGGGGGTGGTGACAGTCTCAGTCCGGTGTTGGTGAGGTTGTCTAGGAGGGCGGTGGAGTTGGGGTCGCTGGCGTTGTTGAGGTGGCAGTTCAAGTCTCCGAGGAATACGTAGTCCATGGCTGCGGTGGCATGGGGTGCGATGAGGTCTGTGATGGTAGTGGTGAACATGGTGCGTGGTCTGGGAGGTCTGTAGGTGAGGGAGAGACATAGAGTCATTTTGGGGTTGATCTGGAAATGGAGGTGTTCCGTGGGGGACATGGAGTAGTTTGTGCAGGATGTGGTGAGTCGGAGGGAGTTTTTGTGTACAATGGTAAAACCTCCTCCTAGGTGATTGGAGCGTTCCTTCCTCTGGATCTTGTATCCATCAGAGACAGCGGTTGCAATGTCAGGTGTGGAGCTAGCACAGGTTTCTGTGAGGAAAGTGATGTCAGGGTGCTGAGGAGTGTAGCATCCTGCTACAAATAACTACAAACACACTTATTGGTAATATTGGAGCTTTATTATATTGCAACCAGACTCTCTCCTGTCCCTACTCTATCCGCCTCTTCCCTTGTCCGTCCCCTCCTCTTCCTGTCCACCCCTGGGCTCCACCCACAACCACTAGCCTGCTAACTTCACAAAATCTCCCCCCTTTGTAACAAAACAAACAAACATACTGACTTCTCAGTCCATTTCTTCAATAAGTCTTTTGGGTGGACGTGCGTCGCAATGAGGTCGTGGCGACCTGTCTCATTGGCCGGACCAGTGTTCTCGCGACCAGCTGAATGTGGTTCTTCTGAACTGGGAGTGTCCATTTCACTCACCACGGTTCCGGTGGTGTCTCGTGATAACTTCTTGAAATGCGAGATGTTTCTCGTGACTCGCCGATGCTCCGATTCCGCAGTCAGCATCGTTCCTTTCTTTTTCGTGATTAGCAAAGGTTCATCCTTGAACAGGCAGTCGGTCTTCCTCTGCTGTTCTTGCTTGACGAGAACATGGTCCCCTTCATGTAAGGACAGTGACCTCGCTCTTCTCCGGCGGTCTGCATATAACTTCATTCTGTCTTTATTGCGCTTGTCCGTTATCATCATCTCTTGATGGTCTCGTGCGGGCGATGATGCTCGCAAAGCCCCTTCCCACGTTGGAATGCGATTCCTCATGGGACGTCCTAGCATGAGTGTCGGCGGGGACTGCCCAGTCGTTGCGTGAGGAGTTGTCCTGTAAGCTCGGAGGGCCTCGTTGAGAGCCACTTGTAGATCTTTACCCTCCGCGGTAGCATGTTGAAAAGTCTTTTTGAGTGTGGCCATGAATCTCTTGATTGTTCCATTAGCCTGTGGCCAGAGGGGTGTGATCCTGCGATGATGAAAATCCAGGTGTTTCGCAAATGCTGCGAAGTCTTGCCCATTGAAAGGGGGTTCGTTGTCCGTTTTCACCTTCATGGGAACTCCCCATGTTGCAAAGACTTCATCAAGTACTTTGATGGTACTAGAGGCGTTTGTGGACGGTACAAAGTATGCCATGGGATAGCGAGAATGCTCATCAATGATGGCCAGCACATATTTGCCCGATGACAGGGGTCCATAGAAATCAATGGCGATCTCTTGCCACACTCCAGGTGGCAGGGTGGTCATGTGCAGCGGTGCTGGAGGATCACTTTTGCTTGTGAGCTGACAGAGGTGACAGTCCTTCAAGGTGGCTTCTACCAGTTGATCGAGATACGGAAACCATACTCGTTCCCGTAGCGCACGTTTAGTCGACACAATCCCCCGATGCCCTTCATGTGCAAGGGCAACCACTCCTTGCCTTAGTTGAGTGGGGATCACGATCCGCTGGTCTCGCAGTAGTATGCCATCAGTGGTGGCTGACAGTTCACCACAGACATGCCGGAAGGCTTGCATTTCTTGTTTGATAATGGGATCAGTCTCTTCATCCTGGGGATCATGTCTCCACCTGTTGTTTCGAACCCTGCGAAGGACTTTCTGCAGGACGATGTCTTGAACCGTACTCTCTCGGATGGTATCCATGGGGATAGCTGGGGGTAGGGCTTGGTCAGTCACAAAATGTATGTATTCTTCCGCGATGGATGACTTGGAGACTGACGATGCAAGTGGGTGCCGGGACATATAATCAGCCGGGTTTTCCGATTTACCAGGCTTATGGATAATGGTGAATGTGTACTCCTGTAGCCTTAGGCCCCACCTTTCGATCCTTGGGGGCATCTTGGATCGTGGGTTTCCATAAATGGTGACAAGGGCTTGATGGTCTGTGATTAAAGTGAAATGTTTGCCGTATATGAAGACATGAAAACGTTCACATGCCCACACAACGGCAAGACTTTCCTTCTCGGGCTGCGAGTAAGCCCTTTCCGGGTCAGTCAGGCTACGGCTCGCATATGCAATGATACGACGTTGATCTGAGTCATTGTTATACTGGGCCAGGATGGCTCCGAGCCCAACAGGACTGGCGTCCACAGTTATCTCAGTCTTTCTTTGCGGGTTGAAATATGATAAGTGATCCGCAGACTCCACCGCCTTCTTGATTTCCTTGAAGGATTGCTCACATTGAGGAGTCCACTCAAACGGTTGACCTTGTTTGGTCAAGATGCGGAGGGGATGACTGATCGTCGCATAGTCCCTGATGTAGCGAGCACAGTAACTGGCCATGCCTAGGAACGATCTGAGTTCACTGACGTCCTGGGGGCTCTTGGTGTTGTTCAGAGTCATAATCTTGTCAGGATCAGGTTTCATGCCGGCGCCTGTGAAAATATGGCCAAAGAATTTCAGTGTGTTCTGGTGAAACTCGCACTTCTCTTTGTTCAGAGTTAGGTTTGCCTCCAATAACGCATGACAAACACGATTGAGTGCAATATCGTGTTCTCGCAGATCAGAACCATATACGAGGATGTCATCGCTATAGTTGAGCGTGTTGGGAATGTTTTGGATGACTTGCCGAATTGCTTCCTGAAATATTTCGGCCGCTGAGGAAACTCCAAAACTCAGTCTCTTATATCTGAACAACCCCAGATGGGTTGCGAACGTGGTGATATATCTTGACCTTACATCTAGTTCTAGCTGATGGTATCCTTTATTTAGGTCCAACTTGGAGAACACCGTTGCCCCGTTGAGAGCTGAGATCATATCACTCAAATGTGGTCCCGGATGTCGTTCTCTTTCAATTGCAGTATTGGGCAGGCGCATGTCCACGCAAAGTCTGACCTTGTTGGCCGTGCCCTTCTTGGGTACAATAACTACTGGGGATACCCACGGTGTTGGACCATCTGAGCGCTCGATGATATCAGCGGCTAGTAAATCCTGGAGTTCTTCCTCAACAGCAGTCTGGAGATGGAACGGTACCCGTCCAGGGTGTTGAGCGACGGGTCTGACTTGTTCATTGATATGTAATCGCACTTGGCAGTCTTTAAATTTGCCTAGTCCTTGAAATAGTCTGGGAAACTGGCGGGTCACATCTTGGTTGCCGCTGACTTTGAAAAGGATTTCCACCAGGTGAAGACGTTCAGCTGTCGGTAGGCTCAGCAGAAAGTCCGCTTCTGGGCCCTTGATAACATGGATGACTGCTGATATTGTTGTTTCATCATGTTTAAGGGTCGTCGAGAACTTCCCAAGGCAGGGAAGTGGCTTCTTAGCCATCCACGTGAAGACTCTGACTGGTGCAAAGGTCAGAGGAGGACGCAGACTCATTCTTTCATATTCGGTGACTGGAATATAGTTCAGGGATGCACCGGAGTCTAACACGAACTTTGTGTCATGATTGCCAACTTTGATGTCCAGCCGAGGATATGTCTTAAGTTGGTCCGGATCTGCTGCTAGGTTCAGGTATTCAATGGTGTATGTTGAGTCTCTGGAAGACGGTCTAGATTCCTTGGATGGTGACCTCCGTTCCCACCTGGACCGACGTGACTCTCGGCTAGAGTGTGACGACCCAGAGGACTGCTCAGTTTGTTCTTAGACAGCTCGGGTGTAGTGTCTTCGGGTGTCAGACCGGGACATTCTCGGGGCACCTCTTCGTGTGTCGGACTGGGATGTCCTGGTGGCACCACTTCGTCTCTCCTTGTTGTAGTCCCCACACATCACTTCAAAATCATTGGTTCGACTGCACTTCCTGCATCTCTGACCCATGGCAGGGCAGCTATCCACATGAGGGTAATCATACCCACATCGGTAACATTTCCTCACGCTCTCAGGTTTTTTCTCCTTCTTCCATGATTCTCGCCTCTGATATTTTGACTGTTCTTGACGAGAGGACGGGCGTGACCTCCATTGTCTGTCTCTCGAACTCCTTCGACTATCACTTTTGGCATGCACACGTCGCACTTGTTCGCGACTTCCTTTGTGTCCCGTTTCGATATCAGCTGCATACTCCTCGGCTTGATCATAGACTCGTGTCATCTCCTCTATATCGTCTAAGCTATGTTCTTTCCTCAATAGTCGCCGCCTCAGTTGGTCGGAGTGACATCCATCTATTATTTGTGACTTTATTGCAGCATCTGTTGAGAAATTATCAAATTCACAATGCTTGGCTAGTCTCCGCAGACGCATCATGAAGGCACTCATGGGCTCTTCCTTGCCTTGACGAGCCGAGTGGAATGTATGGCGTTCGTAGTCTACGTTCTTTTTGTACAAAAATCTTTTGTTCAATGTGTCACGCACTTTGTCATAGGTGTCCGCCTCAGCAGCAGGAAGGTCCTTGATTATTTTGACTATCTCCCGCCCCGCCAGGTTGCGCAGGGCAATCAATTTCTTTTTGTCCACAATCACTTCCGAACCTTCGATATAGTCCTCAAACTCTTCTAGCCATTCTTGCCATCTGGGACCCATGCTTCCCCCAGTGGTCACTTTGAGAGGTTCGGGTGCTCGCAGGTGCGACCCACCTGCAGCTTTGGGCCTGGCATCATCCAGTGGCAGCGGATTGCCATCGTCATCAGACACCATTTTGCAGTCGGTGTATCCCGCTTCCTATTTGTCTCTATGGAATGTTCGCTTAGGCGTGAAGTCCAGTGCTTGTTTGTGTCTGTGCCAGCCTCACTTGGTCTCACCAATGCTTGTTCGTTTGTCAATGCTTGTTTACTAGCCAATGCTTGTTTATTGGCCAGTGCTTGTTTATCTGCTCTCGTCAATGCTTGTTTGTCTCTATGCGCAATGCTTGTTTATTTGCTTTTGACAGTGCTTGTTTCTTTCCATTCGCCAATGCTTGTTTATCCCTAGGCGCCAATGCTTGTTTATTCTTTATGCCTGACTTCAAAATGGCCGCTCTATGAAGATCAAGGGGTCTGTCCCGAAGAGCGCCTGACTCCAAGATGGCCGCCGTCACTGCAGTCACATGAGGCTTTCTCTCCTGATTCAGTCACTCTAGACTCACCGGGCAGCAAATTCGGGGCAGCACACTTCAGGATTCACTTTCCTTTGGTCACCACAGCTACCAGGTGAGGTTGGGGTGGGCTCCCGCCTTACTTTTCGCGTTCCCGCACTTTTTCCGCGATGGCTTGCCAACTCTCACGCATCACGCGTGAGATTTTCACCGTCGGCAGGGATTCAGGTCCGGACCTCCCGGCGCTCGGTCGCTCTCAATGGAGGGTCTTCGTGGACGTCGTCCTCGGCGCTGGGGGCACTTCTCCCTCGATCTGGGGTGCGCAGCAGGGTCGGAGTAGGCTCCCGATCTCTGCACTGCCAGGACTCATTCCCAGCACACGCTTCTGGCGGGGTCGCGCTTCGGCGCGATCGGTTTCTTTCTGCTCGAGCAGTTCAGCGCTCGAGTCCACAGTCCCTCTCAGCTCCCTCACAGTCCTCGGAGGGGCAGGGTCACTTGCTGCTGGTTTCTTCTCCTTAAGCAGCAGCTCGCAATACTCGGCAGCGTTTTCTTCTACGTTGCCTGGGACAGGGTGTCTCAGTCTGGTTCTGCAGGCAGTGGGTTTGATCATCCCACCCTCGTCGCCAGTTGTAGCATCCTGCTACAAATAACTACAAACACACTTATTGGTATTACTGGAGCTTTATTATATTGCAACCAGTCTCTCTCCTGTCCCTACTCTATCCGCCTCTTCCCTTGTCCGTCCCCTCCTCTTCCTGTCCACCCCTGGGCTCCACCCACAACCACTAGCCTGCTAACTTCACAACAAGGAGGTCCCAGATTTCAACTGTGTATCTGTGGAGGGAGCGAACGTTGAAGGAGTTACAGCTCAGGGGTTTGGGTGCGCTGGCGTCCGGTGGGTTGGTGGTGGCGGTGGGCATCCGGATGTGGGTGAAGGTTTGGCGGCAGTGTCGGCAGGAGAACTCTCCTTGGGTAGTGTTCAGTGTTGACAGCTGGCAGTTGTTGTTTCTTCCAGGGTTGAGTGCGTGGAGTGATGCTGAGTCGTAGCTCTGGTGGGTCAGAGAACCAGGGTTCCTGGAGCTGGTTGCGGGCAGGTCAAGCAAGGGCACATACGGGCTTGCCTTTGGTGCACCAGCGGTGCTTCCGCTGTAAGGGCATGCAGCAGCCACCATTAAGTAGGGGTAGAGGGAGGGTGGGAACAGCTGGGACGCAGGAGCGGAAGAGACCGCGGGGGCAGCAGCGGAAGGAAGCCAGAGAGGCAAGGTCAAAGCAGCAAGAGCGGCACAAGAAGAAATACAACTGAAATAAAGCAAAACACACAAGGCACAAGAAGAAGAAATACAACTGAAATAAAGCAAAACACACTAAAATGAGAAAAAAAGCAGGCAACAGCTATGCGAAATGCCAGAATACAGACTCAAAAGGCAGAGAGGAGAGTCCAGCACACTCAAAACATGCACTGCTGCGTGGGAGGCAGCGGCACTAGTTTCAGGAGCTGAGGTGCAGGGGGTCTTGCTCGACCTCAGAGTGTCACAGGCGGGAGGCAGGAGGGGCCGTGGGCAATCCTCACAATTACCTAAACATTCCTTGAAAAGAAAGGTAATTAGACTTTAAAATATATATAATGGGCCCCTTGTTGTAGGAGAAAGGAGCGTGGAGCGTGTTCGCCTTACCTGCCGCCAGGAAAAGCTTGTGGAAAAAAGCTCGTGGACAACAGCTAGCCGCACCCGCTTCACGGGTGCCGCGTCGTTGCTACAACCAGGAGGAGATCCCTGCCTTGGGCTCTGTGGCTGCCTAACACCTGGGGCTCAGAGGAGGCAGAGCGCGTACTGGATGCAAGCAGGGACTCGGTGTTCCAGGAGTCCCTGCACAGATCGTTAACACCTGCTCCAGCGCTCGGCACCCAGCCCCGCCCACCGGCACCTACACGCGGTACATAATCAGCTCAAGCAGCCGCTGTGCAGGAGCGCGCTGGAGCATCCCGGGAGAAGCCCGGGACAATGGCGGGCCATCTGCGGCCATCCGAGGCCGGGAGAGGCTGGGCCGGGCCACCCCCCTGTAATGTAAGATTCTGGATATTGCCCATTTGTGCTCTACATTTCATATGCCTGTTACACCCTATGGCTGTAAACCATAAGAACGCACAGAAAGCGGGGGAGGGAGTTGTGGGCACAATGGATGCTTTTCTGATTAGAGCTGAATCAGTCTTGCAATGAGAGATAGCCCTGACGGAGAAGAGATTATCGCTAGGTATAGCTGAGGCGCAGAAGAGGTCCTCCTTGGGTAAAAGTAGCAATGCTAAATCCCCTGCAGTAAATCTTTATCCTGTAGCCCTTATCAACAAGCAGGGTACTGAACAAGGGCTTGGTAATGCACACGATGTGGATATATCCGCTATGGATATGAATGAAGCCAATTCTAGTGGTCAGCCCACTGTTTCACCATCACCTCTTTTGGTCATAGTTCGCACACCTCCCCCCAGCCCAATAGAGGTTTCACCTAATACATCACGTTTGTCTATTACCCCAAGGACTTCTGTAGTTACTTCCCCTGATGAAGATAGACCCAAATCTAGCCTTACACTGGGAGCGAGACTTCGCTCACATAGACTAGCTACAGCACATAAGGGACAAGATCAGGGACCGAAGAAAAATATGGTAATCCCTATACCAAAGAACAAAAGAAATAGTAAGGAAGTCGGGGGAGCTAGACCAAAGGCTGGAAATACCCATGTGAGGGGTAGGCAAATGGTCTTAACAAAGACCATTAGCACGCAAACAGACAATGGAAGCACTATTTGGGATATAGGGTTGGAGAGACGGCTTGGGAAATTAGAAACAACATTGAAGAATTCCCTTGAAGTAATGTTAAAGTAGAAAGTGGAGGGACTCGATAAAGATTTGATAGCTAGTTTAACGCAGCTCACCACGAGAATAGAACATTTGTGTGAGAAACAAGGGAACGCAGAACGAACTACTAGCCGAAAAGGGAGTAATCCCCCATCTCAAAACAATCCATTAGGAAGAGAAGTAGAGGGCCTGGTGATAGATTCTAATCCCCTCCAAAAGGTCGCTTGCCTGAATGAGGGTAGAAAGGACCACACAAATAAGACATGGATAAATAATAACAATGGAAGGGCAGACAGACTGACAGCCCAGGGAAGCCCGAGTAAAACTCCAGGTACGACTAAAGTATATAGTCCAAAAGGAACTGATTTGATGCCAAATACTGACGTCCTACAATTACCCCCGGCATCTTCGTCATACGTAACAGTTCTAACAGGGGTACCCTCCTTAAAAAGGGATCAACAAGAATCTTGGCAAAACCTCCGTAATAAGGTAGCTGACTGGTTGGTAAAATTCAAGCGGTTTCATCCGGGTGATACCCAGGACATTTTGATGGTCCGCAGGGTAGGGTGGCTGGGACATTCACCTAAAGATATAAGAGGAGACTGTGTGGTTATCAACTTTAGGCGCCCATAACAAGTTAGGAGGGTCTTGCAATGTAAGGAAGAACCCCAGGGTGGAAATACGCTTATTAGTGCACTCCCCTTGAGTTACTTCTACAAGGCAAAGTATGATGGGAACCGAAGACAGCAGTCTCTTCTTGTCCCCTTGGAGAATAGATTTGACGGTGTCATCGACCTAGAGGAGGTAGATTGACTACTTAAACATAGTTCAATTGCAATTCCCCAGGAAGATTATAACATAGAGTCTGAGTCGGGCAAGGTAACTGAGTCTTGCATTACTAAGCAAGTGCCAAACACACTGGGACGGAGCGTCTCGGATTTTGGTGATGGTCCACTACTTTTATCCCGTAACAGCAGCATTGAGTTAGAAATAAATAGTACTAGTAAAGTCCTAAAAGGAGGAACCGGTGACATACTTACCACAGTAGAGGGCATAGTTGTTCAAGCCAGTCAAGTGGATCCACCACCAATAACTCCCCATGGAATTCCGGTTGTAAAACTAATGTCATGGAATATAGCAGGCTTATCCAGGAATCTCCGGGATACTGTTTGGTGTACTTACACTGATGATTATGACGTAATTCTCCTGCAGGAGACCTGGGCCTTAGATATCACACATAGGCTTGGTTACAAAACCTTTTATTGCAAAGCTATTCCCTCAGTAAGAGGAAGAGCGTCTGGGGGCTTAGTAATCTTGATAAGAATCACTCTGGAAATTGAAGTTACCCCTCTCTCTATTCCTTCCCAGGATCTTCTAGGTGTAAAGATAGTGACAAAAGACAAAGAAATGGTATATCTAATAAATGTATACAACAGGCCTAATCCTCCAAACAAGGAATCCAAGGTGATAGAGCAATTGGACTCTTATCTTGATACACTAGGATTCAGCACACAAGTGATTATAGTCGGGGATTTTTAACTGTAGATTTGAGCCAGTACTGGGCCTTGATAATCTATTTGAGGAACAGGACAGGGTAAATGACATCCCTGCTCTAGATAGTACTGGGGCAGTTAAAAGTACGGTGGCAGCAATACAGATTCTACAGTTAACTTTGGCACATGATTTAAGGGCATGTAATGGCCGCTTTCAGTCAGACAGACCATCAGCACCAACATTCTGTAAAGGTAACTGCAAGTCGCATATAGATTTCATATTGGTTTCCCTAAGTCTATGGCATTTAATTACTGATTTTAAAGTAGACTTCAGGACAGAGAGTGATCACCTACCGCTTCAATTATGTTTAGATTCCCAGCCTTTTTCAACTAAAACAGCTGCAGATGCTGTGTTAAACAGTAATGATGGCGATCTCCAGGTAACAAATAATAGGCGTGCCCTGAAATGGCCTTACATTTTGGCTAAAGAAGCAACAATGGTAAATATTTATAACACCTTTTCAGACACCGTTGCATCCTGCCAGAATCTTTCTTTAGGCGCCCAAGGTGTTTTAGATATGCACTATCAGCTGATCTGAGTAAAATTTATGATAGGGACAAGAATTTAAATAGTAGTCACTCAGAACTAGGCAACCCCTGGTATAATAAAGAATGCCGCTTAGCTAAGTCTCACCTGATTCAGGCAGTTAAAACCAAAAACTTACAGGGTATAAGAGATAGCAGATATGTGTATAAAAAAAGTCTTACACAGACGAAAAAAGTGTGGGATGAGGCCATCTTGGAAGATCTCTTAACTGCAGCCAAAATGAGAGATCAGGGCACCTTCTGGAGCATAATATCAAAGGGGAATAAGACAGGCAGATCATCTAAGGATCTTTACCTAGATGAAAAAACATGGTGTGACCACTTCTCCAAACTATACTCACAAAATGAAGAAGGTTTGTGTATAGAAGAACAGGAGGTCGATTTAGCCCCTAGTACAGTTTCTCTACATTTTAGTTTAGAGGAGACCACTCAGGCACTACAGCCTATTAAAGCAGGCAAAGCCCCAGGACCTGATAAGATCCCTGGTGAAGTCCCAGGACCTGATAAGATCCCTGGTGATCTATTAAAACATGATATGGAAGTCTGGGGGCCTTATATAAACTTTTTATGCAACTCCATAGTGGCAGGCACACCTATCCCTGAGACTTGGAAAGGGGCAGAAATTGTAACAATTTTTTAAAAAGGGGATCGTTATGAACCAGCCAATTACCGACCAATTAGTTTAATTGATCTTTTACAGAAAGTTTTTGCCAGACATATTTTAAATAGACTTTTAGGATGGATGGAGGAGACTCAGATATTGTCTAAATACCAGGCCGGGTTCAGAACAAAAATCAGCACTGTGGACCAAGTATTTAGGTTCACATGCATTTGTTGGAAATACATTAACATAAGGAAGGGCAGCTTGTACGTTGCTTTCATGGATCTGAGGGCCGCCTTCGACCTCGTCCCCCGCACCCTCTTGTGGGACACATTAAGAAATATGGGGATCCCAGGCGAACTTCTTGTAGAATTGATCAGACTTCATACAGGGAATTACGCCAAAGTGAGATGGGGGAAGGGAGGTGAAGTTACAAAGGCCATACCCGTGAGACGGGGCGTGTGTCAAGGTTGCGTGTTTGCGCCTACACTCTTCTCCCTGTATGTTAATGATATACCTACATATCTGGGGGATTGCAGCCATGACTCCCCGAAACTGGGAAATGAAGCGATCACAGCATTACTATTCGCCGATGATACAATCCTCATTTCTCAGACTCCGAAGGGACTTCAAAACTTGGTGAACTCATTTTATAGGTATTGTGTGGAAAAGGGACTAGAAATCAACTCATCCAAAACTAAATATATGGCCATAAACCCGCAAAAATCATTTAAGAAGAACTTGGCCTTAAATAACCAAAAACTAGAATATGTGGGGAGTTTCAATTATCTAGGTATTATGTTGGATAGTAACCTATCATGGAAGGGGCATCTGGAAAAAAGTATTTTATTTATTTATTTCGACTTATATAGCGCATTATCACCCCGGAGTCTCTAAGCGCTTTGTCGGATACACACCAGAATTCATACAGCCAATCATCAGATTACAACACACCCCATGCTTGCTGGAAAAGCACTGTTTTTAATTTTTTACGAAAAGGCAGCAAGTTGGATTCTTTGCGCAGTTCGATTGGTAAGCTATTCCAGACAGCTAGAAAGATATTAGAGAAAGCACGACCACCCAGGGTGGACAATCTAAAACGCGGTTGGGTTAAGAGGGTGGCTTCTGAGGAACGCAACACCCTACCAGGCCTGTATGGGGTCAAACGAGCTTTCATGTAGCTTGGCGCCTTTCCATACAGAGCTTTATCCGTAATGCACAGCCCTTTGAACATTACCCTCTGTTTGACTGGCAGCCAATGGAGTTCGCGCAGAAGAGGGGAGGCATGCGTTCTCCTTGGTTTTTTAAAGATCAATCTTGCAGCGTCATTCATGACGATTTGCAGTCTATTCAGATGTTTTTGAGGAAGCCCTGAATATAGCGAATTGCCATAGTCCATCCTGGCTAAGATCATGGCAGATACCGTGCGCCTCAAGGTAGAAAAGGACAAGAGCGAGGAGATTTTCCTTAGTTGTCGAAGAAGGCCCACACAAGTGCCCACCACCACCGAAACTTGCTTCTGCATTGTCAAATTGCCATCCAAATGTAGACTATCCTTTAAACAAAACGCGATGCCTATCCTAAAAGTACATGGCGGGAGCCTTTCTAAGGATATTACACCAGCCTTGGAGGTGTTTAAGGCCAAGGCCCAATCAGCGGCACTTTATGGTGCTGAGGTTTGGGGGCCTTCCTGTAAGAGGAATTGTGAACGGGATGAAAACAATTTTATACGTAGGTTACTTAAAATACCGATTAGAACTCCCCTAGTTCCAGTGTTTTTGGATATCGATATTAAAAGTACAGATTATCAAGCCACTTTAAGGCCACTACTTTATTGGGTAAGGATATGGACTAGGCCGGAGTTGTGTAACTATAGAAGCGGTTTAATAGAAATCATGCAGATTGATGAGTACAAGAATATTGAATGGTTAAAACATATTTCATTCTGGTGCATTAGGCTAGGGCTATCCTATTTTTGGGAAGATCCTCTGAGCATGACACCTCTTTGCAAAAAGCTTCTGAAGTCAACTTTTTGGTCTCACATCAATAGCGAAATATTACATAGTTCATCAATTGGTACCTTGACACAGAAGTTTCTGAGGTTTTGAGAAGGTCCTAAAGGGGTTTCATCCCTGTAAAAAGTGCAAGGCCTGTGCTGGAAGTAAGAAAGTCTCCACATTCCAGATTCCAGGACTGAGGCAACCGAGAACAATAAATAAATTTTTGACCTGTACCACTCCGTACACGGTGTACTGCTTACAGTGCCCGTGCGGATTGAAATATGTAGGGAGTACCATTCATCCTGCAAAAATCAGAGTCCTTGAACATGCTAGAGCCATTAATAATGGGGACCTCACATATCCAGTGGCTCGCCACTTTAAAGATGTGCACAATGGGGACAGGAACCTTTTGACATACTTCTGTTTAGACCATGTACCGCAGAACCCCAGGGGGGGTGATAGATTGATGACTCTAAGAAGATTAGAGTCTAGATATATTATCGATTTGAATACTAAGACACCTGCAGGTTTGAATTCCCATGAGGAACTGGCAGTACATTTGGGGGATAACTGATTTAATCTGTAAAAGAATTGCTATTGTATGAGATGAAAATTTGGGAATGTGAGACTCTTATAGGGGGTGAATTGTAATAATGGATATTATGGACAGCTTAAGTTATTGAGAAGCACGGGCACAAATGAGATAACGGTAGCCCATACAGGGCTTTATGAAAGTTATGTATTGAATTCTTTGATTAATGAATGGGACGCAATTGCTCATTCATGAGCTTGATGGAACATTGAATGTGATTGTGCATTTTGCGTTTTGAAGTGATGTATTATACCACTCTAAGATGGCGCAATAGCTCATTCATGAGCTTGATGGAACATTGAATGTGACTGTGCATTTTGCGTTTAAAATAACGTATTATACCACTCTAATATGGTGCTCACAATTTTAACAACGTTGTCCTTTAACTATGTCCATGAATGATGTTTGGAACATAAAAAACGTCCGTTTCGGCGGCGCCATGTTTACACCGACGAAGGCGAATGCCGAAACGCGTCTGAACACCGTGAGCTACAATAAAATCTGAAGCTCGCTACCGTGAGTGCTGGTCTTTTGTAGTAAGATACTACGGATACTTGGAGCAGTTATAGAAGCGGGGGCACCACCCGCTCAAAGGCACCCGCTCGTGCGTGCTGGGAGATTGGTGCACAACACAGGAGCAAACAGATATTTTTCCCGTGCACCGTGCAGAGGTGATGTGTCGTATTAATGGACATTTATCCTGGACAGGAATTGTCGAACAACAAAACTGACACGAACCACTGCCTACAGAGCGAGGTGGCTGAAACTCCTGAAACGGACGTGGAGTTTCCGGTGTGTGAATATACATTCTGCAATGTATTGTGACGTGGACCGCGAGGAAACGGCCTTAGAAGTTTTTAAAAAGAAACCACCTTCAAGAGGGGGTGCATTACCCCGGGAGAATATTGGAAAACCCACAACCCTGACGAATCAATTTGTGGCATTGGAGAGACTGTACGAACGGGAAATCCGTAAATGGTGGGAAGGCACCTCACTTCAGAACTATATAGAGGTGAAAAGGGTCCCCAGGGGCCTGAGAATATATACGGTCCCAGCCTACGAGAACCCCGACCCGTTACTCCTTCAAAAATGGTCAGAACATACGGCGAACTCATGTGAAGGAATGCTAAGGATTCTGATAGAATTTGCCTGGAGTGACCACACGAAGGTACGAAAAACCATTGAGGAACTAGAACTGGAGATCGAGAAAGACGCGGACAAGGAGAAACAGGATAACCTCAGAGAAGGTATGAAGAAGCGCCTCAAAACCTATGAGGGAAAAATACGAGCCCGCAAACAAGAAAAGTTTGAGAGGGACGAACGGGACTACTCGGCGGGCAGAATCCTGACGTTCGCGAAGAAGTACGATGCTCCAAGAAAGATGCTGCAAGCAAAGGCAGCGCAGAAGCCCATTGAGCAACCTGAGACATCTGAATCAGAGGTAACCATACCGGAGCAATCCGATGAGGAGAACCGACCAGGGAGCAGCTCGGGCGACAAACCGGGGCCTTTTCAAAGCGAGTTCCAAGTCATCCGGCAGTCGTGGCAAAGCAACACGAGAGGGAAGCCTCCGGAATCCGGACAGAAAGGCGCAGGAAAACAAGGAGGGGGGGCCGTAGGAGCAAACAAAGCAGGCTCTCCAATGCTTACCAGGAGCAAGAAGAAGTTTTTCAGGAGACACTGAACGCTCCTGACAACTTGACCATTATCAATCTGACCCCACGCGTATTGACGAAGACAGAAGAGAGTGTGCTGCAGTTAGGATTATCATTTTGTCCAAAAAGGAAATTGGAATATACGCAGACACGGATAGATTTATTCAAGTTTGCCAGAAAGCTGAAGCTGCATAAATTTTTCAAATTGCGCCCGAAAAGAGACACTGGATCGTCGAGGAAGGGAATGGAGGAGGAGAGAACGGACATTTTACTGGAGCGGGACTTGCCAGCCATCCAGATCCTGGAAGATCTCAGAACCGAGCAGGAGTCGCAAGAGGGATCGGCTGAACCCTCAGGAATCGAACAGAGAAGCGCTTCAACCACATTCAGGCCAGTATCTACTTTTGTTCCACAGATGCCCAATGATATTATTGACACATTTGTAGACAATGTTATAAGAGACTTGACACAGATACGGGAGAGTGAGAACACTTTGACAAAAACTAGAAATAACCTGATGAAGGACGCTAATTTCACTAGAGAACAGCAGCAGGCAATGGATGGCTTGAAAAATGATCCTT